>NC_056728.1:1742726832-1743326832 GCF_019279795.1 Protopterus annectens
TTTTTTGTACTTGAAGTTGTTCATAAAGATGCTAGAGAGAGTTCGTGGGAAACCCATCTTAAATATCGGGAGTTGTACTGGCAGGTTTTCTTGGATGCTGGGAGATACCCTGGTCTTAATGAGAGTATTTCCCTCGCACCATTACTGAAGTTAAGAGCTGCCAAACTGTAAAAGTTGTATGATATAATATGAGCCACTAGAGGGTAGCATTGCATTAGTTTTCTATGCTGAATGAAATGTTTTTAAACATCCTTTGTCATGTTTCATATAGGTTGAGATATTTTAATATTTATATATTTGTAATATATTTTTTATATACTAAAGGCCGTTGGTAGTAAATGAATGTTTGAAAATGGTGCTTTTGTTTCTTTTACTTTTTTACACATTTTATTACATTGGTAATTGATGTCAAGCTTTTATTTGTTGAATTTGTAATTCTTTGGGGTATTTAAGGACTTGTTGGTTGTTGAATGGGGTTATCTGATGAAATCTTGGTAGACAAAAACATATTGGGAATTATAAGCGTTTATATCTGTGTCTGTAATAAAGGATTATTAGCACCTTTTTTAGGTTATTAGTCGGTTGGAGTTGTTTTTTTCCCCCTTACATTTGGTTCTTTTTCTCTGGTGTTGTGTAATCTCATAGTTGGTAAATTTAAGTCAGCACTGGCATGGGGGACTCAGTCCCTCATGTGGGAGGTGTAGGTGAGGCTTGTCCCTGCAAAACACACTTGCGATTTTTGAAGTGCCTTACTTAAGTCTGTACTTCAATCTATTTTATATTGGAGGACAGAATTTGAAGAAGTGTTCAATAATTTACCATAAACCCATATATGTGTGTGTGTGTGTGTGTGTATAGATATATATATATATATATATATATATATATATATATATATATATGTATGTATATGTATATATATATATAATGTGTGTGTGTGTGTCTGTATATATATGTCAGGTCACATGATCAAGTTCTCAGAAACTCGAAGTTCATTCGGACGAGACCATATCACGTTTCTGAAAACTCAAACATCGAAAAAAAATCTACTTTTTTTTTTACGTTTACACCCCTCACACCCCTGCAGATTATATATACCAACTCTGAGATCGCACTACAGTGAAGAAAAGGGTAAACTTCCTGATCCTGGCTTTACATGATCTGCATTCAAAAGCTCGGAATTTTCAAAAACTCGATCATATGGTCTCGACTATATGAATTTCAAGTTTCTGAAAACTCGATCAACTGATAGGGATCCATACACACTGTAGACAGGTTAGTGTCTCCGTTTAACCAACATGCTTTTGGAATGTGGGAAGCAACAGGAGTATACTGAGAGAGCTCCCAGAGACGTGGAAAGAAAACACAAACTCCCCATACATACTAGCCAGAGACAGAGGGTGAACATGCACACTCCCCATAGATATTTGTAGCTGTGATGTAGAAACTTTAATCACTGAGTCACTTTGCTGCCCTGCTAGAGTACATAAGAAAGATCAATACCAGTAAAAAACAATCTATTCCTTCCTTGTACAGATGTTTGCTAAACCCCAATCTGCAGTAGTGTGCACATTGCTTAAGATCTAATTTTCAGAAGGACATATGTAAGACAAGCAGTTTAGACCAGCTGATAAAAGTGGTGTCAAGTCTTTATCAGAAGCCATATAAGAAGATAGGCTAGATGACCTTTATATTATGTTTTAAGAATAGAGGTAAAGGCAGAAGTGGATGGAAAAGAAACACACAAATACCTTAAAGGAATTAGTAAAGTCCGGTACCATTTTTTACAAAGGTGTGAGTGAGAGCAAGTGGATGTTGGTAATATACAGGAAACGTTTTGTTATAGAAAGGGTAGTAGAAGAACAGCCTTAGTGAAAAAGTTCATGGTTAAAACAGTGACAATTCAAAAAGCATGGACCAGGCATGGAAGAGGTGGGAAATAAACTGCTGCTTAAATGTGATCTCAAGTTTGTACAGTGCGTATGGATATGGTCTTACTACAAGGGCTTTTGTAATCCTTAACTGCACTGTTTTTTGTCTTACTTTTATTTCCTGTTCTTATAACTGAAAGATACTCGGTATGTAGAGTGATGAGTGTCCCTGCAATGAAGAAAATCGTCCTCCTCTTCCTCTTATTTTTTAAACAATAATTTCCCTGTAAGAAATGTTTTTTGTGCTATACTGCCTTCTTTCCCTAGGTGTGGTGCTGGCCACCTTATCCTACTTAACCTTGGAAAGTTCTTTTCACTCATCTACTTCAAACTGCAAATGAAACTAGCCTTTACAGTGTACATCATTGGGGTTTCCAGAATTAGAATGTTTCAGTGACTTTTTATTAGTATTACTGCAACCTCATTTTCAGTATTGCTTCACAAGCTGACCTTGAACTGTTGTACACATGTAATTCTGTTCGGACAGCAGTATATTCAGAGTCATAGTCAAAGTAAACTTTATTGTCATTCAGAATCACACAAGTGCAAAAACTGAATGAAATTCCATAACTCCGGACTCAAATGTGCAGATATCACATAGACTTAATACGACAAGACATTAATATATATATAAATACTTAACTATATACCATAATGTTCTAGATAGATGATCCTAATATTGCACATAAATTAAGCTCATTTTAGCATTTTTTTATACAGTAATCTATTGCTTGCTTGAGTATTGTGCAGTACTGAGGTAAGACATTGCATTCAAGACTTACACTGAGTATTGCCCAGAATGAGGCATTCATGAGTATTGCACTGTGACTGAATTATAGGTTAGCATTAAATATTGAACTATAATGAGACATTTCTCAGGCATTACTACTACTACCCCTGATGACCAGTGAATTAGCTTGACTTGCTGAGTATTGCACTAATATTGGATTGAGACAGGCAGTCGAGTTATTGCACAATTTTAGACGGTCTTCTGCATTGAACTGATGTCCAAGATGGTTGGCATGAACCGTGATTGTTGCCAGAGTTCGACAGTCTGATAGCCTGTGGGGAAAAAGCTATTTAAGAATTACATAGTTCTGCATCTTATGCTACAGACGCACTTGCCAGATAGGTATGCAAACAGACTGTGAGCAGGATGGTGCAGTCCTTAATTATTCCTTTGGTCCTGCCTAGACATCTGGACATGTGCACATCAAGGATGGCTGGTAGGGTGGTCTTGATGATCCTCTCAGCTGCTTTCACCACTGTCTGCAGAGCCTTGCGCTCAGAGGTAGAGCAGCTTCCGTACCACACTGTGAAGTTGCTTGAAAGGATGCTTTCTATTGTACCCCTATAGAAGGTTGTGAGAACTGTTGATGGTATGTTTGCTCTCCTCAACCTTCTCAAAAAGTGTAGCCTCTGGTGTGCCTTCCTGACAGTGGCATTTGTATTGGTAGACCAGGGCAAGTCCTCATCAATATGCACCCCCAGAAACTTCATGCTACTCACGCTCCCTACTGTTTCTTCATTGATGGTTAGAGGAGAATGTTCCTTGTGGTTTTTCCTGTAGTCCACAATTATTTCCTTTGTTTAGTTCACATTTAGTGCTGAGTTGTTACTGTCACACCAGGTAATCAGTCGTTGCTGATGAGGGCTTCCACTGTTGCATCATCCGTAAACTTGATGATGTGGTTAGTGTTGTACCTCGCTGTGCAGTCGTGTGTTAGCAGGGTGAACAGCAAGGAACTCAGTACACAGCCATGAGGAACTCTAGTATTCAAAGTGATGCTATCCGAAGAGTTATTTCTAATGCACACTTTCTGAGGTCTGTCTGTGAGAAAGTCCAGAATCCAATTACAAAGTGGTATGTTGATGCCTAGTTGAAGCAGCTTACGTACCAGCTGTATAGGGATGACTGTATTAAAAGCAGAGCTGAAGTTAATGAATAATAACTTCACGTAGCTGTTTTTACTTTCTAGATGGTCCAACGGTAAGTGAAGTGCCAGTGCTATGGCATCCACAGTAGAGCAATTTGCTGAGTAAGCAAACTGCAGCGGGTCATGATCCGCAGGAAGCTTAGATGTTATTGCTTCTTTGATCAGCCTGTCAAAGCTTTTCATCACAATGGAGGTTAGGGCTACAGGGCGGTGGTTATTGAGGCATGATGGTGGTGATATGGTATTATTGTCATGTTTTTTTAAACATTTGGGAACTATTTCCTGATTCAGAGAGATATTAAAGATATCTGTGAGGACATCTGTTAGTTGAATTGCACAGTCTCTGATTATTCGCCCAAGGATGTTGTCAGAACTAGCTGCTTTACCCGGGTTAACCCTGTACAATGTCCTCTGGACATCAGCTGGATTGTGGATGAGAGCCTCTTCTTTTTGACCAGTGGGCATTTTTGTTGCTGTTGTTTGGTTCCCTTCTTCAAATCTGCTGAATGCAACATTGACCATGCTACAGAATTCCTTATTGTCCTCACAATGGGAAGATAAATGTCTGTAGTTTATTTGCTGGATACCTTGCCACAGGAGCCTGGAGTCTTTTCAGTCAGGGAAGTAATTCTGGATCTTCCCACTGTAGGCACATTTTGCTTCTCTCACTTCTTTGGTCGGTTTGCTCTGGCTGTTCTGAGGGCATCCCTGTCTCCAGACTTAAAGACTGCATTCCTTGCTTTCAGGAGGCCATACACCTCACTATCAGGGTTTCTGGTTGGCATCTGTGATGATGGATTTGGTGACAGTTACATCATCCACACATTTAGAGATGTAGCCCATCACCACCTCAGTGTACTCCTCTAGGTTGATACACTGATTCACAGTAGCTGCCTCTTTAAATATTCTCCAGTCTGCACTCTTGAAACAGTGTTGGAGTGCCAAGACTGCACCCTCTGGCCATATCCTTACTTGTTTCACTGTTGGTCTCCCCCTGGTTAGCATCAGTTTATATACTGGTAGTAACATGATGGAGAGATGGTCAGGGTTGCCTAGGTGTGGGTGAGACATTGCCATATATGTTAGCTTAACATTGCGGTAGACCTTATCCAGTACGTTCTCTCCCCTGGTTACAAAGTCTACATGCTGGAAGAAGTGAGGCAGACCTGTTTTCAGGTTGGCTTGGTTGAAGTTACCTGCCGTTATATGAAAACATTCAGGGTTTTGGTTTTGCAGCTCATTTATAGCCTGATATAATGTGTTCAGTGCTTCATTTGTATCGGCACTGGGAGGAATGTTGACAGCTGTAATGTTAATACTGCTGAACTCTCTTGGAAGATAAAAAGGGCTACATTTCAGTGACATGAGCTCTATATTTTCAGAAACAATCCACTAAGCACAGAAGAGGTTATTGGGGACCTGGGGACCCAGGTTGACAGTGGCCTTTCTAACCACTTTAGCAACATGAGTGTCAAAAGAAAGACCTTCTACATTGCCCACCTGATCATGAAGGGATTCACATCCAGATCTAGTGAGGTCATTGTTCCCCTGTACTCTTCACTTATCAGACCAATGATCGAGTACAATGCCCCATTCGGGATGTATCTCACCCGACATCTGCAGCAATTGGAGAGACCCCAAAAGTTCCTCACCAAAAGGATAAAGGGATTCCAAAATCTGTCATATGCTGCCAGATTGAAGAAATTCCAGCTCTATTCAGTCGCATACCGTCTGCTCAGAGGTGACATGTGCCTGACATACAAGGCCATGTCCAACCCGGAATTAATGGACATGCTCCACCTCAAAAAATCCAAATCCAACAAAACCACTAGAGCAAGTGACTTAAACCTTAGCACGGATATAAATAGGACGTGCTGGAGGGATAGATTTATCACCAGAGACTCCTATGCTGTGGAATAAAATCCCGGTCCATGTGAGGCAGAGCACCTCGCTGGCTCTGTTCAAGAGAAATCTTGACCTGTGGATGGGAGATCGTAGGTTTACCCCGGGAATCATCTCTGTGTCACTGCTGGACAGAGGCACAACAAACTAATGGGTACAGTATTTTTTCATATAAGGGGTGGCGTAAGCCACAAAACTTTGGGCTAGGCTTATAAATGCCTTAGGGCAGATAGCCTAGTATAAACCTATGAACCTATGAGACTATCTCATAGCTGGTACACCAGCTGTTGATATATATGCAGACACCTCCCCTTCTGGACTTCCCACTGAGAAATTATATTCTGTCTGTTCTAAAAAGTGACATGACCTCCACATGAACTGCACTGTCATTAATGTTAGAATTCGGCCAGGTTTCAGTAAAACGAAGTACACAACAGTTCATCACCTTGTTTTGAGTAGACAGTTCTAACCTTATGTAGTCCATTTTGCTTTCCAGGGATCGAACATTTGCCAGCAGTATGAATGGAAGTGCAGGCCTGAAGAGATTGTCTTTTAGTCTTACAGTAATTCCAGCCCTGGATCCTCTTTTGCGTGTTCTCTCACATTTCTTATGTCTCCTTCTCTTGCCATTGATTACTCATAGACACCGGTTTTGTTAGTTTCAGGCATTTTGGATCATGGTTAAGTATATTTCCCAGCTTCTGCAGCTCCAGGTGTGTAGGAGTGTTTACTGTGCAAATATGGCATTCCATGAAGAAAATTAATATTTTGATAGTTTTATTCATTCAGGATACTGAAGTTTTATATATGTGTATACACACACAAGAGTTTTATTAATGATATCATCTTTGTTGAAGGTTGTGTGTCAGGGCTGGCAACACGGTACGTAAAAATCAATTGCCAATCATTAGCGGACCGGAGTAACGCTGTGGCGACCCCTAACCGCGAAAAGCCGAAAGATACAACAACATCATACAGTAAACTGCTAGGCAGTTGTAACTGTATTAGTGAAACATTTATTCCATGTCTCCCACCATGTTGCCACCACAACTGCAATTACTACAGCAATTCTTAGATTTTTCTAGGCAAGAATTGTCAGGGACAGTCTCTGTAAAAACAATTGTATGTTGGTAAGTAGATGCAGAAATATGGAATGCAACAAGTTATGAATATGCATTCCATGTTTGTCATTTTTAATAGTCTGACCTAGATATGCATTTCCGTGGAGAATCTCATGAACTTAGCAGTTGCCATCTTTCAAATGTGAGGCTAATTATTTTCTTTACTCTGAAAAGAAAAACTCTGTAGTAGAATCCATTTTTATAGAAGCTAAAATTCTCATAGTTTTTGTTTAGGGGGTTTATATTCACAGAATGAAGTGAACTTGTCTATGAAAGTGTTTATGGTGCTTCTTCAGATTTGCCATTGTGATGGCTTATAGTATGTCCATAAGGAGTGCATATTGTGATTTGCATACCTGTTTGCATTTCAGATATATATCACATTTCTTGTGCAAATGCTAAAGCCTGTATTTGTTATGTTTACTGCCTATATAGTCATTGTTAATTAGCCAAAGTAGTGTCTGAATGTGGTGGTCAGTCATACCTTCTTGTTCACGGGAATGAAGTAAGTGAAGTAAGTAAAAATATTTAAATGATTGTATGCATCTGTAGTGTGTGTATGTGTGTGTGTGTAAAAAAAAAAAAAAAAAAAAAAAAAAAGTAATATATCCATGTGTTTATGATTTATAGTTACCTAGCTGAGCTGTAAGAGTATGTTGTGTATTTCAGCTTTTCCCGGTTAGGGGTCGCCACAGCGGAACTCCAGTCCGCTAATGATTGGCAGTAGATTTTTACATGCCGACTTGCCAGCTCTGACGCACAACCTTCAACGAAGGTATGCCCATTCACGCATGTCTCCACACAGACGACGCTCTAGCTGAGAATCAAACAGGACAATGTCTAACTGTGAGGCGACAATGCTATAAAAGAGTTATATATATATATGCAAGTAATTACTTAAAGTAACTACTTAAACCCATATAGACACATACACGAAAACGGAATCCATATTAGACTGGATCCTAACCAACAAGCCTTCACATCTGGTACGTTACCCGACTTCCTCAGTGATCACCTACCTACATTCATACTAAGACACACAAAACCAGTAAAAAACCCCATCCTACTTTCTATCTGTAGTTCCAAAAATTTCCTACCAGACCAATTCATCAACACCTTAAAAAAAATAAATTGGTCACCTCTTAAAACTCTACCATTAAATGAAGATGTGGAGTATTTTAATACTACCTTCTTAGGAATCCTTAATCTTATGGCCCACAATGTATAATTCGTACTAAAACCAACCCAGCACCCTGGAACTCAAAGGACACAAAGATACCTACTCAAACAACAAGACAATGCTGGGGTAACGTGGCGTACCAACAAAACAAGTACAAATCGACAATACTTCCTAGAGCTCAGAAACAAAGCAAAAAAGAAATACATAATGACAAAAAAAGTTATTATATCCAGCCACAAAAAACTTACTACAACTATCCACAAAAATTCCGGTCCACAATCAACCACATTCTCCAACCAGGCAAAACCACTTCCCCAAACCCTAACATTGAAGGTGACAGCAATGATATTGCCACCCAGTTCCTCCATCCAAAAGTAAGTTATTCAATAATTTCCCCACTACTACTACAAATATCCCCAAAATACAAAACTGTCACCATAAGAGCAACTCCCAATTCTCTCTTAAACCAGTTTCAACTGACCTAATTTGTAAACACCTTGCCAAATTGAAACCCACCACTCTCACTGCTGATAAACTCCCTACTGATTACCTCAGGATTGCCGCCTCTGCCATCACCTACCCTATTTCCATACTCATGAAAAGATCCATAGCTAAACACACTTGTCCCCTCTCTCTGGAAAATTTATTCTGTCGCCCCGCTACACAAAGGTGGTTCTTCGACAGAGCTTAGTAATTATCACCTCATAGCTATACTTATATCCCCTATCAAAAATCTTAGAAAAATGGGTACACACCCAACTACTGAATTATCTTCTTCAATATAACCTGCTAGCAAATTCCCAACATGGATTTCGGCCAAACCATAGCACCAACTCTGCCCTTATATCCTTTACTGACCATGTCAACCAACAAAGAAGTCTTGGTAACTTAGTATCTGTTGTCTTCCTGGACCTGTCAAAGGCATATGACACATTATCTGACTGCAAATTACTATAGACTCTCTCTGAGCTCAATCTGGATAACTTCTCTCTACTGTGGTTTAAAAATTATCTGTCCCTCCGGCAACAAGTTGTTAAATGGCATAACTCTTTCTCCCCTCTCCTCCCAGTGGAACAAGGTGTTCCGCAAGGATCCATTCTTGGTCCCTTACTATTTTCTATCTTTACCAATAACCTCCCCTCAGCTACCGAACAAACTAATATAGTACAGTATGCTGACACCACCCTTATTTGCTAAGCCTCCTCTCTACAATTACTCCAAGATAGAACCCAGGAAACCTTCACTACTCTAGAAAATGGCTAAATTCTGCCCAACTCATACTAAACCCATCTAAGACCCAACTCATGATCTTCCACCCATCCCAATCTTTCACCCCTACCTCACCATTTTCAATAACATCCTCCAGCAATACCCTTATCACACCAGTAACTCAAGCCAAGCTACTAGGTATAACTATTGACCAAAACCTAAAATTCGACAAACATATAGCACTAACAATTGCCAAAGTTCATAAAAAAACTAGGTTCACTCTACCGCTGCAAGAGTTTCCACACACAGGAATCCTGAATCACTATCTCTCATACCCATCTACTCTCCACCTTACTATATGCTTCCCCAGTTCTAACTAACCTAAAAAATTTGACCACCTGAAACTATCTACCTGCTGCAATAAAATCTCAAAATTTGCTACCATTGCTAAGTTTCATTCTCACCATTGCCTCTCCTTAAGACAACTACGATGGTTTGAACTCCCTAACCTACTAAAATACAATCAACTTCTACTGACCTATCAACTGCTATACCAACCAAATAAAATACCTGCCCTGTCTGGTCTGCTCTGCTCACCTTCCATAATACGGTGCGTCAACTAAGATCTTCCAGTACCGCCTTACTGACTGTTACCAATTGCTTACATAGCTCAGGCCAATCTCTTTATTCCTATGTAGTTGCTAAGGCCTGGAACTCTCTACCCCCCTGACATTAGGTGTCTAAATAGTAAACATACTTTCAAATTCCTACTAAAAGATGATCCATTCAAAATTTGGATATGTTCCTGCACAAAACTAGATTAATGTCACCTGTTCCTGACTTTCATCATCCCTAGATCACAGGTGTACTATGAACCAGGTGTTTAGGCCACCTTTATAGTTATGATTTCTAGTTTATGACCATGTTTGTCTATGGAAACTTCTTTTTGAATTTATGTTCAAGCAATTGTATATTTGTTGTATAATATCTTGTTTAATTTGCTTCTCAATATTCTAACCACTGAAGGCTGCATCATTTGTAAAACTCTTGATTTTACTCCTTTTATATGTTCTATGCTCTTTGTACAAAATAGCTATGTTTATACATTTTTTTATTATTTTTAGTATTTTATATAATTTTTTACTATGTATCTGGAGCTTTTCCCCCTGGGCCTCCACTGAAAATGGTCACCTTGTGTATAGTTGGACTAACCCGGTAAACAAATGGAGAATAAAATAAAAATAAATAAGTAATTCATCAACGTATTTCCATAATAACAGTCTAGCAATGTAATTCTAAGCCACACAAGCATTTTAGAGCAGATACAGTAGAACAACATGAGTGGCTATAGGAATATCAGCACTGCATGAAGATACACCAAAAAAAAACACTACAAGGAAAATAAAAATATAGGAAGATTTGATTTAGAATTTGTATGGGGAGGCTTCAGGGCAACTGTAGTTTGCTTAATGTGTATATATGTGCATGACACAGTGGATAGTTTTGTTGCCTCACAGCAAGTGTTTTCCGGCTCAATTCTCGACTAAGGTGCCTTCTGTTTGCAGTCTATATGTCTTCCCTGTTTTCACATGGGTTTCCTCCATGAACGCCAGTTTCCTCCTACATTCCAAAGACATGAAGTAGGTGGACTGGTCACTTTAAATTGGCCATAGGTGCGTGTGTGTGCTTTCACGCGAGTGTGAATGTGAAAGAACTACTGCATCAGGGCTAGCAACCCGGGTGTCTAAACCTTGGCTGTAAATTGTAGCTGTTGAAGTAACACACTGACCCCGTGTTCAAAATTGGGGAAAAAAAGGGGTGATGGATGCATGGATGGGCATTCAGAAGACACTTGAATGCACTTGTAATTAGATCTCTCCAGGCTTGCATAGGCAGTTGCAATAAATTATGTCTAAGTTCCAGGGGTTAGCCTTGCCTTCTTGTGTTGCTGAATGGTTGAAAAAAGTGATATATATTGAAAATTCATGGTCTGCCCAAACTGTTTGGGGGGACACGCAGAGATGATGAATACTGGGGGAATACTATGCAGAAATGATGAGGAATGAATTTTAGATCAGCATAAAAGCTTTATGACTAATTATATGTTATAGAGGCATGAGAATGTTAAATAACTGGTAGTACTGATTTTGAATGAACGCAAACTAACATCATTTTTTATTGTACCTATTATGTAGTGTGCATGTTTCTTTTTTTTTTCAATAATAATTCTTTATTATTTTTCACTTGTTCATACAAACTTTTAACAGGGAAATACAGAGATAATTTCTGAACAACTTCTATCAACATTGTAACAAAATATATACATTATTTACCTGAATGCCTTCACAATTAGAATAACATATATATAAAAATTCTTCTGTACAAAGATAATATCTTGAAATAATATGGTTCTTACAAAGGTTATACTTTAGAGTATAAATAACAATGGGGTTTCCTGCTCTCGGTACATTAAGCTAATATAATGTTGAAAATTTGTTCCCAAATCTTTAGATTATTTGGATGTTTACTTTGGCTATTGATAACATATTTGTGGGCTAATATGTGTTTTATCGCTAAGATCTTAAAATTTTCCCAAGAAGTTTGAGTTGGGTTCAGCCAATTTGAAGCTATATAGAGCTTCATTAATAGGAAAATGTTGATAAGTACAATCACCTGGGATCTAGGTGTATTATTTGGAGGAATATGTAATATCATTCCCAAGACAATGTTGAATTTTGATACCCCATCTTTTGTAGTTGTAACTTTAAGGAATTCCAAAGTTCATATATACATTTGCAGCTCCAAAACATATGAAGGAGGTCAGCAGTTTTGTCTTTACAATATGGGCACTTTGGAGAATTCTTGGAGTTAAATTTATACAAGCTAAGGCATGTGTAGTATGCATTATTGAATATCATGAGTTGGGTGAAAGTTAGCTTTTGGAGTGAAATTGATTTTGCTGTTAATTTAATTGCATTTATGAATTTACTTTCTTCAACCAATGGTAATTTTTCTTTCCAATAATTCGATACAAGAAGGTGATCATGATATTTGATGTATTTTATCAGTTTATAAGTGGACGTTATATATTTGGTAGTTTGTGATAGAGCTTGCCATATTGAGGTACATTTCGTTAAGTTCTCTTTATTAACAGTTAAGTCTTTAAAGTAACTAATAGCTAATTCTTTAATCTGCCTCAATATGACTAAGTATGATTTGGGGAGATTCATTTCTTGTCTTAGATCATGAGCAGAATAATTCAGATATTGGTATATATCTTGTAAAGTTAAGTTTATTATAAGTGGGAAGTTTTTTAAGTCTATAAGTTGATTATTGAGTTTCAGGTTAGGGTTTTTATGAAAGGGTTGTAATAACATCATATATTGAAATAGATTTAATGATCTAAAGAGGTTTTGTAATAATGATATATAAATTTTTATATGTTCCATTAGAGCATATGTTTTAATGATATCTCTGTTTAGAAAGGGTAAAGCTTTGGGATTCATGTTCACATGTTCAACATGCTTGTAACCCAATCTTATCCAGTTAGGGGACCAATTATTATTTTGCATGTCATAGTTAGCTATTCTTAAAATTCTATTGGGATTTATAATTAAATAATAACTTCCAAAGTCGGATAAATCTAACCCACCTTTATTTTTCGGGTCATCAACTTATCGTATGATATTCTAGTTTTCCTTGGTTCCCATATAAATTTAGCAAGTTCGATGTGGATTTGTTTGAAACATTTCTTGGGAAAGAATTTAAATATGTATGCCCTTATTATTGATGCACAAAAGGTCTACGATAGAGTTAACATAAAATTTCTATTTAACATTTTACCCTATTTTAATATACCTCAAGAATTCATCCTAACCTTACAAACATTATATAATAACCCTTATACAACTTTATATATAAATAAAATGTTTTCTAATAGAATTCAAATCAGAAACTGTACCTGTCAAGGTTGTCCTCTATCCCCTATACTATTTAATTTATATTTAGAACCTTTATTTCTGCATATTAAACAAAATGTATATCATAATGCCCCAATAATATACGGTACCAAGATCTCTATGGCAGCTTTTGCAGATGATCTTAATATATATTGTACAACACCTGCCTCTGATACCAAAAAAATACTATCTGTGGTCGAAGACTTTGCATTAATATCAAACTATAAAATAAACCTTAAAAAAAACAATATATTTCCTTTGAAAACACCTAAACCCTTTTCACTTTTACCTTTGATAGGGCAAGTAAAATCTGAAGAAAAGATTAAATATTTAGGAATCACATTCTCCACAGATAAAAAGGACTTCTATCTTAATAGTGTGCATGTTTCTCATTTTAATGACTTCTTCTCCAACTGTAGATTGCGAATGCACAACAAAACATTCAAAACTGGTGTATAATTGCAGCTTGGTTCATGTTTAATTAAACACAATTGTTAAAATACTTACAAAACAGTTTCTGGTAGATGCTAAATGTTAGATGAGTTCCATAGAGTTGTAGCAAAATAAATTTGAATGGAGCAACTTATCATGTTATAGAATGTTATAAGTATCTTTTATTTTTCTTCAGGGGGAGATCATACAATAGCTTATCCGATACTGCAGGCTGTTGCTGAAAAGTAAGTTTATTTTCCTCGTTAATATTAACATTTACTTATTTCCTTGTTTTTCTTTGAGATCCATTGATCTTTTCATAAGAGTAGTTTAGTTTGTGTTTTAATGCAGGTCTGTGAGTGCAACATGGAGCAGAAGGCATTATCAGTCCTTACTAACTAGCATTTTGTGAATTTCAGTTTAATTGTATTTGGCTGGTAAATAGCAGTAGGAGAAAATATTTGCAATTTAAGTTTTACATTATTGCAGTTTAATTTTTCAGATGAATGTAATTCTAGAATACTTTTCACAAGACTTTATCTTTCTGTATTGCCTGTTTTTACACTGCATAGTAAAAAATCCAGACCCATTTTATAGCCAAAAAATTGTTTTGAGCCACATGCAGACTACTTTTAACAAAACACAGAAATGTATTTTATTTATCTTTGTTTTTTGTAAACTTGACCTTTATTTGATGTAATACCTAATGCTTATTCTTTTTTTTCTGTTTTTTACTTTTGACCCATCTTGTGGTTAAAATGGGTCCATTGATCATATCATTTGAGCTTCCTAAGGAAATTCTGATGGTTTTGTGATTGCCTCGCAAAACGACTATCATAAAATCTTAAAAAATTGAATCATGTTCAAGTGCCGTAATTCGAACAAAAAGTTTTTGCAGAACAACCACTGTTGCTGTAACAGCTGTGAGAGTACACTCTCCGGGAAAAGGGAAATCTCAGGAGGCTGCACTCTCAGTCTTCAATACAACATTGCTGGAATCGCACTCTAGTGATTACCAATAACAGAGTCGATCATTAGTGTAGTGCTGTTAAGTGTGGCACCTGTTCAGCTGACCTGTTAACACACAGCAGTCTGTTGCTGCCATGTTTTCAGTGAGTAGGAAGTATGTCAGGCAAACTTCATATTTCATTCTGTAGTGAGATGCTTCTTCCTTTACATGTCAGTCATAAACAATGTACTTCAAATTCTTCAGTCTCCGGATTTGTATGCTCTTTTGTTCACTAGATAATGTACTTGTGACATTGGCATAGTGCTTGTTACAGGGAGGAGGAGGAGAATGATGATGATGGTATCTGGTGTTATAGGTTATCTGTTAACTGCAAATTAAATTTGGGTAATTGTCCTGGGTTTGACTCTGTCCCTGTCCAGCTGCAAGGTGTGAGACTTACTCTGAGAAAGTCATTTTAACCAGGCAGTACACCTACATTGCACCTGGGAATAGCTGCTTTTGGGGTTATCCATTATCAGATGAATGAATTAATAAAATACATAGCTTGGTATAGATGTCTGTTATGCAGATCTTTTCTTGCTCTGCATTCTCTGTTTTGTATTTGGCGTTCAAATAGCATTGCTCCAAGTTCTGTCTGTTAATTTCGTTTTGTCTCAGTCCACATGCCGTGTTAAATTAAATGAAATTAATTAAAAAAGAGACTGAGCGTTAACACTGCAACTCTTGTAGCTACTTATCAAATGATCTTTGCTGTGGAATCTGACTTGACTATGTAGCCAGTGATGCTGTTTTTTGTAACTGAGATTTATTTAGTGATCATTAGAGTAGTTTATAACACTAAAGAGAAACATGGCTTGATTAGCTGTGAAGCAGAGCTAAACGTACCAAATGCCTCTAAAGGCAATTCACAAGAAGATGTAGAAGAGGGACCATATGTATGCTGTGCCTCTGTTAACAGACCCAGCAAATCCATGTGGTGACAGTGTGTTGCAAGTATGGAAGCACACCTGATCTTTGCAGATTCTATCCTATTACAGCTAACAAAACCCTGCAAATGAATTCCCTGAGAATGTTAATAAGAGGTTCACAATTTCTGTGTTTACATGTTTATAGATTCCCATCTCCCGAGAATGAATGCATTCAGAGAATTCTTAAATGTTCTTTGTGTTTCACCATTGCAGTCATCACATTTGGGTTATCCTGCCAGGAGTAGACTTCAGTCGGCCCGAATACCAGAGGCTTAGTATTTCTGTGTCGGTTGCTGTCACTCCAGGACTGAATATTAATAAGAGGTTCACAATTTCTGCGTTTACATGTTTATAGATTCCCCTCTCCCGAGGATGAATGCATTCAGAGAATTCTTAATTCCATTGTGTAATAGCCTTTCTTCTGCTGCCCCAAGCCATCATACATTCTTTAAGGTAACCATGTCATTAACCATACTGTCACTTTGTATCAAGACCATGAAGAAGGGCATAAGCAGTTTTCATGTAAATAAGTTCATCCCAGCTCTCCTTTTTAAAGTTGTGAAAATTTCCCCCTCCCAGTCTGCTTTTTGACAGTCTGATTTATAATATACCGAAAAACAGAGTACAAGTTCAAGAAGAGAAATATACCTGGAAATATAAAAAACACACACACACACACACACACACACACAAACAAGACAATTTGATCCACCTAGCATAACCTGGTCTTTCTTTTCTATACTAATTTCATTTCAGTTGTTTGCCTCATAAAGGTTTAGGTAAATAAGTTTATAATAGGCCAGGGTCATTACAAGCCTAGCCATGCAACCCAACCCAGTTTTGCCCACAGGTTCCTTGGATACCTATATGGTGGTTATTGTTAGTAAAGAGGTAATTAAGGGTTATGTGGGGGTGGTTATGTTAGTTGGGGATTAATTTATTATCAACCTCTGTCCATCAGAGACGTGAGGGCCATACTGGAGATAATATGCAATTTCCCATCCAGTGATCAAGGTTTTTTTGAAAAGTGTCAGGGATGAACTCTGCTTTGTGTAGATGGGGGAGCTTATTCCATAGTACAGGGATCCTTTGAGTTGAATATGCCTTTAGGAGTTTAGTCCAACTGCTGATTGTAGCTGGTTAGCCTAGTATTATTCACAATCCTTTGAAAGCAGTTTTTTTTATATATTACAGCTTTCTTGGTCTGAGAGTGCCACACAGAGAGTTAAGCATATGAGAGGTGTACTCTGACAGTGCCACACAGAGGGTTAAGCCTATGAGAAGTTTGCTCTGACAGTGCCACACAGAGAGTTAAGCCTATAAGAAGCTTGTTCTGACGGTGCCACACAGAGGGTTAACCCTATGAGAAGCTTGCTTTGACAGTGCCACACAGAGGGTTAAGCCTATGAGAAGCTTACTCCTGGATGTGATTCTCTCTGTCTCCACTTGGGTGATCTCTGACTGAGAAACTCACTTAACCAGGCCAGTGTTCTTGGGTCACTGATGAAAAAAGACATTTGTGCGTACTGGACTTATCTTTTTTTATTTAATCTGTTAAACAGAAACATGCATCCATCTTGATTTTTTTCCTGTGTGTAATGTTAAATGACAGGAATAAGAAAATAAAGCAAACATGATAGGAAGAAAGGAGAACATGCGAGGAGAGGGGATGGAAGAGAAACATGGATGCACCATTAATTTACATGCAGTATATGTTTTGGCAGAAGACATCAATAATTCAAGGTTATTGAATGCTCGCTTTAGGAGATTGTCATCAAAGACGCCTGGTGTTGTGCAGACATTCAGCTTCAATTGCTGTTGACACAGATTCTGGTTTTGTTATGGCTTATGGTGTAGTGCACTTAAGTTTAGGTTCTTCATTATGAGATCTGTTCTCATTCGTATGTACCTTTCAGGCCAGGACTATAATATAGGCCTGATATTGACCACTTGACTTACATGGTCGTGGAACATCGATGCTTGAATCTCAACAAAGAAAACTGTTCTTGCTTCTCTTAAGCAGTTGATAAGAAGAGTCTTAAGTAACTTCTAACATAAATTTTTGGGTAGTAATAACTTACTGTATAAATATGTCACTAATAAACACAGTATTTTATGTAATATAGGGTATGCAGCCTAATACTTTTGTAATACTGGACTAACTTCCCATAAATTTCACAACAACTTTTCAAAATTATATCCTATAATATCTTATTATCTCCTGATGTGCATTTTACTTTGTGTGAAATATTGTATTAGGCATTTTAATTTTCACATTCATGTTTGCATGGCTTGCTTATAACTTATTTTTTTACAGTTATGTACTTTTCCAAGCTAATCCTAAAATTATTTTGCTTGTATCAATGCTGTACCCTTAAAAACGCATTTAAATGGATAAATGTGTACACATTGATCAACTCAAGTCAACTTACCTCAGCTTTTATTGTAATAAGTGCTTTCTGAAAAATAAGTTTTCCAAACAGGTGAAGTTCAAAGAAGCAAATGTTAAAATGTTAGGGAAAAAAGTGTGATGAACATTTTACCTTTTTCTTGCTGGTTATAGACATAATTAGACAAGAAAAGAGAGGTATTTTTGATCAGAATTTACGTATTCAGTCTTGTTTACTTTTAATTTGGCTCCTACTTTTACCACTGTGTGGGGGTAATCTAATACTAGACAGAAAACCAGTGATTTGGAATCACTTTTGATTTAAACAAAGGGATTAGGTATGTATGGCATAAGGAATAGATTTCCGTCCTTCCTTTAGCAGTTCTTTCCTAAGGTGATTGCGTATCTTTACATATTCACTGTAGCAACACCAGATCATTATTTAATAGAAAGAGATGGCACTTACTGATTATTTTTTCATATAGGCAGATGTTTTGCAATTTTCCTCTATTTACGTCAAAAATGGGTTTCTGTATCTGTGACATCTTAATAGGTTAGGATGTGAAGTAACATGATCAACAAAATTTTTATTTTGTTTTTTTTTTTATGTACAGGATGTCCAACTTGTGACATCTGAGAAGATTATGACCCTGAACATGGACATTTGTCATATTTTAGTTCATCAGTTTTAACATGCAGTAATTGAAACCCCCCACAACTGTCTTAACCACAACAATGAGACTTTACATTTCTCTACTGAAGGTAGAGCCCACTACTTCTTTACAAGATTGCCTTTAAGGTAGGAGCTGAACTTCTGTATGACTTTAATTCATAACTAGAGCTAAAATGAACATTCTCAAAATTTGCAGCAAAAGTACTGAAAGCTGCCAACATTTTTGTAGCATCTGACTATATCTAGCATGACCAAAGTCTGAGTAGCACCCCCGGGAGTGGGAGGAAGCAGGTGGGGGGAGGTATAGAAACAAGCAGATAATAGCTCGCCCACTCTAGGGGAAAGTATTGGCAGAGTCCCATCACAGGGGCTGTACCTCAAGTGAAAACTTTATGATGCATGTTTGCGACTCTGAGTGTGCAAGCTTTGTGATAAAAATTTGAGATTCTGAGAGTGCAAGCCTGCTAAGGACTTGACAAGCTCTATATGTGGAAATAGTGCTTGTGTGGATGTGTGCACTTGTACTGAACCCATTATGGTAGGCACTAAACTTTGTAATCTAACCAACATGAAACTGTTGGGAGCAAAAAAAACTCTTAACTTTTCACTGTTTACAGGTTCAAAGACTAATATCCTGATTATTTTTGGCAAATCAAATCTTAATAGGATAAGAATATTTTTGGGCATGATATGAACATATATACCCAGCAGAAAGACTGTATTCATGCTGACTATCTGAAGCAGAATTAGATGTCACCCAGCATAACGGTCTCACTGCTGCCTCTTAAGAAAGGGTGAATAAAGAGTTTTAAGTGCAGTCTATCACTAAGTCTGTCATAATGGTCTACTTGAAATGGATTTCCTTCTTAATAACAGATTACAAGTGAAATAAAAAATCAAACAAAAATGCTAAACTGTATAGAGTCCTAAAACTGAAGAGAACAAATATACGCATCTCAAAGATATGAAATAGAACTAGAGTATAACACAAGTAGACTTGAACCATACCTTGTTGTAAATCAGCAGAATTTCTGCATGAGTACAGGCTAAACCGCTGCACAGCCGATTTGAGGACCATGCCATCCACACCTTTACAATGACTGCACGAGAGAAGTTCAAGAGGCAGTCACAAGTTTTGGAACTGACTGAAGTGTGTTTAACGTTTAAAACAGTGAATATCAAAGTCACTGTAAGGCTTTCTGATACATCTTAACAGGGGATTGTTTCCTGTGTCCCCCAGTACCTGTACTGCTTTTAACTTGAAAATCAGCATGCCTTAAACTAAGGAGAATGCTCCAAGGTGTCAGTCTTACCTTAGGTTACACAACCTTGTGTTGAGACACAATAATTTTCCAGCATTAGTGGGTAAGACTTTTTCCTTCCATAAGGAAGAACCGTGGGCCACAGGGAAAACTGGTGTTTGTGACTAACAATGCTGCTGGCTGAGAATTCTAAAAAATCAGGAAAAAAGAAACTATATACTGTAGACAGTCTCATTTGAGACTTCAGAGTAATCAAGCAATTTTAACTTGTTTAGAAATCAAAACTTATTTGTTGAAAAACAAATAGATGAGTGCCTTTGCCCTTAAACAAGCTTGGTCAGATCTGAAGAGGAGGAGATCTGACAAAGCTCATTTAAGGGTGAAAGCAGTCCTGTATTTATTTTTCAGTAAAGAAGCTTTTATCTCTAAACAAGTTATAATTTCTGGATTACTTTGATGTCTCAACTGAGCTTGTCTAGTGCACGGTTCTTTTTTCCTGATTTTATTTTTTAGAATTCTCAGCCAGCAGCTTTGTTGCTCACAAGTCCCAGTTTTCCTTGTGGTCTATGTACATATTTACATATGTATATATATATATGTATATATATATATATATATATATATATATATATATATATATATATATATATATATATATATATATATATATATATATATATATATATATATATATATATATATATATATATATATATATATATATATATATATATATATATATATATATATATATATATATATATATATATATATATATATATATATATATATATATATATATATATATATATATATATATATATATATATATATATATATATATATATATATATATATATATATATATATATATATATATATATATATATATATATATATATATATATATATATATATATATATATATATATATATATATATATATATATATATATATATATATATATATATATATATATATGTGTATATATATATATATATATGTATATATATATATATATATATATATATATATATATATATATATATATATATGTATGTATATATATATATATATATATATATATATATATATATATGTATATGTGTGTGTGTGTGTATGTGTATATATATATATATATATATATATATATATATATATATATATGTGTGTGTGTGTATATATATATATATATATATATATAACTGTATGGATTCGTATCACTTCACTGAAAGACCATTATTTCACTGACACCCATTTCACCGAGACCAACTCACCTAAAACTCATTTCACCTAAAACTCATTTCACTGACAAGTAGTACTCTAAGGCAAGTCAAAGGTATATGTCTTTTTCCCCACTGTAGTTCGATACTGGTGTTAGTATATATAGTTGGGGGTGGGGGGGCACAGCACCAAGTAATGTAAAACAAAACCAGATAAAAGAAAAACAAATTAAGTGGGGGGGGCTACACCCTCCACACACCCCCTAACTATATATACTAACACCAGGTTCGTACTACAGTAGGGAAAAGAACATATACCTTTGACTTGCCTTAGAGTACTACTTGTCAGTGAAATGAGACGAATCCATACATATATGTGTACATATATATATATTTATTTATATATATATATATATATATATGTACACATATATGTATGTACATACATATACACGTGCACTCACACACACACACACACACACACACGCACACATCTGTGCATATGAGTAATTATATATAAAATAATATTCTCTCTCTTGTGATTTTTTTGTGATCCTGACATATTCAGATAACTCCCCTTCACTGCTTATATATGCTTCAGAACAGAGTATTCCCTATTATCCTAGGCTGTGTCATATCTAAATTTAAAATAGTCTTCTTGTAGAATCCAGGATTATGGGCTTTCAAATTCAGAAAACCCTAGAAATTCTTACAAAATCTGCTATCTAGTAGTAATGCCTACACGCATTCTTCTGCACTTCTCTGTTAACCAAAAGGATGTTCCTAACATTATCTTTGCTTCTTAGTAAAACTAAAATGTAACTCTGTGGAATATAATGATATGTGTGATGTATATCTTAACTGCTTTTCTTTATATCCTATATATTTTTTTTTGCTTCTTGTATTTGCTATTTTTGTATTATATGACACCTAATAAGAATTGTTAACTGTGAAGCTTTTCTCCATGTGCGGCTGCTGAAAAGGGGACTGTCATAGCCCAACCAGACTTCCCTGGTAAACAAATGCTACTAAATAAATAAATGTAAAACTTGAGGGAATATGGGGTGATTACAACAGGGTTTTGCCTAAGCTTAAGTACTGATTATGTTTAGAGCATAATCCTTTGAGAAGTTCATCTACATTTAAATGCTGTAGTCAAGAGTTTTGCATGTGACAGTGATCGTGTCACATGGTGATCCAATTACATAAAGAATGTTTTACATAAATATTTAATGTGCGCTGCTTTGTACAGTTTACATTTCATTTAGATTTAACAGCTGCAGTTTTTGCAAGTATATTTTACTGGTGCTGCAATTAGGAGGATTAGTGCCATACAGCACAGTTCATTTCTTGACTGGGATAACTTCAGTGTGTATAAGATGCAAATCCTCCCTAAGTCTTTGTGAGGGGTTTTGCTATGTGCTCCAGTATTCTCTCAGTCTGAAAAACATGCTAGTAGGCAACTTGGAAATCCTGCAGATTGCTGTTATTTGTCAGTGTGTATGTGCATGTTTTGTGTGATATACTGATGGCCTGTCCAACAACAGCATCACTGCCTTACACCCTGCTCAGGATTAATTTCTTTGTCCAGTGCCCATTGAGTGCTAGGATATGTTCTGCATCCACTTTGACACAGAATTGAATTAAACAGGTAATTAAGGGATGACTTTTTGGATAGCACAAAATATCAATACGTGTTTTATATGGTGTCAGTGGTTCTGGTCTTGTTTTACCAATATGTGCTTATGTGCTCACTAAGAGGAAAACTAAACAGGAAAATTCATGTATGTTCATAGGTTCATATATGTTTACTAGGTTAATGACCACAAGGGCCTTTTTAAGCCTAGCCAAGTAACCTTGATAAGTGTAAGCAGGGACTTGGGAGAGGAAACATTTACAAGCAGGGGCCTGGGAGATGAACCATTTACAGGCTGCCTGTGTCCTTTAGAGGCATAGGTGCCAAACCAGGGATGAATTTCTTGTTCCCCATCCAATTCTCCCAGTTATACTTGAATTGTCTTAGGTATGGGGAGCCTATTCCAGAAACGGAGTAGTCACTGGGATACATACCTGTTTCTATAGCAGATCCTGTTTATATCACAGATAAGGTTTAAGTCAATAGAATGGGTAATTCTGGTGCTATTTGTTTTGCGGATATCCAGAAGGTCCATCAGAGTGGGGTCTGACAATGCCTTATATGTCAGGCATAGATCTCCCCTCAACAGCCATGTAGAAGACAGAATACAGGGGTAGGGCCTTGAGGCAGTCTGCACAGGACATGTTACTTACACCTTGTATTCATTTAGTGGGGAACCTCTGTAGATGTTCCAGTTGTTGGATATGCCTGGTTAGGTACATACCAAAGTGGGCATTGTACTTAATGATAGGTCTGATGAATGCCAAATACAATGGAACAATGACTTCCCTGGACCTAGATGCCATACCTATGTTTTTAAGTTGCGCAACATAGAATGATATCCTCAGGACTGTAGACACGTTATGGTCAAAGGCTAGATTACTGTCTGTGTGTGTCCCTAAGTCCCTGACTGCTGGGTCAACCAGTAGGGATGTGTTATTAATATGATAGTTACCAGAGGTGGATGACTTCCTGAAGGATAGTAGTAAGAATTTCTTGCCATGTAGTTTTAGTCCAGCTCTGACACCAGTTGTTTGTCTGTGTCAGCCCTTCCTATAGAATATTTGTGTCAGTGTGGGATTTAGTGACATCTCCTGATTTGTAATCATCTGCAGATTTAATCTTCCAGAGGCCATTGACATTGGCCTTGACTTCAGAGAAGTAAATGCCAAAAAAGGAGTGGTCCCAGGACCAATCCTTGAGGGACTCCACTTGTGACTGGCCTGTTTGTAGAGGTGGCCTCCCCAATTCTAACTTCCTGGGTCCTGTCTGTGAGCCAGTTGGCTATCCAACGGCTAACATAATGGTTTGTACCTAATCTCCTGAGTTTGTGAACAATGCCTAAGTGGGGTATTGTGTCAAATACCTTGGCCAGGTCAAGTTAGGCAGTGTGAACCATTTTGCCCTCATCCATTGCTTTCGTGACCTTCTCAAAGAAGTCCTCCAGGTTGAGTAGGCCGGAGCTGCCCTTGATGAAACCAAATTGGGTTGGGTCAAATATCTGGAGGTTTACTATGTCATTATTAATCATTTCCATGATAATTCTTTCCATGGCTTTGCATATGAAACTAGTGAAATTTCTTGGTCTGTAGATGGCCCACCTTTGTGCAGAAGGATGACTGTTGCTGTTCTCCATTCATGAGACACAAAGCCCTTTTAAAGGCTACAGTTAAATAGTGATTGCAGAGGTCATGTTAGGTCATGTCTCATGTTATTTAGAAGGCATCCTGGGATATTGTCTGGCCCCATTGATGCAGTGTTCTTGGCCTTAGAGAGAGCATTAAGGACCTGTTTCCTAATGATAGCAGGGGGAGTTGTATTTGATGGTATTTCCTGACGGAAGGTTGAGGGAAAGAGGGGTAAAGTTGGAGGTGAATTTGTCAGCCAGTAGGTTTGCTATATCTTCTGGCTCAAAATAGGTGGCTCTATTTACGGTGACCTCTGCACACAATTGTGAATTGCCTTTGAGGTTGCAGACATAGCTAAAGAATGCTTTGTGGCTGTCTTTGACCTGGGAGGCACATTTGTCCTCTGAGTTTGTTTAATGAGAGTGCTTTTATCCTGCTGGGTGCTGCACCTCCTAATTTTTGCCATGATTTTCTTCCTTCTGTTATACAACCTATTTATTTTGTAATTCCACCAAGGTAACTTTTTTTTTTTTAGTTAATTCTGTACTTCTTCCTGTGGGTACAGCTGCCTCAGTGCAGCAATTAACATGCTTATATAGGGTTTATGTGAACAGTTCTGCATAGGCAACAGTGTTCTTGGGGTTTATGGGGGCTTGAAATTTTGCTAGGTTATCACTTAGTAGCAGAAAGTTAGCCTTAGAGTAGTTTCTGAATATTCCAGGATTAGCTGAGGTTCCAGGTTTTATTTTAATTTCAAAGGAGACCATTTTGTGGTCTGACCTCAACAGAGCAGACATTACACTAGGGGGTGTGCAGGATTCTCTCATATTAGTGAGGACCAGATGCAGTATGGTTGCACCCCAATTGTGTATTGAAGGTCTGGTCCAGGGAGTTTGTGTTTACAAAATACCAGGAATCTCTGTGCCTGTATGTTTGGTTTCATATAGAATTCCCAGTTAATAGTTGGGTAATTAAAGCCGACCATGAATATGGTATTGGGTTGGATGATGAGTGTCTGCAATAAGTTTAAATACATGTTATAAGTTTCCTGGGTCATAGAGGGGGACCTGTAGCTTGCAAGGCAGTGGTATTGGATTTTGCCTATGCTGATTTAAACATGGAGAAGCTCAAGTGCATTGTCCTGTTTGACCAGCCTTGAGGTAATATTTATTTTTTATGTAAATTATGACACCTCCACTTTTAGTCCATGTCTGTGTAAGCCAGTCTAAATGTGTGGAAGGCATTATAACCTTGCACTGTTGGTGTGCTCTCCTTGGCTTTAAACCACGTCTCAGTGACTGTGCAGATGTCAGCATTCTCTAGGGTGAAAAGATCTTCAAGGGAGTGCCGTTTTTGTTTAGACTCCTAGCACTGAGCAGTATTTTCTTGGTTTTGATTTGCTGGTTCAGAAGTACATTCAGTTTGGCATTGCTTAAAAAAAAAAGGTACTGTGGGGGCCTAGAGGGGAGAGGTGCAAAGCATCCCTGGCAAAGCAGCATGGTCTGTTGACTGTCTTCTTCCATTCTAACAAATACTGTATCCACTTAGAATGACACCAGAAACAAAGTCAGTTATTAAAGTCAGTCATCTTTTGTTTGTATTGTGACATCATCCTTGGAGAAGGTAAAATGCCTGGTCAAAGCTAGGCTGATACCAGCCTGGGACAATTATTCAGAGAGTTCCATGATATCTCTTTTTGTATAGTCTAGGGAGGTATGTTTCAGATCATTTACACCCACATGGACTCTGATGGAGTCATACTGGTATTTGTGGTCCATTGACCTGAGGGCATGTGCAATGTGGAGAATCCTAGCCCCTGATAAGCAACTGACCATGACTTTCTGCTTACTCAGCCTGGTGAGGGCACCATCAGTGTGTCTCATGATGGAATCTCCAATGACCAGAATGTTGGATTGTGTGGTGGCTTGTCTTATGAGCTTGGAAGTAGAGGCACCATGAGATGTGGCTCTATGGGTTGATGGAGATGTTGTTTTGAAAGAGTGCATTTGGAGCTTCTGAGGGTATTTGTTATGTGTAGTTCATTTAGGTGGCCTTTGGGGTTTAGGAAGGTTACACAAGTGCCTCAGCATATGTGCGTCTATGTGCCTGCTTTGAATTGTGTGTGATGGGTGCAGTGTGTGTACTACTGACAACCTTATTGACATTAGGAGTGCTTTTATGTGAGAGCTTTGCCTTCAGTGACATTGTGTAAATACATTTCTCACATACCCTATCAGTTTGTTTGAGAATTAACTGGTCGTCGGTAAACATGAGGCAATTTCTACAGTGCCTCAGGGTGTCCATATCCACCAAGCTGGTAATGGAGATAGTGACAAAGTTCATATCCATGGCAACATATCCTTTTTTTTTCATTGATTAGACAGTTGGAGTGAGAATATAAAGCCATGTCAGGAGTATCCAGTTTGCAACTCTGGGGCAGTTTGCAACTCTGGGGCAGTGTTTGTCACTACAAATTAGTTGCCCTATCTGCAACTAGGTATTGGTGAATTTCAACTGTGGTTTTACAAGAAAAAGGTGTCTGTGTCTATACAGGGCACTGACAAACACTTGAGGGGAAAATAATAAGTAGACCCTGACAAGTTATGGACAAATTAAGTAGTACTTACTGAAAAGAAAGAATTAGCTTGTCAAGAATGATGAAGAGAGGTCACCTGAACGGCTATTGCCTGGCTACTACCAGTACTGGTCTCACCACAGCTTCACTCTGCTGGGATACAGTGCTCCTTTACTTCTTCTCTCACCAGAAGCAAAACAGTAACACCAGTTACAAGATGATAAGCAGGCAGCAGCCTGTTTGGTTGTCCACAGTTTTGTCCCAGATGGTTTAAGGGTCTGTAGGCTTGTTGTAGCCTTTTCCTGGTAGATGCCTTGAATAGCAACCAGACCAATCAGGAAAGTCAAGCACAACGATACTCACTGTCCAACCAGAAACAGCCAGGAGTCAATGCAGTCTGCTCCTTCCCTCACCATACAAATTCCAAGCTGGCACCCATGAGGCAGTTCTTAAGCATCCTGGAGATCAGCAGGCTCCAGGAAATAATGTCACTGTGCTCCTTCTCTCACAAGGAGTAAACAGAAGCACTAAACCCAAGATGACTACTGAGAGGCAGAATGTGAGCTCTCTTAATAATTGGCAGTCTTTGAGTAGGTACTACAGATTTTTAAGGTGACTAATTGATGTACAGCAGTAAGTGTATGGCTAGTGTAAGGCTTATATCTTATAACGTGAGGGCTGGACCTTGCCCTTCTCTGTTGCTTACTGCCTGCCTTTACGTACTGGGCCAGGCACCTATCAAATTGCTGTTTGCTTCCTGAGCTTGACAATGATTCCTGCCCTCAGGAAGTCTATTTCAGTCTGCAATGATTTTGATAGTTGCAACCCTATGTCAGACCTGTAGATTATTGTTACGGTTTTCACTAAAGTGCTTTACATATTACTTGGTTTTTTTTTAATGGAATATGGCATCTTGAATCATTTTCACCCCAAGATTTGAATAATGACGTAGAACTAACAATACCCATATTACCTAATTATCTATATATCTTTTTAACTTGTTAACAAATACAAAATAAATAAATGAGGGTATAGCACTGATCCATATGGACCTTTATCAGATTCAGCCAGCACTGCCTGGTTGTGTGACTTGCTTAGTGTCAGAGTAGGCAGATGGAGGCTAACTAAATCAAACCCTGGACCATAAGAAGCAGCTTGTTAGCTGGGGTTGTGACAATCTGCTTTATGGCCAGGGATCAGTAGTACTGTTTAGTGCTGGCCCTAATTGATCTTTCTCTTGTGGCATTTAACATATTGGACACTGGATACTCTGAGTGACTACACTCTCAGAAATTGCCATCAAGTGTTTTATCTTCTCCCTGCTTTAACTGCCCAGAGGGAAGTGTCTGTAACTAGTAATTCATCATTATACCCCAATCTGTAGAGTTCACAGGACTCAGAGACGTCTTTTGTTTATTTGTTGTGTGCTGCCCTTAGGAGATGTCATCTGAAGGAGTAGTGCAATGTTAGCACTGCTGTACAAATGACTTCTAATTGTAAGTCTTCTGGTCTTCATTATCACTGCTAGACAAATGACATGCAGTTGTGACCCTCCTTTCCTCAAGAGAATATGTCATCTTTAAATTTTGTGACAGATGACTTGGACCACTTGAGGTTTTTGATGAGTAGTAAATCACTGAAGCTTAACACATTGAAAACCATAGACATAGTAATCCATGCCACATTAAGGGCCTCAAACTGCCAAACCATGTGCCCCATTATTTTATGTGGGGTGGTGGGCTTGATTTTCTTTTTCTGGGAAGAGATCGTAATGTCATCCTTACTATGCTTAAATTACAGTACCAGGTGTCTGCTGTGGTCTAGCCACCTTGTTACCTTCTAAGAAATATATCACCTGTTGCCAGCTAATGACCTTGCTGTGGTAGTTCCAGTTCTTGTTGGGCTTCAGTGTACTGCAGTTTCCTTTACCTGGCATACATGTAACCATGTCCATCTGGTGTAGAACTCCATTGACTGTTTACTCGCTAGTACAGTTGTTAGTGGCATTTTACACCAGTACTGTAGAACTCGCATTGGCTGCCTCTTTGCCTGTTTATCAAGTTCTTGTGTCCATTTATTTAGCCCAGCATAACTTGAGTCTTCCTCACCCATTATCTTAAGTGCTTGTTCCTTAATGACCAGCACTACATCCTTTGCTTTGACTATTATGGGCTGTTGGATGTTTCAAGGGGGTGCAGCTTCAGTCATCGAGAAGTCATTCCTCATCATATCAGATGCCACACCTCTGGAATTTTTTTTACCTCAGTAACTTTGGAATTCTCTAATACTGAACAGCCTTAAGAGGTCCTTGAAAGCTCACTTGTTTAACTTGGCATTGTAATATAGCAACATTTACTTATTTACTGTTTTGACTGTAACTTCTTCTTTCAACTTCAACAAGCTAACCAACAAAATCCTCAGAAATTTTGGTCAGGAATCAATAGACTCAATAGACTCCTTCATCCAGGCTGCTCTAAGACACCCACCCCATCCGGAATTACTCAAGACACCCCCAAACATATTGCTGACTCCTTTAATAACTTCTTTACTGAAGCTATCCAGTCTCTTGCTAACTCACTACCCCCGGTATCCTCTATTTCACCCCATCCTCCCATACCTCTCCACCCACTTTCCAACTCCAACCCATCCCTACATCCCTCATCTGTACCCTCCTTCAGAAACTCAAACCCTCTACCCTTTCAGCTGACCTCTTACCTGCTAAGTGTCTTCAAATAGCAGTCAAAGCTATTGCTTATCCTATTTCAATCCTAATAAACAGAACCATTAAAGAAAGTACCATCCCATCTAAAAGGAAAGTCTCACACATCATCCCCCCTACATGAGGGTGGCAACTCAACTGAACTTTCCAACTATTGTCCTATTGCCCTACTCTCACCCATAGCTAAAATCATGGAAAAATGTATCCACCGCCAACTACTAGACCACCTTCTCCTAAATAGCCTACTAGCCGACTCTCAGCATGGCTTTCGACCCTTCCATAGCACCACTACTGCCCTCCTGTCATTTGCTGGCCACATTAACAAAAACCGTAACAACTACACACTGTCCTCTGCTGTCTTTATTGATCTTTCAAAAGCATTCAACATGGTTAACCATCAACTACTCTTGAATCTTCTCAAGCCCCTCTCACTAGATACTCAAGCACTACAGTGGTTCAAGCACTACTTAGATAACAGGCAACAAGCAGTGCTTTGGGAAAACACTTTATCTGTCCCTCTTCCTGTCACCCTTGGCATACCACAAGGATCTATTTTAGGCCCTCTTCTATTCTCCATCTTTATAAACATTATCCATTAGTATCCCTCAAGCTGTAACTATACAATACGCTGATGATTCCACATTAATATCCTCAGCTACAGGGCCTTCTGAACTGCAGTCCATTACCCAAAATGTCTTTGAGCTTGTAGAAGATTGTTTTTTACAACGTAGTCTCCTCCTCAACATAAAAAAGGCTAAAATAATATTTACTCCTACACAAAAATCTACCCCATTTCACTTCTCTATCAAATCCAAAAATGGCACAGTCATTTCTCCTGACACTTTTACCAAACTCTTAGGAGTCACTGTTGATAACAGCCTTAACTATGATACTCATATCAACTCCACAATAAAATCAGTTAACTGTAAACTAGGCTCCCTCTACAAAATCAAACCCTTCCTCACTCCCTCAGCCAGAAGTACTATTACCCATACCCACCTTATCTCTACTCTCTTTTATGCCTCTCCTATATACACCAATCTATCTAAAACTAACCTCAACAAGCTTGCAATCTCCTATAATAGCATAGCCAGATTTGCGACTGGCTCCCCCATTAGAACCCACCACTGCCAAAATCTGAAACAACTGGGTTGGCCTGAACTGCACAATCAGATTTTATTTCAACAACTAATTATTACCCACAAAACTCTTTATTATCCAGGTAAAACACCAACTCTCACAAGTCTTATCACCCCATATAACAATCTTAGAAATCTACTCTCAGCCCACAAGCTACTGGTTTCTGTACATAAACCCTACAATAAAGCAGGTGACTCCCTCTTCTCTAATGCACTGGGTAAAAGCTGGAACCTACTGCCCTCTGAACTTACCTCTCTCTCCTCTACTACACTTTTCAAAAAGAAACTTAAAGTTTTCCTAACTAGCCATTGGCTATGTCCCTGTACTAACCCAGATTAATATTCTCTCATCCAATTATCTATTTCTTCCTTTGCCTTTCCACCTCTATTCAGTTTTTTCTTAAAGTCCACTTCCTCTAGGACAGACTTATTCTTCCCAAGATATACAATTGAACATCTCCCCTGTCGCTCTGAGAATCTACCCCTCAACCAATTTTGTCCCAACTCTCTTCTCTTAAACTACTCTCTCCTGCTGCTCCTTACTTTGTCTGGAATCTCCTCATCCTTCTAAATACTTCCTTCCCTTAGTGATTTGCTAAGGGGGGGGGGGGGGCACACACAAAAAGAATTGTATGTGATATCTTATTTTTTTCCCTACTGTCTTGTATCACATATGCTTATTTACTTTGTAGCACATGTTTTGTATGACTAGTATCTTTAATTGAAGTTTAATGTCTTGAAACTGAATTATTAATGTGCTGTATATTTTATGTGGAGCTTTTCTCCCTGGGCCTCTACTAAAAATGGACATATATCCATTAGACTAGCCCAGTCAACAAATGTAAAATAAATAAATAAAATAAATAATTTTAAGCTGCACTACACCTGATGTGTATTTGTTATCATTGTCATATACTTAGTAAAAGGAGACTAGATACATTTTAATATAACTGCTGTTTGCAGTAGTTTCATCTGTCGTTCAGGTTTAACGTTCTATTTTTGTACTGTTTGTCCCTGTGATGGAAAATTCTGTTTTGGTGTTATACCATTAAGGTTTATGAATGGGACCCACATGAAATCACATTTAAGTCCTCCTTCCTGCCTTAACCATTCCTTTGTACCTACTACATGTTCCTGCCCACAACACACGCGCATATACACACACAGACACACACACACACACACACACACACACACACACACACACACACACACACACACACACACACACACAAACATCGCCTGCCTACCTTTATGTCCAGTTCTCTAGTGATAAAAATATAGGATAGTTGGAGGGTTAGTGAGCTCTCGAGTTTTCAAAATTTTCAAACTAAAAGTGATTTATTTGGTAACTAGATTACAGGTGTTTACCCTGTCTACCCAACCCTCAAGCACACATTACCTCACTGTAATACTTGGAGATGAAGAATATTTTCATGTAAATTCTCATTAGATACACTGAGAAACTCCAATACGTTTTGCCATTAATGAAGAATTAAGTTTGTAAGAAGAATCTCACAATTTCATCCACAATGCTCCTCTATCTACCAAGTATATACAAAGCATTACAGTAGACCGTTTCTATTAGAGACTTGAAGCACTTTTCAAGACTTTCAGTGCAGAGTTTCTGGCATTCCAAGGAGATGAACCTTCACATCAGTTTAAAGGACATAGTGATTGTTTTCAAGGCTCTAGAATCATTTCAGACCAGCTTAACCCCAGACTTCCTTCAGGTCAACCCTGACAACTTAATATAACAGCAGTACACAACAGTAGTGGATTACATCAGTAAATAGTGGAGCACAAAGTTTCATCATCTCTGCAGAGGAGCAGTGTTGATACAGTAGTAGCAGTTCAACATAGCCATACTCTTCTGATAGCATTGTATCTTTCAGACAGACAGAATATCGTAGTGGAACTTCTGACAGGCACTTGTACAAAAGAGTGTTGTGATCTGTGCCTTCTGTATGGCACAGAAACCTGAGAAGTAAAGGCAGAACAGCTGGGAAAGCTTGTAGTGATGGAGATGAAGTTTCAAAGATGGAAAACAGAATATACTCTGCTGGCCAGAAGAAGAAATGGGCAACAGAGCTGATGCCAGAGAAACCCCCAGTACAGAGTAGGTCAAAGATAACAGATTACAGTGATTCAGTCACATGTATAGGAAAACAGACCATTTGGTAAAGCAAATTTGGAAGAAAACTATAAAGAAGGCAAGATGAGATGAGGATATCCAGCCAAGAGAAGGCTGGATTGTGTGACAGAAGACCTGAGACAAGTACGCATGACTGTTGAAGTCACTCCAACTGCCTGAATGCATGTTAAAATGAGAAAATGGTGTTGAAGATGATGACATCCTAACTGCTGAATGGCAAATAAAGAAGGCAGTGTTTCAGTGAGTTGTATTTCTCAGGGATACACTCTAAGCTGAACTCTTCATTACGCATTTCACTGTTTAGGTTCAGTGGTGATTTTTGTTTGTTCACCATTCAAAGCTATGAGGACTGGATTCCTTTTTCTGGCCTCAAGAACTGATTGTGTCTGCACTGTAGTTTTATTAATACAGAAAGCTAATTCTGAATGTAAGCACAGAGAAGACAAAAACTGAGTCTGGTGGCTTTCAGCTTAACCAGAACAACTTTTATTCATACTCTATGCAACTCTTTCATTACTGAAAGCTGAAAAGGCTACCAGAAGAGTCTTGCTGTGACTATGGGAGGAAGTTATCCCATTCAATACACAGTAACATTAGCTAGGCATTGCCAGGCTAAGTGAGACCCCTATGGTCCATTTGTTCCTGCCCGGGTATCACTACCTGTTCATTCAAGTTACAGCAAGAGTGTGGTAGTAGGGGGCAGGTCATCTTAATGGTCCCTGCAGGCTGGTCTACCCCCCTCCCTGAGATAGCTTTTTTGATCTCTGCCGCCCTCCAGGAGAAAGAAAACCTCTGTGTGCCAAATTCCCCTCAGCTTAGTGTGTTATTGCAGATGACATCTAGAGTTCACTAGACTCCAGCTCCATGGGGTGAAACATCCAGAGTTCCCACTAGGTGTGTCTCATGTGATGAGGCAGTGCTTCCTCCTTCCCCCAGGATGGGCAAGATGGCAACAGCCACTTAATCCTAACATCCCCTGTCATCTTCTACAGACACCTCAGCAGCTGTTTAAACTCAGGACACCTGCAATGTACAAAGGACTTTATACCTCTTTGCCACAGAGCTGGATTGGAAGAAAACTTTTTTGGTAGTAGTCACCTGTGGAAGAAGGATCTTGGTACCATAACTCTCAATTTGCAGATAGCAAAAATCTGAACAAAGGTTCTGGAAAAGTAGGTACATCTGGCCAAAAATCTGGACATCTAATTAGCATGATAATTGCCTATCTAAACGATTACTCCTCCCACTTCAGATATGAGTGTGGGATACCACTGCTCAGAAACCCAAGCTTAGAATGTTATTAAAAAAAAAAAGGAAAAAAAAATAATTCCATAAATAAGCTGAATTAGAATGCAGATGTGAGCCTGTGGTTCCCCTTTATCATCTCAAAATACTGAAATCTCGAATTTCAGTATGTCGAGACCATAAAGGCAAAACTTCAAAATAGTGAAAGTGCATACGCGTGAATCTGTATATCTCAAATCCGCACTTATGCATTTACACTACTTTACGTGAAGTGTTTGGCTGAGATGGTGTCCGGAATTTAAGGTAAGTGTATGTGAGTGTTTTTGTAAGTTGTACGTGTAGGTTAGGGTAGGGAGGTGGAAGTATGAGTGTGCGTGTTGGATGTGTTGGCGTTTGTGTATGTGTGATGTGTGTGTGTGTGAGGGACTGTAGAATGTCTGGGTGTGAGTTTGTTTTTTTTTCTGTCTGTGTGATCTTGGAGTTGGTATATATAAGTAGGGGTGGTGTGGGGAGAGCAGGGGGGCTTGCCCCCCTGCTTACATGTAGTGTAGGGTTGTGGTGTTTGTGTGGTGTGGGTAGAATGGTATATATGTGTTGTGTGGTGTATGGTGTGTGTATGTTTGTGATTGTGTGTTTTGTGCTTTTGGGTTTCAGGATTGTGAGTCGTTCACCTTTATAGTTTCAAGATACTGAAATTCGAGATTTCAATATTTCGAGATTGTAAAGGGGAACTGAGCCTGTACATTCACTACTGCAAAGAGGAATGCAGCAGCTAAGATGGTGTATGTATTTACCACAGAAATAACATGAAGATCCAGCAAACAGTCTTTCTAAGAAATACCATTAGAATTTTCATAGCCTCAAATGGCTAACTCCAAAACATGTTTTTACTACCAGAGATTCTATAGACACATTTGTCATTGCAAGTTCAACTCTAAATCTTCCTACACCACCTAATATGCTGCTATACAGCTGTCCTGCAAAAACATCAGTAAACTATAAACACTACTTTGTCATTTTATGTATAAAGAAAATAACCATATTTGAGGAAGAAAGAAAACCAGCCATAGCAGGACAGTTTGTGTATGGTGCCCCGAGGCCATCTCAGATGCTAATTTAACTCACATATGAAAAGGAACAACAAGCAGTGCTGCTACAACTGGAAAACAGCAGAATTAAAACAGTTAACTTACTCCACCAAACTAGTGTCTGAAGAATGCAATATTGTCCTGAAAAGTGCATGTCTGAACGTTTGTCATCACACACACACAAGCACACACACAACCTTTGGAAAAATATCTGTTCTATTATTACATAAAAAAGTACTCTGTAGTTTGAGCACAGTTGTAAAGCTACTGTTGCTTCAACAAGCTGCTCCTGAGTTTCCTTCACCTTTTATACAGTCACAGTTGCAGCTCTACTGACGCCATCACGTCAGACATCAGTGATGCTGCGGGGTAATGATGTGATGTGCAAACCAAAGTCCAGAAATCATAATTTAAAGGGATCACTCAAGATTTCATGGCACCCTGTTATTTTCAGTTCAAAGTCTGTATTTTCAGGGAAATTTGGGACCGATAAGCACACTTGGCACTGCAAGAATTAATGTGTAAAACAGTTTACAGTGTATGTCATAACTGGTGGGGGTCCTCTTAATGAGTAAGCTTTCATTCCTGCCTGAAGAGGTTTCAGCTGTTTCTCTTAATCAATTCAGTTCAATAACTAGCATTTTTTTTTTTTTACAAACTGCCTAAATTACAAGGGAGCATCTACTGCATACTGTGGATGTCTATGGCCAAATTAGGTAGTGTACCAGAAAGAGATATTTCTTAGGAAATCTGACCCAACTCTTTGTACTAGTTAACAAGAGAAAAGAAGTACTTAGTGTTACAAAACAGAATGTATCTAAGCATCTTTTCCATATCTTGAGTTTTGCTGTGGTAAATACAGTAAACCATTTCAAGGCCCTGAGGAGACGCACCTCAGTTCTGCAGAGTATTTTTAAAAAAATTCTGCCAAGGACATTTTATGGACCGTCCACAGTTTAGCAATATAATACAATCATAAAATTAGATGTAGAGACAGGATAGGTTTTATTACATCTATGCAACAGGGTACCCATTGTCCAGCTCCCTGAATTCTACACTGGTTTGGAGTCTTCCCATACATCATTACTTATTTCAGCAGTGACTCTCCTCAAAGTAAAGTATTCCAGTTGTGCAGAAAGACCTTTATGTTAACAAGAGATCTTCTCATCACCATAATAGTAGCAGTTGCAGTAGTAGTACTAATACTGGGGGTGGTAGTAGTAGTAGCATTAATAGTAGTAGCAGCAGCGGTAGTGGTAGAAGGTCACTGTAGCGCTGAGTACAACCACACACAGTTCATCTGCTGTTGACATGTTCATACTTTTGTTTCCATAATAGTTATATGCGTTGCTCTTACTTCTCTTTATTTTGTTTCATGTTATTCCTGCAGGTACTACAAGTCCAATGCTCCTTTCTCAAAAGGCATGCTGTGAGTGTAGACTAAGGCTACTCATATTTTGTGTGGGTTTGTGTGAGATGTAATAGATATATATATATATATATATATATATCTATATATATATATCTATATATATCTATATATATATATCTATATATATATATATATATATATATGTGTGTGTGTGCGCGCGCATGTATATATGGCTCTACTTCAAAATATTTTATTACCACGCCATTGAATCTCACTTCATCTAAATGACATCGCCGAAACTGCATAACATCGAACACCCACATCAGCAAATTCTTTCCATGGGAAAAGAACCACTTGGCCACCATGGTGAACTTTGCCCTTTCCGCACTGTAATGCAATCTTGGAGATGATATATTTAGTTGGGCGAGGGTCTTCTCTACTCACATCAGTGGGTTTTCATTTTCTTCGTTTTCTTTTCTTTTTTTTTTATGTTGGGTTACTGGTTGTTTTCCCAGGGTTAGTTTTCGATGTTCTGGGTGTTCGATGTTCTGCAGTTTCAGTGATGTGGGATTCGATGAAGTTGTCATTCAATGCTTTGAATTAGACCTATATATATATATATATATATATATATATATATATATATATATATATATATAGATCTGTATCTCTCTCTCTCCATATATATATATATATATATATATATATATATATATATATATATATATGTGTGTGTGTGTGTGTGTGTGTGTGTGTGTATATAGGGTGTGCTTTGGTAGCTTGAAGTTTTGAAACTTCAAACAATTTAAATGGAGATCGCTGTACAAAGCGGAATGGGATATTTACCATTCTCTTCACTGTAGTGCAATCTCAGACTTGATATATTTAATTAGCAGGGGGTGAGGGATGAGGAGGGTGGCTTGCCCCCTGAATAAACTTAACAAAATTTGTTTTTAGTTTTTTTATTGAAGTTTCGTACTTTGAAAACTTTGATGTTAGGGTCTCAACCATATGAAGTTCAAATTTTTGAAAGTTCAAACTTCCAAAGTAGACCCATATATGTGTGTGCATGTGTGTATGTATGTATGTATTTATATATAGGGAGAGAGAGAGAGAACATAGACATCATTACCAGCTCTGGCATGACACGTGCATAGGCTTTTGCAGACTGTCTTATAGGAATGTAAAAACTAGCTGTAACAGATGCCCTTCATTGATGAGCTATTATTTCCCACTCCTTTGTCCTCTCCTCTCTTAGTCTAGTAGTTTTGCTTTCTTATACCTTGCTGAAACATCCATCTTCCCATGGTTATGCTGCTAAATGCTAGGAGTTTTAACACAAAACTGCATTCACTGTAAGCAGTCCTCACCTTGGAAGACGCAGACATTTGTGCAGTCAAGGAGACCTGGTTTAAGGCTGTGGAGAGCACCCCAGCCATACTGGGTTACACCTCCATTCACATGTTTAGACCCCAAACTGAAGGTGTGAAAACTAAAGGAGGCAGTGTATCACTATTCATTAAAGATAAATGCACCTCCAGATTGGTCAAACAGTATGATTCCCTGGAGATACTTTAGGTGCAATTAACCGTTAGTAGGACACATTCAAGTTATTGCCCACTAGAGGAACCCCATCCATGAATCAGGACACTCACTCTGCCTATTTGGATCTACTTGTCTATCAAGATGCATCCAAACACCATGGTTTTGTGCAACTAACTACCCATCCATTGACTGGATAAATTGCTCCTGCTGTAACTCAGTTCCTCGGCTTTGTTAACTCCAGTGCCCTGGACCAGCTGCTTGACACTCCCACAAGGGGTGCCAACATCCTGGATTTGGTGCTTACAAATATAGGGGACCACTGTAGCAACCCCATTGTGAGGTCGTACCTGGTGAGATGTGACCAGAAATCAGTCTCATTTAAGTAAGTATCACACCTGACCCCCCCCCCCCCCAGCAGCAACTAAACTAAAAAAAATCTTCAGAGCAAATGATCACCTCATACGGGATGGTATAAATAGCTTCTCTGCTCATCCCTGTCATATGGAACTAGCAACTATGTTGAGTTCTACACCAATGCTTTATACAAACACCTGTATAACTGCATTGACTTGGTCATACCTGATAGGTCGAAAACAAGCTCCTCAAGGAAGAGCAAACCAGTCTGGTGGACAACTGCCATTAACAGGCTTTACCATAAAAGGAAGAAATTGCTATCTAAGAGTAAGAGGGAACGAGCCCTAAACTTGAAACACTCCCTCATCAGCTTAAACAAGTGAATAATGCTTCTTGTGAAGTCCTCCAAAGCAAACTATAAATCCAGATTAGCTAATTAGCTTCCTCAACTAAAGACAGCCATAATGCATTATTTAGTTACATCTGTAACCTAAAAGGAAGGGCCCAGACTTGTGCCAAACTGGTAGTTAATGATGTCATATATACTGAGCCTGTGGATAAAGCTAACCTGTTGGCTGACAAAACCTCACTTCCCTGTCCCCGCCACATGTACCCCATGACATCCCTGCCATCTGTCCCCTATCGTGTATCTCTAAAGCGCAGGTCATTAACACCCTCTCTAAGGCAGGAACATACAATCTGTGGGACCTGACAAATTCCCAGGCTACATCCTCCATGGGCTCCAGCAAGAATTAGCAACACCACTGGGTACTCTTATCAATCATACTGTAATCACCAGCTTTGTCCCAGCTGAATGGAAAACAGCCACTGTTATTCCATTGCACATAGGTGGTGCTTCCAATAACCCTGGGAACTGTAGACCTATTAGTCTGACTAGCCTTATCTGAAAGGCCATGGAGCAAATCATCATGCACCTTATCAACAAAGATGTAGGTAATCTCCAAACACTTGACCCTACTCATTTTGGATTTGTCAAAGGGAGATCATGCCTGGTTAAACCAGGTGGACTTCCCTGAGACAGTCAACAAGGCCCTAGATGAGGGGAAATCTGTGCATACAGCCTACCTAGGCATTTTACACTATCCCACACCCAGGCAACATTGACAAACTCACCCATCTTGGTATTAACCCTTATATTGTTAGATGGGTTGCTAACTGGCTCACTGATAGAACTCATATAGTCAAAATAGGAGAATCCACCTCCAACAGCAGACCTGTAACCAGTGGTGTTCCACAGGGATCAGTCTTGGGACCTCTACTGTTTGGAAACTTTCTCTGAAGTACAAGCAAAAACTAAAGGTTTGTGGCTGACAAAGTTTGCTGATGACTGCAAACTGGGAACAGTCATATATTCTCTAAATGATGTCAGCATCCTACAAGAGGGTCTTACACAAATGATTGGTGCCAAAGTCATGGCCTTAAATTCAATGCAGAAAAATGTGTTATCATCCCTTTCGGTAAGGGTGATGTTCCTTCTAACGACCATATCAATCACATCAATAGCAACACCTTAAGTACACACTCAGTGGTGAGAGACCTAGGCACACAGGTTGACAGCAGCCTCATCTTTGACTAACATGTCTCCACAGTGGTAAGAAGGGCATTCTATATTGCTCATCTCATAAGTAAGGGTATTGCCTCCAGAAAAAAAAGATATAACCTCCCTGTACTGTTATCTCATTAGGCCAGTAATTGAGTACACCACCCCTTTTGGTATGTACCTTTCCAAGCACGTGCAGCAATTGGAGAGATCACAGAGTTTCCTCACAAGGAAAATTCTAGGTCTTCAACATCTGTCCTGTGTGGATCATCTGAAATCATTGTCCCTTTATTCTGTTTCATGCAGACTACTCAGAGGCGATCTCTGCCTTGCATACAAAGCAATCTCTGACCCTGCTTTATTAGAATTGCTGCATCTCCATAAGTCAAATGGTACACAGCTTACTGGCTCTAAAGAACTTAACCTGGTATGTGATATTAATAGAACATGCTTGAGGGACATATTTGTCTCCCAGAGGTTACCATACCTTTTGAACAGACTTCCACTTCATGTAAAACAGAGAACCTCATTGGGTCTCTTCAAACGCAGTCTGGACAATTAGATGGGTAACTGTAAATTCACCCCAGGGGTTCCACCTGTACCTCTCTTGGATAGGGGCAATAGGTGCTGATTATAGAAATAAGGATAGAACTTGGCTAGTCTTATAAGGGCCCTAGGGCTATTAACTTAGTAACTTTCTATGATCCTGTGGTTTAATTCATGTACTAATAGTTCTTAAACTACCTGGACAATCTACTAACACTTGGAAAAAGCAGATGTTACTGTGACTATATTCTTCCATCAGCTATTTGTACTGCTTTATGTCTCATGTGAGTATCACTGTTTCTCATTAGAGGTACATTTAATCAGCTGTGGTTCATTTCACTAAAACAAGATTCAGTGAGTATGTCTTCTGTCACTTCAGAAAATTCAGTTTCATAGGTTCATAGGTAAATACTAGGCTAGCTGCCCTTGTAGGCCATTTTAAGCTTAGCCAATTCCCCGTTTTGTGCTCGAAATAACCTTTCCCATTTGGTTATAGACTGGCTTTACCCATGCTATGGTCAACAATTATACGTTACCCTAATCAGAATAACTGGGATCATGTCATGGATAATTTTTTTTTTGGGGGGGACATGCACGGAATAAAGCATTTAGGAGCTGCATCTGTCCATAGGTAGTACAGGGGGCAATCCTGGAGTAAATTTTCTGTTTCTCATCCACAGATCTAAGTTTCACTTGAAAATGGACAGGGATGAACTTTGTTTTATGTGGATGGGGAGTCTGTTCCACAGCAGCAGTATCATCTGTGAGATATAACTGTACCCCCAAAACATTCTGTTGATGTTGCAGAAGAGATTTAGATCCCTAGACTGATTATTTCTGATGCCATTCGACTTGCTGATGTGCATTAAATCCATCAGTAATGTGTCAGCAGATGCCTTGTAAGCCAAACACAGGTCACCTCTTAGAGGTCTGTAGGGTATAGAGTATAGTGACAGAGCTTTGGGTCAGTCCATGTACGGCATTCTTTCTGCAGAAGAACTGTACCAGTCAATCCAGGAGTAAATCTGTGGACAGTCATCCAAATATCTGGTTTATATTTAAAGGAATATAGTGAGTTGTAATGGGAAGTTTATTCCAGAGTTTGAGTGGCACTGTTTATAAACCTGTCCCTACAACATGTTTTATTTATCTGCTAGTGAAGATATAGGTCCCTGGTTCTAATACTATTGGAGACATTGGACTTGTTGAGGTACAGGAGGTCCAGGGCAATCAGATCTCTAATAACACGATAAGTGAAAACGAGATCTCACCTCAGACGTTTGAGACCCTGAATAAAGAGATAGAGCTTCCAGACTCTCTTGATAGCTCAGGGACATTAGGTTTGTGATATTGCTGGTTAGAAACCTTTTGTAGTCTTTCTACTTGCTTGACATTTTAGTGAGATAAACCAAAAGAACTGATATACTTGATAACTGGTATGAGTGATCCTCATTATACGGGAGCAATCAATTCTTTAGACCTTAATGATATTCCTTTGTCAATTACCTGGATTAAATAAAATGATTTCCTTACAACCACTGTCACACAGTGGTCAAGTTAGAATAGACAATCAACCCAAGTACCTAGGTCCTTGACTAAATTTTTGTTTTGTAGTGGTGCATTGTCTACCAAAGGCAGTGATAGTACACGTTTTAACATTTAACTTGAGCCCAGTTTTAGTACAATAAAAGTTTCCTTCGGTTAATGGAAACAGGCTTCAGTAAAGAAGACTTCCTTTGCAAATTTGCCCACATCAAAGCTAGATTTAGTGACTGTGTCTTTGACAAGGCAGCCCACTATCCTTTCGGTTTCCCACAGTGATAGAACTTTAGAGTTTAATATAGAATTTAAATATAGCAGTGCCCCTGTCTTATCCTATACTTCATTTGGACTTTCCTGTTGACACCCTGCCATACTTTTTCATCACAGGCCTGTACTCTGCAGTAATGTTTTTTTTTTTCTGTTGGTAATTGTCAAATGTGCAAATAGGACATTGTCACCAGTTCTGGCTAATTTTAATTTTCAAATGTTACTGTACTCTTTTTAGTAGGACCTAAAGTGATATCACTGGTTGTACTGTTGACTTTGTCAGCCGTATACCATCATTACCTCAAAGCAGAAATTCAGACAAATGATACATTATAGGGTCTTTACCCTGCAGCTCTGGGTCCCACAATCCTTCTCCTTTCCATACACATCAGTGACACTATGGGGTGTCTACATTTCCTCCTGTCACATTCCTGTATTTGAAAGATACTGTCACCTGCTTCTTTTTAAATATAGTGAAACAAATAAAGCAGCCAGTTTTCTCCTTTATGTACTTCCTCCCAACAGTTCTAGTATAGACCCACCACTTCATATTTTTTTCTTTTATACTTCTGCAAAACTGAAGAATTTTCTTCCCAGGCTGGAGACAGAACTAACTCCTTGAAATTTGGTGATAGACTAAGTATATTTTAATATTTTCTGTGAATGTTCTAACAGATAACCATAACCTTTCACTGTTAAATTCTTAGCATTTCAGCCCAGCTTTCAGCATGCCATCTGTGAAAGCCTACCTATTAAGGAACAACACTGTCATTGTACAGTTCAGTCCCAGAATGTAATTTTTTTACCATATTTGCTACAGCATTACATGACAGCACCCAGAGCTAATAAGATGATATCCTGAAATGAGTCCTCTGAAAGCTTATTACAGGCTTATTAGTCAAATATGTTTGCAGAAAGTTAAGCAAATGGCTGCTGATAACATTTGTGCTGTAACAAGTGTAATACGTGTCATACCTGTGTCAGTGCCTGAGCAGGTAGCCCACACACCTTTAAGCAAAGGAAAATCAGAAAGTTGTAAGCTGTGCATTCTTTCCTCACACAGTACATTTGGATTCATGTTGTACTACTAACACTCTCTAGTACATAATAAGTAGGTTCTGAATCCTGGTGTCCCCTGCTTTGGATTAGATGCTAAAACAAAGACCCATCTGTCCAACTTTGCAGCACCTTATGTACTGTATGTGTTAGGTTACTTTGTAAAAGAAGTGGCATTTTTTATTATAAAAAAGTTGATAATGACACGTACTTAAAATAACATAAAATAAGTTTAATGATAGATAAAGGACAATGAAAATACACATAACCATCCTAGTGTTTTGCATCACTTGTTTCTTTTTTATATATATTTTTTTTCTTTGGCATGTTGTACCTTATCACTGCATTGAGATTTTCTAACGCCAGTGTTTTCCTAATTTTTCTGATACTTTTGAAAAATTATCTGTTTTATGTTTTAACAAGTTAAAAATCCAAAGTTGTTAACTCATAGAATGAGAGTTCAGTCTTTGATTCTCAGATATACTTTAAAAATACATACACACATACCAAACTATCATACTTTTGGTACTTTGCACGTACATCCAACATCTCCTTTCTCATTTCCCTTTTTAAGAAATTTTCTTATGTAATCTCATCAAATCACTCTATTTCCCATTCTTTCTCGGTGTTTCTCTAAGTTTTAATTAAAATGGATTCAAGTAGCCATTTAACACATCTTCCAGTTACAGACATGCATGTCTTAAATTTCAGCCACTCTTTCATGCAAGAAAAAAAAGCCAAAAGTACAACCCACATGTACCATGGTGTTCACTTTTAGCATAGTATTTTCAGAACATTTTTCTTACTATTTTTCACAGCTTTCCATGTTTTTTCTCATCTTCCATAATTGTTCTTTATTTCTGTTTATTTTAATTTACCTGTTCTCTTTCACTTATCTGATGACTGCTGCCTTCAAATTCTGCTTCACTTTTAACAATAAATTAAAACAAGGCACTACATGATTAGTCATTACAAGGACATCTGCCTTCTGACTGATACAAAATACTTCTCTGAACTGGGTTCAACCTGTTTTTCCCACCTGCCCCAAAATTCAAAATGTATACTCTCCCTTTTCTTTGTTAATGAAAAATCTGCTTCTCACAAAAGCAAACACATAAGTTCATAGGGTCATAGAAGGTTACTAGGTCAACAGCCCTAGAGCCCTTACAAACCTAGCCATATTTATCCCGAGTTGTCCCAATTGCCAATGGTTAGGTGAGTGAAGTTCACAGAGGTATGGGTCTATAGTAGTTAATACAGACTTCCTTTGTCCAGGAGAGACATGGGCACCACCCCAGGAGTGAATTTGTGGTCACTCCTCCATTGATCTAGGTTGCATTTGTAAAGGGACAAGGAGGGGCTGTGTTTCACATGAAGATATGTGTGTGTCTCCAGCATGACCTGTTCATGTCAGAGCTAGGTTAAAGACCCCCTGGAGTGAGTGACCCTCATGCAGTTTGATTTACGAATGTGTAGCATTTCCATCGGGGCTAGGTCAGAGACTTCCCTGTAAGCCAGGCACAAGTCACCCCTTATTAACCTGTCAGAGACAGAATACCGTGGCAGGGCTTTCAGTCTTTTCACGTAAGACTTGTTTTGTGTACCCTGAAATTTCTTGGTAAGAAACCTCTCTGGTCTCTCCAGTTGCAGGTGTCTAGTGAGGTACATACAAAAGGGAGCATTGTACTCAATTACTGGTCTGATGAAGGCCAGGTATAATGAAATTATAACATCCTTAGATCTAGATACGATGCCTTTACTTATAAGATGTGCACATAGTATTTCCTTACTATTATGGACACATGGTGGTCAAATTTCAGATTGCTATCAACCTGAGTACCCAGATCACGTACCATTGGGTCTACGCTTAGGGAGTGCTGTCTATAATGTAATTAGCAGGGATGTCAGCTTTCACAAATGGAATAATTATGCATTTTTTGCATTTACCTTTTATCCATGGCTTTGGCACCAGTCATTTGTCTGCGTTAACCCTGTGTGCAGTATGTTAACATCATTGGGAGACTCAATGATTACTCCCAATTTGCAATCATCAGTGAATTTGATAACCCACAGGCCATCCAAGTTTACCTGGACTTCTGAGAAATAAATTCTGAACAGTAAGGGATCCAGCACAAAATCCTGTGGTACACCACTGGTGAGTGGTCTTGTACTAGAGGTGAAGTCTCCCAGTTTGATAGTGTGTCCTGTCTGTGAACCAGCTGGCTACCCATCTAGTAATGTATGGGTTAATTTCCAATTGGGAGAGTTTGTCTATAATACCTGAGTGGGGATTGTGTTAAGTGCCTTGGCTAGGTCAGGATAGGTAGTATGCACTGTCTTTCCCCTGTCCAGGGCCTTGGTGACTTTCCCAAAGAAGTCAACCATGTTTAACAGGCATGATCTACCTCTAACATAATCAAACTGGGTTGGGTTCAGAGTTTGCAGACTACCCATGTCCTTATTAATAAGGTCCATAATGATTCTTTCCATGGCCTTTCAGATGAGGCTAGTCAAACCTATGGACCTGTAATTCCTAGGATCAGTTGATGGTCCCCCTTTGTGCGGAGGGATTATTGTTGCTATCTTCCATTCCACTGGAACATAGCCAGTTTGCAGGCTGTGGTTAAATAGGGATCCAAGTAGCTCTGCTAGATAATGTTTTAAGTTGTTTAAAAGGCAGTGTGGGATGTTGTCTGGTCCCATTAATGCCACATTTTTTGGCCTTGGAGAGCACCAAGATGATCTCTTGAGATCATAAGCTGAGCAATGTAGCAGGTATACTGTGAGGGATGACTGGAGGGGACAGGAGGGTGAAGTTTGCTCCCAATCTGCCAGCAAGTAGGGTGGCTGTTACATCCGGCTGAGTATAGATGGTGCCATCCACAACCGGTTCAGTGCATATCTGGGTATTCCTTTGTAGATTTCAGATGGAGTTAAAGAATGCCTTGTGATTATTCTTAGCTGGGGGGCATTTTTGCTTCATAATTAGTTTTGGAGGACTTGACAAGATCTCTAATTTTTTTTGTTTAAGCTAGAGAGGGATTTCTTCCTCTGCTGAGTCAGTTCCCTGTTGTTCTTGGACATTAGTTTATTTCTCTTGTTTTGTAGCCTGTTTATACTAGGGGTCCACCAGGTTGGCTTGTTTCTTTTGGCAAGTCTGGTTTTAATCTGCCAGGTACAGCCAATTCTATGCAATTGCTTAAGTGGTTGTAGCAAGACATTGGTGTACACCTCTGCATAGAAGTTCATGTTATCTGCATTCAAGGGGGCTTTGAAACTTCTTATACCATCACTTAGAGGTAATTTGTCTTTGAAAAATTAAGTGTTTTTGAGCTTGATGGGGTATGTATTCTTATAATTACATCAAACGAGACTTATTTATGGTCTGATCTTACCAGGGAGGACATCACATGGGGGGGGGGGTTCAATGCTCTCCCACGTTACGAGTACTGTGTCCAGGATATTTGAGCCTCTTGTGGATGTGCTGACTAGCTGTTCCAGAGCATTTACAAAGTCCAAGAATCTCTGAGCCAGGATGTTTATGGTCCTGTATGTTTCCCTGTTGATGGTAGGTTAATTAAAATCACCCCAGAGTAAGGTGTTGGGCTGTATGGCAAGTGACTCCAGTAAGTCCAGCTATGTGGTATGCTTTTCCTGTTTCATGGTGGGGGACCTATAGCTAGCTATGATGTGGTAGGGAGCTTTGCCTATACTTAATTGGACATAGATTAGCTCAAGAGAGTCATACTGTTTGATCATTATCCTTAATGAAGATAAATACACCTTCTCCTTTGTTTTTTTCATGCTCAGTTTGTGCTCTGAACATATGGAAGGCATTGTAGCCCTGCATGACCTGGGTGCTTTCTGTGCCTTTGAACCATGTCTCAGTGACCACACTGATGTCAGCATCTTCCAAAGAGAGGAATGCTTCCAGGGAGTGCGGTTTCCTGTTTAGCCTCCTAGCATTAGACACCAGTACCTTGAGTTTATCTACAGAGGATTTTGTTATGTTGGGAGTTTGGTTATTTTGACACTGCCTAAAAAAGGCACAATAAGGGTGGCTAATGCCTTTGCTAGTATCCAAAAGCATAGATGAGACCGCTGCAGACCATCTCTGGTAAAACGCAGTGTGGTCTGTCAGCTATGTCTTCCCAGATTGACAGATATTGGATCCCCTTGGACTGACACCAGAAATTAAGCCAATTGTAAAGTCAGTCATTTTTTGTTTATATTGTGGCATCATCCTGCCTATGACACATGATCTGACGCAGATAAACACAAAAGCCAGTAGTAGTAGCTGGATTGAACCCACTCTAAGTAATGCAGGCTGCAAATCATGACACAGTTGTAGAATGCAGAATCCACTTTATTGACATCAGAACATAAAAATCCAAAGGTAAGCGCTTTCGTCCAGAAAGATCTAGACTTCATCAGACAATTTAACACAGTTACTTCCTTTTTGTACAATTTCAACAGGAAGTTCCACCCAGTTTTGAACTAATTAATTATGTCATTAAAAGCACAATATTTGCAGTCATTAACTTAAAAAGTAGATAAAATATACAAACTGAAACAAAATCAGGAAACACACCACCCTATAAAGCACTATACAAACACTGGTTCTAAAATGACAGTATACTATAAATATATTAAATATATTAAAACAATAAATATCTGTGTAATTAAATACTAAGAACTAGGTATACCAGGTAAACATCTACTGCCACTAGATGAATAGTCACAGTCCTCCTAATATACAAGTACAGTAAAGGACTGTCCGGAGTGAAATGCTACCACAAACAAACTTAAAGATACAGACATATCAGTGTACTTTAAACAGCTTATAAAAGTGTGATTATTCAATAAAAGTACTTAGCTTCGTATAAATGAGCCAAGAGCCACTCAGTTGTACAGAATTTATAAAGCAACATAATTGTCTCCTACCTTAAAGTCCACCAGCAAAATCTGTTTTTTCATCTGTAAATACCAACAATCTCCTTACCCATCCCTCTGTAAGCATTTTACTTCCTGGTTGTTTTGATTTTTTAGTTTAGATTGTTTCAAGCCTAGCTGAGGAGAGATAATAAAACAGAAAGAATACAAAGATATAATGTAAATTAAATATCCACAGACAAAGGAGAGATGCTACAAGTGTACAATCAGAATAGTGAATGGCAATAATACTTTGAAAATGGGAGCATAACTAAACTGTTAACAAGCAGTATTTACAATATGTCAGAATGAATTTAAAAATATTATCTTTACAGTTTATACAAGGCTTTTTACACTAGGGCAAAAACAGAGATATGATTGTTGGCATTTCAACTATGCGTGAAAGCTGTCAGGTGATGTAGTTAGAAGAGCAACATGCATTGGCTTTGCTTGGTTAAAAAGGATTTAAGTTATGGTCTGAGGTCCATGTAGTTGGTGAGATTTTTGATATAGTTGGGAAGTGATTGCCAGAGTTTGGGTGCTAGAATGGAGTAGTTCTGGTTAGTACACTGTAGTCTAGTCCCTGGGGTCTGAAACAAAGTACTAGACTGCCATTGATTTCAAAGGTCATAGGAATGTGTGGTGGTGGTATCTGGCCACAAGGAATGTGAAAGTGTCATGATGTATGAGCTTGAAGAGGAATGATCCTAGTAAGAAGGTGGGTATTTGATTTATTATGACCCACTTGACTATTTTGATTGCGGGGTAGTGGTATTGTGTTTTTGGGGAGTTAATGATAACGTGACAGATTTTGTTAGAGACTGAATGGAGGGTAGTAGTGTTCTTCATGGAAGCTGTAGTAGTTGTTGGGAGTCCACATTTTAACTATGCAAAGTGGATTCCTTTACAAACTGCTGACCTTGTAGGTTGAGATAGGTACTGAGATACCTTATGAGCCCAGGAAAGTAGAAGGTATATTATAGATCTGGTGGTCTCAGTATGAAGTTGGAAATTACTTAATCTCATCAAATATCCAAGTGTTTGAAGGATGTGATGATTTAACTTTGGTTATTAAGGTCAAGAATGTTTAAGTTCAAGTGAACTTTTACTAGTTTCTGTTCTGTATCAAAGATCATGGATTTTGTATTAGAATTGAGGATACGTTTTTTGCATTTAGGCAGAGAAGAGGTCCTGTTGTAGTTGATATTTTAGTTCAGAGTGAGACTAGCTGGACCTATGCATCACCATGTCACCTGCTTACATAAGTGGGAGGTGAGGCAGGTTGAATAGATGTTTATTAATGAAAATGGAAATCCGTACCGAGGTGGGAATGTACTGGTGTGGTACCCTTTTGCAATGGATGCTTGAGTGGAAAGGGATGTTCCAGTCTTATCCCTAAAAGTTTGGTTACTGAGGAAGTTAAGGAGCCAGACTGATACTGTGTGGCTTATTACAATATCCAGCATGTGACTGAGTAAAAGGGAATGGTCTATCAGACCAAATTAGATCTATGAAGATGATACCTGTGGGTTGACTCTTGTCCATGTTAAGCATGAAGTTGTCTGAAAGGAGACCGTAGAACATAGTGTTCCTTCCTAACCAGAAGCCATGTTGTTTTACAGAAAGGACGTCTTACTGCTGTAAATAGGTGGATATTTGCTTGCATACTGTCCTTTTAGGATTGTCCCTAATGTTGGTAGAACAGAGATAGGACAAAAGTGAGTAGCTTTTGATGGCTTTGTTTATTTGGTCATGGTTTGACTAGGGCAGTTTTCCATAGGTCCAGTATGGAGTTAGTAGTGAGGCAGAGGTTATAAATATAGAATAGTAGAAAGAGAAGTGATCAAACGCTTACGGAAAACCTAAGAAATGCTGCAAATATGTTTTCAAAGAATGGTGCTTTCTTCCTTGGCTACTGCTGTTAAAATTCTTGTTAAGACGCTTCTCCTTGTTTCTTCTTTAAAATAACTTTTATTAAAATGATTTAAAACAAAAAACAAAATAAAAGCTACAACCTAACCATTTAAAAGTTAGCGTTATAACAAAAAAGAGAGATGAGCGCTTTCGGTTTATCAACCTTCTTCAGATCTGCTTAACATTTGCAGCTGCTTCTATTTATATTCACGCTGCTTACTTAGAATCATCCCCCACAACCAATGGGAGCCTCTATGCTAATTCTTGATGTACTTGTAATCCAATCCGGTGTTCTGGTTCTTATTCCTTGAAAGCCAATTACTTTTTTCCATGCAAATAAGTTTTACTAAATCTACCAATGTTTATTCATTCCTTTCTCTCACCTAATTTGCTATTCTTTTTCTTTTGCTCCAATGGCTTTTGTGTATCCTGTTGCAAGATGCAGGCTCCACCTTTTTATGTCATGTTCTTATTTGCCTTTTGTAAAAACTAATCACTCTCCCTGCATAGCATTTTTCATGTATTTCGCCTCTATATTAGAGGCGTCTGTCTGCCTATAACAGAGCTACAACCTCTTCTCTTTCACAGGTTGTCTTCATTAGGTAAACCACAAGTACAGTGGCTTTCTCCTTTGTTTTAAAACATAGGATCAAACACTTTCTTGTAAATGCTCTTGCTTCCATGTCATCAGGTCTCTTTTAAACTGATAGCGCTTACTTAACTACATAGATGCCACTTGCTAACTGACAAGTGTAATAGAAAACCATAGATCAAAAACTTTTTTTATTTTGTGTCTTGCTTCTTAATATCAAGTCTCTTTCTGACTAAGAGCGCTTGCTTATATTCGAAGATGTACTGCTGATTCCTGTTATTCTATCTGAGTTTTACTTTGTACAGAGCTCTTTACTCAGTCTTATTAAGAAGCTATCCTAATTGTTTTTTAATGTTATGTAATCCATTGGTTAGCAAATTACACTTCTCCTTTTTCTCTCATACTAATTCCAAACTCTCTGCTAATTCAATGCCTTTTCTTCATTTGCTGACAAGTGTCCGCTAACAAATATCTTTGATCTCCGTAACACATCATTTCTCCTTTCTAATTGATGTATACTCTCTATGAACTATGCATCTACCAACATAGCTCAGTCGGTAGAGCATTAGACCCTTAAATAAAGGGTTCAGGGTTCTAGCCCCAGTTTGAACATTAACATTACAGCATTATAATGGAAGGAGAGTAAACTCCAAACTATAAATAAATTGAAATCAAGTTCATTGTGCATGTAGAAGTTTGGAAAATATTGAAATTTAGAGCACTAAAGGAATAGAAAGAGTGTTGTTCATCCATTATTTACATCAATTAGAAAGGAGAAATGATGTGTTACGGAGATCAAAGATATTTGTAAGCGGAAATTTGTCAGCAAATGAAGAAAAGGCATTGAATTAGCAGAGAGTTTGGAATTAGTATGAGAGAAAAAGGAGAAGTGTAATTTGCTAACCAATGGATTACATAACATTAAAAAACAATTAGGATAGCTTCTTAATAAGCCTGAGTAAAGAGCTCTGTACAAAGAAAAACTCAAGATAGAATAACAGGAATCAGCAGTACATCTTCGAATATAAGCAAGCGCTCTTAGTCAGAAAGAGACTTGATATTAAGAAGCAAGACACAAAATAAAACAAGTTTTTGATCTATGATTTTCTATTACACTTGTCAGTTAGCAAGTGGCATCTATGTAGTTAAGTAAGCGCTATCAGTTTAAAAGAGACCTGATGACATGGAAGCAAGAGCATTTACAAGAAAGTGTTTGATCCTATGTTTTAAAACAAAGGAGAAAGCCACTGTACTTGTGGTTTACCTAATGAAGACAACCTGTGAAAGAGAAGAGGTTGTAGCTCTGTTATAGGCAGACAGACGCCTCTAATATAGAGGCGAAATACATGAAAAATGCTATGCAGGGAGAGTGATTAGTTTTTACAAAAGGCAAATAAGAACATGGCATAAAAAGGTGGAGCCTGCATCTTGCAACAGGATACACACAAGCCATTGGAGCAAAAGAAAAAGAATAGCAAATTAGGTGAGAGAAAGGAATGAATAAACATTGGTAGATTTATTAAAACTTATTTGCATGGAAGAAAGTAATTGGCTTTCAAGGAATAAGAACCAGAACACCGGATTGGATTACAAGTACATCAAGAATTAGCATAGAGGCTCCCATTGGTTGTGGGGGATGACTCTAAGTAAGCAGCATGAATATAAATAGAAGCAGCTGCAAATGTTAAGCAGATCTGAAGAAGGTTGATAAACCGAAAGAGCTCATCTCTCTTTTTTGTGTTACAACGCTAACTTTCAAATGGTTAGGTTGTAGCTTTTATTTTGTTTTTTGTTTTAAATCATTTTAATAAAAGTTATTTTAAAGAAGAAACAAGGAGAAGCGTCTTAACAAGAATTTTAACAGCAGTAGCCAAGGAGGAAAGCACCATTCTTTGAAAACATAAATATAGAATAGTGGAATGATATATTCTCTGCAGTGATAGGAAGAACCAGAGATCTGTCAAACTCAAATGTCAACTTTCCTGGCCTCCAGTACTCTAAAAATCACACCTCCTACACGTAATTGCCTTTATATTGTTTTCATCAGTGGGCACGGTAGTTATGATTCCTTCATGTTTTTCACTTCTATCCTTCCCTTCATTTCTTTATGTGCCTTTTTACATCTTCATATTTACTCCTGACCTATGCTTCTCCTTTACCTTTCATTCCTTTACTTAAAGCAGCGTATCTTGTTTCTAATATTATACTTCCTTTTACATGCTGGCACTTTAAATTGTACTTTGCTGCATAGTATATTAGTCGCCCATATTTTTTAACAGTCAAAAATTATTTTAGTATCCCTTTATTGTTTTTTCCCTTTTTGTTTCTCATAATTTATTTATTTTCTTTGTCCTCCTGCTCTACAAACATTTCATTAACCCCAACTATTTTTCTTGTACTTCATTGTTTGCTGTCTGTTAAAACGTTGAATTGTTTCATGCTTCGCTAGAGTAACTCATTCTGTTAAACATTAACCCCTTTTGTTCTTCATTCAGAGAAGCTTGTTAGTTATTTGTGGATGTTGGACATGTATATAATTACTAACTTGTTTTACTTTGCAGATGTATCAGATGTATCAGCATTTTATTATACTGCAGGCTTTACAGATTTTTTTTTACAGTTACATCGGATCATAGGAATACTACTAATCAATCTGTCAGAGGTAACCTAAGATGCCTAGCCATATACACCAATAACCATACAAACGTTAAGTAGTACTCTAACCTTTAGTGACAACTTATTCCATAGGTTGGCAGTGCACAACCTTATTTTTATATGATCATTCCTGCCTCTCATAAAAAATAATTAATTACCCTTTCTTTAACAAGAGTCTCTCTAAAGCCTCACAACCAAATATGGAGTGTGAATGATGCATGCTTGCAGTATTTTTTCTCCTTCGCTCTCCATATTTCTATACAAATTCAAAACTGCTTCCAAGAATAGGCTTTTGTTCTTTCGGCACATTGTACTTCCTTTTGAAACAAAATGTGACCTCTTAAAATGTGATCACCTAATGATTACAGTAAGTGGCTATTTGTTACATTCACCAAGGACAAATATATGAAGTCTATGTTTTCTTATTCTGTTGTCATTTTATCCTTTAATAGTTGTCTATTGTATTCACTACCTATTCCTTCCTCTTATGCTTATGTTTGATGTTCTTTCCTTTGCCTTGGAAGCAGACTGTGAACTTGTGCTGGTTTCACACCAAAGTTACCTTCGGTTTCATATTGCCCATATATTTTCTGTTTGGAACATTCACATCCCTTACACATATGCAATACACACTGTATAAATTTTCTGATGACACCTCTGCATTATTCTCATTAACATTATATATATAGGACTTACCATGCTTGTTACGTAGAGACGGATCCAGCAATAGCCAACATAGGCAGTCACCTAGGGCCCTGTGGCTGGGGGGGACATTCTGGCAAGGAGGCATCAAGATAATATAAAATAAATAAATACTTCTTGACACCGCCGTGCAGTCTTCTCTTTTAAGGAGAACCATGCGTGCACTGCATGCATGCACACCAATGTGGATATAAACACATCCCACATTCGCACATGGAATTTAAACTACCTGTTCCATTTATAGAGATGTGTGTGTGTGTGTGTTTAATATATTTCTGAACTGTCCAGATTTAGCCTCATAGTTTTGGTCTATTTCTCATAAGATTTGTGGTCTTCTGCCAACTCAGAGGATTGAAGTCACTAAAAATGACATATACATGTGTTTCAGACTTCATATACTTCAGAAAATGCATGCTAACACAAATCCTGTTATTCTAGCAGCTTTCTAAGTTAAAAGGCACACTATTTAAAACCTGTTACTATTTTGGGCCATTTTATCTCATTTATTTTAGGCTTTGTCCAGACTTCTTGCAGTAAGAAGTTGAGAGGTATGCATATCTCTCAACTGTTCACATTTTTGCAGAACGTCCAGATTTTTGCCTCATATTTTTGGTCTGTCCATCATAAAAGTTGTGGTTTTCTGACAAATCACTGAGAACTGAAATAAAATAATATCATACATTTGAGTTTCAGACTTAATTTCCTTCAAAAATGCATGCTAGCACAGATGCTGTTATTCTAGTAACTCTTTGTTAAAAAGAGCAGTATTTAAAATCTATCCCTATTTTTGGGTCATTGTATCCGCATTATTTTAGGCTTTGTCTATGTCTGTTGTGCTAAGAGGCTGAGAGGTACGGTATGTAATGCCATAGTTGTGTAAGTGGGGGGAGGGTGGCAGGTTAGTCAATTAACTTGATCAGGCTTGACCTGTGACTTGGATACAGCAGACAAGAGCCTGAATCCCCTATACCAATTATCAAACTACTGAAGGAACTGTGAACTTCTGTGGAGACGAGCCTGAATCCTCTACACCAACTAACAAATTGTTGAGGGAATTGTAAGTTTGAGTATATTTTCAGGGAATTCTGAGTTTTAGTACTTTTTTAAAGGTATTATGAGTTTTATTGCATTTTCATGGAATTGTGAGTTTCAGGGGAAGCGAGGGGGTTTTTTTTGTACCAAATGGCAGTCTCTGTTTGTACTGTAGAATTTCAAAACAGTGTTAGTAGCTGTGATGATATACGGTATTGCCAGCCATGCCAGGAGAAGGCAGTGGATGTGTAAAATATGCCAGCACAGCTAGCTGGAATTTTGTAAAGAATTATAGGTAATTTGTAAATCGAGCTAATTTGTACAGATGCTTGTGTTGAAAATGTATTTGTAGAGTTGCTTGTGTTTAAAGTGTACCAACAGTGGGTCGTGACTGTATTGTAACTGAATTAAATGTGTATGTTTTAACAGAGGACACTGGAAGAGAAGAGGTGAATCTCAGTCCCAGCTAACTTTGAAAAATAGTTGAAATTATATTAGGGCATAAAGATTGTATCTTACAGTACTGGTGGCATCCAGAGACAAAATGTCTGGGAAACCAAGCATTAGGAAGCCTTCTTTATTGTCTCTAGCAGGGAGCTAATCGCTACTCTGGAAGAGCAGTGGTTTGAAATTGTTTGTCTTCCAGGAGCTGCAGCAGATCTGAGCAAAGCTCTGTCTGTGTGTATGGTAACACATAGGTGCTAAAATCCTGGCAGCTTCTAGTGTTGGTGATAGTGTGGGAAGCAGAGTCAAATGACCAAATGTGATGTCATTCTGTAAGCTATCCCAGAAATAATACTTAGATTTTAAATTAAGAAGTCTGTCAGACTGAGCACCCTGTTTCTTGGAACCTGACATAGAAGTATCCCCTCACCTACTTCATCTTGCCTTGCTTTAGTAAGTAAACCAGGAAATAGTAACAGTATAGATTAGTCAGGAAAATATAGTGAGATTAGTTAAGTACTGTTTTTCTGTATCTGTGTGAGTCTATTCATTTGTGTTATTTTTAATATTTCCTGTGGTAGAAAAATTTAGTATTTTCATGTTCTTTTATTATTTATTATTAAATGTATTCAAACTCCTTATTGTGGTTGGTCCTTTTAGAAAAAAAATTAGGTTTTGAGAGTATTTGCATATATTTATTTGGTAATAACTCTGGCCACTCCTGAAAGCCTTGCTGTGTGGTCAGCATTACCATTTGTATTAATATTTGTATTAATATTAATTTCACACAATATAATTGGTTATCATTTTAAGAGCCTTATAGTAACTGACTGTTGGCACTGAATCAATTTAACTTATAGTCCGGCAAAGTTTGTAGAGCGGGTAATCTGTGCCAGCCTTTCCCAAGTGTGTGTGTATGTGAAAATTAAATGTCAAAGTGTGCATGTGTCAGCTACTTGGAGCAAGGACACAAATCACTGAATTCACAGAGAGGGTGCTGGAGGACATGGCTTGGACACTCAGCTGAGGACATAACCCTACTTCTGTGCCAGTGGAGAGTCTTATTGGGGACCTGGGGGGAGACAGAGAAACCCAGACCCCAGGCTGAGTGTGTCCCCTTTGTGTTCTTAAGGGAAATGGTGCTTGATGCAGAGAGGTGTGCATCTAGGAATACCAAGTGTATCCACATTTGTATTCCAAGTGAACATCCCTCTCCAGTGTCAGTGGTGAGGATTCAGGCTCCTTGATTCCTGGCCCAGAGTGAGGGCATTGGAGTAGCATAATTGCATTTGCTGCAGAAGGCTATGGATTGCTCCCACACGATGTATATAGAGAGCTCATATTGCAGTGCTCTTTCAATTGCTGCTTATTTGGTGAATTTTAAGGAGGGATAGAGGTTCTGCACTCCTGAGTGTCTCCTCTTTTGTATGAGATGCCTAGTAAGTATGAACTTGTTGTCAGTCATTCTCAATTGCAATGTTACCAGCTTACCATTTTTTTTTTAATGTAACATAGGCAATTATTTCTTCAAGGGCAGACACTGAATCTGTAGAGGAAACACTGCAATGTCAAGTTGTTTGCCAGTAGCAACCTCTCCATTAGTTACCGATCTCTTTAATGTGGAATTATACGAATTACTTTTACTTCTGCAGAGATTGTGGTTATTGACCGATACTGGTGGATTGTAATGACAGACTTTTGAGTGGCCTATTATGGTTGAATTTTTTTTAAATGAGTAATTTTGTCATTATTGGTTCATACATTTTGTTTCATTGCTTATTGGAAGAATGTTCAAAACTGTAAATTTAAAACACATTCTATCAAGTGGTGTTGTGTTATACAAAGAATATAATTTAATATAATCAAGAAGGTGAATCAAAGAACACAAACGTGTGCATGGCCCTAAAAATGTGTGAAAGGAGCATATGGTTTGAAAACAGCCCAAAGATAAACTTAATTCTCTGCTGGCCAGATGCATTTTCTTTGATTGTTGGTTTTAATGCTATTTCAGTGAATGTGAGTTTCAAAGGCAGAGAAGTTTACTGCTCATACTAATTCTGTTTTCATTGTGAGACTGTATTGTTTGTTTAGCAAATGGCTGTCAGTGTTTGTGCTATTTTATTTCAATATCTGTAATCATTGTAGAAGTAAATAAGAAAACAGTATGCACACTGACAGGTTTGAACTGTGTTCATGGTAAATGGGGAGAAATAGCCAAGTAATGGAACACTGTAATGGCTGAGGAGGGGGGTTGCTGCAGGAGGGACTGCTATGGGGGCCCCATTCTGTTAAAGTGCTTAGGGCCTCATTCAACCATGATCCGGCTCTGCTGTTATCCACTCTTCAGCACTCCTCCTAGCATGCAAACTCCAGACTCCCAGGAAACAGGTGACTTGTCCACTCTGTTCCCTGGATTGTTGTTTCAGCCAACTATTCATTCTACGTATACATCCACTGCAACTGTGCCATCCATGTTTTCACATCTGTCATTCTCCTTCATCTACTTTCACAAACTGTTTTGTACAACTTCTTCCAACAGCCCAAAGATATATTTATTCATATCTTCACAGTCATGCAGTCACATCCTTCCTCCACCTTTTGGCACTCTTAATAGTCCCTCAACTGAGAAACAGGAAACCCACCCACTCCATTAAGTAGTTAAATTTGCAATACAATACAATACAAATTTCACTTCAGGCATTGTATGAAAACATGATAGGCATAGTGGGACTAACCAGGTCAGTAAAAGGTGAAATAGAAAATAAGGTTTGCCAGTTTTAAATGTACAGCCTCTTCATACCACACATGAAACCCCATGTAATGAACTATATGCAGCACTGTTCTAGTACAGTTCTGTTCCAGAAAGCGATATCATTCATTGGTTGTAATATCACCTTTCAAGACAAACTTATTCATTGACTGCATTGCTGTTCCAGAACTGGTTCAAAAGAATTGATAACTGCGAAGGTTATGAACATCGGTTTGAGCTTTCTATTTGTTTAGTCTTCCTTGCACTTATTTTCAGCACCATCTCCAAGACCTTATCATCTGTACTCATTGTACAGATCTGCTGTGGTTATGAATACAAGAGTAACTTTGAGTGAATTTCTTGATCGTGCCGGAGTCATGAAGCTGGAAGCTAATCTGAATATACAGACCAGAATGACTGATGATTGTTAGTTACATTTGATAAACTGTTTCTTTTAACCTTTCCACATTTCAGTATTTTGGGCCAGATTCTCAGCCTTTCATCTGTGAGACCTTGAGTTATCAACTATGGCAGTGTCACTGCAGAGTTTTACTCTTCATTCGGTGAAACTGTTTTTACAGTAGCATGCTTACATTTTAGTATTTGAGTCCATAAAACAAAGTTCTTAAACTGTTATATTGGAAATCTGATTGAAAAGTATAGCAATCTACTAGCATTAAGATCCTGTTACATGTGGCAAATGTAATCTCATTCATAAGTGGCACTTTTAAATACTTAAAAGTGTAAACATACCCTCCTTATGTAGCACACAGACATGGTTAATATCATTTGTAGATACTTATGAAACCTCCTGCTTTACATTCTGAGTGACCACTACCATGGCGACACCCTCCCCCTCCCCCATATACAGACATGTGGAGTCTAACAAATCATTTGGAATGCATTCGAGTGGCACTGTTTTCATTTCCTCTTCTCTGATAACCTGTTGCTTCCTCATTTTCTTGGCCACATATCTTTAACCAGTGCTACTGTAGTCTTCCTCCAGTGCAAATCCGTATTCACAATCCATATTCATAATTCTTGTCCTGTTGTTCACAACATGGTTTCTCTCACCAGTATTTGCACTGCATAAATGAAATATTCCAGGTTTTTGAAGCAGATGATTGCTTTTAGTTTCCAGCTTCAAATTTACATTTGTCACAGTTGATGAGGTTTATATATTGTTGTATTCTTCATAAATAATCTTCTGTCTTCATGACTATGAGATCAATATTTATTTTTATGAATTATAAGAATTTTTTAAGCAATTTACTATTAGAAACTATAGATTAATGTGTACTATTCAGAATAACATGAAAATGAGCATGAGCTTCTGATTTTATTCCTTACAAACAGGCACGGCCCAGTAGGATTGGTACATGTAGATGCTCACTCTGATACTGGTGATGTAGGACTGGGAGAAAAAATTACTCACGGAACCCCTTTCCGGCGCTGTGTGGAGGAAGGACTCTTGGACTGTAAGAGAGTATTACAGATTGGTCTTCGAGGTTCATCTTACTCACCAGATGCTTATCAATTCAGCAAAGAAACGGTAACAAAGCTAACTTACAAGCAGTATGTTTTCCTAACAGATACTGTTAACTGCTAGATCTAGATGTGCTTGCAATGCCGTTTAATTCCCAAGGTGTACTTCTTAGTGCGCCTCTATTTTTTTTGTGTTGCATTTTTTATTTTTATAAATTTCATGAATATGTATTTGATTTGATCTATTTTGCATTGGAGGGTGAAACAAGTAAAGCAGCAGTTGACCTAAGATTGTAGTATAACAGAGGAAAGGTGCATAATGCTTGTCTCCATCTGTATCCTTTTTCTACTTAAAGTGATTCAGCTTATGAGCTTGTAATAACAATTCTGCTCTCCATATGAATTTGTGGGACAGATCAGATTATTAGGATCTTCCGTATGTTGTGATCACTGCATAAATATAATTTTTCTCAGTAACACAGTCACTTCAATAAAACCCTTAAAGCCTGTGACAACTTCTCAGTGGCAAAGTAATGGGGGCATGTCCACAACTTCAGAACTCATGTTTAGAGCCTAACATGAACTCGCTGACCTTCTAAGAAGGAAATAAAGGAAAGCACAAGATCCCTGGAGATTTACTACAACATAAGAGCCCAGCTTCACTACTGCTGCTCCCTACTGTGTCATATTTTACAGTTGCCTCCAGCAGACTTGCATTATAAACAAGGTATGGATTGATAGGGTACCCGCTCCAGGTATCACTGTGTAAAATCTTCAGAGTGAGGAAATACTCAAGAGCTACATTACGTTCTGAATTGGGTCCTGGTATTAGAAGAATCTGAGTAACTTTTTTTGAAAGGCCATAGGAAAGAAAGGGATCCCGTGTAGAAGCCATACCCTGTGTCAGTTGGCAAGGTTTACACCTACCTGCGGGTGGAAAAATTGTTACTCAACTTGACCTTTCCGTAATCATAGACTGATGAGCAGGAATTATACCATGCTGGGCCACTAAGCGGTGATGGATCAGGGATAATCTGTACACTAACATCGACCAGCAGGTGTATCAGGTAGGGAAAGAGTAGATGATCTTTGTGTAAATTTCCATCAAGAGTTAGAGAGTATTCGTTTTAATTTTGGAAAGTTAAAAAGACCTTTTGATTTAGGCAAGCCAGCCTACCTTTGGGAGTCCTCATTTTAGGAAACATTTGTCAGTATCCTGCATGTGACTGTAGTGTCCCATTGAGTGTTATTTTGTAGTTTAGAGCATCAGCCAAAGCATTATTTTCTCCTGCAACTTGGATTGCCACAAAGTAAAATCCCATTAGGCTGAACTTACTGATAGACTTAGATCTTATACTTGGTAAGATCCGGTTCTGTTTCAGAAGGCATCACAGTTACCATTCTTGTGATGCCAGATGCTTCCTATTTCTAAAGGGAAATAACTGTTTTGATTGTCTGAGACAATATAAGTCAAGAAGAGAGATCTTTCAAACAGTTTTTTTGGAGATAACTGCTACACCAAATCCTAGCTGTAAGTTCATTTTATTCATTACTTAACATTTATTTATTTACTTTTGTTACTTAACTAAGTGAACTATTCATAAAGACATTTTTAAGCCAGTGGCTACATAACACAAGATAAAGAAATGCATACTACAGTGGTACAGTGCAGGTCAGCTTTACCAAAGAAGACTGTAAATAACTTAAATGAAGCAAGTACGGCTGTTGCATGTGCAAAACTGTAGTTTAAGTCTATGGTTTATTTACTTAGATGGAAGTAGTAGTAAAGTGAGAGGTATTAGTAAAAGGAAGTACAATGGAGGTTGTAGGGATTAAGGAAAATGAGTTAGAATTAGAGCTTTGGGTATTTAATTTGACGAGATACAATTACAGAGCCATTGTTCAGTGGGATGCTGTTTTAGTTGAATTTTGAAGGACTTTGTGCTTTGGAGTTCTGTAAGAGAGTGAGAAAGGGAGTCCCAGACCTTAGAGAGACAGAAGGAGTTCAGAGATTCCCCAGACATATTGTTTGATTTGCTGATAGGACAGTAGCATTTTGTCTGTAGGTCAAGGAGGTTGGTTGGTTTGGTGTACAGAGTTGGAAGATGTGTAGGCTTGGACATTTGTCTGATTGATAATTAGTTTGTAGGCAGATATTAGCTAAGAGTGAGGTAAATAGTTCTTTAGCCCCAGCCAGTTCAGTTGTTTAAAGATTTAACAATGATGGATCCTGTAATGTTGACTTGGTATAAATTTAGCTGTCTTGTTATAGCACTGAGCTAAGTGACAGTTGGCTCAGAGGTTGACTAGTATAGACACTGCATAGAAAAGAGTTGGGAAAAAGAAGGAAGTGACAGGGTTCTTTTTTGCAGTGTTCATTAGGTAATATTTGATTCTACATAGTGCTTCTAGATTTTGAGGAGTTTTTTTGCTGCTAGCTGAATTCAGTAATTGAATTTGAAGTGCAGCTCTATTATGACTCTTGATAATTTGGTGTGGGTAACTTGGTCTATGCAGATATCAATAGCAGATGTGATTGTAAGGACTTTTTTGCAGTCTGGTGTATGTTTGAGTGTAAAGAGGAGTAACTTAGATTTTGAGGGGTTTAAGAAAAAGTGGGTATCACTTAGCCAAGATTCTGTGTTAGAGAAGGATTCTTAGGTAAGCTGTTGTAGTTATAAAATATTTTTAGTGGTGCAGATTGTCGAATAGTCTGCATACTGGATGATTCTGACTTGGTTTCATGGTAGGTGCAGATCATTTATAAAGATATTAAAAATAAGGGACCTAGAATAGAACCTTGTGCAACACCTGCATGGACTGGGAGGAAGGGAGAGAGGTTATACGACCACTTAACTGTTTGCTCGCATTGGACAGGTAGCTATTAAACTGGGATATGGAGGATTTGTGTATTCCAAAGAAGGATAGTTTTAAATAAGAGCTTATGGTGCAAGACTAGCTCAAATGCTTTTAGATATCAAGAAATACTGCTGAGACAATGTTGCCTTTGTTTTTGTGTTGGTTTACTGTATTTGTAAAGTGCAGTAGGCAGTAGAGGTACTGTGGTAAGATCTAAAACCATGTTGAACAGTGAAGAGGAGTTGATTATTGGTTATAAAAGAAACTAATTGCATTTAAATGCATTTTTCCAGAATTTTTAATAGTGTGGATAAGATAGCTGTGGGCCTGAACCTGGATAAGTCCGTAGAGATGCACCTTTGTAGAGAAGTATTACGTAGGATTTAAAAGAATGGGTATTGAGTATGCTAAAGAATCAACTGCTAGTTATATATATTTACTAGGTAGATTGCCTGGTGCTAAAGAAGTGGGTTTGAGAGTTGGTACTATTTTTTTTCTTATAGATGTTAATATTCACTGGATTTGTAGAGTATAGGGGTGGGTCTTTGGTTTACAAGTCGGGGAGCTGGTTGGACAGACTGTGGAACTGATGAGTGATGCTGTGGTTGAATGAAGTACAAATCAAACTGGATAGCTGTGCAGTCTTGCAAAAACTCAATAAAATGATGAGTGATGCTGTGGTTGAATGAAGTACAAATCAAACTGGATAGCTGTGCAGTCTTGCAAAAACTCAATAAAACATGACCAGAAAAAAAAATGATTATCAGTCAATCTGTTTAAAACTGATCTTGTTTCAGCTTATTGTATAATGAAATGTAGCTACGGTAGTCATGATGTCTTCCATGTACCACACACAGTCCATTACCTAAATTACCTAAGTTCAAGTCAACACTTGTTATAAAGTAATAACTTCCATACTAGCTAGCTGTTTTATCCTATCATGCAGTTATGGCTCTTCCTTAAGTCTCTGTTAATGCTACTTTTATTCAGATTACAAACATAACTAAAGACTGATTTATGTAGCTGTAGTCTAACATTCACATTGCACTTTGATGTAGCCAAAATATTTATTCACCTTCTAATTCTTAAAACATTTTCCCTTTATATATTTTTATTTTTTCTGTTAAACTTTTGTTGACCTCTTTCTCCCAAGATGGAAAGTCTGGTGTCCTTTGGAAATCTCCATAGCCTTTATCCTATCAATTCCATGCTATTCCTAACCCTACAACTGTTAGCAAGAGGACTCAATAGAAAAAAACACATCCCACCACATAACATTGAACCTTTAATCTTCCTGTGTACACTAGTAGGAACCTTTATTATCTGCTGTAGTATCACAGTATGTAACATCTAACAGTATGGTTTTGTCAGTATTCAGTCCTAACTCATCCTTGACAACAGTCTAAATGCAAACTTTTATATTTTTCAGTGGTATAAAATTCCATCTCAGCTGTCCAAAATGTCATCAATAAATTGTAAAATAAATTCTGATTCCCCAACAAATAAACACAAATCATCAGTAAATCTGTAGTATTTATTGTGCAGTTTTATAATAATTATACATGTATTCACCTTCACAAATGCTACTACCTAAATTGGCATACTGGGAGGTGAAAGATGTCCCAGTTATTACCATACCTTTCTTTTGTATGTAAAAATAGCTGTCAAAAGTAAAAATGTAGTTTATAAGAGCAAAAGATACTGCTTCAGATAACTAGCAGGTCCTGTGCATAAGTAGTCTGTTATAGCAATAACCCACGCCTGGGTGTGGGTAATGCTGGATTTACCCACGGTTGGTGCGGTTTGGTCACAAGGGGCGAAGCCCGAGTGGCCAGACAAAGACAACCATGGGTAAATCCAGCATTACCCACACCCAGAAGTGGGTTATTGCTATTATACAATGACATTATTTAAGAAAAATAATAATTACTTTTCTTAAATAATAGCATTGTATAATGCCTTCTTGCTGCCCTTCCACAGCTGTCTGGTATTCTGCGGCAGTTCTAATGTACTGCGCATGCATATACTTATGCAGTACATCTGAGCTGTGGGCAAAAGCAACGGAGAAAGCAAGATCTCTGTTGCTTTTTACAACCTGTCTCGCTATGTTAAACGAGTTTAACATAACGAGACAGCTTTAAAAAAAGCAACGGAGAATCTCCATTGCTTTTTTAAAGCTGTCTCGCTATGTTAAACCCATTTAACATAGCGAGACAGTTTTGAAAAAATCAACGGAGAAAGCAAGATCTCTGTTGCTTTTTAAAGTGTCTCACTATGTTAAATGGGTTTAACATAGCAAGACAGCTTTAAAAAAAGCAATGGAGATGCTCCGTTGCTTTTTTTAAAGCTGTCTCGCTATGTTAAACTCGTTTAACATAGCGAGAAACGTTGTAAAAAGCAACGGAGATCTTGCTTTCTCCGTTGCTGTAAAAAAAAAGTTATACTAATGGAAAAAGTCCGGGTGACCGGACCTTTTTCCATTACTATAACTCTGATTTACAACGTGCATGCTGACCAATCAGCGTGCACGTTTTGGAATATTAATGGGGGGTCGTTGTATAATACGCTTTATCCCATGTGAATGTAAAGTGTTAGGGTAAAGGCTTTCAGCACCTATAGCTGCTCAAAAGAAGTTATCCTGCTGCTTAAAAGAATTGAAAATTCTTAAAACTTTATTGGAATCCTTAGTAATAAATTTCAGGTTTCTGAGATGTCTTTGTAAAAATATTAATGATTTAACCATGTGTTTCATAACTGTTATAAACCAATGCACTAGACCTGCTGGGATTTTGTTCATATTCTTAATGCAACTTAAGTAGGAAATAAAAAGTGTGGTCTACTCCTGTACACCACAGATCCTGTTTCAACTTCTGGGGCAAACAAGCGCATACTTTAGGCCTTTATTTTAACAGTTTTTGATGCATACAGACAACATTATATTTTGCTTGTAATTTGACATGTAGCAGTATTCATTAAATGCTTGTAAGACATTTCCATGTATCAGCTGGCTAATGCTATATTGATATTAATAGCAATATCAAGACTTGCCTTAAGTGTTTGAGTGTTCCATTCTTAGTTAACTCATGTTTGAACGGCTCATAGGTGTTCATCATAGGGGCTCACTGCTGCTGAATGATTCTTTATCTGTACTTATTAGCTACAAGCAGCAATCTGACTTTCAGAGATTTACAGGTGTCTCCAAAGTGAAGCTAGATTCCTCTTCTGTCCTGGACATTGGGCAATGTATGGCTAAAAGTAAGAGCAGTTTGTCCGATATTTCACTTTTTTTCCCTAAAAGAAGCATTCAGCTGTCAGTCCATCTGCTCATTTCCCTTAAAGGTGACCTTTAGCTAGTGAAAGTACCCAGTCTAGCAATACTTTCCCGTTAATTGTTAAATACTGCCCTTTAGAGTGCCTTTTGTGTTTGGAGGAGAACAATAAAGTCACCTTCTGTAAACACTAATAAGAAGACACAATTCATTTTTTGCAGTTTTGCCCCCACTGCCTGCTAATCATCAAAGCCTCACTCAGTCAGTCAGTTCATTCATTCCCTACCCGGTGAAAGCTGTCAGAGAGGGGTCATCATCCAGGCAGCCATCAGGAGAGGTTTGTGTTTTTTGTGTTTTTTTCTGCTCCTTTCCCCATCCCTAGGTGAGAGAACACTGCAAGGCACTGGTAAGAGATCTGTAATGGACTGTCCATGGACTGTCCATTGAGGATGTCCACCACTTCCACAAGGGGCATTGTTTCCAACCAGACTTGCTCCTCCCCATGCAGCACAGACAGTGGTCTATCTAGTTCTTCCAAGCGGATCACACTCCCTGTGTGCTTCCAAGTACATACAAACATCATTCTCCCCTCCTGGGCTACATTTAGAGCTTCATCCTTCAGTACCATGGAAACAGGCACTCGTTGAGCATAAAACGTTAGTGGCATTGGCACACGGGCCATCTGCCACTTTGGCGGGGGGAAACTATATACCTATATTCAAAAGAAGGTTATTTCCTAAGAAGAAAATTCCTAAAGACTATTGAAGGCACTAGTAGACAGAATGACAGGCCCATAGCAGCCCCACCAATCCCATCTCAAGGCCTGAGAGCATCAGATGAGGTGGGGCATTTCGTTATAACGTCCTGTGCATCCGAATCCATCCTTATCTCTCTGGAGGTAGACATTGAGATCTCATCATGCATAATTGGCCATACCACCAGTGAAGTCATTGAGACATCCAGGCAAGGCACCAAAACCCTGGTGCCTGTTATGGGCAATCAGACCTTTGGGGATTTTTAGCTGCACCACCAGATTGGTTCTCCACCAGGATATGCCAACCATTCACATGCAGGAAGCTACAAAGGATGCAACACAGGTGTGCGTTTTGTACCATCTTTGAAGACTGTAAAAATATTATTCTAAAATGATTTTGTAATACTTTAGAGCTTTTCTCCCTGGGCCTTTATTGAAAATGGGTTCCTACCCAGTCAGGCTTTCCAGTAATCAAATGTCAATAAATGAATACATTTCCAATAGTGTATGAAACCTATCCAAATTATACAAAGATAGATTTAAATAATTCCTAAATCTGTATAGCTGAAGTATTGTAAAACCACTATCCCCACCCCCTGATGAAATAGTCAACTATTTTAACAATGACATTTCGAATCATTCTAAATGAATGTGCCCCCATAAGAAGCAAAGTGTTAATACTAGTAACGCCTTTGTCTAATACTACAAATAAAACAGCAGATGACAGTGTGACAGAGTTTGCAATACTTGGAGAACTACCAAAACTCTATCTTCTTTCCAAGCATAATACAGCCTAAAAAAATACCATAAAAGCCTACACCCTTCTAGATAAGAGAAATTACTTTTCAGACCACTAAATTCTGAATAATTGTTCCACCAAATGTACAGGTCAGGTTTGCCTCAATTCCTGAAACCAGGTAAACCATCACAACCTAATCCGTATCCAACTGCACCAAAGTCTGTACAGCTTGAGCCTTTAACTCGCACTTTATCAATGGTGCAACCTCTCTCTCAAACTGTAGTTCCTCTCCAAATCCCCAAGATACCCCATCACAGTACATAAACTCTAGATACCCCATCACAGTACATAAACTCTAGTTCTTACCAGCCACAGCCCATAACAATCTCAAAATTAGACATATCTGTCCAAACTAATGTCCACCTCACTCGTTCCTGACAATCTTCCTAATGAATACCTCAAAACTGCTGCTGCTGATGATGATGTCATTGCCTACCCAGTATCTGTACAGAATAATAGACGATACAAAAAGTGCCTTTTTTCTTAGCTGGAAACAAGCCTACAGCCTATGTGTCCATAAAGGTGACAGATCTACAGCACTCATCAGCTTCCTACCCTGTGCCTTCTTTATCCCTCTGCTAGATAAATGCATTCATAACCAGTTTCTTCAATACCTCCTTTGCTAATATCCTTCTTTCACCATAACAACATGGAGTCCATCCTTTCCATCATACTGACATTGCACTACTGTCATTCTTAGATACTATCCACCATCAAAGGCACAACAGTAACCTAGTATCAGCAGTTTTCTTTGACCTGCTCCCCACCACAAACTCCTCCAACAACTCTAAGAATTAGGCCTCTGCACATTATCTCTCTCCTGGCTCAGCTCTAAGTTCTCCAACTGAACATGGAGTGACAAATGGTCATACTATACATCCACACTTCTCATTATCATTGTAGAGGTCCATCAGGGATGCATCCTAGGCTCTCCTCTATTCAACATCTTCATTAGTGACTTACCCTGAAACCCTCACAACTCCTCCATTATCCAGTTTGTTGATGACTGCACTGTAATCTGTTATGCCAGAACAGCATAACAACTTTCATGTAATAGCCAGTCATCTTTGTAATCCATTGAATCCTGGCTAAAAGACTCGGACCAAGTTCTTAATGACAGAAAATATATAAACTCATGCTGTTTATCCCTAAAATGGATCAGAAGCATCACTCCAACTTTCTGTACTATCTGCTAATGATATTCCTTTCAAAATTGTCTCTCATACTAATACTGTCTGTTTTACAATCAATGCAAATCTAAAATCTGACCTCCACATTCATCAAGCTACAAATAAAAAAATCACTAAAAACTTGGCCATCTGTCTAAAATTAAATCTTTCCGTACTGACCATAACTGTTTTCCTGCAGCACTACTTCTGCCCACCCTCTTTTAGGTTCATAGGTTCATAGGTTTATACTAGGCTATCTGCCCTAAGGCATTTATAAAAATACTGTGCCCATTAGTTTGTTGTGCCTCTGTCCAGCAGTGACACAGATATGATTCCCAGGGTAAACCCATCCACAGGTCTAGATTTCTCTTGAACGGTGCTCTGCCTCACATGGACCTTTATTCCACAGCATAGGAGTCTCTGAGTGATAACCTCCAGCACGCCCTATTTATATCCGTATAAGGTTTAAGTCGCTGCTCTAGTGGTTTTGGTGGATTTGGATTTTTGAGGTGGAGCATGTCCATTAATACCGGGTTGGACATGGCCTTGTATGTCAGGCACATGTCACCTCTGAGCAGACTGAATAGAGCTGGAGTTTCTTCAATCTGGCAGCATATGACAGATTTTGGAGTCCTTTATCCTTTTGGTGAGGAACTTTTGGAGTCTCTCCAATTGCTGCAGATGTCGGGTGAGATACATCCCGAATGGGGCATTGTACTCTATCATTGGTCTGATAAGTGAAGAGTACAGGGAACAATGACCTCACTAGATCTGGATGTGAATCCTTCATGATCAGGTGGGCAATGTAGAAGGTCTTTCTAACCACTTTAGCAATGTGAGTGTCAAAAGAAAGGCCACTGTCAACCTGGGTCCCCAGGTCCCTGATAACCTCTTCTGTGCTTAGTGGATTGCCACCTATATGGTAGCTTGGGGTTACCTTGTTTTTTTTGGTGTTTAACTTCAGGCCATGGCTCTGGCACCAGCTATCTGTTTCCGTGAGTCCCTTCTGAAGGATATCCGTGTCCGATGCACTTTCCACTATGGCGCCCAGTTTGCAGTCGCCTGCAAACTTTGTCAGCCAAAGTCCTCCCATGTTGGCCTGTACTTCTGAGAAGTAGATGCCAAACAATAGGGACACCACTTGTGACCGCTTGGAGTCTGACACAGCGCCAGCAACTCTAACCCTGTGGGTTCTGTCCTTAAGCCAGTTTGCAACCCATCTTGTGACATATGGGTTTACATTTTTTTCTACAATACCCGAGTGGGTATTGTGTGTCGGCTACCCGAGTGGGTGCAAGGTCAAGGTAGGCTGTATGGACTGCCTTTCTGTCATCAATGGCCTTGGTGACTGTTTCAAGTTCAAAAGGCATGATCTTCCCTTGACAAAGCCAAACTGGGTCGGGTCCAATGTCTGCAAGTCCCCTATATCTTTGTTTATGAGCTCCATTATGATCCTCTCCATAGCTTTGCAGACTAGACTTGTTGCACGATCCTGTGGTAAGGCTGAGATTAAACAGCTGCCTTATGTGCACACAGCCGGGGACACCATCCGGTCCCATTGATGCTGTGTTTTTAGCTTTAGAGATAGTTATCTCCTTTAGGGAGAGGGGTGAAGTTTGCACTGAACCTGTCTGCCAGTATGTTGGCAATGTCTGTGGGTTCAGTGATTTTTGTATCATTTTGGACTAATTCTGAGCATATCTGGGAGTTTCCACCCAGGTTCCTAACATAGCTGAAAAAGGCCTTATGATTGTCCTTTGAATCCATGGCAATTTTTCTCTCAAAATTGGCCTTAGTTGATTTTATGAGTTTTTTTACTAATAATGATCAGGGGTGACTTCCCTTTTATGGATTTTGTTCTATCATGTAATAGCTTTCTCCTCTTATTGTAAAGTTTGTTAATGGCTGGGGTCCACCAGACTGGACGTTTGCCCTTTGTGGAAAGAACAGTTTAAATAAGTCAACCAACACCATAATCTGCCGACCGGATCCCAAAGGCTCGAACAAAACAGAACAGGGTTGGTACCAAAAGTGCTCGTAACACAAATATCTCCAAAGATACACCAAACACTTCACGACTCAGCCGCTAATAAAAACAGCTTTAATTCCTCAAAATTCCACAGTAGTAGTTAACAGGTTTAGCGCTTTCATCTACTGCAAGTAGACTTCTTCAGAACCAATTGAAAAAGATTACATCAGCTTATTTAAAGCAGTTTTGGTGCCAAAAATTTTACTTAGGAATGCATAATCATAAAAATAAAAATATGTATGTATAAAATACTAATACTAATTACTACAAAGTTAAAAAGTAATAAATAATATGTTTGAACTTGAGTATATTAAGAATGATGAATATGGGGTCAAAAATGTAAAGTAATAAAAATACAATTAATATCACAAAAATACAAAAAATAACCCACTCATCTGTATGACATATAGGTACACTATAGCCACTGTACATGTGAAGGATGTTGATGATAAATGTTACAAATCTGATTGGATAAACACATATAGACATGATATGACAAGCTTACCCACCACAAAAGGTATGATATAATATGATGTAATAGATATACCAACCACAGAAGGAAAGTGGGGTGGGGTGGAATGGGGTAAGAGTCTTGGTTTTATTTGGGATTGCCTGATCCATGCAGTCCTGGAGGTGTTCATAGAAGGCATTTGTAAGGGCTTCTGTGGTTTCCTCTGGCTCAGGGGCCTTGAAGGATACCACACCAGTCTTGAGTAGTGTGAAGTTTGCTTTAGAGAAGTTCTTCACTATGGTCTTTTTTGTTTGGGGTGGGGGCGGGATGTGGATTTCCAGTGAGATTAGTTTATGATCAGATCTCACCAATGAGGGATATACTTCCGGTGTGGAGCATTTTGTCCCCATGTTTGTGACAATGAGATCTAGTATATTTTCTCCTCTCGTGGGAACAGTGACTAGCTGTTCCATGGCATTTGAATTTATGAACTCCAGGAACCGGCTAGAAAGTTAGGGCTTGAGTAATGTTCCCAGTCTATATTCGGGTAGTTGAAGTCACCCAATATGATGGTGTTTGGAGATACATTTATACCCTCCAGTGTCTTCAGGAAGGCTGTGTGGGGTTCCTGAGTTTGAGAGGGTGGCCTGTAGCATGCTACAATTTGTAGAGCAGTTTTGCCTATGGTTAGTTGGACCTGGATGGTTGCCCAACCTGGAGGTGTGGGTATCCTTTATGAATATGGATACACCCTCCATGATATGAGGTAAAACCTAATAGTGCCGGGTGCTCTCAGGAGCCTTGAACCAGGTTTCAGTTACAGCACAGACATCGATGTTCTCCATACTGAGAAGGGCCTCTTTTGAGATTTAGACTTCTGGCATTGAGCAGCATTACCCTCAGTTTCTTCCCATTTTTGTTTTCTAGGGTGATAGGTTTAGAATTTGAGCCTTGCCTAAAAGGCACTATGGGGTGGCAAGAGCCTTAGCCAATATCCGAATCCCAGGGCTGACAGGTGCAAGCCGCCCCTTGCAAAGCAGCGTGGCTTGTCAAGCATGTCATCCCAGGCAGACAGACACTGGATCCCCTTTGAATGACACCAGACATTAAGCCAATTGTTAAAGCTGATCATCTTGTCTCTATATTGTGGCATCATTCTTGGTGAAGGAAGGATACTGCTCAGGGTTAGGGTCATACCTGCCTGGGCTACATAATCAGAGAGCTCCTCTATGTCTCTTTTCATGTAGTCCAGGGAGGTCAGGTCGCTCACACCAGCATGGACAATGACTGTGTCATATTTGTACTTGCCGTGGAGTGACCCGAGGTGCTTGTGTTATGTGGCGGATTCTAGCCCGATAGGGAGCTCACTGTGACCCCCACGTTGTGCAGCCTGGTGAGTGGGACGCCAGTGTGTCTGACTATGGAGTCACCTATGGCAAGTATGTTTGGTGTTGTATTTGGCCTTAAGGGCTGTGACTGCTTTGCACACTGCTTTTGTGGTTTATGTGTTGCTTGTGGGGTGTCTTGAGGTAGCAGTTGTTTGGGTGTCTGCTTTGGAGGCCTCTGCTGTTTAGGTAAATTTTACTCAGAGCCGTATGTCTTTGTGTGTTTATGTGTTTGATTCAGTGGAGTGGTAGCATTATGTGAGGCTGGTTTTGTGGTGTGTGTAGTTGCCTTCTCCTCCTGTCTGGTCTTGCCAGTCCTGAGTTGAGAGAGCTCAGCCTCCAGTTTGGCTAAATAGCTGCATCTCTCGCAAGTATTTGTGTTATGTGGGAGGAGGAGAGGGTTGTCTGTGTACATGAGGCAGTTATAACATTGCCTCAAGATTCCCAGATTCACCAGCTGGACCGAGAGGAGATTGACAACTGACCTTTGGACATGCTAGAATAATATTGGGAAATCCTTAATTGAAAACAAGGGCCAGTGGGGAGTGAGGGTGTAGTGCTTTTAATTTTAGTGCTGACTTATATAATTGCTTTAGTGAGCAAGTGCCAGGTAACTTGAGTGCAATGTGTTACAAGTAACTAAATGCAAAACGACAAACAGTAACTTTCTTTCAAGTGAAACAAGGAAATAAGTACAGTAAGCAATGCAGATATCACTAGTGATCCACAGAAGTAGGTGGAATTAGCTTCCAGGGAAATAACAAGCAAACAAACAACAAGCATATAAACAAAGTTAGATTCAGCAGGCCTGGATCTAGTCTATGCTAGAGCAAACAAGGTGAACCAATTTCAGTAAGATACAGTTCAAATATTCAGGCACTATAAACCTTTAACCAGAAATTCCCAGCTCAGAAGGGCAGAGTCCAGCCTCTTCTCCCACAAGAGTGCAGACCACGTTTATAGTGCCACCATGTTTACTAACATTCACACATTTCATTTCTCCAAACTTGAGTGACCTATCATAAAATTGCCAAATTTGCCAACAAGAACTCACCATTGCATTGCAATCAAGTAACTCAACTGGTTTGAACTTCCCATCATCCTTGGACTCGGTCATCTGAAATAAGCCAATAACATTCTTCACAATCCAGAAATTTGCCCCCCCACCCCCACCCCTTTTCTGTTTTGGTACTCTTCTCATCACACACTCAGATCTTCAGACAATCACCTCACCTCAGTTACTTCAGTTAATAACCCTTGTCTTGATGTGCTGTACTCCTCTGCTGTATCCAAGATTTAGAACTCCCCTCCTTTACCACATCATGAAACTGGTGAAACCCCTCAATTTAAAACTCATCTTAAAACCTGCTTTGCAAATAAGCGGTTTTGCCACTGTCACTCACCTCCAGGTTAGACTATCTACAGACCTCCATCCAGCCTCCACTGTCCTCATCAACGTTCTTCTTAAAAACCTCCCTGCTGTAGCTCCTGCTAATCAGTATGTCTTTATCATGTACTCTAAAAACCTCTGTTACAAAACATCCTATGTTCATGTCTATTATCACCTTCCTAAAAATTACTACTTTTGACACTGATCATTTTGTGAAGTTTTTCTCACCAGGCCTATGCTGAAAAGGGAGTTTTATCCCACATGAATTGTCCCAGTCACCAGATGCAAATTATGTATGTATGTGTGTGTGTATATATATATATATATATATATATATATATATATATGTATGTATGTATGTGTGTGTGTGTGTGTGTACATATATATGGGTCTGCTACTTCACATCACCTAAAACTCATTTGACTGACTTTCATTTCACCAAGACCAAATCACCTAATTTTCAAAATACTGAAAACTCATTTGACTGAATCACATTTCACTAAATTGTAATCCATAGACATGATGTGGGTTTCCATTCACCTGTGACTTGTTTGTGATGAAAAGAATTTCTGTAACTTCCAGTGCTGACCGTCAAAGTACCGATAGTCATGTAGAAAGTAGTATTTTTAAATGTGGGTATGTCACTTTGCATTTTTATGGGAACTATCTAAAGTAATATGGTGGATGTTTTATGTGTTCACAGCAGTAGTGGCAGTGTGTGGAGTACTGTACGGCAACTAAAAGGTATATGCCCTTTTCCCCACTGTAGTGCGATTGCGGAGTTAGTATATATATATATATATATATATACTATTTGGGGGTGGGAGGCACAGCCCCCACACTGGGGGGTGTAGCCTCCCACTTAGTTAGGTTTTATATTGTCCGGTTTCTGTTAAGAGGGTAAGTAGTTTTTAAGTTCTGGAAAGAGGTAGTTATTAGTGTTGTGAGTATGTTTGTTAATGGTTTAACGTTTAGTCTTTTGAAGTTTAGCATTGTAAGCTTTTGGTGAAATGAGATTCAGTCAAATGAGTTTTCAGTATTTTGACAAATTAGGTGATTTGGTCTAAGTGAAATGAAAGTCAGTCAAATGGGTTTTAGGTGATGTGAAGTAGACCCATATATGTGTGTGTGTGTATATATATATATATATATATATATATATATATATATATATATGTGTGTGTGTGTGTATATACACACACACACTCGTATACATATACAAATGCATACAGATACACCGTGACTTCGAGTATACTGCTTCCCTAACTTCATTTTCCTTATTGCACTTTGTACTTCTAAGGAGGGTTCTTCTTCCTCCTTCATTGCAGGCAATGCATGGGGCAGTACAACTTCTGTGGGGTTTTCTTCATACTGTATCATCTTGAAGTCATCCATCCATCTGCCTTTAATGTTCTGTGAACTGGTGAGTAGATTGTTGATGGCATCTATTATGAATGACATCTGATGACTTTCTTCTGTATCTTTCTGTCATTGCCATGCAACCGGGTAGAGCTTCTTTTTCCAATCTGCTGAGTCACTTTCCACGAGCCAGCAGAGTTTCTGTCACCTTATTCTTTGCCATTGTGACTGTTCCTTTTTTCTTTTTGCTAGCCAACCAGTATTCCTTCTTAACCTGGTCTGTCCTTTCTAGCTCCCACTTCTTCCTGCACTCTTTATTTTAATAGCTTCCTGGCCTTCTACAGTCTACAAACAGCATATATCTTATAGGTTCATAGGTAGGTACTAGGCTATCGGCCCAAGGGCCTACGTAAGCCTAGCCAACAAGGTTCCCTGGCTTATGACACCCAAGAAAGTTATTTTCTTGTGCCACTGTCGAGCAGAGAGACAGAAGTGATCCCCGGGGTGTATTTCCTATTTCCCATCCACTCATCAAGATTTTTCTTGAAGAGTGCTAATGAAGAACTTTGCTTGACATAGATTGGTAGCCTGTTCCAGAGTATGGGAAGTCTCTGGGACAGGAAACTATCCCGCCAGCATGTCCTGTTTATTGTGGTGACAATGTTTAGGTCCCTAGAGCATGTAGCTCGGAGGGATTGGGATTTCTTTAGGTGTAGCATGTCCAACAGCTCTGGGTTTGACATAGCTTTATATGTTAGGCAGAGATCACCTCGGAGTAGGCGATATGCTATGGAGTAAAGCTGGAGTTTTTTGAGGCGGTCAGTGTAGAGCATTTGTTTGAGACCAGTAATCCTCTTTGTGAGGTACTTCTGCGGCCTTTCCAGCTGCTGCAGATGTCTTGTGAGGTACATTCCAAAAGGGGCATTGTACTCTATAATGGGTCTAATGAGTGTCGAGTAGAGGAGAACAATGACCTCTTTTTTCCTGGATGAGAACCCTTTTATGATGAGGTGTGCCACATAGAAGGACTTTCTGACTACTGTGGCGATGTGACTATCAAAGGAGAGACTACTGTCCACCTGGGTCCCAAGGTCTCTTATCACACATTCGGTGTTAAGTAGATTGCTGCCTATGTGGTAGTTCATGGGTACAGAGTTTTTACCAAAGGGGATGACACTGCACTTTTTGGCATTGAGCTTGAGGCCATGGCTTTGACACCAGTCATCTGTCTCAGTGAGGCCCTTCTGTAGGATGTCTACATCATTTGAGGACTTGACTATGGCTCCTAGTTTGCAGTCGTCTGCGAACTTCGTTAGCCAGGGGCCTTCTGTGTTAGCCTGTACTTCAGAGAAGTAGATACTAAACAGGAGAGGTCCCAGTACTGAACCCTGTGGTACTCCACTTGTCACTGCTTTGAGGTCAGATTTGGAGTCTGCAACTTTTACAGTGTGGGTTCTGTCAGTGAGCCAGTTGGCAACCCATCTTGTGACATAGGGATTTATACCTAGTTTAGTGAGTTTAGCTATAATTCCAAAATGGGGGATGGTGTTGAAAGCCTTGGCGAGGTCAAAATAGGCTGTGTGAACCACCTTACCCTCATCTACGGCTTTGGTGACTGCCTCAAAGAAGTCAATCAGGTTCAGCAGGCATGATCTGCCTTTCACAAACCCGAACTGGGTGGGATCAAGAGTTTGGAAGTTACCAATGTCTTTCTTTATGAGTTCCATGATGATACGTCCCATGGCCTTGCAGACCAGGCTAATAGGTCGATAGTTCCTGACATCAGTGGTGGCTCCCCCCTTTGTGGAGTGGGGTAACTATTGCTGTGCGCAACTCAGTGGGCACAAAACCTGATGCGAGGCTATTATTGAACATAGTGCTTAAGTGGGGAGCCAGTTCATTCTGAATTTCATGTAAAACACAGCCTGGGATGTTGTCCGGTCCCATGGATGCTGTGTTTTTAGCTTTAGAGAGTGCAGCTTTTACCTGCGTAGTTGTGATTACAGGGACTCTGCATTCTTCCTTTATAGATATGGGCCCTTTAGGGGGTAAGGCGGTAAAGTTAGCACCGAACCTCTCTGCCAGGATGTTGGCAATATCAGTTTGTTCTGTAATTTTCGTGCCTTTGTGCTGTAACTCAGAGCAGATCTGGGTGTTGCCGTCGAAATTCTTGCTGTAGCTATAGAATGCTTTGTGGTTGTCCTTAAAATTAGTGGTGATTTGGTTTTCGTAGCTAGCTTTGGAGGATCTTATAAGGGATCTCAGCTTCTTACTGAGGCTGACCAGGGAGCTCCTAAACTCATGGGATTTTACTCTCTTTTGCAACAGTTTCTTCCTTCTGTTGTACAGTTTGTTTATGGCAGGGGACCACCAGATTGGCTTCCTTTTTTTTGGAGGATAGTGTCTTGGTTCTGTTTGGGATAGCATGATCCATGCACTCATGTAAGTGATTATAGAGTGCATTTGTGTAGGATTCAGCAGTTGTAACTGTATTGTCCATCTGCATGGGTGTCATGAAGTTCACTTCTGTCTTAAGAAGCATGAAGTTGGCTTTGAAGAAATTTTTTACCATGGTTTCCTTAATGGGGAGTGGGGGCGGGATGTGGATATCAAGGGTGATTAGCTTATGGTTAGATCGGACCAACGAGGAGTTGACTTCAGGTGTGGAACACCGGTCACTCATGTTGGTAATGACTAGGTCTAGGATATTGTTGCCCCTGGTGGTGGGGGTGTGGATAAGTTGATCCAGGGCATTAGAGTTTATGAATTCCAGAAAGCGTTGAGCTAAGGAGTTGGTACACGAGTAGTTTTTCCCAGTTAATGGTGGGGTAGTTTAAGTCGCCCATTATTAGGGTGTTTGGTTGAACCCTAATATTTTCCAGTACATCAAGAAAAGAGGAGTGGGAATCCTGGGGCATGGTGGGGGATCTGTAGCAAGCTACAATTTGGATTGCAGTTTTGCCCAGAGTTAGTTACACTTGGATAACCTCGGATGCATTATGCTGAGCAACTAGCCTGGAGGTGTGGATATCCATAATGAATATGGACACACCTCCGTCTTTGGTGTTTCGGTCCAGGTTACATGGCCGAAAAGTGTGATATGAGTTATAGCCTTGAACAAGGTCTCAGTCACTGCACAGATATCGATGTTCTCCATTTTAAGGAGTGCCTTGAGTGAGTGCATTTTGAGATTTAGACTTCTAGCATTGAGTAGCATTACCCTCAGTTTTTGCTTGCCTGTTCCTGTTGCGGTGGTGAATTTGTTATTTGAACCTTGCCTAAAAAAGGCACTGTAGGGGAAGCAAGAGCCTTAGCCAGTATCCGGAATCCCAGGGGCGACAGGTGCAGGCCATCTGTGGCAAAGCATCGTGGTCTGTTGACCATGTCATCCCAAGCAGACAAATACTGGATCCCCTTAGAATGACACCAGAAGCTTAGCCAATTGTTGAAGTCAATCATTTTGTCCTTGTACTGCGGTATCATTCGGGGCAATGGCAGAATGCTACTCAGGTCTAGTGTCATACCTGCCTGGGCTGCAAGATCGGAGAGCTCTTCCATGTCTCTTTTCATGTAGTCCAGGGAGGTACATCTCAGGTCATTCACACCAACATGGACAATGACAAAGTCATATTTGTACTTGTGGAGTGACCTGAGTGCTTGGGTTATGTGGCAGATCCTTGCACTTGACAGGCATCTGACAGTAACCTTCTCCTTGTTTAGCCTGGTCAGTGGGACATCAGTGTGCCTGAGTCACCGCTTTAGTTCCATACCTGGTCCAACTGCGTATCTGTTCTATCATCTTCCATTCTTTTTTTTTGTTCCACTTATTTCCTCTTCTTCCTGAGATGCTAAAGCCCTTTGTACTTCCTTGAACTCCTGTGCTTTTGCTGAAGTCAGCCTCCAGGTCTTCAGCCTAGCCTCTGACTATTGTTTGCAGCTTGTTAATCACTTAAAAATTTCAAAAATAACCTAGTTTTTTTATATTGTGGTATTTGGGTATGCAGAGAGGTATCAGGATTGGAAATAGCTGTTGTCATGAACTACTGTTTGTCCCAAGAACCTGTGAATACTTACAGATATTATGGGCATTTGAGGAAATGGCATTTTAAACTGTTCTGAGTTCTTCCTTGGAGTATTATTTCAACATAAGTCATTAGTGAAGGACCCTGTCCCTCAAGGAATTTGAATTTCATAACCGAGATTATAATTTTATAACAATTAGAACTGCAAAAGCTTGTGAAATAATAAGATTATTCCCTTAATTCTTCTTCAGGTATGTGATACTTCTGTTCAGTATTTCAGTTACTGTATTAACCTGAGGAAAAGTATTTCAGTTTATGTTCCCCTTTGTTTTGTTTCTTTTTTCCCCCTTAACACAGTGTATACTTCAGAGCCATTCCAATGTTTATCTCTTAAATTATCTATAGTTTATAAATTTAACACAATGATTCCCTGTCTTTATTGTATCCTGCCAAGTAAAATCAGTCCATGTGTTTGAGCATTAACGGACAATTTTGATGTTAGTTGTAAAGAATTGAAGTGTTTTGTAAAGATTCAAAACTGCTTTTGCGAAATGTAAAATGGGATGCAAGATTTCCAAACAAAGTCTCACTAATTGGATTAAAAGGCATTATTTATATCAGAAATGTGAAAAAAAACTGTAAAGGCTCAGTCTGTGGTGGCTGTGAGGTACAGTGTCTCTGCATTTCATCATCTCTCTGTTTTACTGAAAATTATTAGCTTAGCATGCTTATTAGAGGAAGAATGTCTTGTAGAGACGGCAGTGCTGCCGATACGTGATCCTAACATTAGGGATTTATCTTGTCTTGTAGCTTGTTGACTTTCTTCTTCAACTCACTGCTCTGTCCGTTTGTATGGATCTGCTGCTACAAGTATGTTAAAACAAAATGGAAAAGCTTTGTGGAGTTTCTCACTATGATGGAATGTCAGGCTGGTCTCCTGCAGTAGATGGATAGGGTTTCCATCTCTGTTGCCTGTATGGAAACTTCATGAAGTGGTGATTTGAGTGTAACCTTTTAAGACCTGTTTTATATCCTTTAATATGAAGATGATGTCTTCTTTGGTAGCTGGGAAAATAGTATAGACTTGGGGAAGAATGCTAGGTGACCTGATGTTTTATAAACAAGTGTGAGCAGAACAATAATGGTGATGAGGAAGGGTTATGTGAAAGGAGTACTGGGAAATCTGATGCTGCAGTCAAACTGCAATGAGAATAGTCTCTTTGTGTGAATTAGGCATGAGAGATAAGAGGCGTACAATGATGCAGTGTTACAGTGAGTATTTTGTATAACTTTTGTATATTATAACCAGAAATCCCAGAAGCAGTGTACCCACTTTAATTTCATCTGTGTCTGGAATGTTCAGTGTACCATAGATCAACCTTTATGTATAGAGATATAAATGCTGTAAATCATACTTAGGCAAACCTTTTGTGAGGGAGCACATCCTGAAAATAAAAGCTGAGAAACCAAACCATTCACTGAAAATATAATGCCTTACAAACAATTTCATAATCATAAATGAATGAAAATTATGAAAGGACTTTTTTTTTTTCTTTTTTCTTCAGGTTCACTAAAAAACTATTATTTTTTTCACCAAGATAGCTAGGGGGTGGGGAATATATATATATATATATATATATATATATATATATATATATATATATATATATATATATATATATATATATATAAAGGAAGTTATCTGGGACTGGTAATTTTTTCAGTAGTATTTACTTCTTTGCTGAACTCTGATCCATGGAACTTCTTATATTCTAAAAAAGAACCCCCAAATTAAATGCCACGAGTAAGTGTATAGAGTGTGAAATCTGAAGTTAATTATTACTTTGTCCGATAGGGTTTTCGTGTGGTTCCTGCAGAAGATTGTTGGTTTAAGTCACTAGCTCCACTGATGTCAGATGTCAGAAAGCAGATGGGTGATGGTCCTGTTTACATCAGTTTTGATATTGACGGCCTAGATCCTGCATTTGCACCTGGCACAGGAACACCTGAGATTGCAGGCCTTACCACAAGCCAGGTGAGTTATAAATCTGTTAACATTTTATAATAATAATATGTGTTTGTGAACATGGTCTCATATTTTTATCTAACACCCCAGCTGGAAGTTGTCAAAACACAGAAAATGAAATTAACTTAAATGTAACTCTCTAACAGAGAAAAAATGAATTATCACTGTACTTTCCTTGTAATTTAGGTTCTGATGAGGAAACATTTTTTAAAAACACTTCTATTCTCTATCCAGACATATCTATAAACCTTTCCCATAAAAATCAGGAAAACCGCCAACTTATTAAAGTAGTTTCTCAAGAACGTTTTTATCAAATTTTTTTCAAGTCAAAGTTAAAGAAATCATTTTATTGTATGGTTCTGTGTACAAGGTACAAGGTTGAGAATATGTACAGTTTTGTTTTGGTTCTGTTGCTAAAATGGTTTAAGTTGTTATTGTTTTAAATGTGGGAGTTAAATGTGTTTGAGTCCTTATTTACAGCCCAATAGCTGTTTTTATGTTATTGAGGTCAAGCAACTACAGAAGAGGAATAAACTGGAAGTGTGTCAGTATGGTTTGTGATGTAAAATGCTTACAACTAGGATTGTGTCGGTGTAGTTTGTTTTCATTTATATAAATGTATGATTGCTTATGTCATAAGTGATGGTTTAATAAAAATGTTTCTTGTTTATAAAAAGGGGCAGGAATTGAATAATTTATGTAATGTTGCTTAAGTTATATGATATATAGCAATATATGTGAAATATAATGTTTGTTAATGTTAATTTAATGCAATTTTATTACTTTTATTTAAATGTAAATTTGCCTGTGTCACAAGTGATGATTCAGTAAAGGTGTTTAAAAAAATAAATGAGGATAGGAAATACAGGGGGGGGGGGGGTTACCCTCCTCGAAACATTGTGTGTTTGCAATTGGTTGTACCTTCTCTGGGAGTAGTTTCATTAAGTTTAGTTCATTGAGTTTGAAACAGTAGATGGAACATCGGTGAGTTGGGGGATCCTAAAATTCCCATTATTATTGCTATCATTGCAGATTTCCTCTACAACTGCAGCATTTGTTAGAACAGATCATTTCTGAGGAAATATTGTAGTCCTGCAGAGTATGAACTGTCATTATGTAGTCTGTCATATGTCAAAAGATGTTTACCCAAAAATGTAGAATATTAGAGATGAATAAGTGAAACTAAAATACTAAATAATAAAGACACTTGGTCAGTTACAAACTTACTGCTCTGTAAACACAGCAGTAACAATAGAAGATGAAACACAACTTTTTAACCTTTGTACATAGGGTTGTCTTCAGTGTACTAATCTGCTTAAGCAATAATGCATGGTGTGGGTTATGGTGGAGTTTACTCCCAACTTTCCCAGTTTGATGCTAAGGGCAAAGCCAAAAGGGTCAAATGAGCTGACCAGAAGGGAATAAATCCCATCATGAGTCAGACCCCTATGATGTGGATTACTGTAATTAATGGCTACCACATCGTACAAGAGACCACTGAGCTACGGACCCAGCAACACTGCGTCCTGACAAGACAAGAGAGAAGAAAAATGTGGAGGAGAAAGCAACTTTCCTGCAGTCTCTGCTTTGATCTGGGACTACTCTGCACTTCTGGAAGGATTCGTGTATGAGATGCTTGCTTCAAACTACCTGGAGTGCCTGATAAACTTACTCTCTCTGAGGGGAAGAGCAAGTGTTTTCAAACCAAATAATGGTTTGAAAGGGTCAGATTCAACATGAATCTGCACTGATTGACTTTCTGTCAGTTCCATAGGTTCATCCAGGATTTTAAATTTCAACCGCTGTGCAGTTCAATTCTCTTTCAGCATGAACGGCAGGCAGCACATCACTGTACATTCTAACAAGAGAAAAGGAGACAAAAGCAACTTTTCTCCAAGCCAGTTTCCCATCTTGGATTACGTGACACTTCTGTGAAGATTCTTGTTTGAGTTGCTTGTTTGGACATGCCTACAGTGTCTATTAACGTGGTCTTTGTGAGAGAAATAAAAGTCTTTTTTCATTCTGCATAACAGCTAGAAAGAAGCATACTCCAACTGAATCTATGCTGATTTTAGCTGGCTCCTGTTTTATCAGGTGTCCCCTGGACTTTAAATGTGAACTATTGCACAGCTTTGTGCTTTTTTTCCCCAATCTCTGTACAGTGCAACACTCTGCAGGACAGTTTAAGAAATAGTCAGCAAAGACTGTGTTTCGCTGTACAGAGACTATTCCATTTTCAACATGCTTAGCTATAAGTTATCTGTACCTTAGCAGGAAAATCCCTGTCTCCTCTCTTGACTTTCACAGCTGCCACTATAAACTCACTACACAGTGCATCAAGGCCAGATGAGACATGCAGAGTGAAGTTACTAAAATGCTGTTGTTTCTGCTCTCTTCTGTTCATATCCAGGCTACCTACAGCATTAATAAGAAGTGACTTGAGTGGAGAAATAGCCCATCAGACTAATGAATTCACTGACCACATCCAGCTGATTAGGTCCATTATTTATTTATTTTACATTTGTTGACCGGGAAAGTCCGACTGGGTATATGCCCATTTTCAGCGGAGGCCCAGGGGAGAAAAGCTCCATATATTCAGACATATGAGATTTACACAATATAAGAGTACAATCTAACATATCAGATGAAAAAAGAAACAATATAATTATAGTAAAGACACAGTTCAACAGGAGAAATGACCTATATGTCCGAGTATAATATCACAAGGAAGGCTCCATATATTCAGACAAGCAAAATTTCACATAATATGAGTGTATAATCTAGCATTTCAGAGGGGAAAAAAACACAGTGTATTTATAGCAAAGACACAGTCTGACAGGTAATGACATATGTCAGAGGATAATAACAATAAAAGGTGCAAGACATTTACCTAGTAGTATTAATTTCTCACATAGAGAAAAGAGTAAACATCGTACTGCAATCATCTGCTAGTAAAAGGATATGAAATACTGATAACCTGTTGACAGCTAATAGTAGAGCTGGCAGCTAATTAGTGGTACAGGAGTTAGTTGGGGTATGGACAAGGACATAGCCAGTGAGATTTTAGGTGTGCTGTAAGAGCATTTTTGAAGAGACTGCTGGAAGGGAGGGTAGTTATGGCATTGGGAAGTGAGTTCCAAATTTTGGATATGGAGTAGGAGAATAGCGCTTCCCCTGCAGAGTAGTTGGGTTTGGTGACGGAGTAGATTTTTGTTGCAGGAGCGAAGGGATCTGGAGGATTGGTAGGGTTGGAGAAGTGTATGAAGTGAGGGAATTTTAAGAGGGTGGTTTACAAGTTTATGAGCAAAGGTAAGTTGGTTAGGTGTAGGAGTTGAGGGAGCTCAAGCCAGTCTAGGTTTCTAAGGGAGACACAGTGGTGACTGCGGTGGGAGTCCCCTGATGCAAATTTTGCAATTTTATTATAGCAGGCTTGGAGTTTCTTTAGGTCTGATTGTCGAAGATTTGTGAGTATGGGTGATGCATAGAGTAGGGTTGAGATTAGTTGGGAAGTTGCAGTAGAGATTCTGGCTGGTTTGGTTAGGTATTGTTGGTTTCTATACAAGGCACCCAGTTTTTTGTGGACTTTTTTATTGTGAGTGATATGTGAGTGTCAAATTTGAGTTTATCAATCTGTACACTGAGTAGCTTAGTGTGGGCTGTTGGTGAGATGGAAGTGTTGTCTTTGGCAAGTATGTTGAAATGGGGGATGTTCGGGGTAGATTTTGAGGGTTGAAAGACGAGGAGTTTGGTCTTATTTGGGTTGAGGAGGAGTTGAGCATTTAATAGCCAACATTCAACAGAAGAGAAAGATGCTTGAGTGATCTGTTGTAGTTCTGTTAGAGTTGGAGCTGAGCAGATGAGAGTGGAGTCATCTGCATACTGTATGAGGGAGACAGGTTTGGTGGCGGTGTGCAGGTCATTGGTAAAAATGGAGAAAAGCAAGGGGTCAAGGATGGAGCCTTGGGGAACCCCGAGAGTAACAGGGAGGCGAGAGGGTAGATCGTTGTGCCAGACAACTGACTGCTGGTGGCCGTGCAGATAGCTGTGGAACCAATTGATGGCAGGTATGGAAAAGGAGGGATTGGAGAGTGCAAAGAGTAGAAGATCATGTGATAAATATCAAAAGCCTTTGATAGGTCAAGAAATAAAGCAGAGGAGAAAAGGCCATTATTTATATGTTGGAGAATGGTGTTAGTGAAGGAGAGCAGAGCAGTTGTGGTGCTATGGTTGTGTTCTGAAACCATGATAGGTGTAGGAGGGGAGATTATTGTCTACGAGGTAATTGGAGATCTGTGAGTTGATACATTTTTCAAGTATATTGGAGAGAGGTGAGAGGATGGCAGTGGGGCGGTGGCTGGAGATGTCTGTTGAGGGGCCATCTTTGTGTAGGGGTATGATGTGGGATATTTTCCATAAGGTTGGCACATAGGACTCAGATATGGAACAATTGATTAATATAGGGATGGGATAAGCTAAAAAACATCAGCTGCTATTTTTAGGTATTCTGTGGGCAGGTTGTCAGCTGCTAGTCTTGTGGGTTTAAGTTTTGTCAGTAGTTCTTTTATGTTGGAGGTGGGTACTGTGGAAAGGAAAAAGGGAGGGAGGGGTGGAGTTGGTTTGGGTGTGGCGGGTGTTGATGTAGGGAAGTGTTTTTTTAGGTAGGGATAGAACGGTCTCTGTAAAATGTTTGTTGAAAGAGTCAGCTATGCTACAGGTGGAGAGAGGGGTGGTTGGTGGGGGGGTGTTTACCTTCCCTGGGCAGAGGATAGAGTTAATTGTGGACCAGAATTGCTTTGGATTGTTTTGGGAGGAGTTTAGGGATGTCTGATAGAAAAGGGCTTTGTCTGCTTTTACTTGCTTTTTGATTTTGTTACGTAGCTCAAGGAATAGTTGCCTATCTGAGGGGTTTTTGGTTGTGTGCCATTGTTCCCATATTTTATCCCGGGATTTCATAAGGTCTTTGGTGTTTTTTGTAGCCAGGGGGATTTTTTAGTTCGGGTTTTGGTGCATCTTTGGGGGGCATGGGAGTTAAGGATGTCAAGGAAAGTGCTGTTAAAGTAGTGGACTGCTTCATCTAGGTTGAGGTATTTTAGGGGTGACCAGTTTATTTTTTGTAGGGAGGTGGTGAAGGAGCTGGAGTTGAATTTAGCTTTGTAGCAAATGTGTCAGTGGACAGTGGGTTTGCTGCTATTTATGTGGTGTTTTAGTAGGAAGGTTCGGGAGTGGTCACTTAGGGAGTCAGGTAAGGAGCCTGCCAGGTAGAAGTGAGGATCTTTGCTGACTAGGGCCCAGTCAAGAATGGTGTGATTATTGGGGTTTTTATTTATCCTAGTTGGGGATTGTATAAGCTGTGAGAAGCCATGGAGATCTAGTGGAGTGCTGGGGGTTTACTATTGCAGTATAGCCAGTTGATGTTAAAGTCACCGAGTATGATGGTTTCTTGGGGTAGGGAGAGATTGGCCCAGTTTAATAGGTTTTCAAGGGAGGGGGGTATATTTTGGCCTGGAGGGAAGCAGCAGCCTATTAAGTTGATTACTTTCTTAGGATTTAATTTTAGGGTAGCATAGATGATTTCTTCCTTGTCAAGCTGGGGAGCTGATTGGGTGAGAATTTGGATATTGAGGTGATGCTTATACATCAGTGCCACTCCTCTTCCTTTTCTGGATATTCTGTCCTTGCGGAGGATGTTATATCCAGGTGGGAGTAAGCCAAGATTCGGTTAGAATAATGATGTCAGGGGAATACAGGTGTATGTATGCCTGGAGGTCTTAGATTTTGTTATATATGCTTCTGATGTTAAGAGACATAATGAGGAGGTCTGTTGGCTTTTTATTAAGTGTGATTTGGGTGATAGGGGAGCTATTTGGAGGGTGTTTTGTGGAGAGGGAGAAATTGGGGTCAGGGTTAGGGTGCACGTCTCCACTGAGAGTAAGTTTAGAGAAAATGCAGAGGATATGTTTTATATATGCAGTGAAATGCTTGTGGTATTTTAAGAATAATTTGCATTCAGATGAGGTGCGGGCTTGGTAATTAGGTAGGTGTCGTGGAAGGAGGCATTTTAAGGTTGGAATAGTGAAATTGTGTGGTGGGAATTTGAGAGGGGTAGTTGACAGAGTGCAATGGAAGTGGTTGGGAGAATTGACTGAAATGTCTTCCTAAGATGTAATAAATGCTAGAATAGTGCAGCAAAGGATTATAATTGTAGTAGTCAGTGACATGACTATTTTTGAGCCTTTGTCCCCCATTATTTTAGTCTTTCTCCAGATTTATTGCACTAAAAGGTTGAGAGGTATGAATCAGTGCACTTTGTTAATCATTTAGTTGATACTTGTAATGTGGAGCTTTTTTCCCCAGGCCTCCGCTGAAAATGAACTACATGTCCAGTCGGACCTTCATGGTAAACAAATGTCAAATAAATAAATAAAATATTTTTCTCTCAAACCCCCCCCCAGCCATAACTATTTTCTTTTCTTGTCTTGCACCACCCCCACTTGCCAAAGACTGTATTTCAGGTATTACACTTTACCTTAATTCTTGCAGTATTGCATTTTTACTTAACACTAATTTTTCAAATATAGCAATGCAGATAGTGCATGGAGTCATCAACTGTATTTGCCTCTCACTTTAACAGTCAGTCGACACTATGTATAATGAGTCAGTAGAGGAACTGCCTCATGTTACCTGAAGCCCCTTTCTAACTTCATCTGAGACAGATGCAGTTAATTACTTGGATTAGAGGCGTGTCCCTCTGCATCTTCCATGTTGGTAAGCAACAGCTCAGCACTACTCCATTGTGTGCTGTGGTAGTCAGAAAAGCTGCATTTAACTCGCATTTTCCAGAGTGGCAGGAAGCTAGTTGATCTGTCTTGCTCACTGAATTCTTTTAATACAAGAAACCACTTGCTTTCTGAGGGGTTTTCTCCCAAATCCTGTATTAAGACCACACCTCATATGGTTTGCAATATCTCATAAATGGCAAGAGTTCAGAAAAATATAAACTAGAAAAGCTGTTCATTACATTAAGGGCTATGCAGTGCTCTTAGGTTCATAGGTTCATACTAGGTTATCTGCCCTAGGGCATTTATAAGTCTAGCCAGAGTGTGTTTGGCTTTCGCCACCCATTTTAAATTAATTTTACTATGCCCTTTTTCGAGGTTAGTATACTGTGCCTCTGTCTAACAGTGACACAGAAGTGATACCCGGGGTAAACCTACGATCTCCCATCCACTCATCAAGATTCCTCTTGAAGAGAGTCAATGAGGGACTCTGCCTAACCTGGACTGGGATTTTATTCCAGAGTGAAGGGAGCCTCTGGGTTATGAATCTGTCCCTCCAGCATGTCCTATTTATTTCAGTGCTGAGGTTCAAGTCTCTCAAGCGTGTAGCTCGATGGGATTTTGATTTTCTGAGGTGCAGCATATCCATTAATTCCGGGTTGGACATGGCTTTATACGTCAGGCACAGATCACCTCTGAGCAGGCGGTATGCCACTGAGTAGAGCTGGAGTTTCTTTAACCGGGCAGCATATGGCATCTGTTTGAGCCCTTTGCTACTCTTGGTGAGGTACTTTTGGGGTCTTTCCAGTTGCTGCAGGTGTCTGGTAAGGTACATCCCAAAAGGGGCATTGTACTCAATTATGGGCCTGATGAGGGATGAGTAAAGAGGCACAATGACCTCCCCTGATCTAGATGTGAATCCCTTCATGATTAGGTGGGCTATATAAAATGTTTTTCTAACCACTTTGGCCACGTGGTTGTCAAATGAGAGATTGCTATCAACTTGGGTCCCCAGGTCCCTAATTACTTCTTCTGTACTTAATGGATTACCACCTATGTGGTAATTTGTGGGCACTTTGTTTTTGCCAAAGGGATGACTATACACTTTTGGCGTTTAGCTTGAGGCCATGGCTCTGGCACCAGTTGTCTGTTTCTATGAGGCCCTTTTGGAGGATGCTTGTGTCGGCTGGAGAGTCGATTATGGTGCCCAGTTTGCAGTCATCTGCGAACTTGGTCAGCCACAGTCCTTCCGTGTTGGCCTGTACCTCCGAGAAATATATACCGTACAAGAGAGGTCCCAGGACTGAGCCTTGTGGGATGCCACTTGTAACTGGTTTGGAGTCTGACATGGCTCCAGCAATTCTAACCATGTGGGTTCTGTCCTTGAGCCAGTGTGCAACCCATCTAGTGACATAGGGGTGTATATTTAAGCTGGTGAGCTTATCTATAATGCCCGAGTGGGGTATTGTATCGAAGGCTTTTGCGAGGTCCAGATAGGCTGTGTGGACCACCTTCCCCTCGTCAATGGCCTTGGTGACTGTTTCAAAGAAATCAACCAGGTTTAAGAGACAGGATCTGCCCTTAACAAAGCCAAACTGGGTAGGATACAGTGTCTGTAGGTCCCCAGTATCTTTATTTATGAGGTCCATGATGATCCTTTCCATAGCTTTGCAGACCAAGCTAGTCAGGCTTATGGGGCGATAGTTTCCAGGATCCGTTGAGGCACCACCTTTGTGGAGAGGGACCACTGTTGCTGTACGCCACTCTTTGGGTACATATTCTGTAGTAAGGCTGAGATTGAACAGTAGTTTTATGTTTGGGTTTAGCTCTTCTTGGAGTTCATGTAGGACGCAGCCCAGGACACCGTCTGGTCCCATTGATGCTGTGTTTCTTGCTTTGGAGAGGGCAGCTCTTACCTAAGCATCTGAGATGTTAGGGGGGCAGCACTCTGCTGGGATAGATATTTGCCCTTTTGGTGGGGAGTGGGGGAGAAGTTTGTGCTGAACCTGTCAGCTAGGATGTTGGCAATGTCTGTGGGTTCGGTGTATTTTTTGTCATTTTGGACTAATTCTGAGCATATCTGGGAATTCCCACCCAGGTTCCTAACATAACTAAAGAAAGCCTTGTGATTATCCTTAGTGTCCTGTGCAATTTTTCTCTCGAAGCTGGCCTTAGACGATTTTATGAGTGCCCGTAGGTTTTTGGTAATACTGATCAGAGATGCCTTCCCTTTTTGGGATTTTGCTCTATCATGTAGTAGCTTCCTCCTTCTATTGTATAGTTTGTTTATGGCTGGGGTCCACCAGACAGGATGTCTGCCTTTGGAGGATTGTGTCTTGGTTTTATTTGGGATTGCATGATCCATGCATTCCTGAAGGTGTTCATAGAATGCGTTTATAAAGGATTCTGCGGTCTGGGCCATATTTTCCACAGGCCCGGGGGCTTTGAAGGATTCCACCTCGGTTTTGAGGAGTGTGAAATTTGCTTTAGAGAAGTGTTTCACTGTGGTTTTCAGGGCAGGGGGTGGAGTCGGGATGCGAATATCCAGTGAGATTAGTTTATGGTCTGATCTTACCAGTGAGGGATACACTTCTGGTCTGGAGCATAGAGTCCCCATGTTGGTGATGATCAGGTCCAGTATGTTTTCCCCTCTTGTGGGAGTGGTAACAAGTTGTTCCATAGCATTTAAGTTTATAAATTCTGGGAACCTTTGGGCTAGGGTGTTGGAACTAGAATAATGCTCCCAGTCTATGTTTGGGTAGGTGAAGTCGCCCAATATAATGGTGTTTGGAGAGACCTTCATATTTTCAAGTGTTCTCAGGAAGGCCGAGTGGGGTTCCTGGGTTTGGGAGGGTGTTCTGTAGCAGGCTATAAACTGGAAGGCAGTTTTACCCACTGTTAGTTGCACATGGATAGTCTCTGATGCTTCATGCTGTGCCACCAACCTGGTGGTGTGGGTATCTTTGATGAATATTGATACTCCCCCTCCTTTTGTGGTTCGGTCCAAGTTTTGGGGCTGAAAAGCATGGTAATGAGATATAACCTGGTAGTGCTGGGGTGCTCTCGGGAGCCTTGAACCAGGTTTCTGTTACTGCACAGATATCGATGTTCTCCATGCTAAGGAGAGTTTCGAGTGCGTTCATCTTGAGGTTTAGACTTTCTGGCGTTGAGTAGCATTACTCTTAGTTTCTTATCCCTTGTGATACCTATGGAGGTGGGTTTGTCTTTTGAGCCTTGCCTAAAAAAAGGCACTATGGGGGTGGCAAGAGCCTTTGCCAATATCCGAAAGCCCAGGGGTGACAGGTGCAAGCCGTCCCTAGCGAAGCATCGTGGCTTGTCGAGCATGTCATCCCAGGCTGACAGGCATTGGATCCCCTTTGAATGACACCAATACTTAAGCCAATTGTTGAAATTGATCGTCTTGTCTTCATATTGTGGCATCATTCTTGGTGAGGGTATGATGCTACTCAAGGTCAGGGTCATACCGGCCTGGGCTACATGCTCAGAGAGCTCCTCTATGTCTCTTTTCATGTAGTCCAGGGAGGTATGTCTCAGGTCATTCACACCAGCATGGACAATGACTGAGTCATATTTGTACTTGCCTTGGAGTGACCTGAGTGCTTGTGTTATGTGGTGGATCCTAGCGCCTGACAGGCAGCTCACCGTGACCTTCTCCTTGTTCAGCCTGGTGAGCGGGACGTCAGTGTGCCTGACGATAGAGTCACCAATTACAAGTGTATCAGGTGTGTTGTTTAGCCTTAAGGGCTGTGACTGTTCGGCACACTGGCTTTGTGAGCTATGTGTTGCACGTGTTTTGTTTTGGGGTAGTGGTTGCTTGGGTGTCTGCTTTGGAGGTCTCTGCTGCTTAGGCAGATTTTTATTTAGAGCCTCTGAGTATGTTTTTGTGTGTTTATGTGTTTGGTTTGCTGTCGTGGTAGGTCTATGTGAGACTGGAATTGTAGTGAGTGTTGTTTCCTTCTCCTCCTGACTGGTTTCGCCAGTACTGAGTTGAGAGAGCTTAGCCTCCAGTATGGCTATATGGTTGCATCTCTCACATGTGTTGGAATTTGTTGGGAGGAGGAGAGGGTTGTCTGTGTACATGAGGCAGTTGTAACATTGCCTCAAGATTCCCAGATTCACCAGCTGGACCGGAGAGGAGATTGACAACTGACCTTTGGACATGCTAGAATAGTATTGGGAATTCCTTTATAATTGAAAAAAAGGGACAATGGGGAACAAGGTACTCAAGGGGAGTTTGTGAGGGTGTAGTGCTTTTGATTTTTTTAGTGCTGACTTATATAATTGCTTTAGTGAGCAAGTGCCAGGTAACTTAAATGCAATGTGTTACAGGTAACTTAAATGCAAAAACAACAAACAGTAACTTTCTTTCAAGTGAAACAAGGAAATAAGTACAGTAAGCAATGCAGATATCACTAGGGATCCACAGAAGTGCTGAAAAGCCGCGTTTTAGGTGGAATTAGCATTTCAGGGAAATAACAAGCAAACAAATAACAAGCATACAAATAAAGCTAGATTCAGCAGGCCTGGATCTAGTCTATGCTACAGCAAACAAGGTGTACCAATTACAGTAAGAAGCAGTTCAGATATGCAGGCACTATAAGCCTTTAACCAGAAATTCTGGCCTGAAGCCCAAGTGCTTAAACCAGAACTAATACACTTTTAGAATAACAGACACTGAGCCCTCAATCAACAGTTCCCAACTTAGAAGGATGTAAGCTACCTGTTCTGCCACTACAGTGCAGACCACAAACCTTCTTAATGTAAAACAACTGGTCTGAAGCCCAAGTGCTTAAACTAAAAGGCTTAGAATGAGTTACACCAAGCAGCAATAAATACAATTGAGTACTTTTAAGATGACGCAAAAGCAAAATAAAGTAGGAAGTAAGAAATACAGTAAAAGCAGATACTTTTTTTTTTTTTTTTTTTGAATGAGCAAATGAGATGGGCCCAGGAGTTACAGGACAGAAACAAGTGCAAATGCAGGCCTTCAAATCAGAAAGTTGAGAGAGATGGAAGACCGCTTAAACGGCCAATAACTACAAATTCTGAGCCAGAACCACTCCTTATGTGGTAGACAGGTTACTTAGTGCTTACCACTCCCACTGATAAGCTAGAAGGCTTCCCTCCAACACAGAAAGGCTTGGGGGGCTCAGAAGCTTACAAATAGTCCTGGATACAGCAAATCTGTATCTGGAACACTAATTACAGGAAAGGTGGGAAACAGGGTTACAATTTTTTTTTTTCAGAAAAGTAGCAAAAACAGTAGTAAAAATAATTCACATGCAGTGCAAGCTGGCACACTTGAGTATGTAGCAATATTAGTCCACACACAGTTTGAAAAATGTAATTAAATTAAAAAGGACTAAAAGCAAGTGCAGAAAGGGTTTATTAGGTAGAATGCGGTAAAGAGATGGGACTGGGGGAGTGTCCTAGATCAAATCTACAGTGGGGCGGGCACTGCAAAAGCCACCAAATTTAAACTACAACCAAGAACAGGGGACAGTTTCAACAGAGATGTGAGGAATCAGAGTGCAAATTATAAAACCAAAAAATATATACTGATCTCTGTATATTTGCAGAACAGTAAGACAACAGATATCTAAGCAACAATTTAGCTCTATAATACAGAATAATACAGAAAAATATACTCAGCTCTATATATTTGCAGATAGTCTTGTAAGGCTGTCTCTCAACACACAGGTTCCACTTTAAATGCAGGCTGCTGCTATTAACAGGTCAAATTAAGGGAACCTTGAGTTAACAACACACAAGCTATAGAAACCAAAATGAGGGGGGGCGTGGGGAAGACAGTTTCAACAGAGATGTGAGGAATCAGAATGCAAATTACAAAAACCAAAAAAATATATACTGATCTCTGTATATTTGCAGAACAGTAAGACAACAGATATCTAAGCAACAATTTAGCTCTATAATTCAGAATAATACAGAAAAATATACTCAGCTCTATATATTTGCAGATAGTCTTGTAAGGCTCTCTCAACACACAGGTTCCACTTTAAATGCTCTTAGTATCGATTGTATCCAAAGACATTGAATTTATTGGAATTTTTGTAAAAGAGAATGGTATTTTACTTTCCAAAACTGGTACCATTATAACCAGAGAGTTATAGTTCCATAAGCATGCAAAATACACCCAATATGTCAGAATTGTTTACCATTTCACAAGATTTTCAGTGATGCATGATATGACTGGGTCGCACACTGCTGTTTTATGATATTGTATAATCATGCAAATTATTACTATCATATTTCACAATGTTTTATAACAATATTAATCTATACAACTTTACATAATAGACAGCAGCTATGTGTCAAAATTGTGTTACATAACACTGTGTGTATAAGATGGTAGCATTTATTTCCTTGTATGCCACAAAGCTTTTAAATATCAATGCTAATAATATGAGAATGCAGCTAGCATTCATAACTGCTTTATCATAAAGGTATGTAGAACAATCCCAGCAATGACCTCCAAAAGTCCTCACCACTAAAGTTATTTGCAGATAGTCTTGTAAGGCTGTCTCAAAACACAGGTTCCACTTTAAATGCAGGCTGCTGCTATTAACAGGTCAAATTAAGGGAACCTTGAGTTAACAACACACAAGCTATAGAAACCAAAATGAGGGGGGGGCGTGGGGAAGACAGTTTCAACAGAGATGTGAGGAATCAGAATGCAAATTACAAAAACCAAAAAAATATATACTGATCTCTGTATATTTGCAGAACAGTAAGACAACAGATATCTAAGCAACAGTTTAGCTCTATAATACAGAATAATACAGAAAAATATACTCAGCTCTATATATTTGCAGATAGTCTTGTAAGGCTCTCTCTCAACACACAGGTTCCACTTTAAATGCTCTTAGTATCGATTGTATCCAAAGACATTGAATTTATTGGAATTTGATTATTTATGAAATTATATTTATTGATATATACTTTATTTATTTATTTATTCAATTACATGTTTATTGTTATATAATATTCTATGTCAGTTTTTATATTTACATTCTATGTTTTAAAAGATTTTATATATATTTTTTTTTTTTTGTATTTGAAACAAGAGAATGCTATTTGCACGCTTATACTTTCCAAAACTGGTACCATTATAACCAGAGAGTTATAGTTCCATAAGCATGCAAAATACACCCAATATGTCAGAATTGTTTACCATTTCACAAGTTTTTCAGTGATGCATGATATGACTGGGTAGCACACTGCTGTTTTATGATATTGTATAATCATGCAAATTATTACTATCATATTTCACAATGTTTTATAACAATATTAATCTATACAACTTTACATAATAGACAGCAGCTATGTGTCAAAATTGTGTTACATAACACTGTGTGTATAAGATGGTAGCATTTATTTCCTTGTATGCCACAAAGCTTTTAAATATCAATGCTAATAATATGAGAATGCAGCTAGCATTCATAACTGCTTTATCATAAAGCATGATATCTTTCGATACCTTAACATTAACCACCATGTTTGAATGTCAGTGTTTAAATAACCATGGCTTGCATATACTCTCCCCGGCATAGCAGTGTCATACTCCTTTTCTGCATCATTAATGAAAATTTGGAGAACGTGATTGCAAACATTCCCCAGTAACTCCAGCCAATTACAATGACTGTTACACTATGCATGCCCCCAACAAATCAGGTCAGCTTTTAGAAGGCACCTTGGTCCCTCACACATGACCTACCACTCGATATTAGTCTCAATATTAGATTAACACACACTGCTTGTGTGGGTTTCCCTGGCCTGATAGTATCACAGTCTGTTTTAGCTTTATTAAAGTAAATGTGTAATTATTCTTATTCTTCATAACCTTTTTTTCCAGACATTCTTCATCACAGAGAGATTTTTTCAGTGATGGTACCTACAGTAGCCTTTCAGCTTGCAGGCGGTACCTTGCTTCCTAATGTACAAAGAACTTTTCATGAAATAATAAGGGTAGCATTGGAATAATATTAATATTAACACAGTGTACCATAAAAATAGTTAGAATTTTTGATATGCTTTACTTGCCCATGTATGCTAACCATGATTTGTTCCCTCCTTGTGACAGTATCACATGGTATTTATGATTTATTGATGCAAATAAGGACAATATTTCATAATTGTTATAGCCTTTTGCAGTCTTCAGTAACGAGGGCCCCATACATCCCACAGTGATGTTTTTACTGTGGATACCTGCCATATCCTATCAGCTTACAGTTAGATGCCACCTTGCTTCCTAACACACAACTTATTGTTCATAAAATATTGTTCTCAGTATTACAGAAGTGTTAACATTAAAGCAACATGCCTAAAATACATTGTTCTGTTACTTGCTGTACTTCTCTTACTCAGATGTACATAGGAAGAAGAATATTACTAATCTCTCTTGCTTGAATAGCCTTACCAACACTGTGACGCGCCACCACTGGCCCAGTAATCAAGGAGCCTCAAGCCTCATCATTGGCAACAGTGGGGGATGTACACACTGGGAGGATGATAGGTTCACACACAGTATTTCCAGATGTAGCTCTCTGCATCAAGTGCAATTTCCCTTAAGAGCACACAGAGACCAAAGACAGTCTGGGGCCGGTTTCTGTCTCCTTCTGCAGATCCACAATAAACCTTCCCACTGGCACAGCTATAGTGTTGAGATCTCAGTTGAGTGACCAAACCAAGACCTCCAACACCCTCTCTATCCAAACAGTGCTTCCTGTCCCTGCCAAGTAGCTGACACACACACTCCTTCAGGTTTGATTTATAGACACACACACACACACACACACACACACACACACACACACCTGGGAAAGGATGGCACAGGTTTACTAGCTATGCTCCCTTCTGCCCAGACTATAAGGTAGTTATTACTGCCACCAGTCACTCATCAGCTACTTTAAGGCCCTTAACAAAGGGTGTCCAATCTTACTGTGTAATGTTACTATCAATACAAATGGTAGTTTGACCAAGAGCAAGGCTATTAGGAGTGGCCCACAATGTCACCTAATAAATATGCAAGTACTCTCGGAACTTAAATATGTCTCACAAATATCAACCACAATGATAGGTTTAAATATATTTAATAATAAATAATAAAAGAACAAGAAAATACTCAGTAAATAATCACAGTTACATCATAGTTTAAAATCACAGGAAATATTTAAAACATTGCAGGACAGTCTCAAATAAATATATATAATACTATATGGGGCCTGCTTAATAGGCTTTGGGGTCCTGTATCCACATGGTGCTGCACCAGGTGGGTGCACCCTGGTTTCCCAGTGAACATGCCCCCATATTCCTGTAACTCTGCTCAGATTTCACAAACCTTGGTAGGGGATAGCTGCTGGGACAATCCTGGCAACAGTGGGGGACGTACGCACTGGGAGGATGACAGGTACACATACAGTATTCCCAGATGCAGCTCTTTCCATTAATTGTAATTTCCCTTAAGAGCACACAGAGATCACAGTTAGTCTGGGGATGGTTTCGCTGTCCTTCTCCAGACCCCCAGTAAGACTCCCCACTGGCACAGCTATAGAGTTGAGATCTCAGCTGAGTGACCAACCAAGGCCTCCAGCACCTTCTCTGTCCAACCAGTGCTTTGTCTCCCTGCCCAAGTTGCTGACAACACACACTTTGAGGTTTGATTTACACACACACACACACACACACACACACACACACACACACACACACACACACACACCTGAGAAAGGATGGCACATGTTTACTAGCTGTGTCTCTTTCTGCCCAGACTATAAGGTAGCTATTACTGCCACCAGTCACTCCTTATCAGCTACTGTAAGGCCCTTAACAAAGGGTGTCCAAACTTACTGTGTAATGTTACTATCAATACAAATGGTAGTTTGACCAAGAGCAAGGCTATTAGGAGTGGCCCACAGTGTCACCATATAAATATGCAAGTACTCCCAAAACTTAAATATGTCTAACAAATATCAGCCATGATGATAGGTTTAAATATATATATAATAAATAATAAAAGAACAAGATAATAGTAAATAAACACAGTTGCATCATAGTTCAAAATCACAGGAAATATTTAAAACAACTTTGCAGGACACTCTCAAATAAATAAAGAAAACATCTAAGCTACACTTCACTATATTCCTTTCTGAATCTAAGACAGTTACTAAACCCTAGTTAACTTACTTACAGACCAACAAGCAGGCAGATGTGGTGAGTGGATGTTCCTGTCAAATCTAAGACAAAATGCACGGTCTCTCAGAGACTTTTTAAATTAATATCTCATATTACTGTTGGGTTAGCTTGCAGGATGACATCACTTCTTGTTATCTGACTTTAGTTCCCAAGCTAAACCCCATTGCTAGAAACTGCCAGCATTTAGCATATCCCTTTGAAAGTACATACCCCTCCGATCTTTGCAGCTGCTGGAAGACATAAAATAATAAAACACTTGCAAGACAATGCAGAAGGCTCTTTAAACCATCTTTTATGGTGCAGTTATAAAGTAATTTAATTTCAACTATTTTTCTGAAGTTTTGCAAGTTAACCCTCTATGTTCCAGGTTCCACTGTTAAAATATGCACATTTACACAGTTACAATAGTTTATGTACATTTTTGTTCTCTTCCAGTAGGGTACACTGTGGATACATCTCTAAGATGAGTACTCTACAAAATACATATGATAAAACTCTACTTGCACTCTACAAAATTTATATGATAAAACTATGCCTGATTTTTGGTGTATTAATGTAGACACAGAAATAATTTGTAATTTTTTTACAAACACTTTTGCATAAGTTGAGCCTGCGTCAAATCATGAAGTTCTTGTTATACGTGAGTCTATTGTCAGACACACTGAGACTGCACTCACTAGAATATAAATAAAGGTTTACAGTCAGATGTTTTTGTGGTGTAGGATTAAGGACTTTACAAGAGCCCCTCAAGGCCCTTCACCATTGTCCTTGTAGTCACACGTAAGAAAGAAGACCTTAAACACTCTGCCCTCATGGTGATGCAGCAAGAAACAATTCAGCCTCCCCCCTGTGTCTCAAAGGAAGGTAAGCTGCTAAGTGTTCATCAGTACCCCTAAGTTCACAGTGAAAATAATTGGCAACAATAGCTGGTTTGTTAACTGCTATCAGTTCAGGAAAATCAGCGCATGTCTGCCTAGGGACCAGATGGTCAACAGACCTTCCTGCTTTGCTAAGGATGACCTAAACTTGTAGTTTCAAGGTTTTGTATATTGGCTAGCTTCCACATACTGCCTTTTTCAGGCAATGTTCAACTCACCACCAAACAAATTCCAGTTTTTAAAACATATGATGGTTGCTGTGCTCAGAACTAAGACCTTGTGCAACAACATTTTTGACCTTCATGAATACTTGATGCTTGAAGGCATCCTCATTTGTGCAGTTACCAAACCTTCATTTTTTTCCTTCACATGGGAACTGGATGATTGGATGACTTTCCTTTGAGCAGTGATAGCACTCCTTTCCTACCAGGGTTCTGCACCCACACTGCGTTCAGATCCACAAGGAGCTTATGGAGGTGTTATACAAATTTATAATAACCTAATTGTCTGACATCAAATCTTGCATGATACCAACCAAGAACTAGTAGAGGACCTAGTAAAATAACCCACCATGTGATTGCTAACTACAGTTCTCCTACCATGTCTGCTATCTGGGACCCATGATGTGGCTGCTGGGGCTCACAGTCATTCTGTTTGTGTCAAGCAGTGTTTGCTTTTACTGATTTTAAACTAAATTAGACTGAAAGTTTTTTTTTTTTTATTTGAAATCGTTGCTAGTGGTAGTGAGTAGTAATTTAAGATATCTGCTGAAACTTTACCTGTAACTGCTTCAAACTACTGATTCTTCTGCTGTGTCGCGTCAGGTCATGTGTTTGCTGCCAGCAGCTCAAGGTTAAGCAGCATTGGTGAAGGACATTATGCATTTAATTGGCAGTGACTACTCAGTTGCTATTGTGAAATCACAGAGCGAGTGAGAGATGCTGCCAAGGTCAGTTGAAAATGAATCACAGATTATAAGAAGGCAGCACGGTTATCCTGACACCATAGATTAGCATAAACTTTTCTCTGGACTGCAGCAATTGATGGCTGGAATTTGATAAAAGAAATTGTTTTTAGGTTTAAGGAAAAAGTCTACCAGTAGCTGTTAGGAGAAATGCAAATTCTGTTGTCACCATTCTTAAGGAAAGCCAGATTATAAATAAAATAGCTTCAAATCCCATTAAAATTTTAAATGGGACCAGGCAGGGCTGCCCTCTATCTTCTTATCTTTTTAATTTACATATTGAACCATTATTCTTATATATATATATATATATATATATATATATATATATATATATATATATATATATATATAATCCCAAAAAACATTTCACCATATCCCGAAAATTATGAATACTAAAGTAACCTTAACAGCCTATGCAGAAGATCTGAATATATATTTTGAACTTCCAAATACTGACCTAAATAAAATCTAATCCTCAGCTGAAAAATTCTCCCAAGTTTCTAATTATGACATAAATCAATCTAAATCTCTTATTTTTCCAATAAACCCTGCAGGTCACAAGGAATCCTATTTCCCAGATTTTGATATTAAGCCAAAATATACATTTCATTATTTAGGAATAACTTTTGAAGACAACCATCAATCCATTAGACACAGTAACTGATGTAAAATCTCGGCCAACATTCTGCAATACACATATAGATGGAAACAAATGAAATTATCACGCCTGTCTAAAGCTGCGATTATCAAAATGTACATCCTACCTAGACTACTATATCAATTTAATGCATCAAATATAATTATTCCCAAAAAGGTTTTTCAGAAATTAAATGTCGAACTGTCTAAATTTCTGGCACCCCAAATCAGTAAGAATAAGTTATTCAAAACATATATATCTCAAAGAAAATGGGGGGGGGGCTAGGTTTACCAGATTTCTAGTTTTATTATGACATAATCTGTTCTAATAGAATTATACAAACTTCAGAATTCAAGTCAAATAACGAGTGAGTAAAATTTGGTATGGACATGCTAAACAGGTTAATATTAATCCAAAAGCCCTTCCCCTTTCTTAAATTAGAAAATTGTAAAAAGTAAAACTACATCCCTCTCTAATGCATAAAATTAAAGTATTTCAAAACCTCCTAGAAACCTTAAACTTAAGCATAACTTTTTCCCTGTTACAGCCTATGCACCTAAACCTAAACATTAAATTAAACAATAATATGTTAAACTTGGAAGATACCTGCTTATTAAAAACTGGTGCTTGCAGGACATTCATAAATTCAGAGAAAAATCTATTGAACAAGTAATATTAGCCTTCAAATTGCATAAAGGATACATTGTAATATTAAGGCAAATCAGAGAACTCATACCTACTGTGGCAGTAGTCTCAGATGTTAATAAATCTGATTTTGACACCTGCACATTACTTAATACCCTGTTTTACAAAAAATTATGGTATCTAATGTTTATAAATTAAGTGCCTTAATTAAATACCAATCAGCTGTACTATACTCTAATTACTGGTATGATGTGAATGGCAAACTCACAGATAACCAGAAATCCCAAGCTGTTACATCCACTCTCAAGCTGACTCCATTCAAAAATCTCATCTACACACAAGTAATAGTTAATAATGATGCATATCTTACACCAGTGAAACTTAATAAATTTAATCCAAATAACTTGCCTCAATGCCCATGCTGCCATTTCCCAAAACTGATCTTTTACATATTCTATGGAACTGTAAATATTCACATAAACTTTGGTGTTCTCTGAAGGTCAGACTAGAAAAAATGAGCTACGAAAAATCAACACTTTCCTGGAAGTTTGCCTTTCTTAATATTACCACCCATAAATTATCAAAAGAAAAAATGCATATTTTAATAACACTTTTTGCTTTAGTTAAACTTTACATTACCCAAAACTGGTTAGACACTTCCAAACTTTCTTCGATAGCCATCAAAAATATGGCTGTCAAATATATATCCTCACATAAATTTTTAACAACAAATATGAATAAACGTTCCTACTACCAACAATATTGGAACCTTCTCCTAGAACACATATTAAAAGATTAAAGTAAACATCATGGCTATTTTACTCCAGTTGTTATATGACGTTATTCTATGCTCAAACTCAAATGGTAATAATATACATATGTTGTGTCTTTCGGCTTTTCCCGGTCAGGGGTCGCCACAGCGGAACTCCGGTCCGCTAATGATTGGTAGTTGATTTTTATGTGCTGAGTTACCAGCCCTGATGCACAACCTTCAACGAAGGTACGCCCATTCGCGCATGTCTTCACGCAGAAGACGCTCTGAGAATCGAACCGGACAGCGTCTTACTGTGAGGTGACAACGCTACTGCAGCACCACCACCGCGGGTTTTTTATATGATTGTGTTAAATCTATGACATTCCCTATTTTTCAGTTTAGTATAAGTCTGTTCCTCTGTTGTTATTTTTTCATTAACAGCTGATTTCCCTGTGTAGCACATACTGTAAATAGTGTATATAATTCTGTTAAAGCTTTTCATATTTATGATGGTTTTTGTATGTTTTTATATGATTATTTTGATGTTTATTGCCTTAAGTAACATTGTAATTGTTATTTGTTAAATTATTATGCTTCTGTACTATGAAAGTGAAATAAATATTCTTGAAAATAAGGAGAGTCAGATTAAGGAAAAATAGGCTAGTAAAGTCAGATTAGGGAAAATAGGTTAGTAAATGCCAGAATAAACTATGTAGATTATCTAGATGAACGATTAGAGCTGAGGTACTAAGGGGCAATAAGCAATATGGGGGAAGGCTTATAAGAAATGTTAGTTCATAGGTAGATACTAGGCTATCGGCCCTGGGCCCTATACAAGCCCAGCCAAAAAGGTACCCTGGCTTTTGCCACCCAAGAAAATTATTTTCCTGTGGTAGTAAATGCCAGAATAAACTATGTATATTGTACATGTATGTAGAGTGTCAAGAGGAAAACCTTTTTAGTGTATAGGGAAGGGTAGAGAAACAAGCATGATTGATAAATTTGAAGTATAAAGGCACAGTTTACAGAAGGGCCCAAGAATGCATCTTTTTATTCACTGATATTTGAGTAGAAACTTATGAAAGAAAGCCAAAATGTTTAACAAATAGAGTAGATGACATGCTTCTCTATCAAGGACATTTTGGACTTGCTGAAAAAACGACTTCTAAAGCTGAAGGAAGCAATGGTATTACAAACAGAGATCTAAACACATTCAGGAAGTACATTATGTTACCTCTAAACCTAATTTTTTATGGCAGTTTCAAAAGGTCTGATTCTGCCCAGTTGGAAAATACCAAAATTTAAAGGTTACTAGGAAAAGAACAGTAAGTTATTGCCCAAACCATACAAGGTTATGCAAAGGGTAGTATCCGTCTTATTAAAAGAACTGTTTACATTAGTGAGGTATAATAGTTATCAACATGCCCACACAAAGGACCAGTCTGTAGGAACTTGTAGTAACATCTTTTATAATAAAACCACTCATGCTGTGGAATATAATATGCAAACGTGCTGTTTTCATAAGTTTTTCATGTGCCTTTGATAGAGGGGATCACAAGTTAGTAGTAAAAAAAAACCTAGGTGGTGCGATATGTTGGTGAATTTTGTCAAATGGGTCAGCACATGGCTAAGTGGGAGGGAATGGCATGTGAATTTATGAGAGCAGTAGTGGGCACCTCTTAGGATATAGGCATGAGGTGCCATAAGGTTTTGTTTTGTGTCCCTATTCATTTAGTGTGTGTGTGTGTGTGTGTGTGTGTGTGTGTGTGTGTGTGTGTGTGTGTGTGAGAGAGAACCAAACCTTGTTTTGATGAGTCTGTTCAACAAGTGACATAGCTGGTACAGCTGATTAAAAAAAGTGTACTGGCTTTGTCAGTGACCGATTGCATTACAGTGGAGATCGGAGCATATGCTCTTTCCCCACTGTAGTGTGATGTTGGAATTGCTATATATAACTGGCAAGGGATGTGGGAAGAGTAGCCCCCACATGGAGGTTGCAGAGGGGCTTGCATCCCTGCAAAAAATATTGGCTGGTTTTGTTTTTTTCCAGCCTTTGTGGATCAGTATCTGAAAATGTATGTGGCCATTTGGACCAAGTATTTGCTGTTTTGATGGAAGGTTAGGCTTTCATATACATCTCTCTCTTCATATGTGTGTGTGTGTATATCGATATACATATATATATATATATATATATATATAAGTCATACTAAAACTAGTGCATCCATTTTCTGTCTGTATGCAGTGGATTTAAAAGTGGGTATGCTGGTGGCAAATGTAAATGAACAGGAAACCTTGCAACAATGCTGGACTAGTCTAGTGGCATGATCTCATAAAAATAATAAGATAAATATCAGCAAAACAAAAATGACTTTGGCAAGAGTAGTTTTCAATACAGAGATAGACAAGAAGTTAATGTTTAAAGGATTTTTCGTGGCTGTGTGGCCTAGACACTAGATTTCGAATTTGATCACTATATCAGTTGGTTAAAGAATACACTTGCTTGACTGAGTTTGTTAGGGAATTTACTGGAACTAGAAGCATCAAGTCCAATTTCTGTAATAAGATTAAAACTGGAATTTTTCAAAGTCTGTGTCTTCCCTATAGGAAAGCCAGATTGGACAGATGAGAGAATGTACAATACAGGTTACAAAAATGATTGTCTATATGAAAAATAAGTCTAATAAGAAAAGGTTGAACAGTAGATCTTTTTCATTTTAGGCACATCAGATGGTGCTTGATCCTGACTTATGAAGCCACTAAAGACAGTTTCTTATGGGAATGCCTGGGACTTAGGAAAAGAGAGAACAACTCTCAGTTCAGACGGTTATGAACCATGAGGAAATATAATAAATCAATGTTGTGGTTCTAAGAGAAAGAATGCTTAACCCATGGAATTCTTTGACACTTTTTCTAAGATCTAGTGAGGGCCTTTCTTTTTTTTTTAATGCACTATTAGACACTTAATATTGGCAGTGAAAATATGGTAATGGAGGTTTCTTCCCAAGCCTAGTATCACTATTTGATTGCATTGGATTCTGGAGCTTCCTAAAAACTTACCCTTGTACTCCTTAGTGTCATTAAAATTGGTTCTGAATGTGTTACCAGAAATGGTGATAGTTATGCCCCATTGATTTATGCTGCTTTTCTTGCAGTGAACTGATCAAACATATGACCGCTATATAAAGCTTCTCCATAAAAGTGATGTAAGTATAAGTAAGGGATTACTGTAAGCACTAATTGCATGTGTGGATTGTACCTCATTCACTTTTACTGGTACAGTAAGGTCAGGGACATTACTTGAGGTTCATAGTCAATGTCTGCACTAAGGCAGCCAAGTCCGGGCACACTCACTTGTGCAGTCTAGCACGAGTCTATATTAGATAAACGAACGTTTGAAAGTTCGACTGTCATATGCTTGGCACCATATGATCAAACTTTCAAATGTTTGAATATCTAATAAAAAATAATAAACTACACCAAACACCTACCTTAACGTTTTAAGCAGGGGGGCAAGCACCCCTCACTGTTTAAATATACCAAATCTGAGATCACACTACAGTACAGAAAAGGGAAAATCTTCCCATTCTGCTCTGTACGGAGATCTCCGTTACAATGTTCAAACATTCAAAAATCCAATCATATGATGTCAACCATATGACACTCGAATTTTTGAGTGTTCAACATTCAATATAGACCCGTCTAGCACAGCATAGGTGCATTCCGTGGTTATCCAACACAAGAAGGCAACATTGCTTCCACCAGCTAGACCATTCTGGATGTACACAGCAAAGTGCCAGCCCTGTTTATTATATACATGAGAAGGAAGTGGGCTAGATGGAAAAGAAGAAAAGTGGAGAACAGCAAGCAAGTGGAAGTGCGCAGTGCTAACTATAAAGTATGAAAAGTAGAGAGGAAAGGGAGGGTATTTTTTGATAAATTAACCTATTTTGTACATTTTGCAAATGTAGGGAAGGTAGGAAGACTGTAGATGGAATAGAGGGAAAATGTCAGGTAACGGGCAGACGGATAAAGAATACAGACTCAGACTTAAGCAGTATATATACTCAGAAGATGGCGAGCATAGTAGATAAGGACAGGAATGGAGGGGTTGACAAGTGGCAACAGGAAATTGAAGTATAGCAAGGGTGAGGCAAAGGAGGCAGCCTCCCCAGACACAGTCAAAACTATAGTTCCTGCATTCATTTGCTGGTACAAAAATGTTTAAAAAAAAAAAAAAACAAAAAAGTAGTAGAAGTCTTTTTAGATCTGAGGGAGTCTGGATTGGCATGCTACAGTGATTTTTTTTTTTTTTTTTTTTTTTTTTTTTTTTGCTTGAAGAGCTGAGTGGGGCATGGATTGGCTGGAGGAAGCCATTTGCTACAAATGTAACATGTAAACTGAGTCCTATTTTGGGCTTTACTTAAGGAGCTGAGGGGGAGGGCGTAGGAACAGGCACGAGCCAGCTACATCACTAAGGGGGAGGGCTGGACAACAAACAAGGAAAGAGAAATAGCTCATAAAGGAGAGAACACCAGGATGTGGATGGGGTAGTATCATGGAATGGTTGGATGCCTGGCTAGCTCAAAGGGAACTATTCACAGACATCATTCACCTGGATGGTCTTATGGGTCTGTTGCTTCCCTAATAACCCAAAGAATGGGGCTTGCAATTTGGACAACTCCAAAAGCCATTCCACATTAGCAAATCAGACATACACTTACCAGTGCAGCTTGGCAACCACTGTCTCCTGCAGCTGATGTCAGGTAACCAGGGCAAAGCCCCTACAGTCCACTTTTGGAAGATCACCTTTCACCCCAAAAAAGAAAAAAAAATGGCCACAGGGAACACCAGTTGCTCTTCCAGTTCACCTTGAGTAGTCAGGCAAACTTGGTGACCAGTAACAACCCAGTGCCAGAGGCATCAGCATGCACAGCCTGATGTAAATGCAGCCTCACCTTCTCCACAACTAGAACTGCAGAGTCAGAAAAAACATTACACGCATGCTGCAAACATCCTTACAGTGGTACTGTGGACTGACATAGATGTCATATGCACCCCATTGAAGAGAATGGCACTCCTGCCTTCTGTGATGCCCAGCTATGTTTAGCTGTAACTCCTTTGCTAATGGAAAACAAAGTATGGACTACTAATTTTATGTTAATAATTTAAGATAATAGTACAGCAAAAATATGCTTGCAGTGCGTTTCAGACTTTGCCTTCTGATCCTCTGCCTCCCACTGATGTAGCTGGTCAGCTTGGTGCCACCTCAGATCACAGCTCCAGTGCTGGCAGTGCTGTATAGAATGTGTAATGCCAGTGGATCACTCTTCATCCCAGCATGCTAATGCTAGGCATCCATCTTCTGCAATGGGTGCTCATACTCACCCCAGCATATGCTGCTTAAAGTTCATGTGCAGGAAGAACAGCAAATTCTTGCTGTCCTTGGCACACCACTTTGGAGCTCTGTATTCCAGAGTACTTGAAGTAGTCATAAGTACTGACTTGAGTCCACAGGAGGAGAACAGCCGCGTGGTGCCCGAGTAGCCCCTTGTGCACAGACACACATGTTTGGATCACATGTAGTGCAACACAGCACTTCACCAGGGTGGGATATTATGATCCTTGTGCTGCACTTTGGCATGAATGTATAAAGTGCTATACCAAGTCACAGTGAGTGTATACATGCCAAATGCACAAGGATACTGGTCACATGCTTTGTGGTCACCTGGCCATGCAACTCTAGTGCCAGTTTGTTTGGATTGCTCAGTGCACACCAGCAGTGATACACAGACAGTGACACTCCGACACAAATGACATCCCGGGCTGTGTATTACATGAACTACAAAATGAAGTGGCACCTCACCTAAGTGTCATGTTTAATCATAGCCTCACCTCAGGCTTCATGCCCAATGAATGACGCACAGCTACAGTTATCCCACTCCACAAGGGAGGATCCACCTTTGACCCTGGGAACTATCTTCACATCAGCCTGATGAGCCTGATCTGCAAAGCCATGGAACATATTATCATGGAACTTATAAACAAAGACATTGGCAACCTTCAAACACTACCTTCAAACACTGGACCCCACCCAGTTTGGTTTCATGAAGGGCCGATCTTGTCTCCTCAACCTGATTGACTTCTTCGAATCAGTCTCCAGAGCCATGGACAAGGGTAAGATGGTCCACACAGCCTACATAGACCTCGTCAAGGCCTTTGACACCATCCCCCACTCTGGAATCATAGATAAACTTACTAAGCTGGGCATTAATCCCTATGTCACTCGATGGGTCTCAAACTGGCTTACTGATAGAACCCACACTGTAAAAGTAGCCAACTCCAAATCCAGCTCCAGACAAGTAGAGTACCACAGGGTTCAGTTCTGGGACCACTCTTGTTTGGCATCTACTTCTCCGATGTACAGGCCAACACCAAGGGACTCTGGCTAACAAAGTTTGCAGTTGACTACAAACTGGGAGCCATTATCGAATCCCCAAGTGATGTGGATATTCTACAAAAGGGCCTTACAGAGACAGATGCTTGGTGCCAGAGCCCATGGGCGTAAGCATAATGCCAAGAAATGTATAGTTATCCCCTTTGGGAAATACCATGTACCCATGAATTACCACATAAGTGGCAGTACATTAAACATCGAAAGTGTGATAAGGGACTTGGGGACACAGGTGGACAGTGATCTCACCTTCGATAACCACATCGCCAAAACAGTCAGGAAATCCTTCTATATGGCACATCTCATCACTAAGAGCTTTTCATCCAGAAAAAAGGAGGTCATTGCCCACTGTACTCATTCCTCATTAGACCCATTATAGAGTACAATGTCCTGTTTGGTATGTACCTCACAAGACACCTGCAACATTTGGAAAAGCCACAGAAATACCTCACTAAAAGACTCACAGGCCTAAAGCAGATGCCTTATGCTGACCATCTAAAAAAAACTCCAGCTATACCCTGTCACATATTGTCTACTTAGAGGTGATCTCTGCTTAACATACAAGGCCTTGTCAAATCCAGAGCTGTTGGACATGCTACACTTAACGAAATCCCAGTTCATCAGAGCCACGTGCTCCAGGGATCTAAACTTGGTCATCGCAATGAACAAAACATGCTGGAGGGATAGGTTCCTGTCCCAGAGACTCCCCATACTTTGGAATAGACTGCCCATACTTGTCAAACAGAGCGTCTCTCTGGCTCTCTTCAAAAGAAACCTTGATGACTGGATGGGAGATAGGAAATTCACCCCAGGGATCACGTCAGTCGCCCTGCTATACAGGGGACCAGGGAAGTAAATGTCCTGGGTAGAATGGCTAGGCTTGTGTAGGCCCTAGGGCCGATAGCCTAGTACCAGCCTATGAACTTATGAACTAACTAGCTTCATTGAGAATCACAATGTGGAAGTGATGAATTCATGTAAATAAGTCACACATATGTAAATGACAGGCTTATTCAGAAACGGGCACTATGCATCATGGTGCATATCCATTTTAGACACTAAGATTCATAGTGTATGTGAGGGCAGTGATGCTAAGAGTAGTAGCAGCAGTAGCAAATGTCAGTGGCCATGGCCATCCATGCCACTGTAGGAGGTACTGACCACATCTGAAATACCATCAGTTCACAAATCAGCTGATTGTGGACCATTTCCATGTGGATAAGGAGACTTCAATGAACCTAGACAAACTAAGTTGCCCACAGGTAGAAAAGGGGATCTCTGGTATGCCTATCCCTGTGACTATTATGTGTAGCTTTATCTGTCTGAGCTACATGGAACATTTTAGTGACCTGTTAGGGACAAGTCAGGGATACACCTTGCTGACATTTTACAACAGGTCTTAAGGTCTTGGAAGCTACAGACTGTACACACACTGCCATCAAGGCCTACCTAACTTAGAAGGCTTGGAATATATCAACAGGAGGGGCTTCCATTCCCTTGACTGCCTAGTGGTCTGTAATGCCTATTTACAATTTCTCTGTGTGTTACTTGGATACTTCCTATGATTAACAATTTTGGCACTTGACTGAGACTTAGTGCAAGGTCATCTGGTTAGTAGGTGTACATGTATGCTACATAAAAAGGTTTGTACACACAAATACCATGGACATAGGTTACAGGCTACATGTGTTGTGTACTGCAGATGATGATCCATATGTCTCAGAGCCTGCAGTAATTATCTCTATTCATAACCTCCTGGCCATGCAGGAAATGGGATATAACACAGTATTACACAGCACAAGTGGAAACATTGTAACGGAGCAAGTGTCCAGGCTACTGAGGGGACACTTTCCTTATGTGTACATGTCAGATGGGCACACAAAACAGTCCAGAAATTTGCCATGAGATTTTTATTGTGTGTGCCATTCTGCACAACATAGCATTGTGCAAATAAATTTAGCAGCAGAAGAATATCTTGGCAGGGCCTTTCATACCAGATGTAACAGCAGCAGAAGGACCAGATAGACAGACAGTAGGAACACACACAGCAGCAGCAGTACCACAGCAAAGGCAAATGCAGAAAAGTGTAGCACTGGCAAACAGGCACCACCTGGTCCATGACTGTGGTTCATGGCAGAGACAACAGACTAAAATTATGCATATATATATATATATATATATATATATATATATATATATATATATACTCTGCAGGGACTGATCAAGCTGTGGAGCAAATATTACTTTGTTAACCCATGTAAAAGAATGGGCAGATACAGTCATTAATACTTCTACAGGTGTTTGGGGGCAAAGTGACGTGACTGCAAGAATACAATACAATATTGGGTAGAGTCATGGGAGGTGAACACAGGAGAAACGCACTCTGGGAGGTTGTATAAGTTAGGGATCACAGTTTCCAGTGTCAGTGGTGTGAAGTGTCTTCACTGGTATTTGCCACTGTGGTGGCCGGGCTTGATGTGGTCACTGGCAGTAAAGAATCTAAACTAGGGAACCACACTCATCCACACTGACGAGGTGTATTGTGTGATCAGTATGGATTATTGGACAGCTTCCACCATGTATACATTGTAGTAGACTACCCCTTTATGAACCAGGTCACTAGCTGTGGCTACTGCTATACAGTTTTCCTCCTATTTACATACTGTAGCCAAGCCACACTAGAGATTTGGAGCCCCATAAACCTTAACACATATCTTTTCCAAGGTTTTTAATGTATATTGTTTGCTTTCCCACATCCTCAGGTAAATGGGAAAGTGCCATGGTTGCCCAATTACCATGTACAACATGTCATGTATCTCACTGTCACTGACTTCTTTAACAGGGTTTGTTGTTTTTGCTGATGCACTTTACTAGGCAAGACTCCTTCCTTAATTCTGTGAAGCTTCAAGTCTATAGAATATTTACTTAAATTCCTCTATTTTGTTGTTGTGCAGTTCTAAGCAGTGTTTTCTGCTAAAAGACACTGATGCTTCATGTCACACTAACAAGAGACAATTAGTAAGGCAGTCATGTGAGTGAATTCTCCTATCATAGCAAATTGTGTTCTCAACATGGATGCAAAGTTTCACCTTTATGCACATATGTATGTAGATTTCTTCATGGGTTACTTTGAAGTACAACATAGAGTATTATAATCAGATCTGTGATCATAACCATCGTATTATGTGTTCTAGACATGGATGCCAAGAAGGTCATCTTAAGAGCAAAAGTCAAGAGGTAAAGCTTGGCATCCATGTTGGGAACACAAAATAATTCATTATGATCAGAAATCCGATCATAATTCTTTGTAGTGCATGCAGATTTATCTGCTTCATGTACTACTAGCTACAGAAAACTAAAATAAAAAAAAAATGTGATGTCTTGTGCCAGTAAAGCAGTGAAGTGGTTAATGTTCTTACTTATTCCCTGTATAAGGGAAGTAGTTTGAATCTAAATAGTTCCTGTAATGCAGCAGACAGCAGGCGAAAACAGGAGCTGAAACAAAGCACTTTCATGTCTTGCTATTTACTGACTGGCGCTGTCAGCATTTAGTGCCAGACTCAATGTTAACAGTACCTAGGGGGGTGCCTAACAATTGTTAAAACATTCTTCTAAGCATTGTTAAGGTCGGGTCTCACAATAGAGTAGGGCTGAACTAGAATGTAATTCACTGATGTCCTTCTATTCATATGTTGCAGTATTCATAACATGAGGGAGTCCGCTGCAGGCTACCCAAAACTTCGGCCAGTATACAAAAGTCTAAAGCTACTGTTAGGTACGTGCAACATCACACATAGGATCCCGTCCAACGTCGATCATAAAGTGACGATGTTATGAATACTGCAATATGTAGAAGAGAAGAACATCTATGGTTATGGTAACATTTTATACAAATGTTTTTTATGCATAATACAGCACTCCATGCACTGCATATTTATAACACATTTACTAACCATTTTTTGAAAAGCATAGACATAGCTTCATGCTTCATAGGTTGTTACTAGACATGTAATCCAGGAGACCATTTAAAAGCTCATAATAGCCCAAGAGTACAGTCTGGTTAAGTGACTCAGATTCCCATAGTAGGCAAATGGAGACTGAGAGAATTAATCCCTAGTTTAGTGGAGGTAGTGCCCATATCCTTACTCTTCCTTCATATTCCAGACTAGTGCTTGGCATATAGAGGAAAATTCTTTCATCTGGAAGAGTACAAAGACAGATATGACTCATTTTTTTTGTCAGTATTTTAACAATATTTTTGGAATCAAATTTATGTTGAAAACAGAATTTTACATAAAAGATTTTTTTGCCATCCATATTGCTAAGACTGTAGAAGGACCATGCATACAACTTTATTGACGGCATCTGGATATCATGTTGAATATGCTCTCAACTATGTCCAAATCACAGTTTTTAAGGTACCAAAAATAACGTCAGACAACACAGTTGTCTTGTTTATTGCAAAGAACACACGTACGTGGCAGACAGTTACTTCAGACAATACAGTTCGGCAGAGAAGAATAGTCTTGTTTATTGCCAAAAACACATGTACATGGGAGACAAGGCAATCAAACACATGTACGTGGGAGACAAGACAATCAAACACATGTACGTGGGAGACAAGGCAATCAAACACATGTACGTGGGAGACAAGGCAATCAAACACATGTACGTGGGAGACAAGGCAATCAAACACATGTACATGGGAGACAAGGCAATCAAACACATGTACGTGGGAGACAATCAAACACATGTACGTGGGAGACAAGACAATCAAAGTCATGTGTGTCAGAGCATAAAAAGTTTTATTCTTGTACATTATTTTTGACTCCAGTCAGCTATATTGTTACTATTATGCTACAGCCACTGACCAATTACAAATGAACACCATTGCATTATTTTTGCTAGCTAAGGATCTCCTGACTGTACTTTTCCACATTAGGCACAAGTTCTGAATTCCATAATAGCACATTCCACACTGGTCATGCTGGCACTTTTATGTTGGCGGGAAGTAAGTCATCAAAAGCAAACTAAATCTATCAGGAATCCATTCTGAAATAAAACAGACTTCAAACCAGAATATTCACTAAACATTTATCATTCTCATACACGTCTTCCTTCATACAGTTTATACAAGTTAAGTATATTTGCTCTTCTGATCTAGATAGATATAAACAAACTGAGAAACAAATTGACAGCTTTGCACACTGCTTTATTCATTGGGGATGTAACAGAGAGATTTATGATCATGTCTCCAACTAATCATAATACTTTGTGTTTGAGATATGGACGCCAAGAAATTCACCTTGAAAATGCCAAGAAGACATAACACCAGATTACAATTGGAAACCCAGTCATAATTCTTTGTATTGCATGGAGCTTTATCTACAGTAAAAAAAAAAAAAAAAAGGTGCAAAGTGTTTTTCCGGATTTCTCTTTCTGCGTTGGTCATGACATAACCTAACTTCCTATATGGACCAGATAAGGAGAATCTTCTGTCAAAATCTGAAATGATGTCCACAGTGGCCAGCCTCATTATATTTGTGACTATTTTTTAGCAGTCTCTAACTTGCTGATTTTTGCAAAGGATTCTAATGCAGCTGTTATGAATATACCCTTTCATGGTCCTGAATTCTCCAGCCCAGACATGAAGGCTCATGTGTAGGGAATGAATAAGGAGGGGAAGACTTTGATGGTAGTTGGAATCAGATTTCCTTCCCCACAGCACTCCTTTTTCAGAACCCACAAAAGCAAATGCCAGATTTTGAGTTCATTGCAAGTGAAACAACTGGGGTTCAGCTAAGTGTTCAACTCCTCAGACATCTTCTAGAGAGGCCACAATCAATCATAGGTAGAGTTTGTGGTGATATTCAGACAACAGGGGTCCCCCATAGGAAGGTTACAACAGCCCGGTGGCCTTGCCTGTTTCCACTGAAAATAGTCAGGGGTCATATTTCCATTCTTTGGTTGGTTTGGCTGTTTATCAGTGCTGACATTGTAGACCATCATTTCCAAGGTTACAGAATTCTAGTTGTGTCATCCCCACTGACCACTTACCCCCTTGCCATTGTATCCCACCCTGTCAGAAAAAAAGAAACAACAAAACTAGACATATTACATCTGTTAACTCATTAATGCCAACATCGCTGATCATTCTGTGTTGTTAATCATGCCTGCAGTGGTAGCTGTGTTTGCTGTCTTGTCCCCTTCAGGCAGATAGCTTGTATATTGTGGTTTATTTTCTTTACACTGTATTTTACTTGTATTCTGCTTTTAATTGCATATTTAAACTATGAATCAGACCACAGCTGTGAGTTACACACAAATTAAATTTCCCCCCCACCCTCCACCTTGGTGCTGCTGTGTTTTTAAACTCAGCTGTCTTTCTAGTTGCCTGGCCCTTATGTCAGTTTGACCACATAGCTCCTTCCCTGTTCTCTTTCATTGGCTATTAAAAGTAAGCACAGAATTATCATTTTGTGAAATTACTGCCCTTCAGCTGTTTACATGTATTGGTCACCCCACTGTATTCCCTAGAACCAGAATACAAAGTGCCCACTCCCTTCCAATCTTACTATTTTAAAGCTCTTTTTTTCCTCACCATTTAGGTAGCTAAAGTTTAAGTTACTCCCTGTTTCATATGTAACTGCTTAGTGCACACTGCATCTCTGAGGATATTAACCTATTTTCCCCTGTTGTACCTTTAAAATGTGCAACATCTAGTCCAAGACCACCAATTATTGGAGAATCCACATTCTGTCTCTAGGTAGTAATCTTGGGATAAGTGCTTCTGTTTTGCCCCTCGTGAGAGAAGCATACGGACATTATTTCCTGGAGACTGCAGAAAGCCTAATAACTGCTTCATAGGTCCCAGATTGGAATTTGTGCTTATATTTTGCTCCTGGTAAGAGAAGGATCAAAGTACATTGTTTTCTGACTGTTTCTGATTTGGTATTGAGTGTCTCTACTGGATCTTCCTGATTTGACCTGGTTGTTATTCAAGGCATCTACCAAGAAAAGACTACAACAAGCCTACAGACCCTTGCATCATCTGGGGCAAGACTGTTGATCACTAAAGAGCCTGTGGCCTGCTTCTTATCTTGGGATTGGTACTACTACATTAAGGGAAAGAAGCAAAGGAGCATTGTATCCCAGTAGCATGAAGCTGTGGTAAGACCAGCACTAGTAGTAGCCAGGCAGTAACCATTAAGGCAAATCTCCTTTCTTCATTCTTGACAAAGCTAATTCTTTCTTTTCCATAAGTACTGTTTGATTTGCTGCTGTGTAACCCAACTTCAGAATATTTCTCTAAATACTTCACCTATAACATTAGTTTCCCCTCAACTGTTTGACAGTGTCCTGTACAGACATACACCTTGAGCTGACATTTTTCCTGTAAATGCACCCTTGAAATTGCATCAATACCTAGTTGCACACAGGGCAACTAGTTTGCAGTGTCAAGCACTGCTCCCAGAGTTACAAACCAAGTACCCCTTACATTAAAACTGTCTAATCAATAAAAAGGGCATGTTGCCATGGATATAAATTCTCCCATTATCTCTGTTACCACTTTGGTGGATATGGGCATCCTGTGGCAATTTAGAAATTTTCACAACCAGTTAATTCTCAAACAAATTGATATGGCATGTGAGAGATGTATTTACATGTCAATTGAGGCACAGCTCTCACATAAAAGTACTCCTAATGTAAATAAAGTTGTCAGTAGTACACATGCTGCACCCATCACACACAATTCAAAGCAGACCCACAGACCCACATATGCTGAGCCATTTAAATGTAGCCTTCCTAAACCCCAAAGACTTCCTAGATGAAGTACACAGAACAAATACCCTCAGCAGCCCCAAATGCACACTTTCAAAACTACACCCACATCAACACATACAACCACAGCTCACAGCAAAAAACTGTCCCTGTAATACATTGCTTATTTTACACTGGACATACTGATTCACAAGTGCTTTTGGATTTTACTACTTTCATATACTAGTTAAAACATGTCCTCCCCCATAGTGTCTTTTTTAGGCAATGCCAAACTGAAAGTACTTCTGACATAGCCAATAAAGAAAATCTAAAGGTGTTCCTGTTCAATGTTAGGAGTCTAAACAAGAAACTCCACTCACTACAAGTTCTCCTCACCCTAGAGAATGCTGACATTTGTGTGGTCACAAAGACGTGGTTTAAATCCACTGAGAGCACACCAGCAGTGCAAAGCTATATTGCCTTCCACACATTTAGACCAACTACTACATAGGGGGTAAAGGTAGTGGTGTCTCTATTTATATCAGAAGTAAATATACATCAAGGCTGGTCAAACAGGACAATGCACTTGAGCTTTTCTATGTTCAAATCACCATAGGCAAAATCCTGTACCCCTTCCTTGTAAGCTATAAGTCTCCCTGTATGACCCAGGAAACCCATAACATGTATTAAAACTTATAGGAAACACTCACCTTCCAACCCAAAACCATATCCATGGGTGACTTTAATTACCCCACTATTAATTAAGAATCCTATATGATACTGAGCTTACAGGCACAGAGATTCCTGGATTTTGTAAAAGCAGACTCCCTGGACTAGATTGTCAGTACACCAAAGAGGGATTCAAACATACTGAATTTGGTCCTCATTAGTATGGGATATTGCCCCCCTAGTGTAATGTCTTCCCTGGTAAGATCAGACCACAAAATGGTCTCCTTTGAAGTAAAAATAAAACCTGGAACCCCCAACTAACCCTGGAATATTCAGGACCTAAAGGGTAACTTCATTGCAGCTGAGAACACCTCCAGTCATTTCTGCAGTTATCTCCTACTGATGCCTCTTGGCATTGAATACTGCTTGTTCATATTTGCATTAATAATTCCAAAACCATGCTACATACAAGGTATCAGAAGGTTTTATCTTGAAGCATACATGATGGCAAACACAACTGTATTGATATTTGACCTCTATCTAATGCAGCTAAAGAAATATTGAATATTATGTGTATACTTATTATTTGTATTGTAATTTTCATATAAATATCTCAACATTCAGGTAACACAGACAGAGCTGCATAACCTCATATGAAAGCTCAATGATGTATGAAGAAAATCCTGCTGGCAATATGTGTCTTGCTTGAATGGTTACTGAGATATCATAAGCTGTTTATACAACATTACAAAATTAATATTCACTGCCTTTATTTTGACTTATAAAACAGAGTTTAAAGCATCAAACTGAATTAATGCCACTAATGTAAAGATTAATTTATCCTGAATAGTTTGCCATTTACAGTTTTCTAGTAACACTTATGTTTCCAGAGATATGAATATTTGTTTGAACTGTAAGGTAATAACTTCATTTTTTTAAAGACCGAAGCCATACCCAATGAGAGTTAAAAGGGCACACTAAAAAGAGCTGTACTAGAGGGAATGAATTAAGAGATAACTCGGCAAAATTTCAAGCCGTAGATAAAGCAGTCCCTGCAAGTACGGCAACTGCACGGCTCCAAAAAGACCTTAGAGCAGTACAAAACATAGAGAGCCAGCAGACTGTAGCATGAGAAATTTATTACAAAAAATAGCTCAAAGGCATTGTAAAAAAAAAGAGACAAAATCGGTTTCGGCTGTAAAAATTACAAAGCCTTCTTCAGTGCAGTAAAGACATGTACACTTGTTCTCCTTTTTATAAGTAACCACTCTGTGAGGCTCCAAATTAGTAAATTAATTAGCAGTTCCAAGTAAAGGTACTCATTAAGACCTGGTGAAAACAAACCCCCCAGTTTGATAATCCATTTCTTTTCTTTACTATTGAGAATCTGATGCCAACCTGTTTTATGTGTTCTCTGTCCAATAATTCTGTCTATCACAGTAAAGTTAAAGGATGCATTCTTATGTGCCTTAGTATGTTTGTATAAAGCATTCGTGAGCTTCTTGTGCCTGATGTCACTTAAATATTCAGAGATTCTGAATTTTAGTGGTCTGGACGTTTGTCCCACATAAAATGCAGAGCAGGTACAGGTGGCCAAGTAATTCACCCAGTCCGTCTGGCAGTTTGCAAAAAAGAAAATATCAAATACTTGGCCAGTGTTTTTACTACTGAACTGGCATGTCTTTATCACCCTTCTGCAATGGGTCCAATGGCCACAGGGAAAACATCCCTTAAGTTGGTCCTCCATGAGAGTTGTTTGTATAGAATCAACCTTACATCTCCAACTATGTTTGTAATGACTTAAAGATGAACCCAAATTCTTGCTTCTCCTGAAAGAGAAATGACATCTGTCATCCAAAATATCACATAGTTTGGTATCTGCTAAGAGTATGTTCCAATGTCTATGGACACTGTTAAGCAGGACATCAGTATTCCTTCCATAGGTAGTAACCAGTCGGACGGTGGAATCCTTGTCCATTGTCTTATCCCTGTATCTTAAAAGATCCTGCCTGTCACGATTAGCCGCCCAATGTCTGGCCTGATAAATATTCACCATTTTGTAGCCCCTATTTCTGAATCTTGTGATTAGATCTTCTTGATTCACCCGATAAGTGGCATCATTTGAACATATTCGTTTCATATGCAAAAATTGTGATTTTTGGATATTTCTGCATATATGTGGAGGATGAAAGCTGGTAGCATGGAGAAGGGAGTTATATTGGGGGTATTTATGTTACACTTCTGATGTTAATGTATGATCATTATTCCTAGTGACTAAAAACATCCAAAAAAGTGATCCTGTTGATGTCATAATTAGCTGTAAATTGTACACTCCATTTATTATCATTTAAATATCCAACAAACTCCATAAGATAGTCAGGGTCTGATCTCCATACTAACCAGCAGTCATCCAAGTATCTTCTCCAAATATCGATCTCATCTAGATAGAGATTGTGTGTGTATTCTCATAGATGAGCTGTTCCTCAATGTGGGCCTTGAATAAGTCAGCAGATATGGGAGCAAATGAAGCTCCCATGGCAGTATTTGTAAATAACATTTGTTCTGGTAATAGAACACATTCTTAGAACGTGTTCTGCAAGGCAAATTAAGAAAGTGTCAAAACCCTGTTGGTACAATTCTGACTTGTATAACCAGTATTCTAATGCTTCCAGGCCTGCACAGTGAGGGATGTTAGTGTGCAATGCAGAAACATCTAAGGTGCAAAGTTACCACCCTGGCTCAAGCTGCATCTCAGAAATAACTTTAAGGAATTCTGTGGTATCTTGAATACGGGCCCAAACCCATTTAAGACATGGTTTGAAATACTGTGTTAGAAACTGAGATAATGGTTCCGTGATAGAACCCGTACCTGAAACTATAGGTCTACCAGGTGGATTTTCCAAATTCTTATGTATTTTTGGTAGAAAGTATATATATTGGCTGGAAGGGCCGGGCACCGTAAAGTGATGTAGTGTTTTGTCCATGATGATTCCCTCGTTCTTGACGGACACCAAAAACCGATCAATTTGTTTCTTGAAGCCAGGAGTTGAGTCCAATGTCATGTGCGCATAGTAATGACTATCAGTTAGCTGTCTCGCAGCTTCTGTGTTGTATTGGGTCCAATCCTGCACAATTACTGCATCACCCTTGTCCGCAGATAATATAGCCAAATCATGATTTGTTTCTAGTTCATGGATAGCCTCCATTTCGATCTTTGAGAGATTGTTTGATTTGGCATGGAACTCCCTAAAGTGAAAATGCAGATCTTTGAGAATACAATTCTGAAACATTAACACGTTATGATGCATTGGTGGCATAAAATTAGATTTGTGGTACCTAAAACCATCCTGCAATTCAGGATTAGGTGCTGTCTGAAAAAATAATCTCAGGTTAAGTAATCTACAAAATGAGGTGATATCTTGTGCAAATGTATCTTCAGACACATAAAATCCAGTTATAAAATTAAGACCTTTATTCAAACTTTTTTCTTGGGTGGGTGACAAAGGGGTGGATGAAATATTCAGTACATTGTTATGATCTATTTCTGCACCATCAGTTTCAAAAATCCTTCAATATTGTCCACCTTTGTGATGTTTCCTGTCCCCCCTCCTTTGCTTGCCCCTAAAGAGATCTGTGTATTGGTTCATAGATTCATAGGTTGGTACTAGGCTATCGGCCCTAGGGCCTACATAAGCCTAGCCAAACAATTCCCCGGATATTTCTTCTCACAATATTTACTTCCCTGGACTCCTGTCTAGCAGGGTGACTGACATGATCCCCGGGGTGAATTTCCTATCTCCTATCCAAACGTCAAGGTTCCTTTTGAAGAGGGCCAAGGAGGCTCTCTGCTTGACATGTATGGGCAGTCTATTTCAGCGTATGGGGAGTCACTGGGTCAGGAACCTATCCCTAAAGCATGTTTTGTTCATTGTGATGACAAGGTTTAGATCCCTGGAGTGTGTGGCTCTGAAGGATTGGGATTTCTTTAAGTGGAGCATATCCAACAGCTCAGGGTTTGACATGCCTTGGGCCTTGAGTAGACGATATGCCACAGAGTATAGCTGGAGTTTTTTTTTAGACGGTCAGCATAGGGCATCTGCTTTAGGCCTGTGATTCTATTAGTGAGGTATTTCTGCAGCATTTCCAGCTGCTGCAGATGTCTTGTGAGGTACATACCAAACGGGGTGTTGTACTCTATAATGGGTCTAATGAGGGATGAGTACAGTGGAACAATGACCTCCTTTTTTATGGATGAAAAGCCCTTAGTGATGAGGTGTGCTACATAGAAGGATTTCCTGACTGTTGTGGTGATATGGTTATCGAAGGTGAGACCACTGTCCACCTGTGTCCCTAAGTCTCTCATCACACTTTCGGTGTTTAGTGTACTGCCACCTATGTGGTAATTCATGGGTACAGGTTTTTTCCCAAAGGGGATTGTGAAGACTAGTAGAGATGGGTGAAGGCTGCCAGCCTAGCCAGATAGAATTGTGCAGATAATTCTAACATTTGTAAATGTGAAATGTTGAATTTAAAACAATGTGGCAACATTTCCATCTGCTGTAAAGAAAGCTAAGTCAAGAATTTCTTGTTGGTCCTTTGAAATTAAAATTATTTCATCACTGCCTTTGATGGCAATGTTGTCACATTGTTTTAAATTCAACATTTCACATTTACAAATGATTATCTGCACAATTCTATCTGGCTAGGCTAGCAGCCTTCACCCATCTCTACCAGTTTTCACTCCCCCCCCCCCCCCCAGAAGAATTCAAGCTAGTTTTTCAACTAACCCTTGAGAAACGCCGCTTGAGAGGGTCATATCTATCTGAGTGTACCTCACCCCATTCCCTGTCTTGACAGCCCATCTGCATTGGCATTGCTAATCTCACTGTGGTGCTGCACTGACATATTTGCTTGCAACCCTAGGCTCCATCTTTGCAACTTGGCATTTTGCTGGCTGGCTCTGTGTAACCATGTGGGGGGTTGTGATCTGTCATAACAGTGAATTTCCTTCCATACAGATAAGGCTGGAGTTTCTGTAGTGCCCACACAATGGTTAGACATTCCTTTTCTACAGTTGCATAGAATTCCTCCCTGGGTTGGAGCCTACGACTGAGATAAACCACTGGGTGCTCATCTCCCTCTGAAGAAATCTGGCTAACTACAGCCCCCACCCCATGGTTTGAAGCATCCACCTGCACAACAAATTCTTTGCTGTAATCTGGACTGGCTAACACGGGGGGGGGGTCATCCCAAAAATTTTCTTTAAGCTTCTGGAATGCCTGCTCACATGCTGGGGTCCACAATACCTTCTCTGGCCTGTTCTTTCTTGTCAGGTCTGTGAGGAGAGCAGCTATGGTACTATAACTGGGGACAAACTTTCTTTAGTACCTTGCTGTCCCTAAAAATGCCCTCACCTGCTTTTTAGTAACAGGTGCATGCCATGCCTGAATGGCTTCCACTTTGGCAGGTTCTGGCCTTATCTTACCACTCCCCACTCTATGTCCTAGGTAGGAGACCTCTGCCATACCCACCTGACATTTGCTCGGCTTAATGGTCAACCCTGCCCTCTGTAGTCTGCCCAGCACCTCCCTAACATGCTGAAGGTGCTCTGGGCAGGAATGGCTGTAGATGGCAATATCATCTAGGTAAGCAAGAAAACCTTCCTGCTCCTGCTAGGATACAATCTACCAGCCTCTGGAAAGTCGCTGAGGCATTCTTCATCCCAGAGGGCATCTTCGTGAACTCATACAAGCCAAAAGGAGTCACAAAGCGTGACTTCTCTCTAGCACTGGGAGTCAAGAGCACCTGCCAGTAAACCTTGGTAAGATCAATGGTTGTAAGATACTTAGCCCCACCTAGCTGCTCTAGGGATTCATGTGTCCTAGGCATGGGGTAAGCATCTGACTCTGTGTGACTATTTAATTTCCTGTAGTCCACACAGAACCTGGTGCTGCCATCCTTCTTTGGCACCAGCACCACTGGGGATGACCAGAGACTGTTGGACTCTTGAATCACCCCTATTTCCAACATCTCCTGTACATCCTCCCTCAGAGTCTGTTTGACTCTCTCAGGCAGTCTGTAAGGGGCCTGCCTAAGAGGCCTTTGGGGTCCTGTATCCACATGGTGCTGCTCCAGGTGGGTGCACCCTGGTTTCCCAGTGAACATGTCCCGATATTCCTGCAACCCTGCTCGGATTTCTCGAACCTGGGTAGGAGATAGCTGCTAGGACCTTGCTACCCCTTCCACTGAGTTATCAGCCTGAGCCTCACTGTGGAGATCAGTCCCCAGATTTCCCTTAGACTCCTCCTGCAATCCACTGCAAATGCTCAGCACAAGGGCCTCCCTATCATGGTAAGGTTTCATCATGTTAACATGGTACAATTTGTGCCCCTGTCTTCTGCTTGGAGTTCCACCATGTAGTTAACATCACTTACCTTTCTTACCACCTTGCAGGGTCCCTCCCTAGCTGCTTGCAGCTTGTTGTGTCTGACAGGAATGAGAACCATTACCTGCTGCCCCACAGCATACTCTCTAGCTTGAGCATTCCTGTCATACCACACCTTTTTCTGTTGTTGGGCTTCTGCCAGGTTCTCCTAGGCCAAGCCCATGAGTTCTCTGTGTGTTGTCCTGAGGTTTAGGATGTATGCCACAACAGACTCCTTGTGAGAGTCACACTCACCTTCCCACTCATCTTGAATTAAATCTAGAGGTCCCCCTCATCCTATGCCTATGCAGCAACTCAAAGGGTGAAAAACCTGTGGATTCCTTGGGAACCTCTCTGTGAGCAAACAACAGATGGGGCAAATATTTGTCCCACTCCCTCTTAAACTGATCTGCAAATGCCAGTAGCATGGACTTGATTGTAGAGTTTAACCTCTCAACAAGACCATTAGTCTTGGGATGGTAGGGGGTGGTCTTTATGTGGTTCACCCCACAGGACTTCCACGGACAAGCCAGCAGGTCTGACATGAAATTGGCACCTCTGTCAGTCATTATTTCTTTTGGGAAACCTACCCTGCTGAAAATCTCTAAGCATTTACCACCTTCTCTGCCTCAATGGAGGATAAAGCCACTGCCTCAGGGTATCGTGTAGCATAATCCACTACCACTAGGCTATACTTTTTCCTTGTGGAAGTTGGGATACTCAAAGGACCCACAATATCCATAGCTACCCTCTGAAATGGCTCCTCAATCACAGGCAAAGGCATCAAAGGAGCTCTCACCTTGCCTCCTGCCTTGCCTACCTTTTGGCACTGCTCACAGGTCCTGCAGTACCCTGTTACATCTGTGGAAATTCCAGGCCAATAGAAGTTCTGCATAATATGCCTCTTTGTACGTTTTATGCCCATATGACCTGCAAAGGGAATGTCGTGGGCTAAGGCTCAAAGCGCCCAATGGTAGGCTCTATGCACTACCAACTGCTGTACTCTCTCACCTTCTAGGCCTCTCTCAGGGGTCCACTCTCTGTATAGTAACCCTTTGTCCCAGTGTACAGATTCCCCCTTTCCTTGAGAATCACGTGCCTTCCTAGCTACCTGCCTCAGGCCTTGCAATGTAGGGTCTGAGAGCTGAGCCTGTCTCAACTCTCTCCTTGTAACCCTTCCCAGCTCCCCTTCCACAGGAAGTCTGACATCCCCTGACAGTGGTGCCTCACTGTCAGTCTGGGTACTACTACTCACCTCTACCTTTGCAGTCACTCTGTCCAAGGGACTATCAGTACCTCCAAGCAGCTGTGGCTCCCCTTCAGTCTCACTGCTACAGGGTAGCTCCCTCCCTGAAGTAACCACCTCACCAGTCCTGGCTGCAAGTATGCAGTCTGTCTGGGTCTCCCCCGTGCTACAAGACCCACATGCTTGTCTCCTAGCCTGACTGCGTGTAACTGCATAAGCACATGGTACTGCCTCATCCAAATCCTTCCCTCTCTGGACATCTGCAAGATGGTAGTTTGGTACCCCTGTTGTCTCAAAACAACCTACTATTGGCATTTTGTCTTTCCCATGTACTGCCTCCCTCACCTTTTGTTCCCCACCTTGCCTCTGTGGACACCTGTATGCCACATGGCCCCACTGGTTGCATTCAAAACATTTATCCCTAGCTCCTGGATGTGTACCTGAACTAGTGGCTTCCCCTGCTACTGGCAGATTCTGTTGGGGCAGTCTGTGCTGCCCACCATGGGTTCCTTTAGACCCATGAGCAGTACTGGAAGTCCCTTTCCGGTGCAGGGCTGCCCTGCTTGCCAGATATAGGTCTCCCTTCTTCCCAACTCATCTGAAGTAGCACATTGTCTATCAGCTAACCAGATCCTCATGTCCTCAGGCAAAGTGTTAAGGTATTGTTCCCTCACCAAAAGGTCTGCCAGCCCTTCAAATGTGGTGACCTGACATCCACTCGCCCACCTATGGAAATAAGTGCTCAGTTCAGCAACATATTCACACACACTTTCATCTGCCTTGCGTCTATGCTCATGAAACTTTTTCCTATACATTTCAGGTGTAAGCTTAAACAATTCTAACAAATGCTTTCTGACCGCAGTATAATCAAAACATGCAATGTCAGACATTTCTGACAATACAGTTACAGCTTTACCATGGGGTAAGGGGGTCAGGAACCATATCCAGTGCCTTTGGTCAACACCATACTGTTTGCATACCCTCTCAAACATATGAATGAAACTATCAAAATTATCCTGCTCTTTAAACTGCAGAAGAAATTTACTGACCTGTTGGGCTTCTGGGGTCCAGTTACTCCTTTCCCAATTACCTCCATGACTCTGGCGAAGAGTCTGCATTTCCTTCTCATGCTGCCTTTGCCTCTCCTTTTCCTCAGCTTCTAGGCATAGCAGTTTCTCATTCTCCTCAGCCTGCAAATGTTGCAGTCTCTCAGTTGCTTCTATTTCCACACACCTGGCCTCCAAGTCAAGTCTCTTTAGCTGCAGATGGATTTTTAAGTCCTCTGCAGAAAGGTTGAGCTGTCCATCCTCGGAGGTTATTATGTCTCCACTGCAAGTCTGATTGCCCTCCTGGTTGCTGTTTTCTGATGCAGCTGTAACCAAGGCTGCAATTAGGTCTGCCTTAGTCAGGTTTCCATGCACCAGTTCCCTAGCCTGGCACATCTCTGCAAGCTGGCTCCCTGTCAGCTTTCCATACTCCTCTGCTGACATGCTGCCTGCTCACCCTGACTAACTAAGCTAACAAAAGAAATAAAACAATTGTGATCTGAACTCTGAGTATTGACTGCGTGGCTGATATAGAGTACAAAACCCCTTCAAAGCTCACTGTATACAAGCTACAGGATTCAGTCTATCCACACCACTACAAGCCAATTCGTATTTGCCAACCAATTAATATATGATGTGGCTATCCCACCACTGCCACCAATTAATATGTGATGCCCGTGCCTTGGCCCAGCAATCAAGGAGCCTCAATCTTCACCACTAACACCAGCGAGGGGGAGTCTCATATAGGAGGCAAGGATAACAAATACACACAGTAAAGTGCAATTTCCCTTCAGAGCACACAGAGATCACAGTCAGTCCAGGGCTAGTTGCTCCCTTGCTCTCCAGGTCTCCAATAAGACTCCCCACTGGCACAGCTATAGGGTCCAGATCTCAGCCTAGTGGGCAAGCTAAAACCTCCAGCACCCTCTCTGTCCAACCAGTGCTTTGTGTCCCTGCCCAAGTAGCTCACACACACACACACACACACACACACACACACACACACACACTTTGAGATAAGAGTTTATACAACCACACAGACACTCCTGGGGAAGGCTGTCACAGGTTCCCTAGCTGTGCCCATTTTTCCCAGACTATATGGTAGTACCAGCTGCCACCACCCACTAATATTTATCAGCTTCTCAAAGGCCCTCAAAAGGGTGTCCAATTATTACTGTGCAATATTATTATCCAATTGGTAGTATAGCCCAGGGCTAAAGCTATTGAAGTGGCTTTGTACAATTTTACCAAAGGCATGCAAGTACTCTAAAGAGCTTAAATTATCTCTACAAAAACAGCCACAATTGAAAGGGTTTAAAATATTTAATAATAAATAGTCAAAACACAAGACAATACTTTTTACTACACAGTGCTAGTCAAGAGTTCAGAGATCACAGAGAATACTTAAAATAATTCAATAGTACAGTTCTGACATCACAGAAAAACACTTAGTCTAATCTTTCTAGTTTCTAGCTATTTCTAAGAGAAAACACAAGTCTAAGATAAACTTACATATAGAACACAGGCAGTGCTGATGAGTTGGATGGTCAAGACAAAAATGCTTAATGCCCTCTCATTCTCTCTGTTTTTAAAATCACATTCCTGGTTCCCATTACATCATTCTTCACACTTCCCTGGGTTCCCAGGATAACAAACTACATTTACATTCTTAACATCTCCTTGTGTTATCTTGCAGCTGGTCAGGAAGCAGAGCAATAAAAATACATTTGCATGTTTAAATCTAGCAATTTAGCTCTTTGTTAAAACAATAGGAAGAATGTCTTCATCTAGACAGGCTGGAGCCAACTTTAGATCAAAGGGTCACAACATGCTTTTACTTGGTCAGTAGAGAGCACTGTTGTGACATTTTTTGTAGTTTCATATCTAACAGCAGTTTTTCCATTTAAGACAACAAGCCTGTGCCTTACATTAATATTTACAAATGAAAGAATTATCTATAAAATTCTATCTGGCTAGGCTGGCAGCCTTCACACCCTCAGCCTCCTTGGTGAAATGCCTTTGGTTAGGAATGCCTTAAAGACTTTAGAATGCCATACATTGGTCCGTAAAGACCTCATGCTCTTATTTATTTATTTATTTTACATTTGTTGACCGGGATAGTCCAAATGGATACAAGTCCAATTTCAGTGGAGGCCCGGGGAGAAAAGCTTCAAGAGAACAATTTATTACAGACAAAAAGGTAGGGACAAGACTTTGACATACAGTATTTCTTAGAAGATAGGATACATTCATTTACTACTATATAATATTAGCTTTAGAAGCTATTACAAAGCATGACATTCCTGGAATAGTTTACTATCAAAGGAAAGAAAGAGAGAAGAAGAAAGGCTCCTTGAGAGGAATTGTTTCTGGTAATATGTCTTAAAATTTAGGATACCTACTCCTGGTACTATAGAAGATAGTGGAAAGCACACCATTCCTGCGATAGTTTACAATAACCCCTAGAGAGTCAGGATGTGCAATTGTTTAACAGTCTTAAGTGGGTACATTATTCTGAAATGGTTAGTTTGACAGTCTTATTTAGTGTGGAAAACTGTGCCTCACGTGTATTTTCCAAAACTAAATCCTCAGGCCCATTGTTCCGGTTAGCTGTATTGCCCAGGCCAAAAATGGCCAAACCATCCCTGTCAGAGGATAAACCCTGCAACAGTTTAGCAAGATCCATTGGTGGTCAATAATCACACTTGTAGTAAATACTATTTATCCCCTATACAAACACCAGGTGTTGGAACTATGAGTATGTAATAAATGCCCCAATTGGAGTGACCAAGAGCCCAAGCTTGATCTAGTAGTCAAGAAAAAGTCTTATACTGCTGTTTCCAAAAACATTTTTTATCATATAGATTTTGAATCAATAGGCAACCCTTGCAACAATGCTATGTTCATGTACCAATCCAATAAAAGAAAAGGTGAAGTGTGGACAATATTACCCCCTGCTACTCAATAAATGGATACAAATACCAATTTTATTTAAGCAGTGCTAAGTCTCAACACTCAGTTGACAAAACCAGTCTGGTCAGTGACTCTGCAATAGTACTGTGTTCATATAAATAGCCAACCATTAGTCACACTTGGACAATATTAGCCCCTGCTATTAAATCACTCAGACCACAACTGTCGTTTATTCATAAGCAGTGCTAAGTCCATAGTCCGCATATCCATAATCTCCACCATAATATTGACCATGAACTATAATAGCGCTTGCCGCTCATAAATATTTGTTGCCATCCCAAAAAAGCCAACCATGGATCAAGCAAGGCTCATACCAATAGTCATATGCCCAACATCCAAATGTTGAATACGTATTGATAATAATAATAATATAATTGACCCCACCAATGTGAATATACTTCCTGCCAAGGATTTTACCTATGATATAGCCCGTTCCTAGGGGAGAAGAAAAAGTGTTGAATATCAAGATCACAAAGGTAAAGTTGTTAATAAACAGAGCCCAAATAGGGAATATTGTTATAATCAAAAGGTATATCCCAGAACAATATATGAATGTGATATTAAAATATAAGTTCCTGAACACCAGACAGTTCATGAAAAGTTATATAAAGTACACAAAGAGGAAATGAGTGACTTCTAACTGTTGTAAAAATTATTAGCCTCATAAGACGGATTCAAAAATCCACAGTCCCAAAGCACAAATAATGCTAGAGTAAATGTGTGGTATATATACTCAGCCAAGCCTATTGCAATAAGTCATAAATTCTTAAAATATAGCAACTGTAAAAGTATTCTAAGTCTTGCCCTGAACAATTAGGCATTGCTTATTCCATGAGTATTAGAATCCAACTGAAAAACCTGACACAAGTATGTTCATGACAACACAATTATTCCCAACAACAGTTAAACTAATCCACTTTGGTTAAATAGGTTCATAGGTTGGTACTAGGCTATCAGCCCTAGGGCTTATACAAGCCTAGCCATAACAATTCCCTGGCTATTTCTTCCCAAACTATTTACTTCCCTGGACCCTGTCTAGCAGGGCAACTGACATGATCCCTGGGGTGAATTTCCTTTCTCCCATCCAGTCATCAAGGTTCCTTTTGAAAAGGGCTATAGAGGCACTCTGCTTGACATGTATGGGCAGACAATTCCAGAATCTGTGGAGTCTCTGGGTCAGGAACCTATCCCTCCAGCATATTTTGTTTATTGTGATGACAAGGTTTAGATCCCTGGAGCGTGTGGCTCTGAGGGATTGGGATTTCTTTAAATGTAGCATGTCCAGCAGCTCTGGGTTTGACATGGCCTTGTATGTTAAGCAGAGATCGCCTCTGAGTAGACGATATGCAACAGAGTATAGCTGGAGTTTTTTAAGGTGGTCAGTGTAGGGCATCTGCTTTAGGCTTGTGATTCTTTTAGTTAGGTATTTCTGCGGCCTTTCCAGTTGTTGCAGATGTCTTGAGAGGTACATACCAAATGGGGCATTGTATTCTATAATGGGTCTAATGAGGGATGAGTACAGTGGAACAATGACCTCCTTTTTCCTGGATGTAAAGCCCTTAGTGATGAGGTGTGCCACATAGAAGGATTTCCTGACTGTTGTGGCGATGTGGTTATCGAAGGTGAGACAACTGTCCACCTGTGTCCCTAAGTCTCTTACCACACTTTCGGTGTTTTGTGTTCCGCCACCTATGTGGTAATTCATGGGTACATGTTTTTTCCCAAAGGGGATAACTGTACATTTCTTGGCATTGAGCTTGAGCCCCTGGCTCTGGCACCAAGCATCTGTTTCTGTAAGGCCCTTTTGTAGAGTATCCACATAATTTGGGGATTCAATAATGGCTCCCAGTTTGCAGTCATCTGCGAATTTTGTTAGCCAGAGTCCCTTAGTGTTGGCCTGTACTTCAGAGAAGTAGATGCCAAACAAGAGCGGTCCCAGGACTGAACCCTGAGGTACTCCACTTGTCACTTGTCTAGAGCTGGATTTGGAGTCGGCTACTTTTACAGTGTTGGTCAGTAAGCCAGTTGGCAATGCATCGAGTGATGTAGGGATTAATGCCCAGCTTAGTAAGTCTATCTGTGATTCCAGAGTGGGGGATGGTGTCAAAGGCCTTGGTGAGGTCCAAATAGGCTGTGTGGACCACCTTACCCTCATCCTCGGCTCAGGAGACTGATTCAAAGAATTCAGTCAGGTTCAGGAGACAAGATCGGCCCTTCACAAACCCAAACTGGATGGGTTCCAGTGTTTGAAGGTTACCAATGTCTTTGTTTATAAGTTCCATGATAATACGTTCCATGGCCTTGCAGATCAGGCTGATCAGACTGATGGGATGGTAATTCCCGGGATCCAAGGTGGATCCCCCCTTGTGGAGTGGGTTAACTGTAGCTGTGCACCACTTAGTGGGCATGAAGCCTGAGGTGAGGCTATGATTAAACATGACACTTAGGTGAGGTGCAAGTTCATTTTGTAGTTCATGTAATACACAGCCCGGGATGTCATCTGGTTCCATAAATGCTGTATTCTTAGCTTTGGAGAGTGCGTTTTTAACCTGTGTGGCCGTTATTACTGGAATTTGGCAATCTTCCGGTATTGAGATGGGCCATTTAGGGGGTGAGAGGGGGGGTGAAGTTGGCACTGAATTGATCTGCCAGGATATTGGCAATATCCTTGGGATCAGTATATTTAATGCCATTCTGTTGTAGCTCAGAGCAGATCTGAGCATTGCCATTTAGATTCTTGATATAGTTATAGAATGCCTTGTGGTTGTCTTTGGAATCTTTGGCAATTTTATTTTCATAACTATCTTTGGAGGATTTTAAGAGGGATCTCAGCTTCTTACTGATGCTGGTAAGGGAGTTTTTTACATCCTGAGATTTTCCTCTTTTCTGCAACAGTTTCTTCCTTTTGTTGTAAAGTTTGTTTATAGTAGGGGACCACCAGATTGGCAGCATTTTGGTTCTATTTGGGATGGCGCGATTCATGCATGAGTGGATGTGCTCGTACAGTGCCTTGGTGTAGGATTCAGCAGTCGAACTTTCAGTTCCCATCTGCATGGGTGTCATGAAGTTTGTCACTTCTGACTTCTGTAGCATGAAGTTGGCTTTGGAGAAGTTTTTTTTTATGGAGGTTTCCTTACTGGGGGATGGGGGTGGGATGTGGATGTTAAGCGTGAGTAACTTCGGGGGTGACCATAGGTGTGGAGCATTGATTTCCCATGTTGGTAATGACCAGGTCTAGGATATTGGAGCACCTGGTGGGACTATGAATTAGCTGATCCAGGGCATTGGAATTTATAAATTCCAAGAACCGTTGGGCAAAGGTGTCGGTACATGAGTAGTAGTCCCAGTTAATGGCAGGGTAGTTGAAATCACCCAGTATTAGGGTGCTTGGTTGTATGTTAATATTTTCCAGTATGTTTAGAAAGGTGTAGTGAGAATCTTGTGACATGGTGGGGGATCTGTAGCAAGCTACAATTTGGATTGCAGTCTTACCTAGTGTTAGTTGCACCTGGAGAATTTCAGACGCATTGTGTTGGGCAACTAGCCTGGTGGTGTGAATATCCTTGGTGAATATGGACACTCCTCCAAATAAACTAGTAAAGTCACATTTTATACATAGAAAAATGTTGGAAAACACATAGAAACAATCCCAGGTAAAGATTGTCATGTAGTTAACTCAAAAATGTATTTTTGAGAAAAAAATTTTAGTCCGCCTAAATGTCCAAAGCTGAATTTGTCACTGATGAACCAAATTGCATATCTCGGCCCTGAAAAAATGAGTATAGAGTCTTGGAACTGTGAATTGAAATCAAATCCGACATTTAGCATAAGTGTATTGCTGATTCTGCCATTAAATGATAAGTCCCCAATGTTCCTCCTGTGCTTGAAAATGAACTGTAACCAAATCCAACAAGATGGCGACTATTCGACCCCTAAGTATTCACTTATTTATACCTATACATGTCGCAAAAATGAGGCAAAATGCATTTCCCAATATTAATAATAACTCAAAATGTATCCTGCATTCAAAGCTGTTTGGGTCCTACATACAGTGCGTTGATTTTTCGCCAGACTGCACAATAGTATCAATCACACGCCCCACTGAGCAAAACCAGTCCAGGAAATGGCGCCCAATGCTCTGAGAGTATGAATCAATTTTAGGCAGCTTGAAAAGCAAAAAGTGATGTCAAAGTGGATTCCCCTGTTATTAATGAACCCACATTATGTTAATTGCTCAAAAAAGGCATAGGTAGTAAAAACTTACTACTCACGATACATTGGTGACAAAATAATGTTGAAATGTCCAGTATAGCCAACAAAAAGCCGTTTGTATGCACAAGAAGATATAATGAGATGTTCACTTATTAGATTATGGCAATAAAATACCAGATTCCTTCACTGTGCGAAAGACTTGTTGCAGCCCTTCTTTGGACAACGCCCAATGTCCTGATAACCACAAACCAGTTTAAACATACAGGGAAGGCATGTAACTTTGTTGATAGTCGCTCAAATGTCAATTTAGATGAATTGGCATAAAAAGATCCACCAAACTGAAAGGAGTAAACCAAGATGATGAGCCTCACTAGTGATACGCTTCAAATAAATTCACATAAGGTTTTAAGCTGTGCCTGATGCAAGGCACTTCCATGAGAGCCTCATTTGCTCCCATATATGCTGACTTATTCATGGCCCACATTGAGGAACAGCTCATCTATGACAATACACACAATCTCTATCTAGATGAGACTGATATTTGAAGACGATACTTGGATGGTTGCTGGTTAGTATGGAGATCAGACCCTGACTATCTTATGGAGTTTGTTGGATATTTAAATAATAACAAATGGGGTATACAATTTACAGCTAATTATGACATCAATAGGATCACTTTTTTGGATGTTTTTAATCACTAGGAATAATGATCATAAATTAATTTCAGAAGTGTAATGACCCCCAATATTATAACTCCCTTCTCCATGCTACCAGCTTTCATCCTCCATATATATGCAGAAACATCCCGAAATCACAATTTTTGTGTATGAAACGAATATGTTCAAATGATGCCACTTATCAGGTGAATCAAGAAGATCTAACCACAAGATTCAGGAATAGGGGCTACAAAATGGGGAATATTTATCAGGCCAGACATTGGGTGGCTAATCATAGATTCATAGATTAGTACTAAGCTAATTGCCCTTGCGGGCCATTTTAAGCCTAGCCAATTATCCCTTGTGAGACTCAAACCCTGCATCTTGTGTTTATAAGGCAAACACCTTATCCATTAGGCCACCCTCCCAACCTGACAGGCAGAATCTTTTAAGATACAGGGATAAGACTATGGACAAGGACTCCACCTTCTAACTATTTACCACCTATGGAAGGAATACTGATGTACTACTTAACAGTGTCCATAGACATTGGAATGTATTCTTAGCAGATGCCAAACTATGCGATATTTTGGATGACAGATGTCTTTTCTCTTTCAGGAAAGGCAAGAATTTGGGTTCATTTTTAAGTCATTACAAACATGGTTGGAGATGTAAGGGTGATTCTATACAAACAACTCTCATGTGGGACCAACTTAAGGGATGTTTTCCCTGTGGCCATTGTACCCACTGCAGAAGGGTGATAAAGACATGCCAGGTCAGTGGTAAAAACACTGGCCAAGTATTTGATAATTTCTTTTTTGCAAACTGCCAGATGGACTGGGTGATTTATACAAACATACTGAGGCACATAAGAATGCATCCTTTAACTTTACTGCGATAGAATTATTGGACAGAGAACAAATAATATAGGTTGGCATCAGATTCTCAATAGTAAAGAAAAGAAATGGATTATCAAACTGGGAGGGGGGGTTGTTTTCACCAGGTCTTAATGAGTACCTTTAATTGGAACTGCTAATTAATTTACTAATTTGGAGCCTCATCTAGTGGTTACTTATAAAAAGGAGAACAAGTGTACATGTCTTTACTGCACTGAACAAGGCTTTGTAATTTTTACAGCCCAAACCGGTCTGTTTTGTCTCTTTTTTACTATGCCTTTGAGCTAGTTTTTGTAATAAACTTCTCTTGCTACAGTCTGCTGGCTCTCTGTGTTTTGTACTAAAATTTCAAGCCCCCATAAACCCTGAGAACACTGCTGCCTATGCAGAACTGTTCACATAAACCCTATACAAGCATGTTAATAGTTGCATAGAGGTAGTTGTACCCACCAGGAAGAAGTACAGAACTAACTCACAAAACAAACCAACTTGGTGGGATCCCCACATCAGTAGGGTGCATAATAGAAAGAAAAAGAATCATGGCAAAAAGTGAAAGGTGTAGCACCCAACAATAAAAGCACTCTCACCAAACATAACAAACAATTCAAGAGGACAAATAAAGTCTACCAAAGCCAAATTTGAGGTGAATTTGACTTCCCTGCCAAGGACAACCTCAAGACATTCTTTATCTATGTGTGCAACCTCAAAGGCAGTACACAACTGTGTGCAGAGCTCATTGTTAATAGAACCATCTATCTTGAGCCAGAAGATGTAGCAAACCTATTGACCAACAGATTCGACTCCATCTTTCCCCTCTTTCACCCTCAACCCCCCCTCAAGAAATACCATTAAATATAACTTCCTCCTACTATCAATAGGGAAACAGGTCCTTAATGCCTTCTGTAAAGCCAATAACACTGCATCAGTGGGCCCAGGCAGTGTCCCAGGATGCCTTCTAAATAACATGAAACATTACCTCTCATACTCTCTGGAACTGCTGTTTACCTGTAGCCTCCAAACAGGCTTTGTGCCTCACAAATGAAGAACAGCAGGAATCATCCCTGTGCACAAAGGTGGGCCGTCTGCCGACCATGGAAACTACAGACCCATAGGTTTCAGTAGTCTCATATACAAAGCCATGGAGAAGATTTATCATGGAAATGATCAATAATGACATAGAAAATCTCTGGATGTTGAACCCGACTTAACCCAATCTAATTTGATTTTGTCAAGGGCAGGTCATGCCTAGTGAACCTAATGGACTTCTTTGAGAAGGTCACCAAAGCAATGGATGAGGTTAGAATGGTTCACACGGTGCTTGCTGTGACTACCTCAAAGCTGAAGAAGGGAGATGTCACAGTGCATTGCAGAATAAGGAAATACGTACAGCACTCCAGGAACATGTGGAGTGTCAGGCATTCCTAAAGCCTGCAGTCTTATTCCTAGATTTTAGTACTACAGATCTGTTGCAGTAAGTATGTAACTTTCCTTTCTCTCACATTCGACTACATCATTTTTCATTAATTCCTGATACCAGATAATCATTGTTCCACTGTATTAGGCATTCATCAGACCTATCGTTGAGTACAATGTCCCTAACCAGGCACATCCAACAATTGGAACATCCAGAGATGTTCCTCACTTAAAGAATACAGAGCATAAGTAACATATCCTATGCAGACTGCCTCAAGGTCCTATCCCCTGTATTTTGTCTCCTACAGGCTGTTGAGGGGAGATCTATGCCTGGCATACTAGGCATTGTCAGACCCCACTCTGATGGACCTCCTGCATATCTACAAAACAGACAGCACCAGAATTACCCATTCTAAAGACTTAAACCTTGTTTGTGATATAAATAAGACCTGCTGAAGAGATAGTTATGTATCCCAGAGACTACCCCTTCTCTGGAACAGGTTCCGCATCCATGTGAAGCAGAATTCCTCCCTAACCCAATTCAGGTGCAACTTGGACAATTGAATAGGGAACAGGAAATTCATCTCTGATTAAGCACCTGTCTCTCTAATGGCACAAGCAGTCTGTATATGGTTCATCTCCCAGACCCTGCTTGTAAATGTTTCATCTCCCAAGCCCCTGATCATACTTGTCAGAGATTTGCATTGCATGGCTTGGCTTAAAAAGGCCATTGTGGTTGGTAGCCTATTTCACACCTATGAATCTGTGAACCTATAGAGTATACAAGTCAAATTGCAGTACTGAATTTGTTGTATTCTGTGATGTGATTAAGCACATTAAATGTGAAAAAAAAATACTTCAACTGAACAAGAAATGAAAAAGTTTGTTCAGTTGAACACATTGTGTTTCACATTTAGTTTTCCTTTTTTTTTCTCAGCTGTCCAGCCGAACTGTAGTTAGGAATTAACTGACCACTTGTAGGCAGTAATGAATTAAAGAAAAGAGACATCCAGAAGGTCCTGTCAAAACAGAGAGGGTTAAGATTTTGCTCCATTTTCATTTTAATGCCAGAAAAAATACCACTGGCCTCAGCTCTAGTTTTACACCTAAGCTGCCTAAATGCCTTCATTCCCAAAGACACCTTTCACATGGTCTTGGTTCAAATAGTCCGTTTTATCCTACCAAAAGGAGATTGGATATGGTCAGTGGAACTCCAGGATGCTTGTCTACATGTTAGGATCCACGTATGATCTTTGTGGTTCCTGCATTTCAGAGTCAGAGCCATTGACTACCAGTTTCAGGCACTTGTGTATGGTCTCACATCAGACCCCAGGGTATTCAATAAATGCATATTATTGTTGCCATTGTATTTCTATCTGCTGGGAGCCAAAGCATTTCCATACCTAGACAACTGGCTGCTTCTTGCACGTTCTCAAAATCTGTTTATCCTGGAGGTGGAGACTCTATTGGGTATCTTCCATTCTGTGGGAATCACTGTGAACATTGGCAAATCTTATTTGCAGACATAACAGCATCAATCTTTAATTAGCTGTCAGCCAGCATGTCTGCTCGCAAGGTAAGGCTACTAATGGACAAGAGTTGCTATAGTTCTCAGTTGCTGTGTAATTTCAGAGCACCATTGACTCGGTGAGAAGTTCATGTCAGAGGTCATGTGTGATTCCTGTATCCAGGCTGCACGTGACAGGTCTTCAGAAGACTGTGACACTGCAGGTCGAATGGTAACAGGATCTTATCCACTATGTCAGATGTCTGAGAGCTTAGAAGTGGCCATATCTACTTTCCAGCTTCTATTGGCAACCCAATAGAATCCACTACCATGATGGACAGACTGATAAGGTGCCTGCTAATGCTGCAGAAGTAGTCCATCAGCTCTTCAATGTCCAGGAAGATTATCCACAGTTGGGACAAGCCCCATTGTGACTTGTTTAAATCCCTGCCCAGTGCCAAATGCAATGACTTCTTCCTTATCTCATCACTAAGGAAACCCTCAGGAACACTGTCCCAATTGTGGTCCAGAAGGTTATTTTAGGCTCTGATGGTAAAGTTCATAGGTAATACTAGGCTATATGCTCTTGCAGGGCATTTTAATCCTAGCCATTTAACTCATCTGATGTTTCAAATTAATCTGTTCCATTGGACTTTAGATTCATCAGACCCTCTAAAAGGTGAAATGTCTGAAAACTAAGGTCATCCTCATAGGTTGTTTTTGGCCCTGACATGTTTGGGTCCCTCTCATACTGCCTCATCTGTTTATAAAACCAGTTTTTCCAGAGTTCAGGCTAGACTTTGTTTTCCTACCCATCAGACAGGCAGGCAGGCTACATTTAGATATTCATTCTGTGATGCCTGCAACATGTTTTTTCCAGTTCCAGTGGTTGCAAACAAGTTTGTAAACAAGTTTGTCTTTTCCTGAGAGAGTAGTTTCCCTTACATCCTCTTCTCAGAAGCATGGTATGAGAAAATATTGGGACAAATGGATGCATTTTTCTATCTGGATCAAGTCCAAGATCAATGAGCCAGACCAGTCCTGGGCTAGCTGTGCTGAACTATGTTGCTTGTATTTTTGATTCAAGTCTGAGTTTTTCTGTTATCAGGATCTACTTGGACATTATCTCCATCTTTCTTCTAGTGTAAAATGGTTCTTCCTTGGTATTTTAGAAAATTTCTAAGCCCTTTGTGAAAAGCATATTCCTTTTGAGGCCCCAGTCCTTTATTCCAGTGCCTCCTTGAGGCTTGTGTTTTTTATTTTGGATAAATTAACACAGGAAAAAAGCTACCTTTTGACCTGTGTTTCTGCAGAATTAAAGTTTGTATCATTGAAGACTCTCCTTTTAGTAGTTGTCACTTCTTCCAGGGGGATTTCTGAGCTTCCAGCCCTCTCTGCAAATTCGCCTTATTTGATTTTCTATCAAGATCTTGTTTCCCTTAATATTAACCTCTGTTTCATGTATAAGTTGTCTGCTGAGTTTATTCATAACCAGGTCATTGATATGTCTGCCATTTTCTGTATTTGGCTCCCTGGGGAGGAAACTCTGAAGTCTAGATATTAATAGGCACTTATGGTATTATTTGGACAACACTTCGTCAGAAAACATTCCCAGTTGTTTCTTTTATGCGATTCCAAGTTCTTACATCAAACAGGGTTGAATGTCACTTTGACAATGTGGCCTTCTTACTGTAGTAGGTTCTGTTATGCAGAGCCAGATCCATATGGCCTTAAGGTGTGTGTCTGTGGTCAAATGCCCTAGTTAGGTCAGGGATGGCAGGTTAGTTAATTTGCTCAAATCCTCTGCCTTAATTACAAGAGCCCCCATCAACTTCTAGACTATTCAAAGTGCATTTTCAAGGAATTTTGAACTTCAAGGGAAGAGAAGCTTATTGCTACTCTTGCTAGTCAGTTTTCTGTGTGCAACCATTTTCTTTAACAAACGGTTGCTACTGTTTGTGCTACAAAATTTCCAAGCAGTGTTAGTAGCAAAACAGATAGCATACTTGCTTTTGATGCAGAAGGCTGCATGTTCTGAATTGCTGATACTCTGCTGTACTTTAAAGGGGGGGGGGGGTAGGGTGCTGCAGTCCTGAGTGTATCCTCCTTTGAATAAGTAAAGGCAGGTAGGGTGCTGCAGTCCTGAGTGTATCCTCCTTTGAATAAGTAAAGGCAGGTAGGGTGCTGCAGTCCTGAGTGTATCCTCCTTTGAATAAGATGCCCAGTAATTATGAACCCATTGTGTGTTTGCCATCCATTTCCTATTGCAGTATTACCAGCTTACCATTTTTTAATGTAACCTAGGCAATTTATTCTTTAAGGAAAGCAGGCACTGAATTTGTAGGTGAAACACTGAAATATAAATTTGTTTGCTAGCAGCAAGCAACCTCTTCATTAATTACAGATTACTCTAATGTGGAATTATTCAGAAGATTTTTTCTTCTGCAGATATTGTACATATTGACCGATACTGAGTGGCTTTTCATGGCTGAAATGTTCTGAAATGGGCATTTTTGTCATTATTGGTTTATACGTTTTGTTTCATTGCTTACTGGACAAATGTTCAAAGCTACACATTTAAAGCACACTCTAGCAAGTGCTGCTGTATTGTACAAGGAATATAATTTAATACAATCAGGAAGGTGCATGGGCCTAAAAGTGTGTGCAAGGGACCTATGGTTTTAAAATAGTCCAAAGGTAAACTTCATCTGCCACTGGCCAGATGCATTTTCTTTGAATGTGGGTTTCAATGCCATTTCAATGAATGTGAGATGCACAGGCAGTTTTCACTGTTAATACTAAGTTTGTTTTCATTGTGAGACTGTATTGTTTTTGTTTAGCAATGTCTATCAGTGTTTGTGCTGTAAAATTTTAAATAAAAGTTTTAAATTAAATTAAAATATCTATAATCATTGTAGAAGAAGTTTGTGCACTGGCAGTTTTGAAGAGTGTTTATGGTAACTGGGAAGAACCAGCCAAGTAATGGGACACTGGAATGCCTGCTGGGGCGCTGCTGTGTGGGAGGACTGCTGTGTGTAGGGGGCCCAAATCCATTATACTGCCTAGGGGCGCATTTGACCATGATCCGGCTCTGCTGTTATGTCACCCATGGTAAACAGAAGTTATTCTGCTAGTGATCAAGTAACCAGTAGTTGATGTTACAATTCATTGCTTAGAACTAGATGAGCTGCTACCCGGCAAGTGGTGTTTACCATAGGAAATCATCGTTATTGGTGTTTCTATTACAGCACTGGCAATAATTCACTGTTTTTTAATATATTCCTTTTTCTCTGTGGTTATGCAATGGTGAAGGGTCTGCCCTGTTTTCTTCCATCCAGAAGATTGTGACCAGCTGTTTTCATATAGTAGTAGTAGTTTCATCCAGCTGTTTCTGAAAGAATGATAACAATAAGCATTTTCTGGGTGTCCTCAGGCTTATTCCACTAGGGCCTTAGCTGCTTCAGTACAATTCTTTAGGAATACATCGGCAGGTGATATATTTTCAGCTGCTTGGTAGCTCCTTGTATATGTTTACAAAGCAGTATAAGCTGACTGCAACTTCTAGGTCTACCATATCCTTTGGGGGCCCTGTGCGCAAGGATATTTTGACCTAGAACCTCCCATCAGAAAGAGCATGGAGCTGTGTCCTAAAGGTTATGGATGGTGGGCACATTCATTTCAGATATTAAAGCTGTCTGATTAGCTTAATGAAAAAATAATAGGAGCAGGTTCATGCTGTGTAATAACCTATCCTTCCTTCCCCTCCTCCTAAGTTCCTGGGCTTCTGGATGTGCCTTGCTGTGGCTGCCTCAGATCTGGGGAAGGGAGATGTCACAGTGCATTACTGAATAGGGAAATAAGTACAGCACTCCAGGAACATGTGGAGTGTCAGGCAGTGCTAATGAATGCAGTCTTATTCATAGATTTTGTGGAGGGTGAATCCACTACTACAGATCTGTTACACTTAGTATGTAATGTTCCTTTCTCTCACATTGGAGAACATAATTTTTTTCATTAATTCCTGACACTAGATGTAAAAAAGAAGTAGGTAGTTGTGGAACAAAGAGTCAGTTTGACTTTAAAATGAACCGGTTATTTATATGTATTTTCAGTAAAGGACAGTGAGGTGCATAATTCAGTTATTCTTCAGTACTCTGTACTGAAATATAATTGACACTTGTACAGACAAAAAAGCCCAACAGAAAAACAGTTTTCAGAAATGCCAGTAATCATTTCTGTATTTGACAATTACTTGACTGACCACTATGCTGCAGTGGAGCTGTTAGCCTTCTTTGATGCATAAGTTACTGGGCTGAGGTTAACTCAGATTCAGTAGCTTAGCAGCATTTATGATGGTGCATATGGAAAATAATACAATGATTTTTATTTATCGCAACTCTCTTTCCATTTGACCCCAGTAATTCCTTATGTCGTGACATCTTTAAAAGTTTGCTTCCCTCATTGAACAGCTTACCAGTTAATGACAAGAAACGTACAAAAGAGCTTGGTATAAAGACTGAAATTGCAAAATTTGCATCAGATGCACCATTACCTTTTGCTTTTTCAATGCATGAAAGTATAGCAGTACTTCATAGTATGGCTGGATGCAGAAAAAAATTTGTTTTTTTTTTTGAGGCTGAGACTCCTTGCAGCAGTGAAGATAGACTATATGGACACCACATCAAATTATATTTGCAGTTACAACAAAGTGAAATATTCTTATTACTTATACTTGCCTATCCTTTCTCACTATTGGATGTTAGAAAAAAGTGCTTGTCAAGGTATCAAGACCTTGTGTGTTGCTTCCACATACTCACGTTTTTTTTACAAACACACATTTATGCAGTAGAATTAATACAGCATCCAGATAATATATTTTTCCTGGACATCATATTTTGCCCCACTGAATTAATACAGAATTCGGGTACACAATTACCAGCCTGACAGGACAGTTAAGGTGTTCCACACTACTGAGAACTCCACAACAGACAATCCATCAGCTGTTTGTAATATTTTAAAAATAAATGAAAGTGCTCCTGTTGTCTGTATTTGGCTATTTCCTGTTAGTATTGGGTATCAGAGAACAGAGATTATGAAAGCTTCAAAGGCATACTGCTGTATGCCTCTTCATCATAAGCATCTTTTTTCTACAATGAAAAAGTTTATTTATTTATTTATTTAGACCTCCATGCCTGCCAGCCACCAGATCCCCACAATTGATATGACCTGTTTATTCCAGTCTGGAAGAGTGCTATTATACAGCCAGCTTGTTCCCTCAAGACAAGAGTTGATTATGCAAACATCATTCAGGCATCCATCAAGCCTTTTTTATTGTTCTGCTATACTTACATTTTCCTGTCCCATACATGCTTATACTGCCTAAGTGGAAGACATCAAGTAAGCTGATGACGCAATTGTCCATGCCTTCTTGTGAAACTCAACCAAAGCCCTGCTTCTCCTTTCAGACAATACACCCAGATTACCCTGGCCTCCCCCAGTGGTTTACCCTGTTGGCATGCCTGGCCCACTCCCTCTGCCAGGATGAGAGAGCTGGCACAAGCCACTACCTGCCACTCCATACTGCCTGGCTCCCCCAGTGCCCAAGCAGCTAATCAAACATAGGTCATCTGGGGTGTAGCCAAATTTGAATTAAATAAATGACTGGGCTAGACTAAAATACTTTTCATTATTGCAAAAACATGAACTGCTAAGCTAGAATATGTAAGGTCCTGTATCCACATGCAAACAATGCATAAAGTGAAAATACTCCTCTTGCGTATGTTTGTTTGTTACTTCTCACTATTAGGTGTCAGTTGCCTGGCAGTCCATCCAAACCCTGATATGGTATATTGCTTCCCCATACTGCTCTTCTTTTATACACTGAACCATGTTTATTATTCTGTTATTAAAAACATGAACTGCAAAGCAACAATGTTAGCTTCTACATCTATGCTGTACCAAATATTTGCAGTCTTAAAAATACAGTGAAATGCATGTCTTGTCTATATTTGTCTATTTCTCATGGCCATGTTTCAGAGGACAATATCAGTCAAAACATCAAGACATCAGTGCTGTATGCTACTTCCCCATCAACATGTTTTTACAAGATAATTTTTTTGTTAGAATTAATAGACCCTCCAGACTGTTAAATTGTATTGGCCTACTTTTTGCAGGTGAATGAATACAGCATTGAAATGTGCAAATGACCAGCATCATAGTACAGTCAGCATATTCCAGAGTACTGTAACAGTCATATGCAAACATTTCACTTGATGGTATATGCAGTCATGTTAGATAAAGAAAAAATATTCTTGTTGACAACCTTTGGATGTTAGTTCTTCTTCTAGACTGTCAGAGAGTAAAACTTTTAAAGCATCAGGGCCACAATGCTTTATGCTGTTTCTCCATACCTATCTTTTTCTTCCAATAAAACGTTTTTGTTATTGTTATTAAAAGTATCAGCTGTCTGTCTTTTGATTTATATTTTACTATTACCTTTCCCTGCTTAAATATCAGAGATCAGTACTTGTAAAAGCATTAAGGCAGCAACACTCTAAGTGCTTCTTCATGATCATAAAAAGCATTTGCACAGAATAATCAAAATAACCTCGAGATGCTGTATTTTTTTGCTCCCCTATTTCATTTTACCAGTTGTCCTGGGGCCCTAATCCATTGCTGGCTCCTTCTTTCTGCCCCTAGACTTCCTCTCATGAGCTGGGGGCTAGGTGGAACTTAAAGGTGTCATTGGGGGTTCATGCCAGTCACTGCTTCAGCTAGGTTATTTTCTTTTATGACCTGCCATCCATTCCTTCTATTCCTGTGGGTTCTGTTATGCATGAGGGGCAGGCATATGGTGGGGCTGTACTAATGTGTTGCCAACTTCCACACCAACTCAATGTCCACACCCATGCTCCTCTTAGGACCACGCTTTCCTCTAACATCCCTGACCTCCACCAAGAATCATTGTGTGGGGGAATACCCTTGACACCACTCCCAGTCACCCGAACCATTAATTGAACCCAAGTCAGCTAGGCTGCAGACAGGACTTTATTCCTGTAAACCCCAGATGCTGTGTTGTACTGGAAATTATGCTGTACTTTTGTGTGGTTAAAAACAGTCAGCATTCTAGCTCATAAACAGCATCCTAATGTGATAAACATGCTGAACTGGTTTTTACATGATTAAGGGAAAGCAATGTACAGCATTTGCTCTTGAGAATAAAATCATATTGCTTTCAGTAGGTTACCTTTGTTTTAAATTAATACAGTCTCCAAATAATGTGAGCTGTGCAGTTGAATACATTCAACATCAGTTACAAACATGAAGACCAGAATTTTATTTTTTTTTTGTTCACATAAATGCATAGTAGCTTTTTTTACTGTAGCTGGAATTTCTTTTCAAGTTAAAAAAAGACATTGCCTCTACACTGTACCTTTATGCAGTTATATTAATGCAGCTTCCAGTTGATGTACTTTGCAGAGTTAAATTGATACAACATTCAGAAGTTCAAACATCATTGTAACAGGACAGTAGAGGTATTCTTCATGTTTACTTTAGGTTCATTTTTTTGTTTGTTAACCATTTGAAAAACATAAATTCAGGATTACTGAAACACAGCATGCAGATTTACCTTTCTGGAAACAGATGCTAGAGAGTAACAAAATGGCTAGATTTTTGTTTTCATGTATTCACTGCAAAATACATCCCTCATAGGTATTCATAAAATGACATGTAGAACTCATTTTATATTGCACTCCTTTCTTATTGCCTATATTGGTGGCAGATCATGTTGATCTTTTATTCATTTGCATACTGGCTTGCCAGGCTGAAGCATCATGCTCTGTTGGCATTATGACAAACCGAAATGCTGCCAGCTCAGCTAGCTGGAATTTTGCAAATAATCATATGTCATTTGTGAATATCAATATGATCCATATCCTTGTCTTACAAATGTAAGAGAACTATATGTTATGTGGATATTACACTACTGGGGCAGAAGTATGTGATGAACTGTATGTTCTGTACTGAGCTTCAAGAATGTAACCACAGTGTACCCTACTGGAAAAGAACAGAGTTAACTTGCAAACTCCAAGAAGCTAAGTAAATTTTTTTACGGTTGTGTTTATCTCCCAGTTTCACAGAAGGAGACAGGATGTCTAGAGCAAGGGGTGGGGGGTTCCTATTGTCTTGAAATATAAATAATTACTAGGTTTCAAATATAAAGTGTTTTTTTTATTGCTCTGTTACTTCCTAGCAGCAGCACATCTGAGAGATAAGTATTTTTGACACAGAGATGTTGGTTTCTGTTAGCCTGGGAACTGAAGGCAGGTGACAGAGTGTTGTCATCCAGCTGACCCAGCAGTAATGTTTTGATATTAATTTGGGAACTCTCAGTCTTTGCATTTTATGTCTTGTCTTGGAACTAGAAACATCCCACTCATCAGCACTTCTGACTGCGTCTTGCTAATAGTAAGTAACTGGGGAAAAGTGATGTCTCTTAGATATAGATAGGAATGTGGTAAATATTAGTTTAGATGCTTTCTGTATTTATTTAAGACTGTCCTGCAATGTTATTTTAAAATATTTTCTGTGATTCTGAACTCTGTAGTCACTGTGCTGAGTTGTTGAGTATTCTCTTGTTCTTTTATTATTTATTATTAAATATATTTAACTCTTTTAATTGGGGCTGGTTTGTTTTGAGATATTTAAGCTCTTGGAGTACTTGCATATGTATTTGGTGACACAGTACAGGCCACTCCTAAATAACCTTCAAGTCTTGGTCACACTTACCATTTGGATAATAGTAACATTATACAGTAAGATTGGCCACCTTTTGGTAAGGGCCTTAAGTAGGTAATAAGGATGGCTGGTGGCAGCTGATACTACCTTAAAGTCTGGGCAGAAGGGGGCATAACTAGTGAACCTGTGCCAGCCTTTGCCAGGTGTGTGTGTGTGTGTGTGTGTGTGTGTGTGTGTGTGTGTGTGTTTGTTTGTATATCAATCAAATCTCAAAGTGTGTGTGTGTCAGCTACTTGGGCAGGGTCACAAAGCAGTAGTTAGACAGAGAGGGTGCTGGAGGTCTTAGCTTGGGATCTTAACCCTATAGCTGTGCCAGTGAGGAGTCTTTTAGTATAGAGGCTTCAGGGATTCATAATATAATTATGAGGAATTGGAATATTTTTTGCAATGATGCGGAACTAAACAACAAAATAGGGGATAGACAGATTACTGTGTTTAGGAGAGGGAGGACCCTGAAGAATGTGTTAGAGAGTAAGAGAAATATGAGGGTTAGGACACCTGGTATGTATCAATGCGAAGCCTGTAATATGTGTAGGTTTATGGAATCAGGGAGCACATTTGAAATAAGAAATAAGCGTGTACACCACGCATAAGAGGTTTAATTGTAACTCTAAATCGGTTGTATATCTTGCCCAGTGTAGACTATGCCCAGCTTTCTATATTGGTAAGACCAATAGAAAGATAAAAGAGAGGGTATACAAACATGATTATTACATCAGAAAGGGCAAGGTGGAAAATGCATTGGCAAAACACTGTGGTGTCAACTTGGGTCACTTTTTTAGATTCAGGGTGGTGGAACAGGTTGCCACGGACCAGTGTAGGGGAGGACTATCATTCCTTGTGTTGGAGAGGCAAGAGATTTTATGGCAATTATGCTTGGATGCTTGCCGTTACCCTGGCCTGAATGAAGTAATTTCATTAACATGTATTTTGAAATTAAAAAGCTTAGAGAGATAGAGGTTAGGTGGTTACAGTTTTAAGAACATTGTTCTATTTTATCTCATTCTGTTTTTTACTCTATTTTTTTTTATTATTTTTAATATGTAGGGTACTTAATGTTTGTGTATTTGAATGTATAATTATATTGCATACATAAAAGGGAATGTTATATTTATTTTACGTACGGTTATTTCATGCTGTATTTTTAAGATTTAATTGTAGTATATATTTATGGGAAGGGATGTTGTCTGATTGGTGCATACTCAGATTGATTAATTAATCAAGACAATGCATAAAAGAACGGTCTGAGAACATGTTTGATGTCTGAGGAAGTTAAGTCACTGATTTGAAGAAAAGCTCTTTACGTTTATTGTTTAATAAACCAGTAATGTTTTAATATTAATTTGGGAACTCTCTCAGAGAGTGTGCATTTTATGTCTTGTCTTGGAACTAGAAACATCCCACTCATCAGCACTTTTGCCTGCGTCTTGCTAATAGTAAGTAACTGGGGAAAAGTGATCTCTCTTAGATATAGATAGGAATATGGTAAATATTAGTTTAGATGCTTTCTGTATTTATTTAAGACTGTCCTGCAATGTTGTTTTAAAATATTTTCTGTGATTCTGAACTCTGTAGTCACTGTGCTGAGTTGTTGAGTATTGTCTTGTTCTTTTATTATTTATTATTAAATATATTTAAATCTTTTAATTGTGGCTGGTTTGTTTGGAGATATTTAAGCTCTTAGAGTACTTGCATATGGTGACACTGTACAGGCCACTCCTAAATAGCCATCAAGTCTTGGTCGCACTAACCATTTGGATAATAGTAACATTACACGGTAAGATTGGCCACCCTTTGGTAAGGGCCATAAGTAGGTAATAAGGATGTCTGGTGGCAGCTGGTACTACCTTATAGTCTAGGCAGAAGGGGGCATAGCTAGTGAACCTGTGCCAGCCTTTCCCAGGTGTGTGTGTGTGTGTGTGTGTGTGTGTGTGTGTGTGTGTGTGTGTGTGTGTGTGTGTGTGTGTGTGTGTGTGTGTGTGTGTGTGTGCCTGTTTGTATATCAAACAAATCTCAAAGTGTGTGTGTCATTGGGCAGGGTCAGGAAGCAGTAGTTATACAGAGAGGGTGCTGGAGGTCTTAGCTTGGGATCTTAACCCTACAGCTGTGCCAGTGAGGAGTCTTATTGGGGATCTGGAGAAAGAGGGAGAAACCAGCCCCACACTGACTGTGATATCTGTGTGCTCTTAAGGGAAAGTGTACTTTACTGTGTGTGTATTTGTCATCCTCCCAATGTGTACATCCCTCACTGGTGCTAGTGGTGAGGATTGAGGCTCCCTGATTACTGGGCCAGTGCAGGGGAGTCAACATGTGTATGCATGCAAACCAATAAAAATGATGTCCACTTTATCTGAACAAAAAACAAAACAAGTCATTAGACCTTTTGAATAGACAGCTTTATTAGAGACAGATTCAGGTTTAGTAGAACTTGGTATACCCTTAAGCCAAGTGCAGGATGGGCATCATGGAGTTATGTTAATTGAGAGCAGATTACTGCATGATGTAGACAAAAGATAGAATGAAGGAAGAGACACATACTTAGCAACAAGATGAGTCCCATGAAAACATCACAACTGCAAAAATAACAAGAGACTGGTATGAACTAATGTTTATGGTCCTGTGTACATTAAAACAAATATTTATTATCATACTCAAGAACCCACATTGTAAAGTCAAGGTTTTCCTCATTCTTACAAGTAGTGATATCAGTTCTTTGCACCATTTACTGTAACAGAATAATAAAACATGACAGTAGTCCACCCTTTAATGGTATGGAATTATGAAAGCCAAAGTATTACTGATAAAGAAGTGACTTGACTGTGGCCAAAAGTGGGATTACTGGAGTGTTTTATACAGAATATTAGCAAAGCAGTTAGGATTATCAGGATGAAAGATATCCAATGGCAGCAACAGCTAAAACAGTATTCTGAGAGCCCACAAAAGTTCTGTATACCTTGCTGTTGAAGCCACAGTAGCAAATGTACTATTCTGATACAGATACTCTTATAGTAACAAGATATCTGGTAAGGAGGACCTAAGAGCAACAGCAGATGAATAATTCAGGAGAACAGACTACAGGAAGAAGTAAAACATTAAGGGATGCATGTATGAAAAAAAACAACCAAAGAGTATTCCTCCTATAGACGACAGACTGCATTATTGAAAAATGAGCTGCAAAATGATCAAGATTGACTGTTCATTCCATAGCCATTCTACATATAAAGAGGTCAGTGATTATATTGACTTATACTCCTATCACCAGGCATCATTCATTTCTAAAACCTTGGGATGACAATGGAGGTTATAAAGAAAATGACTATCCCAAAAGCGGGTTTATATGACATATATTAGTGCCCCTGTGATGAAGAGAGATACTGCCAGCACAGCTATCTGGAATTTTGTAAATAATTATATGTCATTTGTGAATATCAACATGATTTATATAAGTTGCTTGTGTTACAACTGTATTAGAATTGTATGTTATGTGTATATCAAACTGGTCTGTTCACACAAGTGTGTTAAAAAGGTAATTTACCGCCCCATAGCTATTCTCTCTCCACTCTCCAAAAATACCAGAGAGATGCATACACTCTCAGGTCTCAGACTACCTCCTTACTAACAACCTCCTTTCCAGTACTCAGCATGGTTTCCGACCAAACCATAACACCACCACTGCCTTACTCTCCTTTATTAACACTATCCTTCAGCATAAAAACAATGGCTATCTCTCCTCTGCTACTTTCCTAGACCTATCTAAAGCATTTGACATGGTCCCACACAAACAACTTATCTCTGTCCTCAATAACCTATCCTTCTCTCAATCAGTCACCAACTGGTTTCAGAGTTTCCTGTCTGACCGCCAACAATCCGTTGTATGGCAGAATGACATATCTCCCCAACTACCTGTCTCCATAGGGGTTCCCCAAGGATCCATCCTTGGACCCCTACTCTTCTCTGTTTACACCAATAATCTAGCCTCTTCCACCAAACATGGCACACTCATACAATACACAGATGACTCAACCATCATCTGCTCAGCCCAGTCCCTACCCAAACTGCAAAAAGTCACACAGGAAGTATTTTCCTCTGTTGAAACTTGGTTATCCGATGCCCAATTAATACTCAACCCAAATAAAACTAAACTACTCATCTTCCAACCCACCAAACATACTCAAAACAACTCTCACTTTAACATCACAGCAAAAGACAACACCACTATATACCCAACTGAACACACCAAATTGCTAGGAGTGGAAATAGACAATAAACTAAAATTTGACATTCACATATCCATGACCATAAAAAAGTCCACAAAAAACTAGGAGCGTTATACAGAAATAAGCAACTTCTCACCAAAGCAGCAAAGATTTCAATAGCAAATTCCCACCTTATCTCCACCCTACTTTATGCCTCTCCAATAATATACCAACCTAAGGCAATGCGATCTAAACAAGCTTAGAGACCTGCTACAACAAAATCGCCAAATTTGCCACAGGGGCATCCTACCGTAGTTACCACTGTCTCTCACTTGCTGAACTGGGCTGGCTTGAAACTCCCTCACCTCCTTCAGTGGTATCAACTCTCACTCGCCCACAAACTAGTAAACCATCCTCTAAATGTCCCATCCCTCCAGAATCTACTCCAACCCTATCGCACCACCAGACCACTAAGATCCAGCAACAAAAATCACTTGCAGATGACTAAATCACTTGCAGATGACTAAATCCAATAACTCTGCTGGTGAAGCACTATTCTCTTGCACCATAGCCAAATTATGGAACTCTCTTCCACCTACAGTTACCTCCGTACCATCATGCAGCCACTTCAAAACTTTACTAAAAGCGCACCTAAAAATATGCTGGCTATGCCCTTGCAACTCCCACTCTAATATCACCCATCCCATCCAACCACTACCTTTCTTTCCACTCCACTAACTACCTTGATTATAGCAAGCTCAGATGCTCATAAGCAGGAACTTCTTATTGTAACATTTGTTAATGTCTGTTATGTACTTCACAGATAAAGATTCTAGATGTGTACTGATGTACTATGTTCTTCATCTGTAAATATGTTGTAAGTAATTGCTATGTTAAATTGTTAATTGCTATGTAATCCAATGTAACTACTGTCTGTTTATTTTAACTGTGGAGCTTTTCTCCCCGGCCTCCGCTGAAAATGGACCTACGTCCAGTCGGACATTCCCCGTCAACAAATGTAAATAAATAAATAAAATAAATAATTTATAAACTGCTTGTGCTTAAAATGTAACCACAGTGTGCCCTACTGGAAAATAGCAGAAATGTACACTCACTATCATAACTGTTTAAGTGTATATATTTTAACACTGGAAACTAGAATACAGGAGTTAACTTCAGAAAAATAACTGAAGTTAAACTACTTTATAGGCTAGGCCGGAGACACAATGTGTGTGCTGAGAAGCTTTCTGTATTGTCTTCAGAGTGAACTAATTATAGTTCTGAAAACATGAAGAAATGTAATTCTTTTATGACTTCCAGCATCTGCCAAAGATCTGAGGTTTATGTATTTTCACCAGTAGATGCTAAATACTGCTAGCTTCCAGCATTGGAGGTTTCACCTGGGAAAGAGTTAGATGACAAGAAATTATGTCACTCTGCAAGCTATCCCAGCAGTAATATATGAGATATTAATTTGAGAAATCTCTTAGAGAGGCAGAACATTCTGTATTCTATCTTTGATCTGACAACAACTAGAAGATCCATTCGCCACATCTGTCATGCTCTGTAGTAAGTAGGTTACTAGAGAATAGTAATTATCTTAGATTGTCAGGAAAATAGCAAAGCTTAGTTTAGATATTTTCTTTATTTATTTGAGACTGTTCTGCAATGTTGTTTTAAATATTTCCTGTGATTTTGAACTCTGATTTTATGGATATATACTATTTACTTGTTTTTTTTTATTATTTATTATTACATATATTTAAACATTTCATTGTGGCTGATCTGTCTAGAGATATTTAAGTTTTGAGAGTACTTGCATATTTATTTGGTGACACTGTGTGAGCCACTCCCAATAGCCTTGCTGTTGGTCAGACTACCATTTGCATTAATGTTAGTAGTACACAGTAAGATTAGACAGCCTTTGTTAAGGGCCTTAAAGTAGCTGATAAAGAGTTGGCTGGTGGCATTGATAACTACCTTATAATCTGGGCAAAATGGGGCATAGCAAGTAAACCTGTTCCATCCTTTTCCATGTGTGAGTGTGTGAGAATGTGTGTGTGTGTGGGGGGGAGACACAAAGCACTGATTGGATAGAAAGGGTGCTGGAGGTCTTGGCTTTTGCCACTCAACTGAGATCTCAATTCTAGAGCTGTACCAGTGTGGAGTCTTATTGGGTATCTGGAGGAAAGAGGGAGACACCAGCTGAGGACTGGATGCGGTCTCTGTGTGCTCTTAATGGAATTTGCACTTGATGCAGAGAGCTGCATCTGGAAATACTGTGTGTGCGCTTATCATCCTCCCATTGTATGTCCCTCACTGTTGCCAGTGGTGAGGAGATTGAGGCTCCTTGATTACTGGTCCAGTGGTGGGTCATCACAGCCCTAAAGAACAAAGAAGACTGCAAATAAATACTCATGGCTGAATGACTATATTTATCTGTCACTTGAAGTAATAGTAATGCAGTTTATTTTACAAGCCATTTGAAAATTAATATTGAAATGCAATTTCTCTGCAAAAAAAGTTGTTTAGGAAAACTGACATAGCATTAATGACTCTCTTTGTTGGGCCCATTGACAAGGTTTATCTTCATCAATTTAGCAAAAACCTCAATCTTTGGTCTCAAGGAACTCATCACATGCCGCTTTCTATGAATGACGTGACATAATTCACCAGGTCCAAAATATTTCTCTTGTCATTTAATCTGTCAGCTCTGTTTTACTACTCTCACATTTTGTATTTATAATTCTTGACGTCGTCTGTGAAATTCTGCATTCACTTATCTTAACATGCACTCTGTGTGTTTGTGTGGCTGTCCAGTAAGCCGAGATCCACACCTGCATTGTCTTTATTGCCTTTGAGGGGATATGATGCTAAAAACAGTCACAAGCATCACAGTTCCAGCCATGACGCTCAGATATGCAGTATGGAAAAGCATTTAGCCCATAAGGAAATTAAAAAGATGCTTGTGGTTGAGAGAAGTCACGTGGACCAGTGTGAAGGTTTATCACACAGCCTCAGACATGGGTCAGATATTGCCATTGGGACAGACACTTTGAAAGCAGATTACAACCTGTCCCACCTTCAGATATACCCAGTATTAAACTGTTCCCCCATCTCTTCTTTATCTAGTTCCAGTCTTTCTTTTCAATGGAAGACAGGGGGGACTTGAGACATGCCAACATTTCCCACATTGGGAAGTGTGTTCTGAAGGTGGCAGCACCTTTCAGCTCGTGGTTCATCAGCTTAAACTTGAGACTGATCAGTCTGATCCCAGAAGGTGTTTCCAGATCTCAGATAGGCAACCTTTTGTAATGAGTTATCCCTTTCTGGAACTTCCCTAATCCCAGCTTGGCTAGCCTGTTCTAGCTGGAGATGGTCTATTGGATCATCCTACATCATGGTTAGACATCAAACAAAGGCATTTAATGTTGCATGAGAGCTTGCATTCTGAGTATGGGAATGCATTCTTATGGAATTAGGGTCTTAACCAGTGCTAAGCTTGGCGCATGCCTCTCTCTTTCTGACTCATGCCACTATCAGCTAGAACATTGTCATATGCTGATTCACTGTCACCTGACTCCCCTTTCTCACCGTTTGCATAATAGCATGTTTGAGCTCACATCTGGCGATAGTGGAGGTCATGGCACTCCTTCTCTGAGAGACTAACATAAGGAGTCTGCCCTGCCATTGCAGAGGCCCTAAAGTTTAAGAAGAAACACTTGGATTATCCTCAAGTCCCATTCCCCTTCCCTCAAAAAATGCCTTGCAGATTAGGTAGGTTGGAGACCCTAAGAGACTAAGGTCATCCACTGCAATGGCACCAGTCATTCAGGATGCTGTTCAAACAGGCTAGAAGCACCCTAACTGCCCTATTAGTCTCTAATGAGGTGGCTATCCTCTTTTAGAGTGTGTTAAGCTCCTTATTAAGTATCCCCTCTGGGGATTTGTGTATGATCTATTCAGTCCAACATAAATCTCTAAGACCAGAACAATTTGACACATGGCAAAGAGTTTGTAGCTTTGGATTGGTGTGTAAAAAGTGTGCTGTTCTGCCACATTATGACTTAGGGCCATCAGCTGTGTGTGTGTCACTTAAGTTCCTGTCCCATCTGGCAAAGCAAGGTCTGACAGAGCTTGAGATGCTTCTGAAATGTGGGCTCAAGTAGGAATTCATAGACAATCTGTGACTTCCAAAGTAGGTTACTGTATTACCCACTGTAATGTTATAAAAATAGATTGGCTGGGGTCACAGGCTCGGGCATGTGTCTATATAGGACGGCATTGGATGGATGCAGTTGCCATCACTTTAGGTGTTCAGAAGCCACTCTTGTGGCATAGAGGGATAAAGCCCTGACTATCACCCAGGCAACTACCAGGTTGGATTAGTGGTTCAGGTAACTGATGGAGCCACAGGAAGTGATGCATGTTACATTCCAGAGTGACTTGGGCAGACCTTTGAACATCTACCATGTCTACCCATAATGGAGACTAGGGAAGTCACTCTAGTACCCATGCCTAAAGGGGGTTATGGGGGGAAACATGGCTGAACTGCTGCAGAGGCAAGGTGTATGCAGCATATCTCTATTGCAGACCAACCTCCCAGGTGTACCATTAGGTCTGCTAAGGGAGAGGGGAAATGGGTAGGTCATAAATGAACCCCTCTCCCAGATGTGCACACAGACTTGCCTTATAGTTCTGTAACCTGGCCACAACATCACCAGATTGACTTCAGGAGGAGGGGATAAGCAGCTTTTAGAACTGTCAAGGTACCATGGTGCCAGGCTGGTGTAATGAAGTGGCAGTTGTTTTGGGATGCCAAAAAATCTCTTTAGGTGTTCATGAACAAAATACTGGATATGCATGTCAAAGAAGATAAGAGATGTCTTCTGACCTAGAAGATGTACTTCTTGAGGAAAAAAAAGACTCACCCTTGCCTCTTTGAATGTACTGCCTTAATAAGTCCATAAAACAGAAAAGGTCCCTCTGTTTTTAGAGAAAAGTACTGGATTGCCACAGTCTTGTCTCTTATCCCTCGCTACGTCACCCTGACCCTCCCCAGTAACCTTGCAATACTTGTGATTCCTCTGTGGTACTACTCATGGGAGCAAAATCTCTTAACCTCTTAGTGCAAGAAATCTGGATAAAGCCAACAAAAAATGGTTAAACACTGGCTGACAGATAGGGACAGATTTTAAATACTGCTTTTATAAACTTAGAAAATTGCTAGAATATCAGGTTTTGTATTAGCATGCATTTTCTGAAGGATATGAAGTCTGACACTCAAATATCTGTCATTATTTAGCAATTTCAGTCCTCAATGATTTGCCAAAAAACACACATTTGTTGAGAAACAGACTAAAAATGAGGGAGAAATTTTTGAATATGCTGCAGAATTTTGGACAGGTATGCATAGGAAACAATTTTCCCATTTCACCCCACTTGAAGAGCCATCACAAGGGATGAGTAAATTGTACATGTGGTCACTGTCAAACAGGTCCTGGAGTTCACTGTTCCCCCCTAAAAGAGCTGCACGATGGACTAGTCTATGTCAGCAGAGCACTTAGGACAGGGCTAAACTATACTAACTGGAGGGGTCACACAAGCTATTTAACTTTCTGAACAGTGCAGGGGTTTTAAGCCCACCTTTTCCTTATCTTGCAGGAAGTGGACTTTTTTATCTTGTTCTTGACCTCAGCATCTTCATCCAGCATAGTTGGTGCATTTATTTCAAAATGACCACTCTACAATGGTTTATCCATCTCCTTTCTCAGAGTACATGGATGATATCACTGGTCATGATGACTGCCTTTGGAATCTACATAGATTTATCTGTGGTTTGTTCTTTGTGGGTATCAGTTACAATACAAAGTGTTGACATTGTGGCTAAAGCCTTACAGAAGAAGAATTTCCATATGTTCCCACACATGAGTAATGAAATATCCCATCAGGGAGTGCTGCTGTAGTTACAGTACTACGTGGTGACAGAGTGGGGTAATTTGCCTCTGTCTCCTGTTCAGAGGATTGCCTTTCAGAGGATTGCCTTTATAGGTAATGAACTTTGGTACTTTCCACTGTGGATTATTCCTGACATTGGAGAACGGCCTAGAAGGTCATTCTTCTGGTTCTCGGGGTGATGGCACAATGAGGGGTCCAAACCAGAGTCTGTTGCATATTCTGTCTTTATTGCTGCCATGGTTTTCTTGATATAATTTGCACACCAGGCAATGATGGTACTACATTAGACTGTAAGGTTTCAGTGGCTGTATAGCCACCATGCACTTCCAAACCTGCTTCTGATGTCAGACCCTTGTTGCCAGGCCCTAGAGTGGTAAACAATCCCAATCAGTCCCATAATGCATTTTCCCCTTCTGCAGCCATACCTATCATTTTTTTTAAGATGGGCACTTTGATTTTGGAGTTAAGAGCTCACATCATTTCACACACAGTACAATGTGGGTATTTTTTAAGAAGCCTATAAATTACGTATGATATGAGTAGTTGTGTGTACATTCACAGTATGGCTGACTTGCTTTTTGTTCTAGGCTGAAATTTTTTAAGTCTGTAAGCTGCTAATGAGCTGCTACTTGTAGTCTATGGTTTGATTCTCCCAGCATCCATTTCTTGCTGTGTGTCTCTGAGCAAGTCATTTAATGAAATAGCTTTTCTAGATTACCTTTTAAAACAAGCTTGTGCTCAGTTGGTTAACTTGCTTAAAGAAATGGATAAAAAGAGCCTTTAAGAAATTATCACTTTATATTAAATAGAAGTTTTGTATTTGACATCCCACAAATCCAGCTGTATTTGATAACTGTTGGTGATATGGATGGTCATGGATGGTCATATCAATAAAAAGTTTATTCCACAATTGAGGCATGCTATGTTTTGTTTACCACAGCTCCTTTTATTTCACTTGTGAGCAGTGCGCCTCATGTTCCATAAGTAAATAGGTGTAGGTACAGCCCTTTTCATGAATCCTGCTACATCTCTCCTCAGTTGCAGTTGCAGTATCCAAATTAGTTCCTATCATCAAACACTCAAGCCTCCAGGTCAGGGCCAGATCCAGCACTAGGCAACCTAGGCAGCTGCCTAGGGCAATATGCTGGCAAGGGGGCCCAACCAAAACATTAAATTAAAAAAAAAAACAGAAATATTTTCTTAATTAGCAGCTGCATAATGTCACTTTAAGAATTCAAAAAAAACAAGAAAGTTTCCTGCTTTGCCCATGTCCCACATCTTATTGCTTCCTGCTTTCAGCCAATGAAACAGGAGAAAGCGTGAGCAGAAATTGTTCAAAAACTCCAAAAAACAGCAAGCGTTTGGAGTTACAAAATGAGAATACAACAAAGGTAATGGCAGCTGTTCAGTGCTATATGCTCGTCACGAGAAGAAAGTCCATTTGGTGTCAGGTACGGTGTGAAGAAAGTCCATTTGGTATCAGGTACTCTATGCAGAAAGTCGTGTGTGTGTGTAAAATGCCCCACTTAGTTATGGGGCTTGTAAGATACAGGGGATTAATGCAATTGCAAACCTGCTGTTCTATTATCTTTTTATTTGATTTACATTAGTCAGACAGAGAAAACATAGGGAGGTCAAAATGAGATATAGATGTCCTACAAGCATGCCCCCCCCCCCCGAAAAAAAAAAGCTATATAAAGTAATATTTCTGATTTGTTGTTATAATGCTGGTAGGAATGTGGGGCTCTGTATGGTTGAAAGTACCTTATGCTCTTATCTGTTTTTTTAAATAGTCAATCTGGCTTTGTCGGACTAGTGTGTGTGTGTATGTGTGTGTGTGTCAGAGAGAATTAAGCTGGAATACTTTGGCTACTGTGTGCTTTGGATCATTATTATTGTTAATTTTTTTGACACTGACATCTGAGAAGGATGTAGTCAGCAATGAAGCTATAATTGTTTGGTTTGGGAGATGCCTGTGGATATAAATGTGCATGTTATCTGCCACTGGCCAGATATATTTTCAGTGAATGTGAGTTTCAATGGAAGAGAAGTTTAATGTTTAAGTTACGTTTAATGTCAGTGCAAAACTATCTTGTTTTGTTTTTTTAGCAAAAAGACATCCGTGTCTGTGCAATAAAATTTGAAATGAAGGATTTAAGTCAAATCTCTGCAAGTATTGTAAAAGTAAATAAGAAAATAGTATACAGACTGACAGGTTTTGAACAGTGTTTATACTTATTGGAGAAAGAAAGCCAAGGAATGGTTGGAGGGGCTGGTCCAATACCCTGCTTAGGGCCCCATTTGACCATGATCTGGCTCTGCTCCAGATATTTGTTAACTAAAAAAAAAAAATGAATAAAGGTTTCATGTCACATTACTGTGATTTACTCCCTTCATTTGCTAATAATAATCATACCTGCTATTGGAATAAATCAAAAATGCAATATGCAAGGTTATTAATATTAACTCATTTGTGATTGTTTTTGCAGGGTCTTGAAATTATTCGTGGTTGCCAAGGGATGAATATTGTTGGCTGTGATCTTGTGGAGGTTGCACCAATGTATGACATTTCTGGTAAGTTCTGAACACAGGGTTACGGTGTCTGTGCTAACATTAGGTGGTTAAGTTTAAAGAGAGACTCCTAAACTGTTAAGAGCAACACTGACAGCACTCACTGGTGAGTTATGTGAAAATATTTTACTGTACTGGCAGTGTTTGTTTCTGTGATTCCATCTCACAATTTTGAGAACCTTATTAGTTCTGCATATGGAATTCCACTCTCTAGTACACCATTATGGAGATGTATTTTGAAAAACATAAATTATACATTTACTATAATAAGTAGGTCCATCTTTGGTAACCAATAGGACTTTATCCTGCTGGCATTAGGACCACTTGACCAATTCTTTCCCATGCTGGCACAAACCCCTCCCTTTCCCATCATGCACTCTGTATCCTTCTCTGCCTAGTTCTTTCAGTAAAGGAGAAAAAGAAGAAATAGAAGAGGAAAATGAAATGCGGCAGATGGAAGGAGGGTTTACTACCAAAGACAGACCACCTTCTTACAGAGGTATATAGTTATGTTAAAGTGCTTAAGTTTTGTAATTAATAAAAGAGGCACATCTTCGGTAATCACCCAGTCATAGTCCCTTGCTGACAAGCGGCCTGGCTACCCATTGTCATGAACACATACCCTGACGACAGTATTACCAAAAGAATATCTGGACCTGGAAGTAATGTCCATCTCGTGTCTCACAAAACTGTTCAGGAAGATTAGGTTATTTTAGTTGGCATGGATATCATCTAACATGGCATTAAGGAGAGAGCCCACAGAAGTAACAATTGCTCTAGCTGAGGCAGTCTTTGGAAGAACAATCACAACTCTGCCCTGGTGCTCATGGCAGGAGGTAATGCAGATGGCTAACTGTGGGGAAGGGGTGAAATCGGTAACCTTCTTGTCAGCTTGGATTTATCAAAATCAGAAATCGGTAACCTTCTTGTCAACTTAGATTTAACAAATCAGACAAAGAGCTCATCATCTTTTCTAAGTGAATTTGTTTTATCCAAATACAACCTAAACTCTCCCTGACTGATCATACGGTAGAGGAGGTACTCCCATATACTTAGTATAGTGTGAAAAACAAACAGGAAGTCTGATTTGATTTAGAGAAGACACAGGCAGACTGTGGTATCAAAGATGGATTAGTCCTTTGTGACACCCTTTCCTTATAGAAAACCTGGTGAGAATGTTTTATGAAGAGTTTGAAACTCTAATATTAATTCTACCAGAGTTAATGGCTAATAGAAATAACTTCTTCTGACTGTCAGTGGAACTTCTGGTTAAGATGGAGGCTAAGTAGTTACTCAGGTTCCTGACTGACTTCCGTTTACTCCCCAAAAAACTATTAACTACATATCAAATATAACAATATAATGGTCAGTGTGTTGTTATAGATACCAGACAAGATCGGCAAAGTTTTCAATGAGGATAAAACACAAAAAGAAGAAAACCCAAGTTTCTTTATATACTGACATACTGACATGAAAAAGACAACATGGTGGTATTGCCTATAACTTTTACTCAGCGAGGCAAGCCATCTGCAGTAGCTGTGGAGAATCATTGTTCACCAGTCACCCTATAACAGATCATAGCTGAGCTTCAGGACCATTAATTGCACTATAACTTCTTGTATGGAGAACGTGGATAGGAAATTGGCAGACATGGAGGTTGGACTTGCCTTCCAGTCCAACCACTGGCTTCAGTAGATGGAGAGATCATAAATATAAAGCAAAGAGTGGGGGCTGCAGAATTTGGGCTCGAACAAGTAGAAGCAAAACTAGTGGACCTAAGGCTGTGGACACAGGAAAAACATATGGCTTATGGGAATACCTGAATGTGAGAAAGTGTATGACTGTGTGCTTATATGAAAAGGCAACTGGCATTATGGGCGGGATTACAGGAGTGCAAAATTCATGTGAAACTGCTACACAGAGTATTTATTCCCCAACACCTGCATTCAAGAATGGCCAGACCAATTTGAGTGTGATTTGAAACCTGTGCTTTAAAGTTTATTATTTTATGTTTATTATAGACCCTGGGCAAGATACTCAGATTGGGGAATACACACGTTTTCTGTGACCATGACTATTCGGCTGATACCCGACTGAGGAGGGAAAGCTTTTCAACTAGCAGTAAAACTTTACTGGCAGTCCAAATGGTGCTTTAGACTACTCTGTCCAGCATTTCTTAAAGTGCACCTGCCAGGAGGAACAGTCACATTCACTTCAGTGGAAAACTGTGCAGAAGTTGGGTCAAGCTGCTCCATTACAAGTATCAGTGGAGGGACATGAAGCCGGATCAAGTACTACACAGCCAGCAATAAGTAGATTTCCAACCTAATACGGATCCCTGCTACTTATTTTGGAGAAAAGAACAAGAGAAATACGGTATGAGGGGCTTAGTCATGGACATGCTGTGTTTTTCTTTCAGCCATAGTGAGGGAAAATGGGGAGCACCTTTGTAGGAGTAAGAGGTGCAATAACAGACTTCTCCTCCTTTTTCTGGGCATTGGTATTACTACTCAAGTCTTTGGACAGTACACTGCTGTATTACTCACAGCCATGCCTAGGTGCTTTTTGCTGACTGCATGCATTGGGACTGTGGACATTAACGTCAGCATGCTCACTAATTTGAAGGGGAGTAGAATTACCCCAGTTTAATACAGGTCTGGATTTCTGGCTGAGAATTTGAACTGTAAACTGGAGAAAATCAATGCCATATGGCTATCTGAAGATAAATGGGGTGCAAGTTTACATGTGGCGGGTACATGATGTGATTGCTTTATCACTGGAAGGGGGGGGTGGAGCCAGGAAAAGGATGTACTAAACGGGAGCTTGTTTGTTTATCTCTCATCCACTGTATTTTCCTCTGTGTGACAACATCCTTTTGTCCAACCTTAACAGAGATTTGTACCCCTCTTGAAAAGCATTTACACCTATGATATGTATATAGTTTGATGGTTTTGTTAATTACGTTTGTTTGGTTAAAGTATCTTAATTACAGTGTTAACACAGATGCAGCAGTACATGTAAAACAGTTAGTATTTGAATGTTTGGAGAGGTATATAGTCCATTGTGACCTTTATCAATATCTAAACACTGGAGTCACTGAGGATATATAGGAAATGGCAGACAGCCCAAAGGAAAGAGTTGCTCTTAAGAGCATTGAAGGGAGGCATCCAAGAACTTATCATTGAATGTATGTAATTCTCTAATTAAGTGTTAATGGGCTGGTTAACTCTCTGAAGTGAGCTAAGTTATTCTCACTGATTAAATAATTCTCACCATACCTATCATTCCTGCAGGAAGCCCATTTCTTTATGGCAAAACACCAAAGAGTGACTAAATATTGGGTGTTTATCCTACCGTAGAAAGAAGTCATTTGACAGCTGAAAGAAAGTAGATTTGTATTTATAGAAAGTTATCTGGAAAGACTTAGGGCTTCTGTTCTGAATGTCTACTCCCTGGGACTGTGGTGGATGAGGGTATGGGTTGGCTGAGGGGCCGGACATTTTTTCAAAAGTGTATTAGTATATGAAGAGGTGACTAGTATTCTGTTCTTTCACTGGGGGGGGGGGGGGGGTTCATATAGGCACCATGAGATACAGAATCCCAAAGTTGTGCAAGTATCTTCAAAATAGTCTTGCATTTAATGGGGTCGGAGGATGCCCATAGAATGTTGTCACTGCCCCTTGCCATGTACTCATGCCCCCCCCCCCCCAGATCATAATTGGGTTCTAGGATGGATAAGATGTTCATCGTGTTACACTGCTGCAGTCATCACACTTGGATTATCCTGCCGTCAGGCGGTCCCGCAGTCGACCCGATTTCCAAAGTCTTGGTCTGGCATCAGTTGCTGTCGCTTCTTCCCTGACGTCAGTGTGCCAGGGGTATATAAGATGCAGCCGACTCCATTTTCTTCAGTCTTTCTTGTCGCGCGGTGCCCGATGCAAAAGCAGTTCACAATTGCCGGTCGGCCGACACCTGAGATTTTCATTCCGAATCCAGAACTGAAGTCTTCTACAAAGCTTAAGTACCCCGTTGGGGGAACTTTTTCTTGCCTCAGACCAATGTCAGTAAAAGTTAATAATTGTATTTCTTGTGGGAAGCAAATACCTCATAAGGATTTCCATTCCTATTGTATCCCATGCCTAGGCCCAGACCACGACGTCACTGGTTGTCGGTTTTGTGCTAGGTTTAACAAGCGCACTATTAAACGTCAGTTTGATTTTGCCCGACATTATTTTGGCAGAAAATTCAATTACACCATGCCGTCAGAACAACCGATGACCGGAATACGCAAAAAGCGCAAAGACAGGGACAGGCATCCGAGGCCCAAAACTGACGACGAAGCCTCTTGTAGGCCAGTCGCCAGTTCTCCGGTTTTCAGCGAGGTGCCTTCGCAGCCCCTGACGACCGCTTCTTTGGAACCACAGGCCGCCTCTGACTCCCACATGGAGATGGCTGGGCCTTTGGATACACCAGACTTGAGACCTACCGAGACTAACCCTTCAGAGGGCTCCGGAGTAGCTGAACAACCTGCAGCTTCAGGCTTGTTTTCAGGCCTACTCAGTTAACCATTAAATCTTCTGCTAAAACTAAAACAAAGAAACAACTTCAGCATTCAGCAGGACAGGCCTCCATGCCTAAGAAACAGATGCTCAAAATGGCCGAAGACCTAATTACTCTGATCAGGGGGTCCCACCCTCCTCCTGATAAAAGGCCTAGACAGGATGCAGACTATGACTCATCCGACCAGGTGTCCATCTCCTCAGATTCATCCTCAGACCAAGGATACTCTTTACCCCCTTATGAGGATTCTGATGCTGAGGAATCCATTCCTTCAGCCTCTCCACCAGAGGACTACTCCTTTGGGGAAACCTTACATACCATGCGGGAGCATTTCCATTGGGAGGGCCAGGATTACTCAGAATCCAAGAAAAGGCTCAGAGATTTCCTTTTATTACCTCAACACAGACCCCTTGCTATTCCGCCAGTGTTAGATATTGTGGATTATGTGTATGCTGAATCCATCTTAAATCCTGATTCTTTACCTCCAGCTCCAGTTAAGCCAGACAGATATTACAGAGTCCCTGACTCTCACAAATTCCTTTATAAAAGCCCTGTTGCTGACCCTGAAACTATTTCCCAGGGTCCCAAAGGGGTAAAGGCCTCTACAGCAAAAAATCCAGTCCCCTCTGACAGAGATTCCAGGGCATTAGACAGATGGGGAAAGAAAGTATACACATCTGCAACTTTAGCAATGAGAGCACTAAATTGACAGTTTCACATGCTTAAATATCAGCAATATTTGATGTCTCAGTTGAAACAAAAAATGCTTCCAAATTCAGATCTTCATAACTATAAGGAAATGCAGGATTTATTGCATGCAGCTGAACAAGTGGGAAAACATACTTTGCAATGTGGTTTTGATTCCTTAGAGGCCTCCTGTAGAGCAGCAGTTACAGGGTCTGTCATTAGAAGACATGCTTGGTTAAAAGAACAGACCTTACCAGATCATGTTAAAGCAAAATTATTGGATGCACCTTTACAGCAGGATGTTTTATTTGGAGTTGAGGCAGAAGAGGCATTAAAGAAAATGGAGGATAAAGCAAAATCTATGCAAATGGTGAAGGATTTCTTACAGGTTCAGCCTCCTCGATTTAGCAGAAATTGGCCAACAAAGAATTGGTCCTTTCCAGTTTCAGACAGACCCCAAAGGGGTAGATACAGACGTCCAAGAGGCAGAGGTCAACCACAAGGTACTTACAGGCCTCGACAATGGGGTGCTTCAACCCAGAAAGAAGGGGAAGACAGGCCTCAACCTTATAAAAAGCAGACCGATGACTTCCCACTACAGCTGCCAAACATTTCTCTCTTGGCAGCCCCCTTGGGGAGAAAACTGACACTTTTCAGTCACAATTGGCAAATAATCACCCAAGACAAATGGGTTCTCAATATTGTGTCTCAAGGTTACAGGTTCCACTTTCACACTCTGCCAAGGTTAAAAGGAATGCCAAATCTGCTGCCAAATCAATGGGCAGAGGCTCAAAGGCAAATTACAGCACTCATGGACATGAGAGCTATTCAAAAGGTACCAACACAGGAGCAAGGACAAGGATTTTACTCAAGACTCTTTCTGGTTCCCAGAAAGGACAAAGCCTGGAGGCCCATTCTGGATCTTTCTTCCCTAAATACTTACCTGGATGTTCCAAAATTCAAAATGTTGGCACTACAGCAGCTTCTTCCCATGCTGGGCAAGAAAGCTTGGCTCGTAACATTGGACCTCAAGGAGGCATGCTTCGGATTATGCCTGGGGAGCACACATGGCAGGAAAATGTATTCAGGGCAAGTGGCCCACAGAACAAAGGCATCTTCACATCAATCAAAAAGAGATGCTAGCAGTACAAAATGCCCTTATAGCTTTCAAGGACCTTCTGCATCCAGGACAACTACTACTAAAGACAGACAAACACCACAGTTATGTGGTACATAAACAAGCAAGGGGGCACTCATTCATATCCCCTCTGCAGACAAGTCATGACCTTGTGGAACACAGCTATAGCCTATCAAGTTCATCTGCAAGCACAATTCCTGCCAGGAGAGAAAAACACACTGGCAAATGACTTAAGCAGAAATGTCAAGGATCCGCATGAGTGGAAATTACATCCACAAATGTTCAGGATGATAACACAGAAATGGTGGAGCCCGGACATAGATCTGTTCACATCCCCAATGAATTGCCAGCTACAGAAATTCTGCACAAGGACTTACCACCCACAAGCATGGAAAGTGGATGCCCTTTCATTCAGCTGGAAAAACCTACAAGTATACGCTTTCCCACCACTGCCTCTCCTTTCAAAGGTACTCATAAAAGCCAGACAAGAAAGGCCAAAGATGATCCTGATTGCCCCAGACTGGCCATGCCAGCACTGGTACCCAATCTTAAAGAATTTAGCACAAGGACCACCATGGATTTTGCCTCAAATCTCACAACTTCTGACTCAGCAAAACAATCAGATAGTTCATGGCCAGCTCAAGACTTTAAACCTGGCTGCATGGCAGATTCCTTAGTCAAGCAAACAATGCCTCTCTCCAAAGCTGTTATGGATGTCATTCTGGAGGCCAGAAGGCCTAGTACCAGGAAAGCCTATTTGTATAAATGGAAGAGATTCTGTGCCTGAAACCAGGCTCACAGCCTTGACCCTCTTCTCCCAAATATTCCTCAGATACTACAATACTTGACTGAGATGCTGGACAAGGGCCTCTCCTTTTCATCCATTAAGATCCATGCCTCTGCCATCTCTGCTCATTACAACACAGATCCACCAATTTTTTCTCATCCTTTGGTAAAACAGTACCTCAGAGGGGCTAAAAACATAAGACCACCCCGTAGAGCACCAACTCCAACTTGGGACCTCAACTTTGTCTTGAAAAAGTTAACTTTACCTCCTTTTGAGCCAGCTAACTCAGCAGACTTAAAATATGTCTCTTGGAAAACTGCTCTGCTCCTGGCTATAACCCCAGCACAAAGAATTTCAGAATTACAGGCACTAATGGCAGTGGAACCTTTCATCATTTTCCACCAAGACAGGGTGTCTTTAAGAATAAACCCTACTTTTATGCCAAAGGTGGTATCAAGTGTGGCTCTAAACCAAACTATTCACTTGCCAACTTTTTATCCAAATCCACAGAATAAAGGGGAGAGACTACTGCATTCCTTGGACATACACAGGCAGTTACGCTTCAAAACTAAAGCTTTCAGGAAACTGAGCAATTGTTTGTATCTCATGCTGCAGGAACACAGGGAAAAGCCATTTCAAAACAGACCATTTCAAAATGGATAGGGCATTGCATACGTTTCTGCTGTACACATCATGGGAAAACTGCACCTAACAGCATCTTATATACCCCTGGCGCACTGACGTCAGGGAAGAAGCGACAGCAACCGACGCCGGACCAAGACTTTGGAACTTGGGCCGACTGCGGGGCCGCCTGATGGTAGGATAACCCAAGTGTAATGACTGCAGCAGTGTATACACTTGAACATCTACATTTATGGTAGGTACAAAACTGTACTTTTTCTTATTTCTAAGGAGCACAGGCATTTGTTTTTTAAAGCTGCAGTACCACCCATTTACTCTGTCTGGTCACAACCCCGTCTTATTGATAATCACAGCAGACAATGAACTCTTTGAAACATTTGTGAACATTAACCTGTGTTTTTGTAGAGGGATAACATACTGTGAGAGTTTGACAGTTGTCCTGACTGAAAAAGCATGAAACCTACAGAAGGAAGAGGAGGAGGAAGAGACTTAGTTAGCAGCTAAATGGGAGGAGCTAAAGGGAAGCCTGTTGGCATTGTGCCTGCAAATGGAGCAGGAGAAAAGACTAAGACTACCCTTACAAGAGGGGCCAGTAACCTCCAGAGGGAACTTGGTGAGATACAGCAAGATATACTGAGTGGGGTTGACAGAGCTGTAGCAAGGTTAAGAGAGTTAAGGAAATTGCTGGACTACAGGTTGGAATATATGAAGAAAGCTTAAAAATTAAACTGTTTGAGAACTCTCCCCAAAATCAGAAATGGAAGTTATGTGCCTGTGGGCCCAGCAATCTGATAGGTGGGTAACTAATCTGAAACACTATGGCACAGGCCAACTAGTCAGAGCTCCGTGTCAGATCTAAAAAGGTTTTATCCATTTTCACAAGTATCTGTATAGTGATGCATTAGGACCATTGTCAGTACTTGCATTTAACATTTTTTCATTCGTTGGAGGTCCCAATATTGGCTGGTGAGCAGAGGTGACAGTTAATGAGGCCTGTTCAACCACATGAAATAGAGGATGCTATTAGGCATTCGGCAAAAGGGAAAACACCAGGTCCAGGTGGCATTCTGCTTGAGCTTTATATTTGTAACAAGTAATTTTGTATCCCTCTGTCTACCAGATTATTTAATGATATACTGAATGGAGGACTAACCTTGGCTCCTTGAAATAAGCTTGGGTGTCAGTCATACTGAAGGCGGGTAAAGACCCCTCATGTGCCTCCTCCAGTAGACCACTCTGCATGTTAAATCATGGCTATGTTATTGGCTCTAATTATCTCTAGAAGGATGGCTTCAGTGCTTCCTGGGACAATTCATGTGAATCAGACCTTGTTTATTCAGGGTAGGTCTACATTTGATAACCTACTAACAAAATAATTAGATTGAAGATGCCAATACTAGGAAGAAGTCACTGGTTTTAATTAGCTGTGATGTAGAAAATGCATGCAGTAGAGTCAGATGGGAGTTCTTGTATGACACTGAACATCTTTGGATTTCCTGAGGAATTTGTTTGGCTGATAAGAAGACTATAAGGGGCCACACAGGCAAGGGTGAACATCCTTTCTCAAGTATTCTCATATCCAGAGGGACTGAACAGGAATTTCTTCTGTTGCCTGTGCTGTTTGTGATTTACATTGAACCCCAATTCTACAAACTAAGGCAGGCATCTTATTTATGATATATTTTGGGTAGAAAGGAGCTAAAGTGGCCCCTTTAAGCAGACAATTTGCTCATTTGTATGGCTGACCCACACTGGGATCTAGAGAGAGAGTTTCCGTTATCTACAGGTGTTTGGGCAGTTGACAGGATACAGAATCAGTGCAGACAAAATTAAAACAGTGTGTATTACTATACATCAGCAAATACTAGCAAAATGTCCCTTTTTAGAAGGCAGTGAGGGGATAAAACATCTAAGCATTACTGTGGGGACCTCCCTGACTAAAGCAATTGACTTGACCTTCAAATAAATTTTGCAGAAGGCAGTTTGGCTGCTGAACCAATGGGAAACTATATGTTGGGACATCAGACAAAAGGTGCAAGAAGTTAATTTGTTAATACTGCTGCTAATCATTTATTATTCTCAAAGTTTGCCATTCCTTCCCCCTCAAAAGACCTGAGACAGCTTACACAACTAGTGAAAAATTGTATATAGATGGAGCAAAGGCAAGGATATCCTGGAATGTGCTGACCCTACCAGATTCAGTGAGGTACTTGGTTTGCTGGACTTGTAGCTCTACGTTGCAGCAGGAAGGCTTACGTTATCCTGTTATGTGTTCACCCTTGGTGGGCAGTTGCTGGAAAGAACTGCTTATAACACAACTAGGTGGAGTGAGAGGATTATATTAAGGGATTGGAGAGATCAATGGTTGGCAACAGCACACTGGGTTTTAAAATTTCAGGACAGGTTAAATGGGTTTTAATATGAGTAGATACCTTGGAGTGGCTTCCTGATTTATTATCCATAGTATATGTGGGCTGTTGGAGGCTTAACAGGCCACAAATCTTAAAGGCACTTGCAAGAATAAGATGGTTAATGTTTTGGGACCAGCTAATGGATGGGATAATATCATGGAATTTGGGAGATTTTGTGAAAGATTTCTTATAAGAGTGTAGAAATGAGTTTGCAGGTATGGTGCAGGAATTAAGGAAACTGAAAATAGCATCAGTACATCATAAAGACAATCCCAGACTGATACAGTGGATTTTCGAATGCAAAAGCGATATTACTCTCACAAAAGGCATGCTTAATCATGCATACAAAATTTTGACAACATATAAACATAAAGCAACCACAGGTTACAAGCTGACTTGGGAAGCAAATCTGATGTAGGAGATTTGTCAGGAACAATAGTCCAACTTAATTTTAATATCCTGACAAGCCACAAGATCCCTTCAATTTAGTTTTTTAGGGTGACTGTCTTACATTTTTTTTACACCCCAAAAGACTATGCAAGGTATTCCCATCAACCTACCCCTTTGTTGGAGATGTGGAGACTGACAGTACACATGCAGATTGGATGCATGTATTTTGGGGCTGCTCTTCTTTGACACTTTTTTTTAAGAGAGGTAGTCTCTTTGTTTCCAATTAAGTTTGGTTCCAATTAGACAGACAAAGGTCCCTGTTTTTAATTGGTTAGTTCCCAGCATGGGATCCTAGAACCCATACAAGGAAACCTTTGCACTTATTATTGCAGGTGAAAGCTTGTGTGATGGAAATCCACAAAGTCCCTCCGAGGTATCTGATATAATTGCTTTAATGAAAGAAAATGAAAATCATAAAAGGCAGTACAGTCAAATGGAGCAAAGGTTAGCTTCTCAAGCATAACGTACATATTCTGGGGGGGGGGGGGTAATAGTGGATCTTTGATTGCAAACCAGAGGTGAAGAAGAATTCTCACAGCAAAGGCTTTAAAGACCTTTAAACAAGGTAAGGAGAGGGAATCATGACCTAAGTGGTAGTTGAAAATGCTTGCTGCATCGACTTTCACAGATTAATAATTTAACCCAAAATTAAAAAAAGTTTTGATAGGTGACAAAACTTTTGCAGTAGACTTGAAATCAGATCAAGGCTATTGCAAATTGCTTAGTATATGGAAAAACAAGTACATTTGTCAAGGTAGGTTTTTATGTAGAAGGCCATCAAGACCATTCTGTCTGAGAAATCTGTTACCTTAGTTGTCATTGGAATTGAAACAACCACGCTTTAAGCTTCGAGACAGGAATATGCGGATCAGGCTTTTCTGGTGGAGGAGAGAGCAGCAGCATCTTAGAAGGTTGGAACCTTACTGTATTGCATAGAAGGGAAGGAATGGTTGAAGAAGAGGGATCCAAGTCTGCCTGGGCCAAGAGTGGGGGATGAGGGTTAGTTTTGCCTTGTGTAACCTGGCTTTTTAGATGAACCTTATTAAATGTAATGGGGACATGTGTAAAGAGTCCTTTTGACCAGGGTGGAATAGGGCATCCTTCAGCTAATCTTCTGGAGGTGGGATCAGTGAAAAGAAGTTGCTGTACCCGGTACTGGTTGGACAGGAAGTAGATCATAGGCACAACTGCTAAGATTGTGTACCACTCTGTTGATATACTAGATGGCAGTGATATTGTCTGATTGAATGGAAATTGTTGCCTTGGGTAGAGAGTTCTGAAATGGCAAAAGGTACAGAAGCAGTGCCCTCATTTACAGGAACTTACTTTGTAAAAGGGTCTGCTGAGCATCCAGGCCTCTTGAACCATATGACTGCTAAATTGATCTCCCAGCCCAAAGCAGGCATGGCCAAGGCAACAGTTGCTAGTGGAGCCTGAAGCTGAAAGCTTTTATTTATTTATTTATTTATTTTTTTAGGAGTTTTGTATGATCTAACTACTGGATTGTATGAGAGTAGCAAGCCTTGGAAATCCACATGTGATGAAGAAGAGAATCTGAGCTCCGAGACCATGTAACCCTGTGGTCAACTGGATAACCCTCATATGGCATCTGGCATGAGAGGGACAATAACAATTGATGTAGCCATCAAGCCCAGTGAGTTGAGGCAACTCTGTGTTTTGCATGACAGATGACATCTGCTGAAGGAAAAAAGATCTTCCCAAGAAGCAAAATGTGATGTACAAATTTGTCCGTGTGAAGCATTATGAAGACTATTGTTTGAACTGTGTGGAGACAGGAATTGACAAGGATCACTATAACTCCCAGTGCGGAGAACAATCTACTCGTATACTTACTGTGATAAAGATGCTGAATAAGAATGCTTAAAATTGGGGTGACAAGAAGCCAGTCATTCAAACTGAGGGACATCTTGTACCTATGCAGCCTGAAATGGGCTTCAAGTATGAACTGAATTGTTAAACACTGGGTGCAGAGGTGAAACTGAAAATGTTCAAAACTGGTAATGACTGTCTGTAACATGAAAACATAGACTCCTCCGAATTGTTTGTAAATTCAAAGATGGAGGAAGGTATCTTAGAGGTGTAAAGGTCATATCAAGTCTCCTTTTGACAGGCATGGTAGAATATTTTGATCATTTGAAAAGCTTTTTTCTGAACAAGTGTTGCAGCTGCTGAAACTGGTAGTGTCTGAATGAAAATCTGTCATTTAGCACAGAGGACTAAAGTTCTAACCTGTTAATGAAGTGCTTCCTGTGCCAAGGGTACAGGGTTTGAATCTTTTTTCACCTTAATTTCCCTGTGTGACTTTGAGCAAGTCGCTTAACCAGACAGAGTTTTGAGGCAATTTGAATCTCAGACCTAATGGTCTTCTGGTCTGCGTACTCTAGTAACTACCTGTGAACAGGTATGGTCTGAGGTCCTTGATTTTCTTGACCACCAAAAGCAATATGAGTTTTGCTGGCCTGGTGGGACTTTTTTTTTTTTAAGGAGCATCTACTCTTCCTTACTTCCTTCCTACTTGATTTTTATGGAATGTAGATATGAAAAGGGTTGAGCTAGCCCTTGTAAACAATCTCCCATTCCCACTTGTTCCTGGAAATCTTTGCTAATAGTAGGATGTGGAGGGACAGCCTCCACTCACCTGTCTTCTGTGGAAGACTGTTGTGCCCAAACGCCAGCACTGCTGCTGACTGTCGCCTCCTGAGGAATGACTGGGATGTCCTAACCTCCAGGCCTGTGACCTTTCTGGGATCTAGCCTGAGGGATTTGTGTATTTCCAGTACCATCCTGCTGTTGTTGCTGTGATCCACATTTAACACTGGTTTCTCCACTCTGTGGCAAATGCACAGTTGTAAGGTTTTTCTTTGTTCTTTTATTTTGTGAAAGCAGAGTTCAGCCTGAGGACCTAACAGGAGTTATACTTGAGAGTCAGAAAAGGCCACCTTGGTATACTTTATAGACTGGGTCAGTCACAAGCAAGAATGCTGGTGGATAGCAATGATAGATCCTGCTGTTCTGACAGTCCCATTTACATTATATCATTATATACCTCACGGCCCATATGGTTGCTAAAGGCCAATAAAGTAGACCCCCTGTACCCTGATATTTTCAGTTTCACAAGAGACTAATGGCTTTCTAGGAATTGGGAGACATCAGAAAAAAATCACAATGGGAAGGAGGTAGGAGAGGAAGCAGTAACCTCTAGCTGGGTGTACCACCTGGTAAAAGATGAAGACTGAAAACTGTAGACTGGGATTCCTAACAAAGTCTTTAAAATGGTCCTAAGGTAGTGTGATGTGAAGGCTGTGATGATCTCTTTGATAGGGCTCCCAGTGGCTGAAAGGTCAGCATCAACCAACCCAGCACCTGGCAAGTCAGCACTGAAGTGTCTGATGTGAGAAGGAGCAGCACATTGAAGGGTGCTGGGGAGTTTTGGCCTATTAACACTGAAACTATTGACACTAAGACATAAAAATGTGGTACAACATCAGAAGTAGAGCCTGAAGTAACACGGTAAGAGAGTGTTTGAAAACTTTATACCAGGAAAGTCAATACCCATGTAAAAAGGTAAAAGCACTGAGAATAACAGTGCTAGAACTGGTGTTGAAGCAGCTGGTAGCATAAATATAGGCACTGGAGGAAAAAGAATGACCAGAAAGAAAGACTGACAGACTTCTAGAACCCACAGAGCCATTGTAGTAGGAATTGAAGCCTTTTGATCTGCTGAGTTCAAAATACCTTAATAAAATACCCAACTGCTCATAACCAGTAAGTGGGAAACCAAGTGCCTCCCACAAAGTCAAAGGGTTTGAAGGTTTTGATAACCTGACAACAACTGGACTTGTGCCTTTTAAGAAGAAAGAGCCAATGTCTTTCCCACTATTGTAGCGGAATGCTTAATTGGCTTGCCTTTAACACCATTAGAATCTTTAACAATTATTTTGAGGCAGGATTGCTTTAGAGTGTGAGGATCTTCAACCATGGTTGGCTGGATGGAATAATCCTTGAAAGAAGAAGGGTCTTCACAGTCCTTAACTGAAATTCATGCTTGGGTTTAGGAACTGTAGCACAAGAAGTGGAGGGAGTCTGAGATGGAGAGCAGTGTTTCTTTTCTAACACAGGAAGTCTTTGAGAAAGTGCAATAATTCTTATCATGCTGTTTATGTAAGAGGTATCCTCATCTAACATGCCTGTCAGCAGAAGCAATAGACCTTTTGCTGCCGCATTATGGAGTAAAGGAAAAGGTGATACAAGTACTGAGGCCACCTGCCAAGGTAAGATAAACTAAAACATTTCTTTTAGATAGGTAAAACAAGGGCAGAAGAAACTACCAAGAAAAAGGTAAGGCATAAGAAAGAAAATAAACATAAGTGAGCTCAAGATTTTTAGAAAGGCAGTTAGGGGCTGTTTCTGAGTCGCCTGTTGTTTTTGTGACAATTAAGAACATGGGAGAGAAGGATATATGGTAGCATGGGAAAGTCTAATGCAGTTTATAGTCCTTATGCCTGTGGCGTAAGTTATAGAGGTTATGAAAAATGGCCTCCTCCTTATCAGATCATCCTGTTCCCTGGAGATGGGCTGAGAATGGAGGAAGCTGTTGTCCTGATGCTGTTCTACCCTTTAACACTTCAGGCTGCTGTGAGCTCATTTTAGTGGGAGGTGAACATAATGGTTAAGGTGCTTACCTTACAGACAGAATGTACAGGGTTTGACTCTCACATGAGGTAATTGGCTAGGCTGTTGCCCTGATTAGCATAGTACTATCCTATGAACCATATAGCATTATTCTCTCAAGACTTTTTGGGGTGTTTACAACCCTGCTGCTGGCTTTGTCTAGTATAGCTTAAACCCACAGCAGAGAAGCAAAGATAACTTACTATGACAGTGGATTATGGGATATGCTGTCCATTTGTGAACCCTAGTGGCAGGAGTATTTTGGCAGTGTGGTTTTGTAGAGCCATTTCCTGGCAGTATGCTTTCATTTCTAATAATTACTGACAAAATTATGTAGGTGTAGCTGCAGCAGAAGCAATGTTTTGCAATTCTGTGACACATACATGTTTAATAGTTGCACTCATTATGTGCACTTGTGTAAATCTGAAATGAGCAGTTCCTGACTGAGCTTTCTCTTGTAGCAGATCCAGATTAACACTTTGACCACCTCATGCATTAGTACTGGGCTTTTGATTTGCCAACAGTCTTCCTCCTGGTGCTGCCAATATTAATATTAATATTAATATTTTAATTACTGTTATGCAATGACTGGCCATTAGTATTCAAAAATATGCATGCTGATTGGCCAGCCCAACCAGCATACCCGTTGTAAGTCCCACAATATACCAACGGAAAAAGATCCGGTCACCCGGACTTCTTTCCATTCGTATATTCCAAAACTTTTATTTTTTTCAACAAAAATTTAAAAAAAAAAAAAAATGGAGGAGATACAAAGAAAATCAGGTACATTATTAAAACTAAAGACACGTACTTGAGTTTCTTTGCATTTCCTCCATTCTGTCTCTCTCTTCTACCCCTAAAGTAGCCCAAACTTTTTTTTTTAATAATAAAAAAAAAACAAAAACGGAGCAATGGAGACTTTCATTTCTCCGTTGCTTCCTTTTCAATGCATTGATGTACTTGGGTATGCATGGGAGCACAAGTCCCATACGCATGCGCAGTACATCAAAACAACGCAGCAGTATACCACCAGCCGTGGAAGAACAGTAATGTGTCGTTATACAAAAACATATTTAAGAATTTTTTTCTTAAATAATGTCATTGTATAATAGCAATAACCAACTCCGTGGTTGTGGTATATTGAAATTTACCCATGGTTGGCTTTATTTCATCACTCAGACTTCGCCCTCATGATTAAACCACACAAACCGTGGGTAAATCTTCAATATACCACACCACATCATTGGTTATGGCTTAATAAGTAGTAGTGTGACAAAGGAGAATTCTGCTAGCACAGCTATCTGGAATTTTTTAAATAATTATATGTCATTTGTGAATATCATCATGATTTCTATAAGATGCTTGTGTTACAACTGTATTAGAACTGTATGCCAAACTGGTCTGTACAGACGTGTGTTAAAAAGATATTTTATAAAGTGCTTATGCTTAAAATGTAACCACAGTGTGCCCTTCTGGAAAAGAACAGAAATGTACATGCACTATTGTAACTGTTTAAATGTACATATTTTAACAGTGGAAACATTACAAGGCTTGAGGGAGATAGCCAGGGAGGCACCTGATTCTCAAGGAAAAGGGGCACCTGTATACGGGGACAAAGGTTTAATGTATAAAGAATGGACCTGGAGGGTTAGAGGGTGAGAGAATACAGTAGTTGGTATTCCCCAGAGCCTACCGTGTGGCACTTCTAGCCATAGCCATAGCCCATGGCATTCCCTTTGCAGGTCATATGGGCATAAAGCATACAAAGAGACGTATTATGCAGAACATTTATTGGCCTGGGATTTCCAGGGATGTGACAAGGTACTGCAGGACCTGTGAGCAGTGCTAAAAAGTAGGCACGGCAGGAGACAAAGTGAAAGCTCTTTTGATGCCTTGACTTGTGATTGAAGAGCCATTTCAGAGGGTGGCTATTTATATTGTGGATCCTCTGAGTACCCAAGTTCCACAGGAAAGAAGTATATCCAAGTGGTAGTAGATTATGCTACCAGATACTCTGAGGTGGTGGCTCTGTCCTCCATAGAGGCAGAAAAGGTGGCAAATGCTTTCTTAGAGATTTTCAGCAGGGTAGGTTTTCCAAAAGAAATACTGACTGACAGAGGTACCAATTTCATGTCAGACCTGCTGGCTTGTCTGTGGGACCGCTGTGGACTGAAGCACCTAAAGACCACCCCTGCTATCCCTAGACTAATGGTCTTGTGAAGAGGTTAAACCCTACACTAAAGACCATGCTGCAGACATTTGCAGACCAGTTTAAGGAGGAGTGGGACAAATATTTGACCCATCTGTTTGCTTACAGAGAGGTGCCCCAGGAATCCATAGGTTTTTCACCCTTTGAGCTGCTGTATGGGCATAGAGTGAGGGGATCTCTAGATTTGATTCACAATGAGTGAGAGGGTGAGTGTGAATCCCACAAGGAGTCTGTTGTGGCATATGTCCTAAACCTCAGGACAAACCTCAGATAACTTATGGGCTTGGCCCAGGAGAACCTGTCAGAAGCCCAACAGCAGAAAAAGGTGTGGTATGACAGGAATGCTCGAGCTAGAAAGCATGCTGTGGGGCAGCATGTTATGGTTCTCATTCCTGTCAGACACAACAAGTGGCAGATAGCTTGGGAGGGGCCCTTCAAGGTGATAAGGAAGGTCAGTGATGTTAACTACATGTTAGAACTACCACAAAAAAACTGACAATAGTCTCAAAATTATGTAAAAAATTACAACTCCTTGGGAAAACACACAAAAAAAAACAAAAAAACAAATGGAGACACTGAGAATTCCTTGATGAAAAACTTTAATCCACATGTTAATCTACAGAAGGGCCTCACTGAGACAGATGCCTGGTGTCAGAGCCATGGCCTCAAGCTCAATGCTAAAAAGTGCAGTGTCATCCCTTTGGTAAAAACTCTGTACCCATGAACTACCACATAGGCAGAAATCTACTTAACACCAAATGCATGATAAGAGACCTTGGGACCCAGGTGGACAGTAGTCTGTCCTTTGATAGTCACATCGCCACAGTAGTCAGGAAATCCTTCTATGTGGCACACCTCATCATAAAAGGGTTCTCATCCAGGAAAAAGGTCATTGTTCCCCTCTACTCGTCACTCATTAGACCCATTATAGAGTACAACTCCCCTTTTGGAATGTACCTCACAAGACATCTGCAGCAGCTGGAAAGGCCACAGAAGTACCTTACAAAGAGGATTACTGGCCTCAAACAAATGCCCTACACTGACCGCCTCAAAAAACTCCAGCTTTACTCCATAGCATATCGCCTACTCCGAGGTGATCTCTGCCTAACATATAAAGCTATGTCAAACCCAGAGCTGTTGGACATGCTACACCTAAAGAAATCCCAATCCCTCCAAGCTACATGCTCTAGGGACCTAAACCTTGTCACCACAATAAACAGGACACACTGGAGGGATAGATTCCTGTCCCAGAGACTTCCTATACTCTGGAACAATCTACCCATCTATGTCAAGCAAAGTTCTTCATTAGCACTCTTCAAGAAAAATCTTGATGAGTGGATGGGAAATAGGAAATACACCCCGGGGATCATTTCTGTGTCTCTGCTGGAAAGTGGCACAGGAAAATAACTTTCTTGGGTGGTGTAAGCTATGGTACCTTGCTGGCTAGGCTTATGTAGGCCCTTGGGCCGATAGCCTAGTACCTACCTATGAACCTATGAATCCACTGGTTAAGCGCTTTCGGCCAAGAACTTGGGCCTTCTTCAGAACAAACTCACTTTCTTCCATTATTATATACCAAATAAAAAACGACACAATCAATCAACTGCTACAAACAATTAACACTTCTAACACAAGCTAAGTATTACCCTGTAAAATTAACTGTAAAACTGAATGAATAAAAAACAATATAAATATTATTTACACTTATCATAAACAGCTCAAACAGCTCTTCTCCTTTTAATTTTATTTTATTTATTTTATTTAACATTTGTTGACCGGGAAAGTCTGACTAAGTTCCACAGATCCTGTTTTCAGCAGAGGCCCGGGGAGAAATGCTCCTTAAAACAGCTTTAGAATTAACTCCGTTGTTAAGACCCGGTGTCTTGCAAACATTTAACAAAATTTGCCACTTTAACTCTCTATAATCAAGTTATCCTTCTCTATCTCCATTAAAATCACTGGAAACATGGTCAATAAATGTAAAATGAAATTTTTGGTTTTCTGAGCTTACTTTGTGTCTTTTGGCTTTTCCCGGTTAGGGGTCACCACAGCGGAACTCCGGTCCACTAATGATTGGTAGTTGATTTTTATGTGCCGAGTTACCAGCCCTGACACACAACCTTCAATGAAGGTACACCCATTCACACATGTCTCCACGCAGAAGACGCTCTAGCTGAGAATCGAACCGGACAGCATCTTACTGTGAGGCGACAACGCTACCGCAGCACCACTACCGCGGGTGGTTTTCTGAGCTTACTAAAGTGTGCTTATATAAAGCATTGTCCAAATTCTTCCTTTTCATAGCATACTAATGCTCATAAATCCTGTTTCGTAGTTGTCTGTTTGTCTTTCCAACATAAAATGAAGGATAGACTGAAGGAGGCCTAAGTTCTTAGCAGAAAGCACTTAACCGGCGGATTAAAGTTTTTCATCAAGGAATTCTCAGTGGCTCCACTTGTTTTTTTGTGTTTTCCCCAAAAGGGGTACATGGTAGAACTGCTAGGCAGGAGGCTAGGGCACATATTGTACCATGTTAACATGATGAAACCTTACCATGATAGAGAGATCTTGGTGCTAAGTATTTGTAGTAGAAGGCAGGAGGAGTCGGAGGGGCATCTGTGGCCACAGGAGCCATCCAGCAAAATCCCAAATTACTATGGCGGAGGGATCTCAAGACAGGGTATGGGGGTAATATATTCCTAGATAGGCATATCCCTGTCAAGCAGTGTTTCTCCAGGGTCACTTGAAAAACTAGATTGAGTCTTCGAGAGGGGGTGGGGGAGAAGTGTGACAAAAGGGGATACTGCCAGCACAGCTATCTGGAATTTTGTAAACAATTATATGTTATTTGTGAATATCAACATGATTTATATATGATTCTTTTTCATCTAACTTCAAATCCATTGGCCCACCCCTAATGTTGTCAACAGTTTTTTCAATAAAAAGGAAACTAAACCCATGTGTAGGACAAGAATTAATATGTCTGTCCAAAGCATTATTTGTGGATTTCGACCTGAACACCAACATTGACCACTTGGGAAATAAGAGTTATTAATTAGTAACAGGCCCTAACAGCATAGTTCCTGATTCTAACCAACTTTATGCTTCTTCTGATTTTGATATAGCTAAATTGAGTTTTATTACCACTTTTTCTGTTGATGCCCCTTTACTTAGATCAATCATTTCTAAGAATTGGTGTTTTCTTTTGGATGACGATTTGGTTAGAAATAGTGTGGGCGATTTCCCCCTTTGTGGCATTTAGGAAAGGTAAGAATCTGAAAGCGTTCCTTGGAAATGGAACCTTAAAATACCATTTACCACATTGTGGCATGTTTAAATGTGAGGCTTGTCGTTGGTCTGGCTCCTCCAGGCTTGAATGATTCTGTTTCCATCAGAAGCATTCTTAAAATGAGAGGGCTCTTACCAGATGAAAAACATATATATATTTATATATTTTACATGTTTATATAGTTGTATAATATACTTAATATTGATGTTTTAGTGTATATTGTTAAGCACTTGTTTTTAATTTTATTGTTTAATAACATATATTTTTAAATTAGAGTGTATACAGTTTTACTGCACTAGGCAGGGTCTTTAGCACTTTAAATGGAGGCTTGGTTTATTTAATTAAGAAGTGATGTCATGATTTGAAAGCTTATATAATTTTTGATGTATTTTTTGATTTGTCTGATGAAGTTTGCTAATTTCAGTAAACGAAAGCGCTTACTCTATTTTTGACTCAGTGTGGTTCTTACTCTATTTTAAGCAGTTTCTAGTTTGTGTCCTGACTTGGTTTGTTGTTTGTGGTGTTTATGGAGGAAACGACTGCACTTGGGTCTCAAGTTTTATTCAACACTGATGATTCTATGTCAAATACTGATTCTGGTGCTATAGGAAAACTGACTGCACTGGTTGAAATGCTTTCGCAATGAGTGGATACTCTTGCTAGTCAAGTTGCGATCACCTTGCCTCGTGGTACCAGAAGCTGTGGAAGTTCCAGTTCGAACATTTTGGTTAATTTGAATATTCCTAGGTTGCAACCTAATGCCTCTGGATCGCAGGATCAAGGTAATGTGTCTCCTGGGATTTCTTCATCTGGTTTGCCCTGTTCTGGTTATCGTACTTCACCTATGGTTGGAAACACGTCAGATATTCAAGTCAACGACAATGCTGGTGGAGCCGTAAGTACTTCCTTTGCCATTCCTAGCCTCAACAAATGGTTTAAGGATCCAGTTGGTTTCATTAATGTTTCTTCACAGTTGGATAACTCAATGAACGCTGTTACTGCAGAAAATATTTTAATTAACAATTTAAAAACTTTTGATACTAAGTTGTTCCGATTTAAGAAGCTACAAATTGAGGTGCAATATTTAACTGAATGCATTAAGAGGCAGCAAGTCCCGAAGGGGCTTAGACAAAGGCATTTCCCTACTGGTTTGATTCCCAATTCAACATTTCATAAAGAACTTTTAAATCTATTTGATTGAAAATGGGTTGATTTTATGAGCTTACTTGTTAGACTATTGTGCCCAGATGGATGTCTTGAAAACTGAACTGGCTGAATTGGATTTGAGCATTCGCTCAGATAAAGATTTTTTACGTTACAAATATGACTTTTTACACATTTTTTCCAGTATTGAGAATGCATTGTCTAAGATTAAGGACAATAAAATAAAGAAACTGAACAGGGATCAATTAGCCTATGGGAAAGGTTTAGCATATCCCTTACCTCCTTCTAATATTAAAATGAATAATAATATAGATCTTAATGGTGGCTTGATTGATACTGGTGGGAATCTTAACAATATTGATAACAATGGGAGTGTAATGAGTGATTCTATGCCCATTGAAGTGTCCCCTGCGAGAAGAAGTGAAAGACTTGCCAATAGATATACTAATAATGGTGGGAATAACAATGGAAATACTAATACTGGTGGTATGGGTCCATCTCAGGTTTTCAGGGGGCCAGAAAAGTAAACTCTGGTGGGCAACAGAATCGGCCACAACAACTGCAATATTGGAAGAAGAAAGCACAGAACAGAAGGAGGAGATTGGTATCGCTCCTGGTTCTGTAAGTGTTTCAGGCCCTGTTGGCACTCATTTAAAAACTGTTCAAATTTTATTGAACAGTACCAATGACTTTAAAATCTATAATTACTCCACATTTGTACCTGCCCCTTTACTTATTGATGTTCTTGCTAAAGGTTTGACATTTGTCCCTTCTACTAGAGGGGATTTGGCTAGAACTCTCATTGACCTTAAGACTTTTACCAGAAAATTTAACTTGAATGTTCTTTTCTGCACCAGTTCTAGTCTCACCAAAGAATTTAGAGTTGCTAGTGTCTTTAATCCTGCATTACATCCTTCTATAATACTTTTTGAAAAAAATTGTGAGAATGACTTTAGGACACTTTTGAATAATAAAGTGTTGCATGAATCAGAACTTTTTAACCTGTCTCGCTCAGAGAGGGATGTATTGAAAGGTTTGAATTTCGCTGATATACGTGTCATTAAACCTGACAAGGGGGGTGGGTTGATCTTTATGAATAAAGAAGATTATAACAACAGTATGTGCGCACCTTTGGCAAATGATGCCTATGTTAAAGTTTCTCTTAATGAGATTAATGGAGCATACCAACGAATTAGGGGCTTTATTAATGATCTGTTTATTGATGTGGATTTATTTAATTATTTTTCCATCTCCCACCCTCTCACCCCTATGATGTTTGGGTTACCTAAAATCCATAAAAATCTAGACAACCCCCCTTTTTGCCCTATAATTGATGGTAGACAATCCATTACATATGGATGCGCAAAATTTGTAGATACTAAACTTAAGGGGGCTTTGAAAAATGAGGTCCAGATCTGTAAGGACTCGTGGGCATTTTTAGGGGCGATTAATAATCTTCCTTTTTCTGAGAACCTCAATTTTTTCACAATCTATGTCCGTGATTTATATACGGTCATTCCTCAGGACATCGGTTGCAAATGGATAAGAGAATTTTTGTTGGAACAATGTTTTGATGGTTCTTGTATTGATTTAGTGATTTATTTGTTGGAACTTGTACTTAATAACAACTACTTTTTGTTCGATAAAGAGTATTACCTACAGAAAACGGGTGTCGCCATGGGTTCTCCCTGTGGGGCCACCTTTGCTAACACTGTGATGGCCTATTGGGAGAAACATTTCCTTTTCAAGGATTATGTTTTTCAGGAGAGGACTGCATGGTACACCCATTATTTGGATGATATTTTTATCTTTTGGAAGGGTGATAAAACTTCAGCTAATTTATTTATTGAACACATTACTAAATTCACTAACTTCTTAGAATTCACTTGGGAATTTCAAACGGATAGAATTTCTTTCCCTGATGTTGAACTGATCAAAGATCTTTCTTTGAATAAGTATATTTCAAAGATTTTTTAGAAAGCCAACTTATTCTAATGCATTCCTTCATTATTCCAGTTGCCATCCATTCTCCCAGAAGAGAGGGGTTGTGAAGGGCCAGCTTGTTCGGGCTGCAAGGATGGTTTCCTTGGAAGGTGACTTTATGGATGAATGCAACCTATTGAGGGAAATGTTTACTAAACATGGATACCCCAGTAAATTAGTAGATGATCGTATTGGGGAAGTCCAGTTTAAAAGATTGAATGGTTTCTTTAAACCATTGTTGTCTTACAGTGATAGGATTGACACTTTTGAATTGGTGGATTTCGACCTGAACACCAACATTGACCACTTGGGAAATAAGAGTTATGAATTAGTAACAGGCCCTAACAGCGTAGTACCTGATTCTAACCAACTTTATGCTTCTTCTGATTTTGATATAGCTAAATTGAGTTTTATTACCACTTTTTCTGTTGATGCCCCTTTACTTACATCAATCATTTCTAAGAATTTGTGTTTTCTTTTGGATGACAATTTGATTAGAAATAGTGTGGGTGATTTCCCCCTTTGTGGCATTTAGGTAAGGTAAGAATCTGAAAGAGTTCCTTGAAAATGGAACCTTAAATGATACCACTTACCACATTGTGGCATGTATAAATGTGAGTCTTGTCGTTGGTGCAAATACATCAAAGTTGTTAACTATTTTGTTATCAATGGCAAAAAATATTATATCAAAGGCAAATTCAATTGTAATACAAGAGGGGTTGTTTATTTGAGTTCTTGCATGAATTGCCCTGCCTTTTATGTGGGTAGAAGAGAAAGACCCCTCAAAAATAGAATTTATGAACACATGCATGCAATTGAGAAAATGAACTTGAATAATGCTTTGGCCAGACATATTAATTCTTGTCCTACACATGGGTTTAGTTTCCTTGTTATTGAAAAAAATGTTGACAACATTGGGGGTGGGTCAATGGATTTGAAGTTAGACTAAAAAGAACTGATTTGGCAATTGAAACTGAATGCTCTGGCTCCCCCGGGCTTGAATGATTCTGTTTCCATCAGAAGCATTCTTAAAATGAGGGCTCTTACCAGATGAAAAACATATATATATTTATATATTTTACATGTTTATATATTTGTATAATATACTTAATATTGATGTTTTAGTGTTTATTGTTAAGCACTTGTTTTTAATTTTATTGTTTAATAGCAACATATATTTTTAAATTAGAGTGTACACAGTTTTACTGCACTAGGCAGGGTCTTTAGCACTTTAAATGGAAGCTTGGTTTATTTAATTAAGAAGTGATGTCATGATTTGAAAGCTTATATAATTTTTGATGTATTTTTTTGATTTGTCTGATGAAGTTTGCTAATTTCAGTAAGCAAAAGTGCTTACTCTATTTTAAGCAGTTTCATATTTAAACCTTTCATTGTGGCTGATCTGTGTAGAGATATTTAAGTTTTGAGAGTACTTGCATGTTTATTTGGTGATGCTGTGTGGCCACTGCCAATAGACTTGTTCTTGGTCAAACTACCTTTTGTATTAATATTAATATTACACAGTAAGATTAGAAACCCTTTGCTAGGGGCCTTAAAATAGCTGATAAGAAGTTGATTGGTGGCAGTGGTAACTACCTTATAGTCTGGGCTGAAGGGGGCATAGGTTGTAAACCTGTGCCAGCCTCACCCAGGTCTGTGTGTGTGTGCGAGTGTCAGCTACTTGGGCAGGGACACAAAGCAGTGGTTGGACACAGAGGGTGCTGGTAGGTCTTGGCTTGTTCACTCAGCTGAAATCTCAACTCTATAACTGTGACAGTGGGGAGTCTTATTGGGGATCTGGAGAAAGAGGGAGAAATTAGCCCCAGAATGATTGTGGTCTGTGTGTGCTCTTAAGGGAAATTGTACTTGATGCAGAGAGCTGCATCTGGAAATACTGTGTGTGTACTTGTCATCCTTCCAATGTACATCCCCCAATGGTGCCAGTGGTGATGATTGAGGCTCCTTGATTACTGGTCCAGTGGTGGGTCATCACTAGTAGTAGTAGTATTACTATTACTGTTATTCAAGTCATAGTAATACATATAGGGAAATTCAAACAGTTCTTTTCTGCTGCAAAACAAAATGTAGCTAACATGATGTGTTGAACTTTTGCTTCTTTTTTGGGCTCAGACCCTTTGCTGAGATCAGGGCACTTTCTCTTTCCCTCTCCCATTCCCTAATTAGCTTGCATTGCAGGGATTATTGGATAGCGAGCTTACACAGCTAGAAAGTAAATTCAGTTGTATATAATGTGCGTGATTCCATAGAGTTAGCATGTTTCTACAGATTTCTGCTGCACTGTCTGGCGTGTTGACCCAGGCCTCTATTATGTGACATAAAGAGGTGACTCTTGTGGCTGAAACCTACACCTTTCCCCAAGGAAGATGACTTTATCTACAGCCACTTAATGACATTGCCCTTTTTATTTTCCCAATGGTTCCTTAGGCACTTACATTTCACTAGAGTAATGCATAGGAGCTGTCCCTCTGATTCACTGGGTAGGTTTTTTTATCAGATTATCTTTGCTATATTCATCTACATATTGTTTTATTTCAGATGTTTAGTAGACCCAAGCTTACATTTATCCACTTCTTCCTCATCTAGTTAAGCCTTTAGTCTAGCTGCCCATGCTGGACATTTTATGTCTAGCCTGTTTCCCTTTTCTGTGCTTGAATTAACCTATCTCATTTGGTTAGAGATTGGCCTTACCCATTCCATGGTCGATAATTATATCACCCCTAATAAGAATAGCTGGGATAATACCATAGATAATTTGAAGAGGAGAAATGCATGGAATAAAGCATTTAGGAGCTGCCACTATCCGTTAGTATTACAAAGGGCACTCCTCTTGTAAAGGTTCTGTTTTCCATCAATAGATCCAAGTTGAATTTGAATATAGACAGGGACAAACTTTGTTTTATGTGGATAGTGAGTCTGTTCTAGTGTAGCAGTATTCTCTGCGAGACATACCTGTTCCTCCAAACTGTTCTGTTGATATTGCAAAAGATGTTTAGATATCTAAACTGATTCATTCTAATGTAATTTGACTTGCCAATCTGAGTTGGAGGAAGCCTTATATGCCAGACACAGGTCACCTTTTAACAATCTGTAGGGTATAGAGTATAGCGACAGGACTTTGAGATGGTCCATGTAGGACAAGTTTAGACCTTGTATCCTTTTATTTATTTATTTATTTTACATTTGTTTACCGGGAAAGTCTGACTGGACACGTTCTTTTTCAGCGAGGCCCGGGGAGAAAAGCTGCACTTAACAAAACTAGCAACATATCGATAAATGCATAAATAAAAGGCACAAGTTGATGTAGTGGTAAGGTATCTCTGTGCGCATTTCAGTTGTTGCCTGTGTCTGGACAGATGCATGTAAAAGGGGGCATTATAGTCAATGATTGGCCTAATGAGGGCTTTGTACAGGGGGGCAATGACATCCCTGGATCTAGAGATTAAAACTTTGCTTATCAGCTATGCAATAGAGAAGGACTTTATTACAACAATGGACACATGTTGGTCAAATGTTAGGATGCTGTCCTCATAAGTTCTCAAATCCCAAACAACTGGATCAGCAATTAGGGGGATATTGTTAATGTGGTAGTTCCCTGGGATAGATGACTTCCCAAAGGATACAATAATTCATTTTTTGTCATTTAGTTTCAGTCCTTGATTTTGGCACCAGTTATTTATTTGGAACCAACCTTCCTACAGGATGGCTAAGTCATTTAAGGATACAATGACTGCTCCTAGCTTACAGTCATCTGCAAACTTAGTTAGCCAGAGCCCTTTAGTATTGGCTTTTACTTAAGAAAAGTAGATGCCAAACAGGAGAGGTTCCAGCACAGAACTCAGTATCACCAGTTTATCTGTTTGAGATTTTCTCGTCAACCAAACTACTATTATTTTACACTGAAACTTTCATTTCAGTTGAAACTCTGAAAAATGGAGGAATATACAAACAAATTCCTTATTCCTGTTGTCTAGCCCACATCATATTCAGAAAGTATATTACTAAGATCCAGAAAGTCAGCACTCAGAAATCTGTAAAAAATAAGCATAATTGCAAGTGCTAGAGAATTACAAAAGAAACTGTAAGGTGAGTCTTTTATTTGCCTGCTGTAATAAGCATGCCTTCCAGAAACCTAAGAAGATTCACACCTGATTTTACAAACAACAAAAGGTGCAGTTCTGGGTCTTAGTCCAGGTAGGTAGAACCAGAGCCAAAAAAAACTGCCATCACCTTGGAAGTCACACTGTAGCTCCTTACTTTTCATATATTAATTCCTTGAGTCCTAGGATGGTTTATAATCAGTCTAGTTGGGTGTAGTTCATTTCTTTCCCTATAGAGCAACAAACTTAGGTTAGTCAGCTATTCATGTACCCCTGCACGACTGCCATCCACAGCTGCAGGTACCCCTTCATGACTGCCATTTACTGTTACAATCCCTGAAGTAATTCATTACTGTTTCAAATTTTCTACCATCTCTGGCCATTGATGCATAGTTGCATGTTTTGGCGACAAATGTTTGTCTCACCTTCTCTGCCCTTTCAAATACCTTCTGAATAGATTGGTGATCCTATTCAACCTGTGTACCCCCCACACCCAAACCATGTTAGGTCTTGGTTTAGGTCTGTCCCGTACATTTTTCAAGTCTTTTCTTCTTTTGACTTTACTGCTTGTTTTGAAACAACTGCCTGTTTTACCACTTGAGAGAGCTAGGAGTAGGGAGGGTCTCATTTTCCCTTTGGTTCGTATGAGTGATATTCTGAGGATGGAGAGGTAATTTTCTGAGAAGCTGACAAGGATAATGGGCTGCCCTTATTACGTACATAACCCCTCCAAATGACCCTTCCTGTGGAGAGATATTCAGGATCATGAGGTTCATGGTGCCATGTCCTGTGGTGCCTCTGCCTTCTCCCCAGGAATACCTCCATCAGTATTTGGGCAAGAAGGATGAGGAACCCTGGGTCATTCTTCCACGGAGGCTGTCTTGCAGGATGGTGTATATGCAGTCAAAAGGCCAACTGATTTTACTTACTATGCTTCCAAGTAGGCAGATGGCTATTTACAATTTCCTGGAATGACATCCCTTTAAGCACGCAAAGGTACGATACATCATGATCTCATTGGTCTGGCATAAGTCCTAGATACCCCAACACCTTTTTATTTAGTCCCTGATAAGGAGTCAGAGACTACAGGAAACAGCTCATTTCTTTATTCTTCTGCCCTAATTGCCAGAGCATTCTTCACTATCATCAGTCCAAAATGCGTTACACTGAAGACAGGTCTCAATCCTTTGAGTTTTATTATATCCTGTAATAGAATAATCTCACTATTTGCACAATGTAGCAGTCTGCTACAGTCCAGCTACAGTATGTAGAAAACTCTTCATACTATCTTCACCTGAGACACAAAATGATTCTGAATTTTAGGTTCTAATAACAGTTTATGTAAAAATTCCTGGACCTGTTGTCTTCCTTATTGATTTTCCTCAGTTACACTAATAAAATGTAGTCTGAAAACCAGTTTATCTTAACATTAATAGAATTTCTTTGACTGTCCTAGGACAGATGTCAGTTCTAGTAGCCTGATTCCCTCTATGGTGAACATTTAATGAAGGCCTCACCCAATCAGTCTTACAAGCCTTATCTGCAAAGCCACGGAATGTATTATAACTGACCTCATAAACAACAATATCAAAAGTATTGTTAGACTTGCCCCACAACGGTTTGACTTTGTGAAGGGTAGATCCTGTCTGTCTGAATCTGGTAAATGGTAGACAACTTCAGAAGGGTTACAGAGGCTGTAGGCTGAGGCCATGCGGTACACACAGCATGTCTTAACTTGGCCAAGACCTTTGACACAATTCCAAACACTGGCACTGTACAGGAGCCAAGTGCTTTAAAAATTAACCCATACGTGGTATGATGGATAACAAACTGGCTGAAAGATAGAACCCACACAGTGCATGTTGCAGGTACATCATCAGGGTATGAAAGTGACCAGTGGCATCCCTCTGTGCAGGGTGCTGGGACCTCTCCGTTTTGACCTTTACTTCTCATATTTCCAAGCAGAAATCCAAGACTTCTGGCTGTTTGCACATGACTGTAAACTGGGGATTGCTGTTAAGTCACTCAATGACACCAAACCCTCCAAAGTGAATTTTCTGTAATAAACTCCCGGTGTACTTAAATGGGCTCTAACTAAATGTTAAAAAGTATAGTATTGTTACTTTTGATAAATAACCGCTCCTCTCATCATACTGTATAGACAACACACCACTACAAAATGAAAATGTAGTCAAGGATCTAGCAACTTGGGTTGAAAATTCCCTGTTTTGACCATCATATGGCAGTGGTCGTCAGGAAATCCTTTTATTTAGCACAATTAATTCCCAAAGGAATATCATTAAGGTCTAAAGAAGTAGTCACTCCCTTATACTCAGCATTGGTCAGACCAGTTATCAAGTACAATGATGGAGCATACCAAATATATCAAACAATTAGAAAGATCCCAAAAGTTTTTAACCAGAAAGTTCACCATCCTGAATTTCCTGAGCTATTAAAAGAGGATGGAAGCGCTATCCCTATATTCAGTGTCATGCAGACCTTTGAGTGGAGATCTCCTTCCCATTTACTGTGTGCCATTAAAGAACAACTTGCCCTAGACCTCCTGATAACCCGTAGGTCCAATGGCTGCATCAGTCCTAGAATTAGGGACCTAAATCTCCACCAGTAGATAGATAACTAAAACAGTGGAGGGACAGCTGTACAACACAACACTTCCCTGACCTCTAGACTAAACTTCTCCTGCATGGTAAGCACTGTGACTCTCTTATCTTCCTTTAAACATAGATGACTGGATGGGTTTCACAAATTTACACCTGATTCACTGTAATGGCCATCCTTGAGAAAGGAGGTTTAGCCTGAGGGAGAGTACAGGTAAGGCATAAATGGCCATAAGACTAAGTAACCTTGGAATATATATGAATAAATGTAGAAAGTTCATTTTTGGCAGTTATTTCCATACAAAGTTGCATCATTTTCTTCCTTAATCTGTTTCTTCAAGAATCCATACTGATGTACCAATTAATGTATACTCCCCAAACCAAATCAAAACCACCTGGAATGTAGGTTAACAAATTTCCCCAGAATTCCATCCCCAAAGATGAAGTAATGGGAGCACAATGTTTTAATCCTCCATATTATACCATCACCAGGAAGGTTTAATCATAAGTCCCTCCCTTTAACACCAGCATGAACAGATGCAACCTGTAAAGGTAATGAAACTTTAATAAGAATGCCAGTCCCTGAACATTCTTCAGTGCCATTATTCCAAAATGCCTTACACTGAAGGTAGGTCTCAAGCCTTTAGTTTTTTTTTTTAAATTATCAAATTTTCTTAGTGGTGGTGCTGCGGTAGCGCTGTCGCCTCACAGTAAGACGTTGTCCCGTTCGATTCTCAGATAGAGCGTCTTCTGTCTGCGTGAATGGGCGTACCTTCGTTGAAGGTTGTGCATCAGGGCTGGCAACTCGGCACTTAAAAATCTACTGCCAATCATTAGCGGACCGGAGTTCCACTGTGGCGACCCCTAACTGGAAAAAGCCAAAAGACACAACATCAAATTTTCTTATGTCCTATAACAGAAATATATCACTGCTTACACATCATGCTCTTAGCTAACAGCTCTTTGTACGGTTTACATCAAAACACTTTCATTTACCCCCATCTTTTTGTGGTTTCATTACTTTTTTCCTTCTTACCTCTCATATCTATGGCAGTGCCATTTTCAAAGCCACTCTTCCTCTCCCTACCCTCTCCTGTGTCGTCCTCTAAACCAGAAAGTCTGTTAAACATTTCCATTTCAGATGCTGTTTTGAGACCTTCTTTGTTCATACTGCAACCCCTTCTTCCTGTACTTTTTCAGTATCCATTTCTTCTATGGCTACTTGAGTTTCGTCCTGTATAACTGTATTATTCTTCAGACAGCCAACTCAGAAGTGCTGTTCTTAACCACACCTTTTGCAGTCCTTAGCAAATATTTCCTTTGTACATCCCACTTGGCCACAAATTGCACGGAAACTCTAAGACCAGGTTAACTTCCGCATGACCCATGGGACAGGTTAACTTCCACATGACCCATGGGACAGGTTAACTTCCACATGACCAATGGGACAGGTTAACTTTCACATCATCCATTCGTCCACACCCAAAGCATCTTTTTGGGTTGCCTTGCATACCTGAGCATGCATGTACTGTTAATGATGAATTGATTTTTGTTGTGTTTATCACTTTCCACAAACAAATCTTTCATGCCTTCCTGTCATCTCCTATTCTTTTTCTGATATGAGAAAAAAGAAATTACAGTGAACACTTAACTAAGTCCTGCAGTGATATCTCTTCGTTAATATATACATTTCTTAGGAATACCTACACTCTGTATCTCTTATTTAAATGCAAGTCATATAAATCATATTTGTCCCGGCGAACCTGTTCTTATTTTTCTTAAATTCAGGACACATTTGAATTAAAGCAGTTTGATTTCCAAAGCTGTAGTAGTTCATTCTATAAGTGTACCAGTGTTCTAACCTGCTGCATTGGTACAACCAGTGGAAAAATTTACCTTGTCCCAAAGATCATAACAATCCGTAGGGGCACCTCCAATGTAAATCAACCAGATCTGCAGTAAGAAGTGGCCTGTGATCTAAAGAAAGTTCTGCTCTGGATTTCCTTGTAGTTTAAACTGCTTCTACTAACATTTACAACTATACAGTGCTGCCATGTAACCTTGGGACATTCAGTGTATGATATCTGAATAAAAAAAAATCTCACACAAATTATCATCATAGATTTTTTCAGTAGTATTATCCATTGACTGTCATCTCCTGCATCTGGGACATTAGTTTCAATACTGCTCGTCATGTCCTTTTTTGCAGGTAAGCCTCTCTCTGTCATTCATTAAAGGGCCTACATGAGCTATATGGCTCATGCTATAAAGGCCTTACTCCCATGATGTAACAATTTGTCATTCAGAGACATGTTAGCCACAATGAGGTTAGACTTTGTTGTTGGCTAATTTGCATGTCTCTGAATTACATTTACTACTGTTTCATGCAGATCATTGGTGATCCACGTCCCAATAGGAATCTGCTACACATGTAGGCATTTTCCCATCACTCTCCCACACACACAAGTACATAAACAAGAACACATGCGCGCACACACAGCACAGTCCCAGTACCTGTCTCTTACCTGTTTACTCTCCCATGGCTCCCCCCACCCCTGATCACCATAATACTCTAAGTGCCATAATGGCGCTGCCTTGGTGGTTAATGAATCTCCCCATCTCCCTACCCCTGTACTGCTGTCGGTATTGTTACAGTTCTTCCAATTAGAGTAACCCTTGGTGTGTAGTGTCCCTCCACCGCCGAGTCCCTGTAGTGCTGTGAGTGTCGTGTGGTCCTCCTCACCTCCCAATCCCAATAGTGAAGTCAGTGCTGTTAAGGTACTTAAGTATTTTCCAGTCTTGGTGTCTAGTGGTTAATCTCCATCTCCATCCCCGATCCCTGTACCATGGTCATGGAAGGTAGTTGAACACGGTCTTTTGGCCATGTTCAGTACCCTGACGTGGTGGGAATGACCATACTGATATACATGACCAAGTGATTTCTTGACTGTCTGTGTGTAGATGCCTTCCTGGTGGCAGTTCTACGGGAGAGAGCACATGGCTAATTAGCATATGCCTCTCCCTTCCCTGGACTGCCTTATTAGCATTCAGCATGGCCGTGAAGCCAGCTGTACACAGTGCTGTGCATCGTCATGCTAAAGCACCATGTTAGAGTGGTTCCTGAATCGGGGAAAAGGTACTACGTGTGTACATGGAAGTATTCAATTTGCTGTAGCTTTATGAATCTCAGTCTCTGTCTTGTAGTGAAATTCCCTTTATTCACACAACCTCACAATGTCTGGACTGACTCCATGCTCCAGAGGAAGTACAGCAACAGGTCCCCTGATAACCAGGTTATTCTTGTTATTATTAATGTAGCACACTTTTTCATATCACTTTCTTTACATGTCATTTATATTCATTCACTGTTTTTACTAAAACTACATATTTATCTTGATACTTTAAATGCCATTTGTATTTGTTCTTCCACTTTTCTTCATTCTTCCATTGATGCTGTATTTCTTTTAGCTTCTCGTTTATATTTCATATCTTATTATGCAATATAGCTTCTCATATTCTATTTCATAGCCCACATGCATATATTTTAATTCATATTTATAGTATTAATATAATACATTTTACTTCCATAATAACTAAAAAAAATCATGTTCTTGATTTTCCCAACATTACACTCTTTTGCAATATAAAAATATATGCTCAGTTATCTCCATCTGCCCTTCATGTTTTCTTTTTTTTCTAAGACGCATTTCACCTTTCAGTAGTATTTTTGTGGGCCACTCAGCATATTCCCATGTTATCTCTCTAAATATTTATTCTTATAATAGTTTATATTTTAAGCATTTCTAGCATATATTCATCTTAATACACTATACTATTCTTTTATAATATAATTATACAGTTATTGCAGTTTCCATAAGTCTTCTAGAGTTACTTTCAACTTTGTCTGTGTCTGTCATAGATGGTTACTAGACATGTTTTCAAGGAGACCTTTAAGGGGCCTAGTCCATGTTTCAGTTGTGTCAGAGCACTGTCATGTTAAGCGACTTGCCAAGATTCACAACATGGAAGTGGAGACTGACAGCATCAAACCCTCAACTACTGGAAGCAACTCATTTGCAGCTCACATTCTTAATCTTCTGCACTAACTACCAGACTATTGTTTTTCCTTATGACCACTGAAGGACTGCAACCTACAATTTTCTGATCTAAAGTAAGGCTTTTGTCATACCAGTAAACATTTACTCTGTTACCTGATACACAGTTTTGTATCAGTCCAGCATATTTTTCATGGAGTATGTTTTTCAAAAATGTCATTAATAATGTAACATGGAAAACCACTAGATTAGCCATTTCAATCCACCCTTTTTCCTGTTGTGTATGTAATATATCTCTTTTCATGAGACAGAGTCTGCTCTCTAGATAGTTTTAAATAAGTTTTTATGTGATATATGCCATCTGCCTGACTGTTTTTTTTATGTATATTTTTTTCCTTCATTGGTTTTGCTCCTTTATTGTTTTATTTTACTTTTGGAGCATGGCTGAAGGTGGCATTCAAGAACTTGATTATACACCCCATTTGAACCAAGCTGCTATGTTTAATGGATGATTAGATCGGGTTTTGGGTCTAGTGGAGAACCCTTTACTAAAAATGGACTTTAACAGCATTGAGGTACCGTCTGAATCAGACATGGTTGAGTCTGTTGACTTTAATCCTCTGTTTCGGACAATAGAGAACAATTTATATCGCCTGAAAGAATTCAGTGGCAGAGATTACACATGGAAGCGTGAGTGAAGCATAAAGTCATTCTGAGAGGGTTATGGGTATGTAAAATGCCTACTTATGGCAATACTTACCCAGATTTGCTGAGAGATTGGCAAACTTTCAATCTGGAAATGAGTTTTGGCTATATCCCTTTATTGCTCAAGTTTTTGTCACCTATTGCGTTAGCCATGCGTGAAGAAATTTTGAGTGACACTGATGAGCTTAAAACCTTAGCTGGTTCATCTGCGTACAGCTGTAAGCTAGATGGATTATTCCCTGACATTGGCCTGTATGAGAAACGCCTCCTAAAGGCTAAGAAGAGGAAGCTGGTTAGAGATGTGAATGATTTTCAGCATGGCCGTATTTTTTTCCTGGTCTGACAACAAGGAAAGGCAAAGGGATCATTCACAAGCTGTGAATCATGCCTCTACTGCTACCAGTTTATCTCCTATATCTGAGGACATGAGGGGCAATTTGGTAGTGGGGGACACTCCACTTTTAGATGATGTGTCCACTACTCTAGAAGTACCACTACGACCAGTATTGAGAAAGTTTCTACTGATGCACTTATAGTTTCAGGAGCTGCTTCCACGAGTGCCACCAATACTTTAAATATGGTGGAACTGCTAGTGGGTGGCAATAGTCTCACCTCATCCAGTCAACCTTTTTTACAGCTCTGGCTTCCAGAGGCTGTACAACAGTTTTTAATCTCTCTAGTCACACTTTAACATGCGAACAACATGAGGTACTTTGTTTAGGTCTTTCCTTTATTCCTGCTGGCAGTTCCCAGGTACATGATGTTATTACTGATTTAAACTCGTTTATACGGAATATCTCCCTCAGGTTACAGTTTGGGAACACTAATGTTCCTGTTACAACCCTCAGGAAGCTGAGTCTATATGCACCTGCAAATCCTCCTTTAGTGCAGGCCTTTTACAAATTATGTGAGGATGACATATATGCATACTTTAATCAGAGGCATGGTATACGTAAGGTATGGTAATAACTTGAACTCACAACAGTTTTGTGCTCCCTGTGAACTAATGACATTTGACGATATTTGTGTTCATCCCGCAGATAAAGGAGGGGGTGATTCTTCTCATTATATAACTAATATGCATATTTTGCTAGATGATCCTGATACTTATGAGAAGGTAGATAAGTCACAAATTTCAGCTTTAACCGATGAAGTATGTATGCATCTTGAAGAACTTTTGTTAGAAGGTGTTACTGATGTAAACCTCTTTGACTATTTTATGGTTATACATCCTGTTACTCTCCTTGTTTATGGGCTTCCAAATGTTCATAAGCACCCTACTGACCCTCCGATGCATCCTATCATATCTGGGAGGGGTTGGGTGACCGAACCTCTGTCCAGGTTTGTCGAGAAATGCCTTCGTCCTATGGTAGATAGAACTCCTATATTTTGAGTGATACAAAGCATTTTTTGAGCTCTTTGTTTGATTGGTATGATACCTTTGAAGGTGAAGTTGATGATCTGTTTCTTGTGACAATGGATGTGGTCTCTTTGTTTACATGCATTTCTAATACCAATGGTATAGAGAACATACATATGTACTTGAGCAGGCACTCATGTTTTGACACTAATTCTATCTATCTTATCTGTGCTTTATTGGAAGTCATTCTTAACAATAATGCCTTTTTGTTTATGGGTGATGCATATATTCAACGAACTGGCGTAGCTATGGGCACCATGTGTGCAAATAGCTACGCCAATCTAGTTTTAGCTGAATGGGAGTCAGAGTTTGTTTTTAGTAACAAAAATGTGTTTCTTGAAAAGGTTCTATACTATGGTCGTTTTATTGACTATGTGTTTTTTTTTGTTGGGCAGGCACTTCGGATTTGTTGTCTGATTTTATAGGCTATTTGAATGCTACCACTGCCTATCTGAAGTTTACGTATGATTTCTCTGATTCTGATATTGCTTTCTTAAATGTGAGGGTGCTTAAATCAGCTGGTGGTCTGAATACATCCCTATTTAAGAAATCTTGTAAGAAGAACAATATGTTACATGCACGCAGTATGCATTCAGCAAATGTTAAAAGTAATGTAGTTAAAAGCCAGTTCTTTAGATCAGCACGTCCTCATACTAAATCTAGTGACATGTATAATTCTTTTAGTTTATTGACCAAAGAGTTTATGGAAAGGGGCTATAACTAAACAGAGGTATCCTTAGCACAGCATGAAATCTTTTAGGAGTACAAGGACAAGACCCTTTTTCACAAAAGATCAGATGAATCTATGTGTACTGATACTCAAGCAGACAACACTCTGAGGATGTGCCTGACTTACTCCAATGATGTTAGATCGATTTGTGATATAATAAGGAGACACTGGCATGTTTTTGGAGTAGATCAGCAGTGTAAGACTGCTCTGGGTACGCAGCCTTTTTTCTCATTTAGGAATAGTAAAGCTTTGAAGGACAGGCTGTGCTATAAGAAACTGACTTCTGAAACTGTGCATTCTTATAATGCTAATAAACGTGGGACATTTCCCTGTAAGAGGTGTAGCATGTGTAAGTTTATCAAAACTGACAACCAGTTTTTTCATCCTGATACTTCCCGCATGTTTTATTTTAATAGACATGCTGACCGTGGTTCCTCTTATCTTTTATACTTGGCTGTGTGTGATGCCTGACAATCATTTTATGTTGACAAGACTAATCGGTGCCTCAGAGATCGTATTAGGGAACACCTTTACTGTGTTAATAAACATGATGACAAAAATGCTTTATCAAAACATGTAATGCAGGAAGGGACTGAACAATGTTTTAAGTTTATGGTGCTTGAACTTGATCATGTTAGCCCTAAAGGGGGCGATATTAGGACTCATACTGAGTGCACTGAGATTAAATGGATGATTATTTTACAGGCCACTAGGCAAAGGATTGAATGATTTTATACCTGTAAAACCTGTGTCACATGGCCTAAGGTAAGGCCTTAAATGCTTTGTTTGTTTTAATGCCATAGATTTGATGAAGCATCTAGTTTTGATGCGAAAGTGCTCATCTTTTATCTTATTTTTAGTTTTGTTTTTGTATTAAAAGTTTTTGTGATAATATATGCCTTTTGCCTGACCATTTATTTCATTTTATATAAATTAAAAAATATTTGCATTACTTTTACCTCATATTCATACATTTTTAACCCTCAGTTCTCCCAAAAACAAGCCCACAAGGTGATATTTAAGGCCAGGACACTACTTATGTGGGGCCAGACAAGCATACCACACAGGCTTACTCAGTAGCCATCTCAAAAGAGGCTTCTTGATGGATGAATGGAGGACAGCAATCTTTCCCTAGCACAAAGGTTGGGCTTCAACAGACCCAGGTATTTATAGACCCATAAACCTGACCAGCTTCATCTGTAAGGCTATGGAAAGGATCAGTGTGAGATTAATAAATAAGGATATAGGTAACCTACAGACTGTCTACCCAAGTCATTTCAGATTTGTCAAGGGTAGATCTTGCCTACTTAACACGGTGACAGCTGTAGCAATGGATGACAAATTAGTACACACCACAAATCTAGGCCTCACAAAGATATTTGACACCATCCCACACTCTGGTATTGTAGACAGTCTTCCAAGCTAAAAGTTAATCCCTATGTATCTTGGGTAGCAAAATGGCTGACAGATATAACCTGAAAGTAAGGGCAAATGGCTTTACCTCCTTCCAAAAGACTTGTCACTAGTGGTGTGCCCCAGGTTTCAGTCCTTAGACAGATCCTCTTTTGCATTTACTTCTTGGAGGTCAAAGCTAATGTTAAGAGTTTGTGGCTGACCAGTTTGCATATGATTGCAAACTTTGTATCATCCTAAACTCAACAGTGGACAACATGGTACTCCAAGAGGGCTTGACCTAAACTAATATCTGGTATAAAAACCATGGGCTGAAGCTGAATGTCAAGAAATGTAGAATTGTTTCCTTCAGCAACATGACTCCCTTTCTATCACACAGACAACACTGTAACTATCACATTGACAAAACATCCCTGAAAATTGATCCTGTAGTCAAGGATCTGTGAATTCTTGTTGACAACAAATTGTTGTGAGATCGCAATATATTTACTATTGTAAGGAAGTCCTTTTAATTTGCTCAGTTTATATCTAAAGGTTTGGCATCCAGGTCCATGAATGTAATCAGTCAACTCAACTTAATATTCATTTGGCCAGTCATTGTGCCTGAATGCTGTAATTAAATCAAAAGGTGCTTTAACAAAGTATTAGTTTAAGGGTGTGCACTTGTACGTTTTTTATTTTTTATATTTTTTCCCCTAACAATTTTTTTTTCAATTGAATTGTACAGGTTACAGGTCACATTAAAGGAGGGAAAAGTTTTGAAATGATTTATTGTGGTTTCATTTTTTTTATATCACAGAAATCTGGCACTTTAACAGGGGTGTGTACACTTTTTATATCCACTGTATACATGACACATTTTTTCTGTTTAATTTTCTGTTCCATATTGTCCATGTGTACAACAAGCAACAAATTGTTCAGTGAACAATCTTATTTTGGTTTCACTACAAAACCCTGAGTAAAAAAATGCCAAAGCATTGGTGAGCACTAATCTCCAAAACACTAGATGGATGAATAATCAAACTATAAGTGATTTTGCAGGGGCATAAGCCTATCTGCAGCACCTGCACCTCTTAAACTTGTATATTTACTGACTTCATAAACAGAGGAGTTCCTGGTAGTGATTTCCAGTGGTAAACAGTCAGTGTTGTTTTGATTCTCGGCATCTTGTGATGCTGAGCACATAATTATCTGGGAATGTGAATTTGGTAACCTGTAGAGAACCCCTTATTGTATGCCTTGTTCCAGTTATCTTCTTTTTACCCAACATAACCATTTACTATTGGTCTACAGTTTGAAGCCTTACAAACATCTCTTCACCGCCATGCAAACTTATTTTCTACATTATACTCATGCAAAATGTTCCATTACATATAATGTTCAATATTATCAAAGCTTAACTCACAGCAGTTGTCATGGTTACACCCCTATTTTATCTCTGGCAAGTTGTTATAGTTACTCCCTGTTTTTATCTCTGGCAAGTTTCTGCTGCCTCTTTTATTATTAGTATATTTTGTATAGCTTTTTCTTCTCCTACTGCACCTGTTTCTTCCTTGTTCACCCTGTTTAGTTCTTCATTTAATTTGTTACTTCTTATTCTCATCATAATCTGCAATTCACAGTTCATTAATACTATTGGCCTCCAACTCTGTGTTTTCCTCTCCTTTTCTTTACCAGCACATCATTACAATGCACTTGTATAACTCTTCCTTGCTAACCATCCAGCCACAACCCCTGATTTCCATTTTTGCCCATGATCACTTCAATAGTGACAGTCAAGCCAATGTTAAACCCCCAGGTGGTTAGCATTTTTACACCTTTATTATCCTGTTCATTTAGTGCTTCATTTACTTCCTTTAGTTGCTAGTGCTGTAAATGTCTATAATATTGATATTCTGTCATTTACATCTGGCATGCTTTCAATGCCTACCTTGTCGAACAGTTTCTACTTCTTTTATAATTACCTCTTTATTAGTATTATTTTTAATGTTTCCGTTTTCTACCATCAGTCATACTTCCTGTTTCTGTAACTTCTCTAAGTACCATCTGCAAGCTGAATTATCATTAACTTATTTTCTTCCTGATTAACCGATGCTTCTATTGCCTTCTTACCCTTTATATGTTGCTGACATTACCACAATACCATTTTTTTATCGTATGCATTTCTTGCTGTCGTTTTAAGAAATGCTTTGTGTAATTTTCTTCTAGTTCTTCATTATATTCTGTTACATGCCTTAAATGCTACTTCTGTGTCAGTCTTCTTTCTTGCATATTAAAATTTTCCATTAGTTTTCTCTTTAACCTCTATTCCACACACACACACACACACATATATATATATATATATATATATATATATATATATATATATATATATATATATATATATATATGGGTCTACTTCAAAGTATGGAATTACCACTTCATCGATACGACATTGCTGAAACTGCAGAATATCGAACACCTGGAACATCGAAAAATTTCCATGGAAAAAGAACCATTTGGCCACCATGGTGAACTTTGCCCTTTCCCCACTGTAGTGTAATCTCGGAGTTGGTATATTTAGTTGGGTGGGTTTGATTTGCTTCTCTCTTTTTTTTTTTTGTTTTACATCTGAAGAAGCAGTTTGACTGTGAAAGTGCTCATGTACTGTTAATAAAAGGAAGATTTTTGTGATTCTGGATCCTTCAGCCTTTTCTTGGTCTGTTTATCTTTTTTTTTTTTTTTGTTATATTGGGTTAGTGGATGCACTAGTTTCCTACACATATTTGATCTGTGTTTAAAATCTTGATGCTGTATTTGTCTCTGCATGACACGAGCCCCTCTGACCTCACGTTGTTGGCCAGATCTTATAGCATACTTGAGGCATTGTGCTCACCCACCATGCTGCTGTTAGTGGTTCCTGACTTGTGATTTAAAATAAACAAGCTCTGCACCTTAGAAATCTACCATGTCATTGGTTAAAGAGGTGTTCCACAATGGCCTGTTTTAAAAGCTCATGACATCATAACTTTAAGACTTAAGCACTTTGATAAATTTGAATTTGATACTGAGCTTTACCTGTTCTTCTCTCAGGCATGTATGTTAACCTTAAAACAGTCTGGGCACCACCTTTGATTGAAAGAGGAGTAATCAGTTAATAATTAACCTGAGTAAAATGGAGACTATTCACACATATTTAGGTCCTGTACAGTTGCATACCTTTTGTAGTCCGTGGTGGTGGTGCTGCGGTAGCGTCGCCTCACAGCAAGACGTTGTCCCGTTCGATTCTCAGTTAGAGCGTCTTCTGTGCGGAGACATGCGTGAATGGGCGTACCTTCATTGAAGGTTGTGCGTCAGGGACGGCAACTCGGCACATAAAAATCAACTGTCAATCATTAGCGGACCGAAGTTCCGCTGTGGCGACCCCTAACCGGGAAAAGCCAAAAGAAACAACAACAGTTGCATACCTTTTCCCTGTTTTCTTTGGATTGGAATTTGTGTCTAAAATGTGTACTCAAGACATTGGTTTTGGTGACCTACAGGTATTTAAGGGCCACATATCAGTCACGTGTAAGCCATTTTTTAATCTTAACAGAAGTAAATCCAGCCAGTCAGCCACGGTAGTTGCTGTATAAAATCATGGATTTTACTCAAAGAAGGAAACTGTGTTTAAAAGATGGTTTGTTTGTAACAGTCTTTAGATCTGATGAAGCGCCTGCTTAGAAAGGCGTGAAAGCACTTATCTGTGTTTTAGCCTCGCTTTTATGATTTGATTTTCCTTCTTTGAGTAAAATCCATGATTTTATACAGCAACTGCCACGGCTGACTGGTTGGATTTACTTCTGTTTTTACCTTTTTATATTTAACCAGTCTTGATCTGAGTCTACAATGATTTTTTTTCTCTGCATTTTTTAATCTTCTCAGGAATATCAGTCAGATAATGTATTTGATTCCTGTAAAGCCTGTTAAGTCTGTGCATGACTTTATCTCACTCTCATTGTGTCTGGATTACTCCAGGGCCCTTTAGCCTAGGCGTGGCACAAGTGACCACAGTAGAGTTCAGCTGGCATAGCTTTCTCTGTCCATATCACATCATGCTAGGCAGACTATTCTGGTTTCATATGGCATATAGCTCTCAATGTAAAGCTCTGATGATAACTTACCAGTGCTGTGTTGTTTGCATTGCTTATACATAAAGTAGTTGCTAGTTAACTATCTTTTGCTTTATCCTCTTTGACAGATGAGGGTTTCTAGTGATATAGATTTAATTAGGAATATTTGTACTAAATTTCTTTTACTTTTCAAACTGCTGATGTGTGGAATTTACTTGCCTGTGAAGATGAGAGCCAGAAGTCCTAGCTTTGCAGTATATTATTCAGATCGGTGTATTTTAAATTTTCAAGCAAAATGTCCATATTTCTGTATTGTGATTATCTCATTAGTTGACTGGCTTTTAAAATGTATTTATGTACACTAAGCTTGAATACAGGCTTATTGGACAAAATTAACTGAACTGTTTATAAAGTATAAGTAAATGTTTTGCATTATTTCAGTACTAAATGAACTGTGTGGTTTCATAGTAAAACATGGAATGATTATGCATCACTTTTTTGTCTTTTTTTTCCAGGAAACACTGCACTGACTGCTGCCAACCTGTTATTTGAAATGCTGTGTGTTCTGCCTAAAGTGAAATTCTTGTAATGAATTAGACACCAGATTCAACTGCTGTGCATCTCTTTTAGAAACTGTAATAATTGGTACATCACCACAGCAGTGCAGTATGTCCGTCTACTAATCAGTATTAACTGCTCTGAAGCTCAGAGTCGAACATGCAGCACTGTTGAAAATAAATCCCAGTGATTCATCAGAAAAGTTGACTAAATTCTTTATACAAGGTTGACACTGTGACATAAAAGGATGAAGCCATGACTTCAGCTCAAGGGTCACTAACTGAATCGGGGTTGGAGAAGCCCACTGAAATGGGAGGAATGAGAAGATGCATGCCTGTTTGCTGTCCTTAACAAGGGGGATGTTAGACATGCCAGGTACATCTGTTTTTACAGTGGTTCCTGGAGACTGGGATTTGTCTGCATTAATGAGCAGAAGGAGTGGGAAAAGCAGTTAGGAGTTTGCCATCACAGAGGTGGAGGTGACCTCCTAGCACTGCCTATGTACACACACATGAAGCCTTCTGTAGCATTCAAGGGCAGAGTTTAGAGCATAACTTAAAGTACCCTTTGAGTAGCATTAGTGTCACTGCACCAGGGACTGTCATCTCCTCTGCATCTCCCAGAACCCATACTCACTGCTACAGGTCAGCTGGTGTCCTCTTTTCCCAGGGGGAGGGTGTTGTAAACCACATTACAGAGAACCAAAATGGAGGGGCACTGGTTGGCAGCTAGCAGTCCCTCTGCCACAGGCCAAAAATAATGATGATTATGATAAATTCTTTATGCACTTACATATCTCTGCAGAAAGTGAGAAACCAGACTTTTATGGCATACTCTCAGGCCTATTATATCAATGCCTTGTAAACTTCTTTTAATGGGAGGCACCTGACATTTTACAGAAACATCAATTTGATGGCAGATATGGAACACTTCTTCCCTTTTCTGCGCATTACACTATTTTCTAAATAAACTATAGGTACTACTTAGAGACCTGGTCGTGAATTTTGTGCTAACCTTTATTTTTCAGTGATGTTTGTCCATAAAATTCCTGTTTAATGTTTCAGTTCTTGTTTTATAGCTTCATTTTTAATAAAAAGTAGTGCTTGTTCTTCTGCAGTTTCTCTTCTGGTTGAAAAATGCATTTTAAGATACTTATTGTACAACTTAATATTAAAGTCATCATAATTACTCCTACAACTTATCCTAAAGCTTACAGTGTTGAGAAGTTTTAACACTATAAAATATCTACATTAACCTAACAAAACTTTTATGTAATAAAATAATAAGGAAATCATTTTAATAAGTTGAGTGAAACATTTTTTTTAAGTTTATAGAGCATGACTGTTACCTAAGAAGCTCACAGTGTATATGGTACCATAGATACTACCGCAGTATCAGAAGTGAGTACCTGAGTTTACACATGTGTGTTAATAAGTACGTGGTATGGGCCACACAGTGCTGCACTGCTGCTTCACATCACCCATTTGATTTTCAGTGGGGGTGCCTTCTGTACAGATCTGCACATTGTTGGAGTAACCTATTGCTCATGTAGGTAGTGGCACCTCCACCTAAGTCACACTTCCAGACACACAAGTACACAAACAAAAACACACACACCACCGTCCCAATAGCTGTCCCTCATCTGTTTGTCCTCCCATAGTTTCCCCTTCCCCCATAATAGTTGAAATGGCATAACGGCTTGTGTCTAGTATGCCTTAGTGGCTAGTGTATCCCCCACCCCCGATCCCCATACAGCTGCTGATGGTGCTGTTACGGCACTTTCAGTTCATAGGTGATTACTAGGCTAATGGCACAAGAGTCTTTACAAGCCTAGCCAATAATACCCAGAATATGACCATATTATGTTTTAATTCCCCAGATATGGGATGAGGTAGTGTCAGGGTAGTGGGTCTTTGGGTGTTGGGGCCCTGAGTTATTTTGCCTATGTCCATAAGGGACATGGACAGTACCCCAGCAGTGAATTTACTGTTCCCCATCCATTTATCCAAGCTCTTTTTGAAGAGAGTGAGAGATGTGCTTTGTTTTATGAGAGTCAGTAGTTTATTCCATAGACAAGGCAGACTCTGGGATACAAATCGGTCTCTCCAGCAAGTTCTGTTAGAGTCACAAATAAGGTTCAGGTCTATGGAATGCGTAACCCTTGTATAATTTTTTTTTTTTTTTTTTTTTGCAAATATGTAACATTTTCATCAGGGCTAGATCAGAGAATGCCTTGTAGGTCAGGCATAAGTCCACTGTCAATAAACAATATCAGACAGAGTAAAGGAATGGGGCCTTTAGTCAGCTTGCATAAGACATGTGTCTTATGCCTTGTATTTTTTAGTGAGAAACCTCTGGGGCTGCTCCAAATGGTGTAAGTACCTGATTAAGTACACGCAGAAGGGATCATTGTACTAAATTATGGACCTGATGAGGGCCGAGTACAATGGCACTTTGACTTCCTTTGATCTTGATGCCATGCCTTTACATATATGTTGAGCCACACAGAAGGATTTTCTCACTACTGTAGCTACCTGGTGGTCAAATTTTAGCTAACTATCTATCTGTCTGTGTTCCAGGGTCCCACACCACTGGGTCTACTTTTAGGGGTGTGCTAGCAATATTATAATTTGCAGGGATATCTGATTTACCAAAGGGTATGATTATGCATTTTTTAGCATTTAGTATTAGACCATGGTTTTGGCACCAGTTGTTTAAATTCCTAAACAATGTTGACATCCTACAAACATGCCTAAAAATGTCAGTGATTGCTCCCAGATTACAGTTGTCAGCAAACTTGGTGAGCCAGAGGCCTCCAACATTGGCCTTCACTTCAGAGAAGTACATACCAAACAGAAGAGATCCCAATACTGAGTCCTGTGGGAGACTGCAATTAACAGGTTTCTTATCAGAAGTGGATTCACCTATCTGGACAACATGTGTCCTGTCAGGGAGTCAGTTGGCTATCCATCTGATGATGTAGGGGTTTATGCCTAACTCAGTAAATTTATCTATGACCCAGAGCGGTGGATTGTGTCAATAGCTTTGGCCAAGTCTAAATAAGCACTGTGTACAATTTTACCCTCACCTATGGCCTGGTGACTTTCTCAAAGAAGTCCACTAGACTGAGCAGGCAATACCTCCCTTTGACCAAGCCAAATTGGGTCTGGTCCAGTTTTTGGAGAGTTCCTATGTTGTTATTGATTAGGTCCATGATAATTCTCTCCAGGGCCTTGGATATAAGACTGGTAAAGCTTATGAGTTTGTAGTTCCCTGTGTCAGTTGATGGGTGGTGTTGTCGGAACCTGTGGAGTCTGTGTTTTTGGTTTTAGTGAGTGCAGTAAGGACCTGTTCCTCATAATGACTGGTAAGGAATGGTTGTGGTTATTTATTTTGGACAGCACAGTGGTGCAGTGGTAGCATTGTCACCTCACAGCAAGAGGTTCTCAGGTTCGATTCTTGGCTGGAAAGCCTTCTGTGCGGAGTCTGCATGTCCTTGAGTTGGTGTGGGTTTCCTCCGGGTGCTCCTGTTTCCTCCCGCGTTTCAAAGATATACATCCGGAGTGTTTCTCCCTGAGCCTCTGCTGAAAATCGGCTTTGTTCCAAGTCACACTTTCCCAGTAAACAAATGTTAAATAAATAAATAAATGTCTTTGGGTGTAGTAGGAGGTGATGTGGGGGAGAAGTTTGAACTGAACTTGTCAGCGAGCAGGTTTGCTGTAGTTTCAGGATGGGTGTAAGTGTTGCCATTCAGGATTAACTCTGCACATTGCTGAGAGTTTCCCCTGAAGTTATGAACATAATTTAAAAAATTATTTACAGAAGCGGCCACAACACTGAGCCCCGTGGGACATTGCTATTAACTGGTTTCTTATCGGAAGTGGATTCATCTATCCGGACATCATGTATCCTGTCAGTGAGCCAGTTGGCTGTCAATCTGATGATGTAGGGGTTTTATGCCTAACTCAGTAAGTTTATATATGACCCAAAGTGGTGGATTGTGTCAATAACTTTGGCCAGGTCTAGATAAGTGGTGTGTACAGTTTTACCCTCATCCATGGCCCTGCCAAATTGGGTCAGGCCTCATAGTTTCCATTGGCAGATTTGACCAGCTCTCTACTTTGTTTGCTTAGACTGGTGAGTGTCTTTTTGCCCTGATTTGTCTGTTCTTTCTTGGCTTTGGAGAAGATTTATTTCCTTTTTTTGAATAGACTATTTATGCTAGGGGTCCACCAGGGTGGCTTATTTTTGCCAGTAATCATAGATTTAACTCTGACAGGTACTGCCTCCTCTATGCAGCTATGAATGTGGTTGTACAGTGCTTTTGTGTATAGCTCAAAATAGGCATCAGTGTCATCCGGGTTCGGAGGGGCTTGGAGGTTTAATAAGCTGTCACGTAGTTTGAAGTAATTGGCCTTAGCTAAAGTTCATAACAGGTTTGGAGTTTGATGGAGGGTTCTAGGTTAGTTTTAATACTAAAGGAGAACATTTTGTGGTCAGATCTTACCAGGGACAAGTTAATGCATGGGAGAGAGCAGCATCCCCCCATGTTTGTGAGTACTAGGTCTAGGATATTTGTTCCTCTAGTTGGGGAGCTAACTAGTTGCTCCAGGGTGTTTGTGTTGACGAAGTCCGAAAACCTCTGCAAGTGAATTATGGGTCATATAAGTCTCACAGTTTATGGAGGAGTAGTTAAAGTCACCCATAAGTTTGGTATTAGGTGAATGTTAAGAGATTCCAGTTGGTTTAGATAGGAGGTGTGGTTTTCCAGACTCATGTTAGGGGATCTGTAGTTAGCAAAGATATGATGGGGGTCACACCTATGGTTAGTTGGGTATGGAGCAGCTCAAGTGAGTCATGTTGTTGGACCAGTCTAGCAGCGTACTTGTCCTTTATGAACACTGAGACACTTCCTCCCTTTGTTTTATCCTGAGTTGAGAGGGATCGAAATGTATGAAAGGCATTGTAGCTCACCCCCTGATCCCCATTCCACAGTCATGGCTAGGAGTTGAACAGAGCCAAATACCGTAATGGGGTGGAGATGGTCAAGAGATCCCTTGAATCATTCAGCATGTAGATGATTTCCTGGATATGGATCTAGGGAGAAGAGAGCACATGGCTAATTAGTAGATGCCTCTCCTCAGGACTGCCTCATTAGCATTCAGCATGGCCACCGGGCAGCTCTATGTGGTGATGCACATCGTCATGCTGGAGCACCATGTAGCATCACTTCAGGCAGTTGCTGTATGAAAATGGAATCATGCTTAGAGCTTTTTGGATACGGTGAGTATTATACAGAGGTATGAGGACATTAGAAGAGATGAATGTGAATAGTTTCAGGAAAGGATTCACATGATTTAACTTTTTTTTACCTCTTTGCAGTGATTTCTTTTTTTTTGTGGACATGTGCAATGAAAAGCAGTCTGTTCTATAGCATTTAGAAGTCTACAGTGTCTGCAGCATTATATGCAACTTCCAAATGCTAAGTTACTCAGATTCTGAGAGTTAGTGTATGGGGATATGTGACTGTGCTATTGCAAGCAGGTTGCTATTCAGGTTATTTTTAGTTGAAAGAATGATTACAAATCCTCACATGCATTCTTGGAAACGTAGGTGGGGCTTGACTAAATGGATGATCAAAAAACATTGCTGTCTGTTTTGTAATCTGTTAAATCATTTCAGGCACTGATGGCAACAGACTGCACAAAATGGCAAAAACTCAGCAACAACAAAGTTGAGATACTGAGCCTACAGCTACAATGTGGGCTGGGAAATAGGGGAATGGAGCTCTTAATCTGTTAATGTGCCATCTTTTATTTTAATAACTTGGGCTAATTGTCATTGTTTATCAAGATTAGCATTGTTTAAGGCATAATTGCTACTCATGTTCTGTGCCTGCAGTTTTGCTTAAAGAACACTGCCAATATCCTAAGGCAAGCAACCTTAAAGAATTAACCAGGCAGTTAGCAAATGCAACCCTGCAGGGTTCACTAAATCATAAATGTAAATCTAACCCTGATAGGTTAAGGCAGGCCTAATTTATGTTCCTTCCCAGATTATTTCCTTATGCACTGTTCTGATTCATGCAGAAAAAATGCACAAGACTGGTTTCTGGTCCTGAGTGTTTTGTATAAAGGGTTAAGACTAGGACTAGTTAAATAAATTTCATCCTGAAGTCCTAGGTTTGATTCTGTCATTCTCCACTTGCAATCCGTGCGATGGAGCAAGTTAGTTAACTCACAGTACTTCTGTGTTATTCTCCAAAAGAGATGCTTGTGCCTTGAATAGTCACAAGTAAAATGTCAGACATATTGAACAATTAATCACAGGTTTCTGCATTTGGAAAAAAAATCTCTTCATATTTTCTCAAGAACCATTTTGGGCTGTAATTACATCAAATTATATTATTCTTGATATTTGAAGAGGAAATCAGTCCTTGAATAGTTGACCACCAAATTTCTACTCACAAAGTGAACATGTCTGCCTTTTTCATAAATGGTTTGGTATCAACATTCAGTAAGTCTGCACGTATACATAATATGTGGTTCAAGAGGTCAAGTTATGAAAGCATCACATTTTTGTTTAAGGATGCCAAGTGGCTGATGGGGGTACACCTACACTTCTCTGAGGCAAGTTTGTGAAAGGATCACAAGTACATTTAAGGATGCCATGGGGCTGAAGGGGGTGCACCTACACTTCACTGAGGCATGTTGTGAAAGGATCACAAGTACATTTAAGGATGGCATGTGGCTGACTGGGGTACACCTACACTTCACTGAGGCATGTTATAAAAGGATCAAGTATGTTGTGGTATGTTGCACCAAGTATGATAGGGTGAAAAAAAGAGGGCTGTATGACACCAAGGGAAAGGAAGGGCTACATGGTCAGATTGCTGACGGTCAAAATATACAACTACAGGAAAGGTGACTTAAACACATTAAAATTACATGATGATAGGAAATTACCAATGTACCAGAGTGAAACTGCTGAAACCACTCACAGTAAGCTTTTCTGAATAAAATGCGATTGTGTCGCTTATATTTTGTCACTTTGTGAGTCTGTGATTTTTTTAACTTCAGTTTCTTAGTGGTGGTTTCCCAGTCTTCCTTTAAGTGTGTGTGTGTGTGTGTGTGTGTGTGTGTGGGGGGGGGGGGGGTTGCTATGTTATATAAACTCCATTCTAATTAGTTGTCCAGCTGTACCTACTTATGAAGACCCTTTGTCCAGATTTACGAAGATTTCAGGCTGAGAAGTATGCATATAGGTCTGTAATAATATTCTACAGCACACCCCTCTGAAATCAGGGGGAAAAGGGATATTAAAGCAGCATGAAACTTTTACAGAGCTACAATACTTCTGCCACTTACTTGATAAATTCAAGTTATAAATCATTACTGCACGTGATTCTACCAGCATGAAACTTTTACAGTGCTACAATACTTCTGCCACTTACTTGATAAATTCAAGTTATAATTCATTACTGCACGTGATTCTACCAGCATGAAACTTTTACAGTGCTACAGTACTTCTGCCACTTACTTGATAAATTCAAGTTATAAATCAATACTGCACGTGATTCTACCAGCATGAAACTTTTACAGTGCTACAATACTTCTGCCACTTACTTGATAAATTCAAGTTATAAATCATTACTGCACGTGATTCTACCAGCATGAAACTTTTACAGTGCTACAATACTTCTGCCACTTGATAAATTCAAGTTATAAATTTTTACTGCACGTGATTCTACCAGCATGAAACGTTTACAGTGCTACAGTACTTCTGCCACTTACTTGATAAATTCAAGTTATTAATCATTACTGCTCGTGACTTTACCAGCATGAAACTTTTACAGTGCTACAGTACTTCTGCCACTTACTTGATAAATTCAAGTTATTAATCATTACTGCTCGTGATTCTACCAGCATGAAACTTTTACAGTGCTACAGTACTTTTGCCACTTACTTGATACATTCAAGTTTTAAATCATTACTGCATGTGATTCTACAGCTTTAAGGATATTATTAAATACACTTTTCACCTTATTCAGATTTCTATATGAAAAATGGAAAAAAAAAAGGTGTTCGGGAATGCCAAGCAATCCTGCATGAGTCCCCTGACATCTAGTGGCTCGATACATAATTACAACAATATTTAGTGTAGTCAGGCAAAGCAACCACTGACATTCAAATATCATAAACATCTTTACTGCTAAGCCTTTCCATAGTCATAATTGTTTTGCCTGATGGCTTAAGTTGTCAAAGTATCCTGCTGTCAGAATCAGTTCACTTAGCTGGTTAAAAAATGAAATTAATTTGAATATATTGGTGTCACAGTGATGCAGTGAGTAGCATTGTCACCTTGACTCTTGGCTGGAGTGTCTGTTTGGGAAGCCTACATATCATCACTATGTTCACGAGGGTTTTCTCCAGCTACTCTAGTTTCCTCCTACTTCATAATGACAACTGGTAAGTGGACTGGTGAATCTAAATTGTCCGGGCATGTGTGTGTCTGTGTGCTATATGTGTGATACAGAAGAAGAGCCTGGAGATTGCTTCTGTTCTGTACTTGCACAGTAAACCCCATGGAGAGCAATGTTTGTTTGTTTGTTTATTTATTTACAAACTGATGACCAGGGAAGTCGACTTGACAAGCAGAGCCCATTTTCAGTGGAGGCCCGGGGAGAAAAGCTCCAAAAGCAGTTAACAGAATATAACATAAGTAAAGTATGGAATATACAGTATACAAAAGCGTAAATATACAATGTAAAATACAAATACAAAACCAGGGAGTAAACATTTAAAGAACACAAATGTTGAAATAAAGATAAAGTCAAAAGTAATACAGATAATATAATTAAAAATACAAGTAATGTGTTTATAAAAGTTTAGTGTTTGTTCTAACAATAATGTTAGAGAAGGAAGTTTTAAAAGAGACGACAGTGTAATTTAGATGGGAAAGGATCAGAAGCAGTCCCAGTTTGAAGTAAGATAAGAATGGAGGAGAGATTTGAAATTAGAGTGGTTGTGAGTACAGCGGAGGGAGGGGGGAGAATTCCATAGTTTAGCTAAGGAGTGTGATAGAAGTAATTGGCCAGGAGGGAGAAGGGGTTTATAGATTTTAAGGAGGTTTTCAGATCTAAGAGTACGACTAGGGAGGTAAGGAGTTAAGATAGATGAAAGACAGGGGCAGATGGAGGGTTGGAATATGAGTTAGTAGTGGTGAGTTGTATGAATTTTAGGTAATTAGGAAGCTCAGGCCAGTTTAGGGAGTGGAGGCAATGACAGTGATGAGTGGAGTATTTGGAACCTGTAGCAAATTTTCAGATTTTGTTATAGCAGGCTTCTAGTTTGTTTTTTAGGCTAAGTTGGAGATGAGTAAGTAGAGGGGCACCATACATAAGAGAGGAAGCAGTTAGATAGCGATTTTGTCTATACAGCAGACTTAGTTTTTGGTGGGTTTTCTTAATATTATTTTGGATGTGGATATCAAATTTTAAATGTTCATCAATAATGACTTTGAGTAGTTTGGTGTGAGGTACAGTATCGACTAAAGTGTTATTGTGGCTTTTTATTTTAAAGGAGCTTTTGTCTATGGTGAAATTTTTCAAAGGAGAGAATGTCTATGATTTTTGTTTTCTTAGCAGTGAGAGCAAGATGGTTGTTTAGCATCCAAGTTTTGGTATTGGAGAAGGCCGTTTGGGTTTTTTGAAGGAGTTCAGAGGGAGAGTTTGCCATACAGATAATTGTGGAATCGTCAGCATACTGTATCAGTGTAGCATTATCTATGCATTTGTGAAAGTTATTAATGAAAATGTTGTAAAGTAAGGGGCCGAGAATAGTGCCTTGGGGGACACCGGAGGGATTGTTGAGAAAGAATGAAGTGGACTTTTTCCATTTAACAGCTTGTTGTCTATTGGAGAGAGAGCTTGTAAATCAGGCTATGAGGGAAGGAGAAATTGAGGGTGGAAAGTTGAGATAAAAGTAGAGGATGTGAGACATTGTCAAAGGCTTTGGATAGATCTATAGATCTAAGGAAAGGGTGGATATGATTTTCCCAGAGTCACAAGCATGATTAATGGTATCAAGGAAGGACTGAAGAGCAGTGGTAGTGCTGTGGCCAGGCCTGAAACCATATTGTGTTGGGGTTAGAAGATCATTGTGTGTTAGGTATGGCAACAGTTGGTGATGAATGTACTCTTCAAGGATTTTAGAAAGAGGCTTTAGTGCAGAAGTTAGTAGTGTCTGTGTTATTGCCGCCTTTGTGGGGAGGGGTGACAAAAGCTTTCTTCCAGAGTGACGGGACATTATGTTTCTTGGATGGGCCTGTTGATAAGAATATAAATGGGGAGGGCAATGCTGTCTGCAGCCATCTTAAGGAAGGATGGAGACAGATTATCAGGAGCGTAGGAGCAAGGCTTTAGTTTAAGGAGGACGTTTTTTATGCTGCTGGTGGGGATATGTTTAAGACTGAACGATGGAGTGTTACACTGAAGAGTAGTGGATGCGGGACTATGAGAAGGAGATAAGATGGGAAAGGTTGTGGTTAGTTTGGCTATGGAGTCAACAAAAAAGATGTTGAATTTAGGTGCAATTTCATGGTCTGGGGAGTTTGGGTTAAGGCCTGGATTGTCTTTTCTACCAGGGTTTAGAAGGGAGGAAATGCAATTCCAGAATTTTTTGGGGTTAGAATTATGTTCTGATTGGAGTTTGGAGTAATAAGTCTTACGGTCTTTAGTTATTAGTTTCTTCACTGAGTTGTGGAGTTGTTTGAATTCGATTAGAGAGTTTGTTAACTTAGTTTTTTGGTATTGCTTCCAACATTTGTTTCTGAGGTGCATTAGTTTTCTGGTTTCTTTAGATGGCCAGGGAAAGGTTTTGGCTTTTATTTTTTTTGTTCTAAGAGGGGCTAGGCTGTTTAGTAAGTCTAGGAAGGTTTGTTGAAGTAATTAGTTTGACGGTCCACAGGCAGAGTCTTTAAGGGGGGCCCAATTCATTTTTTTTCAGACAGTCTGAAAACATCTGTGGACTGAAGATGGTGAGACTATGTGTTTTAATGTATTGAAGTATTTGGACAGAGGAGGCACACCGGAGGCATAGGTGGTCACTAAGAGGGTTAGGTGTAATTCTGCTGTTTGAGATTAGGTTGGGATGAGTTGCTAAGATCCAGTCAAGAGTAGTGCCAGGGGAGCCATCTTTACTGAGTCTGGTAGGGTAGTTTATTAGCTGGGAGAAGTTAAAGAGATTAATTGCTTGGTTCAGAGACTGTGAGGAGATGGTCGCCCAGTTGATGTTTACATCGCCATGGATGAATGTTTCCTATTTGATGTTGGAAGAGAACCATGAGAGAATGTCTTCAAGGATGGGAATGTTATCCCAGGCGGAATATAGATGGCAGCTATACATAAAGATTTATGTTTGTTGATTTTTAGGAAGGCTATGGATAGTTCAGCAGGAGAGAATTTAGGAATGGGGTTAGTGTACTGAATGACTGTTAGACAAGAAGAGTAAATTATGGCTACCCTCCTCCTTTCTTATTAGGTCTGTCATTCCGTATGATTTGGTAGTCAGGGGGAAGAATTTCAGTATCTTTAATATGAGGTTTGAGCCAGGTTTCTGAGGCAGTTACTATGTCGGGATGATTATGTGACAGCCAGGCGTGTAAGTTGGGTATTTTATTACAAATACTTTGAGTATTGATTGTAGCTAGGTGGATGGTTTTGGGGGAGGATGATTGTGGTGAGGTAGAGGAGCAGATATTGGTGGAGACAGTAGGACCAGATTGGGATGCATGCCACCAGAAATTGAGAGAGATTCTAGATGTAAAAGACGGGTGATCAGGTTCAATGGTGAGGGTAAGTTAGGAGGGTAGTTGAGGAAAGGTCACTGTTGCCAGTGAAGTGGGTTAGCAGAGAGAGGTACTGGAGGGAGCTTAAATTTATAGAAGAGAGTTGTATTTATAGGGTATAGCTCATGGGATATGGAGAAGGAATGAGGGGCGATCATTTGAGAGGAAGAACTTATATGCAGTGGTAAAGAGTGTGAGGTGCCAGGGAGGATAGTAAGGAAAAGAGGGGGCAAAGGAGGGATATGAGGAAGGCTGAATTAAGAGAACAGGTGGGGAGATGGAGCATGATGTAGAATGAGAGATGTGTAGAAGTAAATGTGAGATGGGGTGGTACAGATTAGTGGAATAAGGCAGGAGTCTGGGCAGTGGGAATAATGAGACACAGTTGGGGAGAATAGTTGGAGAGCAGGAAGTAAGTGGGTGGGGGAGGGATACTTGTCACTGATTATTGGAGGTGGGGAGTATAGTGTGTCTGAGTAAGGGAGAGATTAAATTTGAGAGGATTAGAATGCTGGGGTCGCAACTGGTGCTGGATGACACAAGTAAGCATGAATGGATGGAGCAGCAGTGAGACTCCAACGCCAAGAATAAACATAAGCACATTTTAAATATTTTTACTGTTCATTTAGAAAACAGAGTGAAAGAATATGCATTAATGTACAATTTAATTATGTAAGTCACATTTTATATGGGAGAAGACAATCCAAAAACAGCTGAGAAGTGTTTACACTAGGATGATATTATTCTGGTTGCTCATACATATACTTTGACAGGAAAACCCAGCTCTACATGTATCATAATTCAGTATTCTTACCCCCCCATTACATCTCTCCTTCCACCAACACTTATTTCCTTCCTTACATGCTCATGTTCACATTCTTGGTTCCAAATGAAATATGCAAATAATTTATCTTTCATGCTGGAAGCTAGCTGTTTTTAAAACTTTTCATTAATTTGTTACTTATATTAATATCTAGTGAATTCATAACTTGATTACTTAGTGATGAAACAATTTTTTTGTGGGTCACTTGAGCATAGTAGCTTTTTTTTAACTGCATTTTTATACCTTAGATAAAACTATGTTTAAGCCTAGATCCTCAAAAACATAAGCATCAGTAAATGCATTATCATGTCACGTCTCTCTCATCAGTAGTTCAGGACTACATGCCCAGTGTTAACAACTTTATCCTGAGTGCAAAGTTTTTTAAGTACAGGAATCCCCTTATTAAATAATCTTTACATTTGTCTTCTCATACTAACATTTACTTTTGTGGGCATGATTTAACTTGCTTCTAACCAACAAATGAAATTATGGATATTACAAAAAGTGCAGGTTTAGCCTTTACATATTTTGAATTGCAGTAGGACAGTGTTGATGCCTGTTTACAAATGCTTTCAATATGGTGATCAAAACTGAGACTGCTGTTGATTGCTACTCCAAGACTTCTGTACATCAGTTCTTTAATAACATCACCAGTGAGTTCTCACTTAGCTGTACAACTTACCATGACAAATCTACCAAATTAGTATTTTTTAGTTCTTTTCTCTCTCTCACACTCTCTCTCTCCTTATTAGTATACCATTGAACTATAACTATTCCTCTGTTTTATGCAAAGCACTCTGCAATTTAAAGCTGCCCACGTCCTTTCTAACATGATATGGCACTTTAGGATCTGCACTGAAACACAGTCACACAAAACTGGGACACAAAATGTCTCAGGGTCATAAAACCAAATGCACAAAATATTTCCAATTAACAAAAAATGCATATCATTTACTTAAAGTTTTTACAGGTGAGAGGTTACACCTTAATGCACCTCTCTTGTGAGGGTTCTGCTCTTAATTAGCATTGTGGCTTAGTGATAGGATCTCTGCCTTACAACTCTAGGGTCTAGTGTTCAATCATAATTTCTGTTCACTGTCTCTGTGGTATTTTTCATGCTGTTGTTATGTCTGCAAGGGTTTTTCTATGTATTACAGTTTCTTCCCACATCTTCCAACATACTGTTGACTGACTACAGTCAATTGTATGTATTTTATTAAGTTATCTTGTAGCCTTGTTAATAGCCAAAAGGGGCCTATTGACCCAGTTAACAAATTAGTGAATAAATAATTCCCAGTATCTAACTATATTAAATAAGTGAATAAATAATTCCCAGTATCTAACTATATTAAATAAGTGAATAAATAATTCCCAGTATCTAACTATATTAAATAAGTGAATAAATAATTCCCAGTATCTAACTATATTAAATAAGTGAATAAATAATTCCCAGTATCTAACTATATTAAATAAGTGAATAAATAATTCCCAGTATCTAACTATATTACCTCCAAGGCTACACAGAGTTAGCAAAAAGGATAAAAATAGGCCTGATTCTGCGGCATACTGAGATAAAGCCATGAGTATGACCCAGATGACCCAAGTTCAACTAGTGGCTGAGATGCTGGAAGACCCAAGCAGTGGGTGGTGGAAAGGAGTGTTTTATATAGACATACTCATCTTGGAATGAAAGAAATGGGGGTCCAAGTCAGCAAAACTGTTGTCATGCAAATGGGGGCTTGTATGACAACAAAGACCATAATAATGAGGGATATGGACATGACATTGTAGTCTGGTAATGTTAGCCCTTCTAGGCACATGTGTTGGAGCATGTGCATGCCAGGTAAGGGTGTATAATGAAGAAAAAACAAAGAAGTCACAAGAAATGAGTTCCACCAGTTTAATCGATCCTGATACCTCGGCTTATCACCTTCAAGGGATACTCAATACAAAACTTTTACACATTAAATAGTCATAATGATCATTCAATAAATCAATTCAATAAATCCATTACATTCCAAATACCAAATTCACAAAGATGCATTTAGGTACTTGTGACTCTCTATTCTTTAGTGTATTGGGCCAACCTGTTGCTGGTGCTGGTACGGATTTTGCTAGTAAACTGAACCTATTGGAAACTACATTTATTTTTAATTATAGTACACTTTTCCCTAAAGGTTTAAATCAAGAAGTTATTCTTAATTTTTAACAGTATAAAGGGTGTTATTCACAGTTTATTCAAAATTAAGTAATGTTAGTTTATATTTGTGTGTTATTCATTATTGTTAAATTAATATAATGTTTTATATGGATAGGGATGTATGTTCACCAAAATGGGGTACTGGTCACTTTAAATTTTTGATTTGGAATCTAATGGATTTATTGAATTGATTTATCGAATGATCATTATGACTATTTAATGTGTAAGAGTTTTGTATTGAGTATCCCTTGAAGGCAATAAGCCGATGTACCAGGATGAATTAAACTGGTGGAACTCATTTCTTATGACTTCTTTGTTTTTTCTTTCTTGCATTTATTTTTTGTGATTTTGCACGTTTGGGTCAAGTTCACTCTTGGAGTTCCACAGTCGTGACTGGTATGGTCACGGAGCTTACAGGAAATGTTTCATTTTTGGATTTGCTGAAAGAGAGGGAAAACAGGTTTGCTGGTGTGGATCCCTGGAGTTCCTCAAGTCAGAGTGGTCAATCGACCAAGTTTGGTCAGCTGGAGAAACTCATGTCTAAAGAGATTAATTTATTTTATGATGTTAAACTCCTGGAGAAGTACTTGAGTTTAAACATCACAACAAGTGGCCTTAAAGTGGACTGCTTACTTGCAGGTGAATTCCTGGAGGAAGAACAGGATTTACTGGAGGAGTGGTGAGACGTCTCCTTACAGTGTACCTTGGGCTGGTTATGAGTGTTGGTTAAAAGGAACTTACGATCGTTAGAGCAGGTTCAGCAGGAAATTACAAGTCTTGAAAGTTCCTTCAAACGGGAGACATCCAAATCCATTTTTTTCACCAAATTTGGTAAAATAAGATAGAGAATGGGGAAAATGGAATCAGAGACAATCAACAGAAAAAAGAAGAAACTGTCCAGAGATATAAATTACTTTTCCAGCAGTAATGTTTATCAGGTACAACGTAAACCACGTTAGGGGAGACCTCAATTTAAACTGAGTGGTTCTCGCTCGGCAGGTCAGGATTCATCATATTCATCAGGACAGACGACATCTAAAAAAAGTGTCTCTTTTAAGAGGAACTAGCTGTACAGGGAAGCCAATCAGAACAGCCGAAGGGTTTTCAGCACAACAACTCGAATCAAGGCAGCAAATAACAAGCGGAAGGGAAGACGCCAGTAACCAATTTAGTTGGGTGGTCGTTTTCAACACCTGAGAACATTAAAAGCAGTAAGACTGATGCTCTAAAAATTATCAATTTGTCTAATTTACAAAGGTTTTGTTGAAAGGGGTTAAATTCCTTCCAACCAAATGTCCAACTTTTGCTAATGTGCTTATAGAGGCAAGTAAATTTTGCCATAAATTACATTTGAAAGTATTTTTTCCAGGAACAAAGTCAAGAAAGTGGACAGTGATATTGTTTCTGATTCATTTGGTTCAGAAGAGTCTCTTCTTAACATATCTGTGTATGATTATGGTGATGTGGATGTATCAGATAACAGTTTTGTAGATGTTTTTGAAAACAACACTGATTTCATGACAGGCTACGAGTGACTAGATATTCCTAGGTTGCCATGTGTGGAAAGTTCTTTTTATCACCCCAAATTATCTGCAGTTGTCACTGTGTTTGAGGAATTATTTTTAAACAATATTTAAAAAAGAATTTAAAAAGTTCAGATGTAAGGAATTTCATTTAACCAAAAATGAATGGTGTGAATTAAAAAAATTACATAGAAATGTGGGTGAATACATTTTCAGAGAGTCAGATAAAGGGGGAAATTGGGTTATCATGAACAAAGTAGGATATCATGATATGGTTTCTGAATTGTTAAATGATGTTGAAAGTTATGCAAAAGTATCCTACAATTCCCTGTCTCAAGAAAAACCAAATAATACGTAAACAGAATAAAAAAGGCAGCGAAACCAGAGGTAAAGTCAGAACCAATTCCACAAAAATAACGTAATCAACAACTTTTAATTCCGTTTTCGTCCAAGGACTGGTGGTAAGGATTTGGAGCTCTTACTACCACAGACAGGGTTTGATTCCTAGTCAGGGATTTTTAGTGATAACCATGGACTAAACCTAAGTACCAAAATATGTATAATAGTTTCCTTTAGGAAGCATGATGCTCTCTGTAACTATCCCTGAAAATTGATCTAGTACTTAGGGATCTAGGAACTTATGTGGACAGAAAACAGTCATTCGATCACCATATATCTGCTATTGTGAGATGGTCCTTTTTCATTGTGCAGCTTATTATTAACGGTATAGCATCTATATCCAGGGATTGTATTTGTCACTTATTAGGCCACTCATTCAGTATAATGTCCCTTTGGCATGTATATATCCAAACATTTGACACAACTTGAATAATTGCAGTGCTTTCTCACCAAGAAAATCAGGAGTCTAAATCATAAAAACTATACTGACCCTATCAAAGCCTTGTCCCTATTCTTTCAATGTAGAGCCTATCATCTCACATCTGCAAGTCCAATGATGTATAAACACCTGCTCAAGAGATCTTAATGTCTTCTGCAACATAAATAGAACATCTTAGAGTGACAGATATGTATCACAGAGAATACCACTTCTTTGGAATCCGCTTCCACTCCATATAAAGTGAAGTACTTCTCTCGCTCTTTTCAAACTTAATCTGAATGAACTGCAAATTCACCCCTAGTTTAGCACCTTTGTCCCTTATGGATCAGGGGTAACATGTAAATGCTCTGCCCAGTTCTGGGTTATTCATACTTAAATTACAAAGGCTAAAAACTTCATGGGAATGCAGGGATAGGCTTCTAAGATCCTCATGGATCAGTAGCCTATGAATCTATTATGTAGTGCTTACTCTTCTTTCATGCCAGCTTCAGCAACTTAACACCCATCTCAATAATAATCATTTACCTACTGTCACCCTCTCCCAACTTCAGAAATTACTGCTTACTATTACATACACCTATCATTATTAGTAGCTTTACTTAAATTCTAAACCTTAGTATCTTTTTACTCTCTTCAAATGTCATTGTTTTTCCTTTTTCAGTTCACATTATTACATTACATTCTTGGCTGGAGCGCTTTCTGTGTGGAGTCTGCATGTCCTCCCTGCAGTCAAGTGATGTTTAAAGACATGCAGGTAGGTGCGGTCTTTGAAGGTTGGGCATCGGGCTGTCAACTCGGCACCGTAAAAATCCACTGCCAGTCATTAGCAGACCAGAGTTCCGCTGTGGCAACCCCTAACCGGGAAAAGCTGAAGGACCATTCAAGTTCACATTACTACATTCTAGAACTGTCTCATAAGTTAACAGAAGATCTGATGTTGTCCTTTTCATTCTTCCTCACCAGTGGGTTTGGATCACATCCTTGGATCTGACTCAGCCTCATATACTAAACTTTGGATTCAGCTCTCAAGCTCCTCCCTCTACCCATAATGCTCTATTCCATCCCCAACACCTCAGATCTCATTCGCTGGCACCGTGGTTAGATGTAGGTTCTGCTCTTGAGGTGCAAGTTTTTTGAGTAAATAATTTGGATAGTCCTATTCCATACCATTTTCCTTTCCTCCTCCTCCTCCTCCTCAGAAGATGAAGAAACTTCCTGATGTTCCACCCAGTCAGAGGAAGGATGCAGTACCAAAAATACAAAAGCTGCTACAGAAAAGAGTCATCCAAGAGGTCCCAACAGACCAGATAGGATTCAGAACTTACTCTCTCTTCTTTTAAGTGCCAAAGAAAACAGGGGACCTAAGACCCATTTTGGATCTAAGCAAGTTGAGCCAGTATGTAAAGAAGGCGAAGTTCCACATGGTCATGATTCAGTCCATCCTCCCTCTTTTATGCAGGGATAATTGGATGTGCTCTATAGATCTCCAGCATGCATACTATCACATAAAAATAGGTGATCCAGCAGACATCTACACTTTTGCCTGGGAGCAAAACATTGCCAGTTTAGAGCCCTGCCCTTTGGACTCACCACAGCCCCCAGGGTGTTTACCAAATGCACGACAGTTATGGCAGCTCACTTGAGACTTGAGGGACTCCAGGTGTTTCCTTGTATTGATGATTGGCTCCTCATTGCCCCATCCAAGCATCAACTTTTACAATCCAGGGACTACTTGCTCCAGATTTCCAACACCTTAGGCATCCCAATAAACTGTGCCAAATCAAACCTAGTCCCAGTACAGACCCTGGAATTCATAGGGACTCTTTTGAACACTACAACTCAAGTGGCTTCCTTACCTCTCCATCGCATCACATCTTTATGACTTCAGGTTGGGTCTATACTTTCTCATCCATCTCCTCCAGCAAGATTAGTACTACATGCTATGAGGTCTATGTCAGCTGCCATACTTCTGGTCCCTTTAGCATGATTCTTTATGCACATTCTTCAATGGACCTTGACAGTACAGTGGTCCATTCTTTATCAGCCCCTATCATTTCCCATAAGACTCACTCCAATCTGCAAACATCATATTTGTTGGTGGATTCAGTCCAATAATCGTTTTCTGGGCAGACTGTTCATCCTTCTGTCCCCAGCTGCCACAGTGACCACAGACACTTCCCAAGTGGGGTGGGTGGGCATTTCTTGAGAAAGATGGTCCAAGTCATGTGGTCCAATTTAGAGACCAAGTTGCATATCAACATTCTACAGATGAGAGCAGTCCTTCTAGCATTGCAAGCATTTCAGGATGTTCTCCCTCTAGAGACTATCACAGTTCATACAGACATGTCAGTAGTCTGGTACATAAACAAGCAAGGAGGAACCCAATCTCATCCACTGTGCAGACAGGCCATGAGGGTTTGGGAATGGGTGATCACTACAGACTTCTTTTTCGTTGCCAATGCACATCCTTGGGAAAACCAATGCACTAGCAGATGGGATCAGCAGATCCATTCTGATGCCTTACAAGTGGCCTCAATCAGTAGCGAATTTGATCATCAGTTGCTTGGGCCAGCCTTGCTGCGACCTATTCGTCTCACCCCTCAACAACAAGTGCACCAAGTCCTTCACTCTGATCCCTCCCCTGGGGGAGTCACTGACAGACGTGCTGATTCACAATTGGCCCCTGGATCACCTGTATGCCTACCCCTCTCTTCCTTTGATTCCAAAGTTCTTACAAAAAGCAAGCAGGCTAAAGAGCTCAGTCATTCTAATTGCCCCCTTCTGGCCTTGGCAAGAATGGTCCCCCTTCCTATGGTCTCACTTGTGATATCCTCCCTGGATACTAGAACCCACTCAGGATCTGTTGTCTCACCCATCGAGAATTCAACACCCCAATCTCCACGCCCTCAAGCTAACCGCATGGTTTTTCCATTTCCAGTAATAGACAGTCCAGGCTTTCTTCCCCAGTTCGCAGTATTATCTTGGCTTCCCAGAAAGTTTCTACTAAGAAAGTCTACAGAAGCAAATGGAATATATTTTCTATTTGGGCCTCTGACCAGCACCTACTTCAGCCATTCTTCTTTTTCTAACAACTCTTTTTAAAGAAGGAGCTAGTTTCTCTACAATTAAACTTCACTTGGCAGTAATTTCAAATTTCTTTTTTGGAGCATATCTTTTTTTTCTGGCTTCATCCAGACTGTGTAAGGCCTTCATGAAAGGCATTTTTCTTCTCAGACCCCTGATAAAGGACCCTTCTCCTCCTTGGGACCATACTGTGGTCCTCCAAAGTTTAACTCAGAAGCCTTTTGAACTGGCAAACAAATGTGATATGAAGTATCTTTCTTGGAAATCAATCTTTTTAGTAGCTATTACTTCAGCTAAAAGAATTTCTGAGCTCCAGGCCATATCGACAAAACCTCCTTATATTGTTTTCCTTAAAGACAGAGTGTCTGTGTGGACCAACCCTTCCTTTCCTCCTAAGGTGGCATCTGAAAATAACATCAACTAGTACATACAATTACCTGTCTTCTTTCCAAACTTTACGAGTAAGGGAGGAGAATACGTGCTTCATCTCCTTGCTGTGCACAGACAAATACATTTTATTTTCACAGGACAAAAGAGTTCAGGAAGTCTGATCAACTTTTTGTATCCTTTTCCCCAAATCGCTTGAGCCTAAAGTTACTCTAGCCAAATGGATTATGGATTGCATTTCATTGATTTATTCTCAGAAAGGACTACATTTACCATAACCTTCTCAAGCTCATTCCACTCAGTCCATGGCTACTTCATCTGCCTGTTGGTCAAGGATTTCCATTGATGACATTTGTGCTGCAACTACTTGGTCAAAGACTCATACTTTTTTATGCATTACAAGTTGGATATCATTTCTAGAAGCCAAGCTTCTTTTGGTTTGTTAGTGCTCCAGACAGATCCTTCTATGAGGGCCTCCCAAGGCCTACGTAGCTGGGGACTCTGTCCCATTGCTGAGGAAGAATGAAAAGAATGACATCAGATTTATTAGTTATGTACTCACCATAAATTGGCATCTGTGTTGTCCATTTTCATTCTTCTTCACCTTCCCTCCCATCCTTCCCCCATTCATGTCACTCCTGGAGGTACCTGTTAGACTTTATTGAAACTATTCAGTTACAGGGTTGAGCCCTATCTTTCTTCTGTCTATGCTATGAAATGGGAGATTAGGCATCAAACTTTATCAGAGGTGTTGGGGATGGAATAGAGCAATATGGGTAGAGGGAGGAGTTTGAGAGCTCAATCCAAAGTCTAGTGTATGTGGCCAAGTCAGATCAGAGGATTGGATCCAAACCCTTTGGTAAGGAAGAATGAAAATGGGCAACACAGATGCCAAGTTATGGCGAGTACATAACTAACAAATATTCTTACTCTTGTCACACATTTTTTCATCATACTTGCTCCAACTTTATTCTCAGTGGTGCACTCCTCAAAGGCATTCCTGACTACTCTGTCTGCCCCCTCTCTGAAAATCACCTTAGAATTAACCAACTCATTCCCATCACAAGCTACCTTTACTAGTACACAGCCACCTAACACACCACCCAAATTCCACATCTCAGCATTTCTTAGCTTTGCTCCTTACATAACTTGTATTAATCAAAGGCAATACTTCAAAAACTGTTTCTCACAAAATTATCTAGTCACCAGCCCAATAAACAAGAGTCTCAGTAAACACTATTGTTTCTTCATCAAACTGCTACAAGCAGGTGAAATTCAACCAAATGCAGGCCCAACACTCACTGTGCAAAATTCCCAGACTAGAACAAGCTAACAATCTCCCAACCAACAAAATCCCCATGGTAAAACCACTAACCCCTGCAGCAATGACAAAGATTCCTAAAAATTGCCTGCCTCAACATTAGCAGCATAAACAGAAAATAGTCAGCCCTTGAAGCCTGACATTGCAACATAAAGCCACACATGCTGAGAATGAGAGATACCTGGCTAATGGCTACCATCATCCTTGTAATAATGAGCTTGTTCTTCAAAACATTGCGTAGTTATAGATGTTTTCCACTGTTGTTTGATATAGACCTTTCAAAACTGAATACTTACGTTTTGAACTTTATAGTTGATGCGCTAATATACAGATTTAATGATATATGATTTATCTTGTAATTAATAAACCGGATATATTTACTCAAACTGTACTTTATACCTATGTCACAAAAGGAAATATTGCCAGCCCAGCTATCTGATATTTTGTAAATAATCATATGTCACTTGTGAATATCAACGATTCATATGCCTGTCTTACAAATGTATTAGAACTGTATATTACATGTATATTAAACTGCTGGTACAGAAGTGTGTGTTGAACAGGGTTTGTACAGTACTGAGCCTAGATGTGTGACCAGAGTGTACCCTGCTGGATTATAACAGAAATGTATATAAACTATTGTACATGTGTAAATGTATACGTTTTAACAGTGAGAACTAGAACATAGAGCGTTAACTTGCAAAACTTCAAAAAAATAGTTGAAATTAAATTGTTTTATGATTGTGCTATAAAAGTTAGTTTCAATGCAGCAAGGAGACAGGATGTCTAGAACTAGGGAGCCTTCTGCATTATATTGTAAGTGTTTTACTGTTTTATGATTTCCAAGATTTGTAAACATCTGAAGGCTATGTATTTTCACAGGGAGATGCTAGATGCTGTATCAGTGGGGGTTGTTTGTGAGCCTGGGAACTGAAGTCAGATTTAAGATATTAATTTAAGAACTCTGATAGAGAGAGACAGGGCACTTTGTATTTTTGTCTTTGACCTGGAAACATCCACTCACAGCTTCTGCCTGCTTGTTGTTCTGTAAGTAAATTTTTAGGGCATAGTAACTCTTTTAGATTCAGATAGTATAGCTTAGATGTTTTCTTTATTTATTTGAGACTGTTCTACAATGTCGTTTTAAATATTGCCTGTGATTTTGAACTCTGATGTAACTGATTACTTGTTTTGTTCTTTTATTATTTATTATTAAATATATTTAAATCTTTGAATTTGTGTCTGCTCTGTCTAGAGATATCTAAGCTCTGAGAGTACTTGCATATTTATTTGGTACCACTGTACAGGCCACTAATAGCCTGGCCCTTGGTCAAACTACCATTTGGATTAATAGTAACATTGCACAGTAGAATTGCACACCCATTAAGGGCCTTAAAGTAGCTGATAAAGAGTTGGCTGGTGGCAGTGATAACTACCTTATAGTCTGGGCAGAAGGGGGCATAGCTAGTAAACCTATGTCAGCCTTTCCCAGGTGTGTGTGTGTGTGTGTGTGTATATAAATCAAATCTCAAAGTGTATGTGTGTCAGCTACTTGGGGATGAACATGAAGCACTCGTTGGATAGAGAGGGTACTGGATCTCTTGGTTTGGCCACTCAACTGAGATCTCAACCCTATAGCTATGCCAGTGGGGAGTCTTATTGGGGATCTGGAAAAAGAGGGCCAAACCAGCACCAGACTGACTGTGGTCTCTGTGTGCTCTTAAGGGAAATTGCACTTTACTGTGTGTGTATTTGTCATCCTCCCAGTGTGTACGTTCCCCATTGTTGCATGTGTTGAAGATTGAGGCTCCTTGATTACTGGGCCAGTGCTGGGGTGTCACAACCAAGACAAGGTGGCAGGGAAGCAAGATGAATCTCTCAAGTACCATGAGAAAGGTAGGCCTTGCATAAAATGCAGTAAACCAAAAGGATAATTGGATATCAATATATCTTGCACTTCGTGGTCATAAAAACTTGCATTTGTGTATAGTTAACATATCTCACCCATCTTCTGTAACCATATTACATCAACTAAATCAGGACATATTTGTTTAATGGGGTAACATGCAACAGAACACTAAAAGGTGACCTTTTAATTAATAATGGTACTGCTCCTAACCACCCTCTTAATAAAATGTTTTTGTTCCACAGTGAAACAGCTAGAGAAATAACCTAAAAGACTCGACCAATTGGCAGGCTTGTCCTCATTATAACCAACCTAAACGTGAAATGCTACCTAATACTTTGAAATCACTGTCCAGACAGTCTTCTTAGTATTGTGGTGCTAATCCTTAGGTCTTCCCATCATGCAGAAGCCAATGACTGGCCCAATTCCCACAGTTTTTCCATCATTCCCAGATGACAGTTTCATTGGTTCATAGGTGTTTACTATGCTATCAACCACAAGGGCCTTGTTAAGCCTAGTCATGCATCCCAAATCTCTGACAAGTGTAAGCAGGGGGCTGGGAGATGAACCATTTAAGGCTGCCGGTGTCCATTAGAGACATAGGTGCCAAACTAGGGATGACTATCCTGCTCCCCATCTAACTGTCCAAGTTACACTTGAATTGGGCTAGGGAGGAACTCTACTTCACATGGATGAGGAGCCTGTTCCATGGACTGGGAAGTATCTGGGATACATTCCTGTCTCTCCAGCAGATCCTATTTATATCACAGGCAATGTTTAAGTCTTTAGAATGGGTATTTATGGTGTGCTGTTTAAGTCTTTAGAATGGGTAATTATGGTGTGCTGTTTCTTTTCTGGCCTTTCTAAACATACTGAAAAATATTAAGATACAACCAAACACCCTAATACTGGGTGATTTCAACTACCCTGCCATTAATTGGGAAAACTACTCAGGTACCAACTCCTTTTCCCAACGGTTCTTGGAATTCATAAATTCCAATGCCCTGGATCAACTAATCCATTGTCCCACCAGGGGCTCCAATATCCTAGACCTGGTCATTACCAACATGGGAGATAGATGCTCCACACCAGTGGTCACCCCTTCATTGGTCAGGTCTGACCATAAGCAAATCACCCTTGACATCCACATCCGACCCCCACCCCCCAGTAAGGAAACCTCCTTAAAAAAACTTCTCCAAAGCCAACTTCAAGCTACTGAAGTGAGAAGTGACAAACTTCACAACACCCATGCAGACATGATCTGGAAGGTAGACTGCAGAATCCTACACTAAGGCACTGTACGAGCACATCCACTCATGCATGAATCATGCCATCCCAAATAGAACCAAGATGCTCTTCTCCAAAAAAAGGAAGCCAATCTGGTGGTCCCCTGCTATAAACAAACTATACAACAGAAGGAAGAAACTGTTGCAAACAAGAGGGAAAATCCCAGGATGCAAAAACTCCCTCACCAGCCTCAGTAAGAAGCTGAGATCCCTCATAAAATCCTCAAAAGCTAGTTACGAAAATAAAATTGCCAAAGATTCCAAAGACAACCACAAGGCATTCTATAGTTATGTCAAGAATCTAAATGGCAATGCTCAGATCTGCTCTGAGTTACAACAGAATGGCATTAAATATACTTATCCCAAGGATATTGCCAATATCCTGGCAGATCAATTTAGTGCCAACTTCACCCCACTCTCACCCCCTAAAGGGCCCATCTCAATACCAAAAGATTGCCAAATTCTGATAATCACGGCCACACAGGTAGAAACCGCACTCTCCAAAGCTAAGAATACAGCATCCATGGGACCAGATGACATCCCAGGCTGTGTACTACATGAACTACAAAATGAACTGGCACCTCACCTAAGTGTGATGTTTAATCATAGCCTCACCTCAGGCTTCGTGCCCACTGAGTGGCGCACAGCTACAGTTATCCCGCTCCACAAGGGAGGATCCACCTTGGATCCCGGGAACTACTGTCCCATCAGTCTGACAAGCCTGATTTGCAAGGGCATGGAAATCATTATCATGGAACTTATAAACAAAGACATCGGCAACCTTCAAACACTAGACCCCACTCAGTTTTTGTTTGTGAAGGGCCGATCTTGTCTCCTGAATCTGATTGACTTCTTTGACTCAGTCTCCAGAGCTGTGAACGAGGGTAAGGCAGTCCACACAGCCTATCTGGACCTCGCCAAGGCCTTTGACACCATCCCCCACTCTGGAATCATAGATAAACTTACTAAGCTGGGCATAAATCCCTATGTCACTCGAGGGGTTGCTAACTGGCTTACTGACAGAACCCAGACAGTAAAAGTAACCGACTCCAAATCCAGCTCCAGACAAGTGACAAGTGGAGTACCTCAGGGTTCAGTCCTGGGACCACTCTTGTTTGGCATCTACTTCTCTGAAGTACAGGCCAACACTAAGGGACTCTGGCTAACAAAGTTTGCAGATGACTGCAAACTGGGAGCCATTATTGAATCCCCAGATGATGTGGATATTCTACAAAAGGGCCTTACAGACACAGATGCCTGGTGCCAGAGCCATGGGCTCAAGGTTAACGTCAAGAAATGTATAGTTTTCCCCTTTGGAAAAAAACATGTACCCATGAATTACCACACAGGTGGCAGGACACTAAACATTGAAAGTGTGATGAGAGACTTAGGGACACAAGTGGACAGTGGTCTCACTTTCGATAACCACATTGCCACAACAGTCAGGAAATCCTTCTATGTGGCACACCTCATCACTAAGGGCTTTTCATCCAGAAAAAAGGAGGACATTGTCCCACTGTACTCATCCCTCATTAGACCCATTATAGAGTATAATGCCCCGTTTGGTATGTACCTCACAAGACATCTGCAACAGCTTGAAAGGCCACAGAAATACCTCACTAAAAGAATCACAGGCCTAAAGCAGATGCCATATACTGACCAACTAAAAAACTCCAGCTATACTCTGTGGCATATCGTCTACTCAGAGGCGATCTCTGCTTAACATACAAGGCCATGTCAAACCCTGAGCTGTTGGACATGCTCCACTTAAAGAAATCCCCATCCCTCAGAGCCACACACTCCAGGGATCTAAACCTTGTCATCACAATGAACAAAACATGCTGGAGGGATAGGTTCCTGACCCAGAGACTCCACATACTCTGGAATAGACTGCCCATACATGTCAAGCATAGCGCCTCTTTGGCCCTCTTCAAAAGGAACCTTGATGATTGCATGGGAGATAGGAAATTCACCCCGGTGATCATGTCAGTCACCCTGCTAGACAGGGGCCTGGAGAAGTAAATATTGTGGGAAGAAATATTCAGGGAATTGTTATGGCTAGGTTTGCATAGGCCCTAGGGCTGATAGCCTAGTACCAACCTATGAACCTATGTCCATCAGGGCGGGGTCTAACAATGCCTTGTATTCCAGGCATAGATCTCCTCTCAACAACCTGTGGGGGAGAAAATACAGGGATAGGGCCTTGAGGTGGTCTGCATAGTACATTTTACTTACACCCTGTATTCTTTTAGTGAGGAACCTCTGTGGACATTCCAGTTGTTGGATATGCCTGGTTAGGTATATACCAAAGGGTGCACTGTACTCAATGATAGGTCTGATGAATGCCAAATACAGTGGAACAATGACTTCCTTGGACCTAGATGCCATACCTTTGTTTATAAGTTGTGCAACATAGAAGGATTTCCTCAATATTGTAGACACATGATGGTCAAAGGCTAGATTACTGTCTATGTGTGTCCCTAAGTCCCTGACTACTGGGTCATCTCTAAGGGGTGTGTTGTCAGTATGATAGTTACCAGAGGCAGATGACTTCCTGAGGGATACTATTATGCATTTCTTGACATTTAGTTTTAGTCCTTGGCTCTGACAGCAGTTGTTTGTCTGTGCGATCCCTTTCTGGAGAACATTTGTGTCAGTGTGGGATTCAGTGACAGCTCCTAATTTGCAGTCTGTAAATTTAGTCACCCAGAGACCATTCACATTAGCCTTGACTTCAGAGAAGTAAATGCCAAAAAAGGAGCAGTCCAAGGACCAATCCTGGGGGACTCCATTTGTGACTTGCCTCTTTGTAGAGGTCAGGTCAACTCCCAGTTCTAACTTCTTGATTCCTGTTAGCCAGTTGGCTATCCACCGGATGACTATGATTTTGTACCTAAACTCTTGAGTTTGTCAACAATGCCTGAGAAGGGTATTGTGTCAAATGCCTTGGCCAAGTCAAGGTAGGCAATATGAACCATTTTGCCTTCATGCGTTGCTTTGGTGACCTTCTCAAAGAAATCCACCAGGTTGAGTAGACATTACCTGCCCTTGACAAAATCAAATTGTGTTGGCTCCAGTGTCTGGAGGTTTACTATATCATTATTGATCATTTCCATGACAATTCCTTCCATGACTTTGCATATAAGACTAGTGAGACTTATGGATCTGTGGTTTCCAGTGTCTGTAGATGGCCCATCTTTGTGCAGAGGGATGACTGTTACTGTTCTCCATTCATGAGGCACAAAGCCTGTTTGGAGGGTACAGTTAAATAGCAGTTCCAGAGGCCCTGATAGGTCATGTCTCATGCTATGTAGAAGGCATCCTGGTATGTCTGGGCCCATTGATGCAGTGTTCTTCACCTTAGTGAAAGAGCATTAGCAGGGGAGTTATATTTTATGGTATTTCCTGAGGGAACATTGAGGGGGAAAAGTTGGTGCTGAATTTACTGGACAGTATGTTTGCTATATTTTCTTGCTCAGTGTATGTGGCTCCATTTACAATGAGTTCTGCACACAATTGTGTACTGCCTGTGAGGCTGCAGCCATAACTAAAGAATGCCTTTTGGTTGTCCTCGGCCTGGATGGCAAAATTTACCTCAAATTTAGCTTTGGTAGATGTTATTTGTCTAAAAAACACAAATACAGTGCACCAGCAGTTCGTTCAAAAAAGCTTTACTTTCACCATTGAAACATCAACAGACTTTATTTGTCCTTTGAGTACTTCCTTAGTTTGAGAGAGATGTTATCCTGCTGTACTGCTCCTCCTAATTTTTGCATGATTTTCTTCCTTCTGTTACACTGTCTATTGATTTTGTGACTCCACCAGGGTGGCTTGTTTTTTTATTTAGTTCTGTACATTTTCCTGGTGAGTGCAGCTGTCTCTATGCAGCTATTAACATGCATGTATAGGGTTTCTGTGAACACGTCTGCATAGGGACCAGTGCTTTCAGGGTTTATGGGGGCTTGGAATTTTGCCAGGTTATCACTTAATAGCAGAAATTTACAGTGGCGGCTGGTGACTTCAAATTAAAGGGGGGCTGCAGGAGACAGATGAATTGGTGGAGCCAATGGGAAGGGGTGTGACCAACTAGAAAGGGGTGGAGCTATGCTCAAAACCACAACTGGAACTTTAATTAAATACACTGCCCTGGGTGCCAAACCATCATTACGAGAGTCCAATCAAGACAAAATGAAGTGTAGAAGAAAAAAATATTTTAATGCATTGGCTACATGACAACTTACTTAATATCTAGATGGAAACACAAAGGTTGTGAGGCATGAAAAAATAAATTGCTTTTTAAATACATTACTGGAATGCCAGTCAAAATCAAGTATAAAAAAAAACAAGCAGCATTCAGCTCAAACCACTTCTCCTTGCACTGCAGTTCTAATTATAATTTATATTCAGCTTTATAAAATTACCAAGTAACATGCTGAAAGTAGCAATCTCTGTGATACCCCCACTTGTAAAAATGTTTCTTATCCAAAAAAAGACCTGCTGCCTGACAACTATCTACTTGTTTCATGAAGAAAACATGATCAAAGTAAAAAATAAACAGCAAACAAGAAATAAGTTCAAGATAAATTAAAGGATTACGGCACAAGTTATGGACCACACATGATAGACTGGCATTCTGTTTAGTTTACGGCTAAAGCCTGCAAAGATAACTGCAAGTCTCCAACAAATGTAATGAGCTTCTGAAAATACTGTAATCCTGTCCTTTATTACAAATACTGTCATATGCATTTCAATACCTAAGACTTATACATTATCTAGTTATGTAAATATTCTCTGCATGGCAACAATGAAAAGGCTTTCAATGTTGGTAATTCTTTAACAGTATGCTTATTAAAGCTTACTTGCATCTTACAATCTCCAACAAGCTTACCTGATGGTCATTAAAGCATTGCTACTTTAATACAGAGCAACAGGACATTGCAACAGCATGCATTTTTTGAAGAAGAAGAAGCATAAATCAACAGTATAAAAATATGACAGAAAACCAGAACATTCTGCAAAATCAAGGACAGATGAAAAGCCATGGTTATACTTGTGGTCTACCTTGGATGGGGGAATACTCTGCACAGTTACACTGCATAACTGCTCCTTGCATTGCTTGGACACATCCAGAGCCACTACAATGGGGAGTGGAGTGCAACAAGTAGGTCACAGTTTGAAATGTCTCTGGGTGACGGTGATGGCTCTGACACTCATACCTCTCAACCTCAGAGCAAGAAATCTGGACAAAGCAATACATAGAAGTGGGACACAGGCCCAAAAATAAAGACAATTTTTAAATATTGCTCTTATAAACTTAGAAAGATGATAGAATAGTAGTAGGTCTTGCATTAGTATGAATTTTCTGAAAGGTATGAAATCGGAAGCTCAAATGTCTGCCATTATTTTCTAACTTCAGTCTTTAATGATTTGCTACTAATTTGCCAGAAAACCACAATTTTATGAAAAACAGACCAAATGTGTTATGCAAAAATATAAAATTGACGCACAATACAGCTGGGAACCTGTCAAAGAAGGGACACCTTTTTAAAATTAGTACTGTTAACTTGAGCAGCTGACAAAATAAGAGCATCTACATGCATTTCTGAAATAAAAGTAATGTATAACTCTGATCATTACAGTTATTTATAACTGTAAATCCTCCACGTTTTTTTCCAAAATTGTCATTTTGCAGAGGGATTATTAGGGGGAGAGCAACATTTTGAGCCAAAATTAGAGACAATTGAGAGGTTTGGATATTCCTAATTCTATAAAGCGATTTATTTATACGTACCTCTCAACCTCTTAATGCAGGAAATCTGGATAAGGCTAAATATATTGGGGGAACATACAAACAGTACTAAAAAGACAGTTGATAGAATAACAGGTCTTGCTTTAGCATGCATTTTTCTGATGGTTATGACATCTGAAACTCAATGTCTGTCATTTTTTAGTGACTTCATTCCTAAATGATTTGGCAGAAAATCACAAATTTTATGAGGAACAAACCAAAAATAAGAAGCAAAAATCTATTCATTCTGCAAAATTCTGGACATTTGAGAGGTATAGTTCAGCCAGGGCTGTCTGAGTTTGCTGCCCTTCCTCCCCCTCACAAAATCATGGTCGAATGGAGCGTCCCCCCTGCAGCCATTCCAATGTTCCATTCCTTGGTTATTTCGCCCCATTTGCCATAAACACTGTAATGTGCATACTGCTTTACTTCTGCAATGATATGGATTTCATTTGAAAGTTTTATTTTATATTTTACAACATAAACCCTAATAGATATCTGCTAAACAAAGCAATGCAGTCTCACAAGGAAAATAGACTTAGCATTAAAACTTCTCTGCCCTTGAAACTCACATTCATTGAAACAGCATTGAAACCCACATTCAAAGAAAATACATTTTGCCAGTGGCAGATAAAGATCAATTTTGGGCTGTTTTTAAATCATAGGCCCCTTGAACACAGAACATACACATGCTCTTTGATACACCTTCCTGACTGTATTAAATTATATTCCTTGTACAATACAGTACAGTTGTTAGAGGGCATTTTAAATTTATTGTTTTGAACATTTTTCCAGTAAACAATGAAACAGAATTTATGCACCAATAATGACAAAACTGTCCAATTCAGAACATTTCCATCATAAAAGTCTACTCAAACTTCAACAGTCCACCAGTATCAGTAAATATGCACGATCTCTGAAGAAGTAAAAGTCATCTAAATAATTCCACATTAAAGAAATCTGTAACTAATAAAGAGGTTACTGCTAGCAAACAACTTTATATGTCATTGTTTCATCTACAAATAAAGTGCCTGTTGCCCTTAAGGAATAAATTGACTGTGTTGCATTAAAAAAATGATAATGCTAGTAATATCACAATAGGGAATGGATGGCAAACTGATAATAGGTTCATAGTTACTAGGTATCTTCGCCAAAGAGGACTGCAGCATCCATCCCCTTTACAACAGAGTACAGTATCAGCAATGGATCTACCTACTGTGGGAGTAGAACCCACAGCCTTCTGCGTCAAAAGCAAGTACACTACCTGTTGTGCTATTTACAATGTAAGCAGACTCGGCATAAGCAGCACTAAACTTTTGTTCCTCTGCAGCTGTCAGCTCCTTGTAAAATCTACTCAACATTCAGCTGTATCTCTGAACTTTGCAGCACAAGAAATCTGGAAAAAGCCAAAATGTATTTTGGGGGGGACAAAAGCCCAAAAACCAGGGACACATTTTAAACATTGCTTGTATAATGTTGGAAAGTTGCTAGAATAAAATGCTGTGTTACCACCATACATTTCACTGCCAAGTATTGAACCCAGGACCCTGTGCAAAACAGCCAGAGCAACATACCACTATGCCAAATCATCTATTTTTATGAAAGAAAGGAAGACTAAAACTTAAATGGCTACCATTTAGTGAATTCAGCTCTCACCATAGATGTCAACATCTTAACCCAAAACATCTGAACAAAGCTAATAATGGGGGAATACAGTCCCCAAACATATTCAGTGAGTTCAGTTATCACCATAGCTCTCAACCTTGGCACAAAAAACCTGGACAAAGCCAATAATGGGGGAATACAGTCCAAAAAATAGGGACAAATATCCACTGAGGACACCAGAGCAAACCCACAGAAACACATGGAGGACATGCAGACTCCACACAGAAGGCACCCCAGCCAAGAATCAAACCAGACAACCCATAGCTGTCGGGCAACACTGCTACCACTGTGCTACTGGCTGTGTTAAGTAAAGTAACAAAAATACAGAAACCACAGAGTTTATGAGGAACAGAACAAATATGAGGCAAAAATCTGCAAATGTTTTACAAATGGTGGTGAGTAGGGAATTCACACTCTTGTCACTTGGGCCCAAGGTACAGGGTACAAGCCTTATTCTCTACCCACCATCATGAAGCAATTGGAGCATTTTACACACACCAGATTCATTGTCCTCCATAAACACCCTACCTGTCTCTGTACTCAGCTACGTCCTCTGCAGTGATCACCTGTCCTCAGATCAGCTCCTCCGTAGCAATCCTGCAGCCCGATCGGTCCTCCATAATGGCTCTTGCATGCCGTTGGGTCGCCTGCGAGATGTGAGGAGGCTGGAGCCTCCTGCTGTTGGTCCAGCCTGCGGACGATGCAGTCCAGTGACCTTCCAGGTTGTGCGGTTGTCACCGCACAGACCTCTGGGCTGGAAGGGTGGAGTTTCCTGCCTTCCCTATCCAGACTGCCTAACAGAACAGTCTGGAGCTCGGAATGCCTGAGCATGCGTGCTTGGAGTTCTGGTCTACCTAACACAGCAGTCAGGAACTAAGCACGCATGCGCGGAGTCCGAGAATTTTTATTTTAATATGTTCTATGGTGGGGAGAATGGGGAATTTATTTTATCCATTTTACAGGTGGGGGGGCTGCAGTCCCACAGTCCTATAGCATGAGCTGCCCATGGGAATGTAGCCTTGGAGTAGTTCCTGAATATTCTAGGGTTACCTGGGGTCCAGGTTTTATTTTTACTTCAAAGGAGACCATTTTGTGGTCTGACAATACCAGGGAAGACATTCAACTAGGAGGTGTGCAGCACTCTCCCATATTAGTGAGGAACAGATCCATTATGGTTGCACTCCTGGTTGGTGTACTGACAGTCTAGTCCAGGGAGTTTGTGTTTATAAAATCCAGGAATCTCTGTGCCTGTATGTTTGGTGTTGCATAGGATTCCCAGGTAATAGTGGGATAATTAAAGTCATCCATGAATATCATATTGGATTGGATCGTGAGTTTTTCCAGTACATTTAAATACATGGTATGAGTTTCCTGGGCCATAGCGGGGGACCTAGAGATTGCAAGGAAGTGGTATTGGATTTTGCCTATGGTGATTTGAACATCATCATCATAAGCCCTGTTTTTCCCATTTTTTTTTCTTCATGGGGTTGGGGTATCTTGTCAACTGACACCAACTCTCTCGATTCAGTGGCACACTTCTACCTTTTTCAACACTCACATCTGACTGCCATAGGTCATCTTTCGCACAATCCATCCACCTCTTTGCGGGACGTGCTTGCTTCCTCTTACCGTCTTCCTGTCTGTCCCAAATCTTCCTCACCAGCTTGTCTTCTGCTTTTCTGCATGTGTCCAAACCACTGTAATCTGTTCTCTTTGATCTTTTCTGCATTAGGAGCTACTTTGGCTGCTGTTCTTATGTCGCCATTTCTTTGTCTGTCCCACAATGTGCATCCTACCATCCTTCTCAGGCACTTCATTTCCATGCACATGGAGTAGCTCAAGTGCATTATCCTGTTTGACTAGCCTTAAGGTATATTTATTTTTGATGTAAATTGAGACAGCTCCACCTGTAATCCCTATCTGTGTAATAGCTGGTCTAAATGTGTAGAAGTCATTATAACCTTGCACAGTCGGTGTACTATCAGTGACTTTAAACTATGTCTCAATGACCACACAGACATCAGCATTCTCTAGGGTGAAGAGATCTTCTAGGGAGTGGAGTTTTTGAAGTGAAACTTCTTTAGGCACAGTAGTGCAAGCTCGGAGTGAAACAGAAAAGTGAAACAGAAGTGAGACTCCGCCAGATGGTGGCGCTCTTCAGCATCCAACTGTTGCCGAAGTAGGAGTCAAGATGAAGCCAATCTGTTGCAGGACACACACACATGCACACCCAAAATATCCTACTACCTCCATATAAAACAATGAAGGGTGACTGAATTTGTTTGGATTTGCTTACAAACCACTGCCTAATGTAAGAACACCACAACAGCAGAATTAGTTTACAGTTCTCTCAGAAGTCAAAGCACTGCAACAGCAACATGGACCAAGATTCTTATTCAACCTCATTTGCAATCTGAGGCAGAATGTCAATTTACAACTGGAAGTTAGCCTAAAAAGGCAGAAGGACTTGACCGAGTCATAAATTTCTCCTGGACTTTTTTTCTGCTGTTGTCACAGGGCAATGACCTTATTCAAACTCATTTACAATCTCAGGCAGATTGTCATTTTACAACTGGAAGCTAGCCTAAGAAAGACAGAAGGACTTGACAGAATAATACATGTCTCCTGGACTCCTTTTCTGGTGTTGTCGCAGGGCAAAGAGCACTCTTGGTGCGATATGCAAACAAGTTTGATCTTAAACTTTGATCTGTAGCATTGCAGACCCCCCCATATAAAAGAACGCGTGTAATAAAGATGTTCATATATATATATATATATATATATATATATATATATATATATATATATATATATATATATATATCCCCACGATCCATGAAAAGTGTACACAAATTTGTGATTGTGTGTTGGGGAGGGGTCATGCTGCTGGGGGTCACATAAACCTTACTTCTAGCAGTCATAACAATGGTTTTCTAACAATATGCATCTAAGACCCAATATTGTGTGTGAAAGTATACATGAATACTTCCCAACATGATCACTACCCATCTTACCCCATCCCCTCCAAGCAAACAGCTGGCAGGTGATGGCTTGGCATCTGCCTCTTAAAATACAAGAACAAATGTGCCAAATTATTCTGCATGCGCACCAGTTAAACTGGTGTGAAGTCATTGCATTTCATGGATATGCAGCCACTACATTCTGAAAGGTCAGTAATACTTGAAATGCTTCTGCACGATTTGCTCCAAATTTTACAGAAATAATGTGGTTTCTAGCTACACAGCTTGTCACAAACACTTTTCTTTTATAACGTCCCATCAGTATAAGGTAAGCTCACTGTGGACTAACCGAAGGTACCCATACCATTTCAACCTGGAAACATCAAAACTCTGGACAAAGGTCGATTGAAAATAGGTACAAATCTGTATGCTGATTAACATAAAATTTGCATACATAATTACGTAACCCTGCTCACTCCAATGGAATTGTGGGATACCAACTTTCAAACACAAACTGAAGAACAGACAACCAAAATATGGCCCCAGAGTCCCCCTGCAGCCATTGCAATGTCCCATTACCTGGCTATTTCACCCCATTTACTATAAACACTAATGTGCATACTGCTTTACTTCTACAATGATTATTTGGATTTTATTTTACATTTTATAGCACAATGCACAAACACTAATAGACATCTGATAAACAAAGCAATACTGACTCACAATGAAAATAGACTTAGCATAAAACTTCTTTTCCCTTGAAACTCACATTCATTGAAACAGCATTGAAACCCACACCACATCCAAAGAAAATGCATCTGGCCACTGCTGCATCTGGAAATACTGTGTGTGTACTTGTCATCATCTCAGCATATGTCTCCCACTGGTGCCAGTGGTGAGGACTGAGGCTCCTTGATTACCGGTTGAGTGGTGGGGCGTCACAGTATCTTTTCTTGATTTCCATATTTTCCTGCTTTATACAGATTTTCATAACATTTCTGAAAGTTTTCTAGTACCTCTACAGGATCTCTTTTTATATTCCCTATTATAGGTTCAGTAAGCTTGGTGATGACCCTTTCTACTTTCTGTTGCCTGAGTCATTGTGCTAAAAGTTTTTGTGCTCTGGATTTATTATCAAAAAACTGTTGCCTAACAGCAGTCTTTCTAAACTAATGCATATTATCAAGATAAACCCTTATTTTCTGTTTAGCATTCTGCAACTGATCCTCATTTTTTTCTGTGAGAATCCCCCTATTCTGCAATTCTGTATCCTCCTAGAGGATGAGCCCATAAATCCATTCTTATTAATGTCCCAAATATTCCCTTCAAGAATATTTTTGAGGTTCTTACCCCTTTTAAATACAAAGTTCATATCCATGCCCAACCTTCTCGTTAATGATTTATGTACATTAACTGAGACCTTCCAATTTCTTAACATAATTTATTTAATTTTGTTACTCCTATAACTGAAAGGTAAAACCATTCCTTTATCAAATACAATATTAGGTGTATTAATAACATAATTCTCTCCCTTTTACAATTGTTTTAAAAATTGTTTTCCTCTTAGAAATCACTTCTCTATCACCTCACATAATCTTTCTGGGTATCCCCTCTCAGATAGCATCCTTTTAAATAAGCCTAATTCTTCCAAAAAATTTTATTATTCCAAAATCATCCATGAGACTCTCATCATCTGTTCTTTAACCAGACCATATTTTTGTGTAAAAGGGTGGTGACTACTGTACAAAAATAAGAACTGCAGAAAGTGGATTTACAGTGGACAGTGGATTCAAATCTCTTCTCTTTCATATCTTTATATAATTCTACATCTAAATAATTAATGCTGATATCATTCCAACTATGGGTAAAGGTTAAAAAGTCAGTTGATGTATTGATAAATAATATACATTTGTTTAAACTCTCCAAATGACCTTTCCATATTAAAAAATGTCATCTAAAGATCTAGAGTAAAATCTAATATTGTCCATAAAATTTGATTAAAAAATGACTTGTTTCTCCCATATCCACTGTACAATATTAGCATAAACTGGTGATGAGGCCACATCCATAACTATCCCTTTAATCTGTTTAAAAGTCCCTCCTTCAAAAAATACAAAATTATCAGGGACTAGCTTCATCATTAAATACATTTTTTAACTTCCCTGTCACTCAACTCCTTGAAGGATACCGGTGCTAACGTAAACCACTCTAAGACAATATCATGTGGTATGGTCAAGAATAGATCCTTCACATCGAAAGTAACTGATAATATATTTGCCTCAAAATCAACATTATGAATTAGATCTAAAAAGTTCCAAGAAAGATTTTATACAATGGAAATGTTTATGGAAGACTTAAATATGCCAAGATTACAGGTAGATGAGGCTCAATTACAGTTGGGATAGGAGGAGAGGAGATAAAAATGGTGATGTATAACCAACCAACAGGGAAGTCCCCAGAAATAAATGGTATTCCTGTGGAAGTTTAGAAACTAGGTGGGAAAAACTGGTAAAGATCTGGAAGGTTTTGTTTAACAGAATTTAAAAGGAGGAGTGGCACCAACATCCTGGAAGAAAGCAGTGGTGGCTTTAATACCTAAAAAGGATAAAGACCCATCAGATCCAGCTTCATTTCAATTCTAAACCATGATTATAATGTGTTTATGTCGATCATGGCTGAACAAATGGCAAAGGTGATGCCAAAATTGATAGATATTGATCAATGTGGTTTTGTGGAAGGGAGACAAACATTTGACAACATAAACAGAACAATGATGATCCTTTGGCAGCAGAATGAAATAAAATACCACTTTTGTTGGTGGGTCTTGATGCAGAGAAAACATTCAACAGAACAAGCTGGGATTTTTTGAGCAGGGCAATGGAAGCATTTGCATTCCCTGATAAAATTATAAGGTTGATTAGGGATATATAAGGAATCAGAGGTGACAATTGAAGTGGGTGGGTTCCTTTCTCTTAATTTCTGTTTGAACAGAGGAACCAAGCAAGGGTGTCCTCTTTCTCCTTTGTTATTTGCATTATATTTAGAACCATTGGCAAATAATATAATGGTCTCAGAAATTCAAAGATATAATTGGTATGGTAGTCAAGAAAAGCTGGCTTTATTTGCAGTTGATGTTAATTTATACCTGATAAAACCAGAAAATGACATCTCATTGTTGTGGAACATTTTGAGATAGTTTCAAGTCTTTTCAGGATACAAAATTAATGAAGCCAAAACAAAGGCAATAGCTGTAAACTATGTACCCACGGACAATTATGTTCAGCAATACCCATATTTATGGGGACATGATAAAATGAAAAACTTCAGAGTATGGATTAAAATGTCTTTTATGACAGCTATGGATATGTGGGAAGAGACTAAACAAAACATTATACAAAAACTGAGGAATTGAAAGTTCTGTTTTATGGATATGGATAGCAAGATGCAAACATTTAAAATGTTTTAAACACAGGTCTGGCATATTTTTATTAACTGGAGGAGAAGTTGTAGACAGCAATTAATAAAGAGCTGAAGGATTTTATCTGGGAGGGCAAGACAGCAAGATTCAAGTGGGATAAGCTAATTGCTCCAATAGAACAATAAGGTAGATAACCTGATTTGAAGAGGTATTTCAGAGCTACACAGTTAAGGCTCCTATACATAGCACAAGCAGAAAGCTATAATTAAAAGTGGAAAGGGATGATAGTGAAATGGGGGGGGGGTTAGCCCAAGAAACAAGGAGAGACTGGGATTTTGGATGCAGATCCTTAAGGAGAATAACACTAACCATGCAGAATATTATATTTATAAAGTAGCAGAAAGTATTCTAAGAACTAAGCCCACACGGGAATGGAGAAAGGAGATTCTGCCCATAGGGATAACTGCAATTATGGATACAGACAATAGGCAAAAGGAGGCCAAAATCTATTGTAGAAAACTGGCAAAGAAACCAAGGTACTGGCAAGAAATAATTAGAGGGAAAGGTAATAGAATGAGAAGAGGCCAATAATTTATTTAGACTGCAGGCTAGAGATTGCCTTCCCTGTCAATGACTGATATCAGAGTATAGGCAAAGAGAAAGAAACAGGGAGATCCTAAGCAAAAGACCAGCACTGACAGAGTTTTTAGTAGAATCTAGAATAGAAGCTGCTGGTGGAAAAATAAGTAATAGAGCATATAAAATATTGCAAGATAACTATTACAATAAATCAGAGAAGGTTAAAAGGGATTGGGAAGAAAGACTGTACAAGCAAATCACAAAGAAACAATGGGGGATATATGTATGTCTCCCAAATATGCAACAAAGTCTAGAAGATTTAGGATCTTTGTTTTGAAGTGTTTACATAGGTATTTTTTTTAATCCAAGCAGACTTCAAATAATTTTTTCCTCAGGTAGATAGCAAATGCTGGAGGTGTGTTGAGGAGGAAAGAGGCAATTGGGAACATATTTTCTGGGAGTGTAATGCATTGGAAGACTTTAAAAATTCCCTGCAGACGTCTCTATCAGAAATACTGGGTGAGCAAACAGGTATAGCTAAGGAAATTTTTTTTTGAGCTATGATACAGACTCTGAATTGCCTAGACATAGTAAGGCCTTGCTGAGTCTAATTATGGTAGCTGCTAAAAAAGCAATTACTAGAAAATGGAAATCAAAGTCTAAACCAACTGTAATAGAAGTAGTAAATATAGTAACAGGGATAAAACAACTGGAAATGGGATCTTTACAAAAGGGTAGTAGCAAATTACATACATAAAATGGGAATTGTGGGAACAATACATGCAGGATAATGTTCTGGAGGAGGAATGAGGTCTAACAGAAGGCAAGAGTTGAATGAACTATGTAAGTTTGACTCACAATGACTGGATATTTTATAAATGATATATAATGTTTGCAACTAAACACATCAATATGGTTTGTTTTCATTTATATAAATGTATAATTGCCAGTGTCATAAGGGATAATTTAATAAAGATGTTTCTTGTTAAAAAAAAGAAACAGCTTCATCTAAAGGCTGGGCATAAATATGCTCCTGACAACTGTGAAAAAGGCAATGCTGACAGCCAAGGATACAACATCCCGAGGTGGTTGTTAAGTTGCACCTCCCACAGGCCATTTACTGGAAAAGGACAGTGCAACCTATCTATCCATGGATTCCCTAACCCTTTCATGCAATGTTGGCACTTCCCTGGACATCATGCATGAGACCCTATTGCCAGTTCTTGCCCTGGGCACCCTCAAGCAGTGTCATCTTCAGGGATATGAGAATGTTTCTCCTGTCTTTGGCTACAGGTGGCTCAGTTAAAATGCTGGCACTTACAGCAGTGCTGGACATTGTGTCCTCAACCAAACAGGAGACATAGTGCCAGTGCAGGTCCTGGCTGGACAATAAGATGAGAAGAACACCTGGAAGGTTTCAACTTTTTAAGCAATGACGAGGATAACTTTTCCACAGTGAGCATTAAGCTCAAGTTAGCATAGCTGTGACCAAGCATGCTTGCCATAAATGCAGCACTTCATAAAGAGTCTAGAAGATTTAGGATTTAACAGTAAATCATACATCTGAATCATACCTGTCCTACTAGTGTCCACAACCAGTTAGAAATTGCAAAAGCAGTGGCTACCTGCATATAAGGTGAGAGTGCAGGTATCCTGCTGTGTCATCACTTACATAGGTGACTGCAAGATATCATTATAGTGGATCCAAAATTCTTCACATGGACGACTGGCTATGGTAAACAACTATTCATATATGTGAGTTTAGTAAAATTTATGTGTCTAGTGTATTGACTTTATATGTGCATGTATGTACATTTCCATATAAAGTGGTTCATAAACTATTACAAAACAAATATATGAAAGAAAAAACATATAATTTTTAATAGTTAACTTTAAATATAACCACAGTAGCAATAGAATAAAATTGTCATAGCAAATATGGCAGTTAAAATGTTCATGACTAGAAAAAAATAATGTTTAGTGCATATGAAGAAAAACAGTGAAACTTCAAAAAAAATGACTGGACAGTAAATAAAAAGGGCCCATAGACAAGTGAATGCAAGTGGATAACCGTACATCCTAAATAATGTTATTGCTGTAACAAAAGACTGATAAAACTTAGCATAAAATAGTTTTATGCCATAGGTGAACTTGTGATCCTTCAAATTGCCAATAGATGAGTGTGTTAAGTGTGTGTGTGTGTGTGTGTGACTCCTGCAGTTTGGTCTGTGACCTCATTCTGGATTCATTTCTTTGCTTGGAATCCACTAAATGCAAACATAGACGCAAGCTCCTGGCAAACCTGAAGTGGATTAAATGGGTAATTAGAGAAACAAATGCACCAGGGTTACCCCATTACTATGAATGAAATTTCTCACTCTTCACCCAATAAGTTTGTAGCACAGATATGGCAGTGTCTGTGAGAACCATAATAGGATTACATTGTTGCTACAGTAAGGTTTATGTAACAGATGCCATAGCACTAGTATGAAAAATGGAATGTTTTCATCAATGCCATGACAAAGATAACACTGCCAAAAACAATTATTTGACTCCTTATGTATATAAGGAAAGCTATGGGGATTTCTATCACAATAAAACGTAACAATGGGAAGGCAGCTTTACTGTTTATGGGACCTCTCCTCAAGAACCACTGTCTGTCAAGTACAATTGCACTATCAGTCCCATGGAGAGTCACTGCAACAGTGTCATTTACATTTGGGTAAATCCTAACCACTACCAAGAATGGCACAGTAAGACAAGGAATGATGTAAAGTATACGGACCGATAAACATTCCTAAATGCGCTTTTCTGTTTTCAAATGTTTGTCATAACTCAACTCATGTGTAATCATAATGTCCTTCTAAAGCAAAATGATATGCCATGAAGAAACCAGTAACTTTATATATCACTGTCAATCAAAAAAATAAATAAAATCATGAAACTCAGTAATAACTGTATCCAAAATATTGCAGCACTAAACTACATGAATTCAGTAACAGGCAAAATAACCTTTCAGGTGGTACTTAAGCAGGATCTACCTTCACACCACTTCGTACCTTCGTGGACCAATGTGTAAAGCTAATAAACATTAGAATGTATTATCCTAATTTTTCTCTTGAAATGCTTATACAAACAATCATGGCATGCTAACATGGTTCGGTTTCTTTATAGGATAAACACTTAAAAACACAGGCTTACATATGAGTAATTGATGTTTCTTTAGCTATGTTATTTTTCCTTGTCATATTTCGCCACGGTTATGATTCCCTGACTAAATTTACTATTTTAACAGTGCAATCTACAAAACCAATGTGTTAGTCCTTGCAGGATGTTTCTTTTTTCCCTGTGGTTGTGAAATAGTGGAGTTGGTCTATTTAAGTGAGAAAGGCATAGTGAGAACTTAGCCAGGAATCCAGAAAAGCACGAACAGGACCAATAAAAAATAAATCCAAGAAAGGCTCGATTATGAGAAGCTCATTCATTGCTGATAAAAAATCTTCAAGTGAAATATGATAAATGATTTATTTTAATTTATTGCTAAATGCACTGCCTACAGTTTCTTTCAATTATTTTACATTTCAGTTTTAATATTTACTGTATACATTTATTATAATGCACCAGGTTTAACTTTTAACAAAGAAGCATTTTTAACAATTTATCAACTCCAGCATTTTTAAGCTTTAATTTTTTAATTGATTAATTTTTTAATTGATTAATTAATAATTAACTTCAGTGTATATAAAGCCTTGCAGCACTTTGGATGTTCACTTGATAAAGCTCGGCACAGACCAAGCGAAAGCGCTTGTGTTTTCATTGTTTTTCATGGTTTTGTATTAAAGAATTAGACTTTCTGAGCAGCAGTCTGTCTTGGTTTGGTTTTCCACCTTGGATTTATTTTTTATAGTGAGAACTTATACATCCAAATCTGTTAGACTGTTGCACAGGTGGTATTTAAGGCAGCTCGGATGTTTCAGGTAGACCGCAAATGTTGGAAGTGTGATGGGGAAGAAAGAGGTAATTGGGAACATATTTTCTGGTAGTGTGGTGAGTTGGCAGACTTTAAGGATTCCCTGCGGGATGCACTGTCTGAGATACTGGGTGGTCAAATTGGTGTGACAAGGGAGATGATTTATCTGAGCTATGATACAGAATTGGAATTCCCAGACATGGTAAGGCCTTGCTGTGTCTAATTATGGTGGCTGCCAAAAAAGCAATTACTGGAAAATGGAAATCAAAATCTAAACCAACTATACTAGCAGTAATGAATATAGTAACAAAGATAAAACAACTGGAATTGAGATCTTTAGAAAAGGGTAGGCGCAAACTGCATAGGAATGAATGGGAATTGTGGGAACAAAACATACAGGGCAGGAATGAGATTTAAAAGAAGGCAGGAATTAAATGAGCTATGTAATGTTTGACTGAAAATGATTGGGTAGATTATAAGTGATGTATTATGTTTGCATCTGGGAGTGTGTCAGTATGGTTTGTGATTTAACACCTTTGCAACTAGGATTGTGTCGGTGTGGTTTGTTTTCATTTATATAAATGTATGATTATCTATGTTGTAAGTGATAGTTTAATAAAGATGTTTCTTGTTTAAAAAAAGGTAGCATTTGAATAATTTATGTAATGTTGCTTAGGTTATATGATATATAGCAATATATGTGAAGTATGTTTGTGTCTTTCGGCTTTTCCCGGTTAGGGGTCGCCACAGCGGAACTCCGGTCCGCTAATGATTGGCAGTAGATTTTTTTACGTGCTGAGTTTGCCAGCCCTGACGCACAACCAACGAATATATGTGAAGTATAATGTTTGTAAATGTGAACTTGTTATTACAGTTTGATTACTTTTATATAAATGTAAATTTGCCTGTGTCGCAAGTGATAATTCAATAAAGGAGTTTAAAAAAGGGCATCTCTGATGTTGATCACTTGTGAGCAATTAGTTATGTCTTTGGGTAATTTGGAGTTAATCATTCATTGGAAAAGATTTGGCGACTCTAACACACACACATACACACATACACACATAGATACTGAAGATAATCAACGTTCCAGTATATCAGCGCTCACAATCTTGACTAAAAAAATTGACAGCACATCGACATGACAATGCAATGTGCATGCTCCTAGATGTAACCCTGGAACATTCAAAGCAAAAACAATGCTTTTTTCTGGGGTAGTGCAAGCCACAAGTACTCCACACATTTCCTGTTACTTAGATATATCACCTCTAAGACTGTATACTACCAGAAAAAGGGTATATTCCACCAGCCCTGATATTATGCCACTATGACCTTAGTCAACCAGCTTTCCTGTCCACCAAACAACACCAGCAGGAAAACTGTCAACTAAAGTGACAGTTGAACAATTATATATTTATACAGACATACAGAGCATTCCCTGTAGGTAAGCATTTCTGGCAGTAGTCAACGATAGCTCAAGTATAAACATGTTTCATAAATGTATATGCTGTTGATACAGCAGATCTTCTCCTCCTTTTCCCGGTTAGGGATCACCATAGAGGAACAACGGTCCACAGAACAATTGGCAGTGGAGATTTATGGTGTCAAGTTGCCAGCCCAGCACCCAATCTTCCACAGAAGACACACACAACCACACACTCACACCTAGGACCAATTTAGAGTGTCCAGTCTACCTACAGCATGTCTTTGGGATGTGGGAGGAAACCGGAGCACCTGGAGGAATCCCACCCCACCACAGGGAAGACACGCTGACTCCACACAGAAGGCACCACAGCCAAGAAGTGAACCGGAGAACCTCTTGCTATGAGGCGGCAACACTAACCGCTGCACCACCATAGCCACCCTTCTGTTGATATCTCAGATAAAGTGCAAAAACTGCAAACATATCGAACTCTCTGTGTAATGCAATCATAGGCATTAATGCATTCTAAGCTTTATAATGCATGCTTTGATAACTTTCTTGGGACTGTAAGCATACCTTTAAGTGTATAACTCAAGAAAGAAAGCTATAGCATTAAATTGTCTGCAGTAAAACATCACCATATTTTGTTCTGGAATGAGATATATGAGCTGTAAATATCTAATAGATGTAGAATAAACCTTGTTTATGTAAAACTAAGAACACTGATTCATCATGCAAGTTTAGCATATAGAAAATGACAGACCTGCACATTCCCAGTAAAATAGGCTACTAAAATCTAATTTTACAAATTCTGTGAAGTCTCAGAGAAAGAAAAAAATACTGAAGATATACAAAAGTCTAAATAAACCTAATGCATGAGGTTTCTTTTTTAAACAGGAAGAGAGGGTCAGCTGGAAAGTATTCCTCATACTGTTGTTCTTTTATTTTTCCCATTTTTTTTCAACAGATTTGAAGCAAGAATACTAAAGAAAAATGTATTTGTAAATGAAGTACAAATGATTTACATCTTTTGGCTGATTTTCAGGTAACCAGACATTTTAGTTATTTTATTTACATTTTGTTAACTGGGTTAGTCCTACTGGGTAGGGCCAAATTTCAGACAGCACCCAGGATGACATCATAAAGAAAGTAACAGTAGTATAACACAATTGAAATTCTGGATACAAGTATAGGCATTTTAACATACTGAAAAAATGTTAAATTAGAGGAAAAGGAGCAAAAAAAAAATCAAGAATACAACAATGTAATGTGAGTGAAGGGTACAATAATCAACATATTATTACTAGCATATATAGTAGTATTATTACTAGTATATATTAGTACAGTAAGAAACTTGACAGTGTGGGGATGAAGTACCTGAGATGGGTGGTAGGATGCACACTGTGGGACAGATGAAGACATGAGGACACTGGTGCAGAAGCCAGACTAGCCCCAATTACAGAGAAGCCCAAGTACAACGCTTTATGGTGGTCTGGTGAATTACAGAAAGCCAGAAGATGATTTGTTGAAGAAGATTTGAGAAAGTCTGGAAGAAGTCAAGAGAAAACATGGAAATCCAGGAACAGATCGATGGAGTGTGTGACAGAAGACTTGTGGCAATCAGGGTATGAGAGTGACACTGAACCAAGAGAGGTAGCAACAGTTGACAAGACACCCTGACCTCATGAAGAAAAAAATGGGAAAAAGTTTTTTTTTGACGATGATGATGATGAACATAGTAATATGCATTTAGTGGCACAGCAGCTGAGGATTATTTCTTGTCATTAGAATTTACAGTATAAACAAGGATAATTGAAATAAAGAATGTCATCTAATAAGATTATCATTAGCATATATTAGTAGGAAGTTAAGCACCATTATAAAAGAAACTGAAGCTAGAAAGACTCAGAGTAGATATGTAAGGTAGCACTGGTAGCATAGCTTTGAGCTATTAGGCAAAATGAGACAGATATATAGAGTGAAATGTAGGGCTTTAGGTGACACCACATTTTAAACATGTTACATTTGTGTTGCAGTGAGTTCCATGAGTTTTTGAAATATGTGAGATAATGAGCAACATGAACTTCCTGAGGAAGTAAATGCCAAGAAACAGGTGGGAGCACAGGAACCAGTCTTTAAGGACATTTTCTTTACTAATAAGAGATGGGTAGAACATGACTCCTTATGACTACATCTGTCTAGTAATAAATTCTACTGCATCATAAATACATTTTAATACCCGAATGCCTATAATATCAGAATTTCAAATCACCAACACCAAATTCTCTTTCTTCCAAAACTCTACCATTTTTTCAGTATCCTGCATTTCAAATAAAACTGTGTTCTGATAAAGCATTGTGTTCTGAATAACACTACTTTTGAAAAAAAAAAACAATGGCTTGTTTGATTTTATGCTTAGAATGCACCGTCAGCAGAGTCTTTAGGGACAATGAATAACCAGCATCAGGTACCTATAAGAAGTCAGTGAGAGGAATGGCAGTTTCAACAGTCAACATAACTGGAAGAGTCAGAGAACCTGATGTGGGAGATGCCTTCCTTCTGACAGGGTCTGCCCTCTTCTGAATTTCATTTTCTCATATTCTGTCAGCTATCCACTTTTTCTTCGTTTTTTTTTCCATAATAAATCTTTATTGTTATATTATTTTCAAACACAAATAAGAACAAAAATAACATATATTCACAAATCAAGCATTAACTAATATCACTAATAACCACACTCTATATACAATATTTACAAGAATGCTTCCATGTAATACAGTTAAATATAAAAAAGCATAAGAATAAATGCAAGTAATAGACAGTTGATTACTAAATTCTCTCCACACACACAAATAATTATTATTTCCAAGTTGAAAATACTATGCTAGTATAATATTAAAAATCTGTTCCCAAATTTTTGGATTATTAACATTTTTATTTTGTGGGAGAGTACGAAACAAGAAACGGTCCAAACGAAGAAGGAAGGTCCATCGTGAACCAAGGAATTAAATCTACAATGGAAAGAAGGGGACTGTTGAGAATTAACAAAAACGCTAAAGGTACTGTTAATTTTAATATACAAGCTATTGATCAAACGGCAACAAGTTCAAACAAGGCACGGTCTTTTGCTCAAACGCTGGACACTAATGCATCAAGTTTTAAAGACATTATTGATAAAGTGTATGTATTTGATAAATCTATGAACGTGGAACGTGAAATACCACAATGTACAAGAGAAAATGTGTATAGAAGGAATGAGGAAACATTGCAGGACAAAATATACCGTTTAGAAAAAATGTTATACAAATACAAATGTATTGAAATTGATAATAACTATTTAAAACAATGTTTGATGAAACAAGTAGTCCCTCAGGGACTAAGATTTTATAAGTACCCTTTTGGTATTCACTATAGCGAAGATGTATTGTTGGAATTTTATACTTTTTTTGATGATTGTGGTTTTGGTCTGATAACAAAGCTTATAAAATATAATGAAATGCAACTTAAGAAAATGTTACAAGATGTCAACTGTGCTCAAACAGAAATTGTGGAAGATTTAGCTTTTGAACAACACGAGGGTTTATATGTTAGAATTTTGAAGAGAGTAGAAAATAAGATTGAAAAAGTATATCAGAGGAAGCAGGGTAAACTATTGAGAGATATTGAACAGTATAAAAAAGGTAAAAGTTACCCAACCCCCTTCCAAAAAATATGGAAACAAAATGAAGGTCAAGGAAAAAGGAAAGATAGGAACAATTCTAATGTTAACCAAGGTAGGGGTAACAGGAGAAGTGAAGAAATTGAAGGATATGATCAAGGAAGATATGTCAATAGGAGAAATGGTCCTTTAGACGAATTAGATTCATTCCCTGAAACAACAGAAGTTTTTTTAGGACCACGGAGGTCAGAAAGGATAGCAAGCAGACAACGGAACCCATCAGATCTATGTCCACAGGAGCAAACAGGTGGAAACGATTTTGGATGGAAAAGGATGGGAAGGAGAGGGAGGTAGACACTATTAAAATGGAGAAAAATGGAATTACATTCCTATATAAGGGCTATAAGATACACAATTATGTGAATATGAAATTAGAAAAGGAGCACTTTGAATTGTTCTCAAAGGGATTTAAGTTTGTTAGGTCTACCCCTGGAGATTTAGCAAATATATTGACAGAGTTAAAAATATTTTTGAGGAAGTTAAATTTAAGTTTATTGAACAAACAAGGTGAATTATTTAAAAGTAACAAAACTAATGAACAACTTAGTCCCTTTACGAGTAACAAAGGTAACATTCCTCAAAGTTTAAAAAGAAGTAGTGTCTACAACCCGCCCTTGCACCCTGTTATTTACACCTTTGAGAACATAGTAACTGATGAGATATACAAAACATATGGTCAAAAGAAATGGTATAACAACCACAACCTGCTACACAAAGAAAACGAATTACTGAATTCACTCAAGAACAATGGTGAACTTAGGTTCATGCAACCTGATAAAGGTGGGGGTGTAGTTATTTTTGAACAGAAGGTGTATAATGAGATATTAACAAGCATGCTAAACTCTGGTGAAACCTATGAAACTTGTTCCTTTAATGAGATTCAAAAAGCTTATAGAATGATAGATTCATTATTAGAGGAATACCTTATAGAAAACAGAATAGAAGGTGGAACACACATTTTCTTGAAACAAAGTTATCCCTGTATTCCCCAATTCTTTGGTATTCCTAAAATACACAAAGATATACGAAATCCCCCCTTCCGTCCTATAGTTTCGGCAAAAGGTTCTAAAACGCACCCACTGGCTGTTTATATAGACCAAAAGTTAAAAAATGTAGTAAAAAAGCAGGAACATCTAATACAGGATTCATGGGATTTTTTGGGTAAAATTAAAGAAGAAATATGGTCAGAAACAAGTAAAATGGTCACAATTGATGTTAAAGACCTTTTTACCTGTATTCCCAGAATTGAAGGATTTGAATTTTTTGAAAAAATGGTTTATAAATATTTAGAGGCCACCTTGGATGAAAAATTGTTGTTGTTAGAAATGACAGAAATAGTTCTGGACAACAATTTTATAACCTTTATGGGTAAATACTATAGACAAAATGTTGGAGTGGCCATGGGGGCAGCCTGTGCCCCCATGTATGCCAATTTGGTTCTCCTAGGATGGGAGGAGGAAAAGGTTTTTACAAGTATATTCATGAAAAACATAAGAGTGTATTTTAGGTTTTTAGATGACATCTTCCTCATTTGGGAGGATGGTCATGGAAAGAATGTGGAAGATTTTATTAAATATATAAATGGAACTTCTAGTTTTTTGTCTTTCACCTACGAGGTTCAGGAACAGTCTATTACCTACTTGGACATAAAGTTAAGTAAAACAGGAAAGGGTTACAAGTCCAATGTATTTCGAAAAGAAACCTGGTGTAACTCTTACCTCCACTATAACAGCCAACACCCTTACCATCAAAAGAAAAGTGTTATTAAAGGGCAGGCTGTTAGGGTAGCAAGGATGACCTCTGAAAAAGATGACCTACTATTTGAGTTTAGGTTTTTGATGGAAGCATTTCTGGAAAGAGGCTATCCAATTGAACTTGTTGGTGAAACTCTAGAAGAGGTCTATTTAGGATGGGGGTTGAAATACAAACCACTGTTGGGGCAGAAAAGTTTTAGTAAAGAACATACAAATTCCAACATGAAGAACTTCCCCAAAGCATGTATTATAGAATATAATGAATTTTCAGAACATTTTATTAGAATTATGGAGGAAAACTGGTCCATTTTAAAGACAAACAAGGAAATTTTTGACATAGTAGGGAACAAACCACTGTTGACATACAAGACAGGGATGAATTTTAAAAGGTTGTTTGAAAAAGGAAAATTTGAGTTTGACAAAAAAGTCAGGAAAGGTACCACCAAATGTGGTAATTGTAGACAATGTAGATATATTAATGAGGCAGATGGTACAGTTCTTAGGAATGGGCTTAAAAGTAAGATATTCTTTAGTAAGGGCAACTGTCACACCAAAATGCTAGTTTATTTAGCTACCTGCACCACATGTACTGCCTTCTATATAGGCAAAACAGAGAGGGCACTCAAAGAAAGAATATACGAGCATATTAATGATATAAAGATTAAAAAAGAGACGAGTGCCCTTTATAAACATTCCACGGAATGTGCGGGTTTCGTGGGTTTTCAATTTGCCATTTTAGAAACCATTAAAATTGATAAAGATAGAGGTGATTTAAAGAACCATTTATTGGTTAAAGAGATTAAATGGCAGTTGAGACTGAAATCTAATTTTAGGCCTGGTCTTAATGAATATATAAATATTAAAGCTATTCTTGTGGATAAGGCTGCTACAGTCTAAAGATATGTTTTTTATATATACTAACTGTTAGCTAAAAGTGTTTTTTCCTTTCCTCTTATAGATTGTATTTCTGATCTCAATAGTTTATTTTAATATATATATATTTTAATATGGATTTAAAATGGATTATAATTTTACATTGTTATTTTTATACACTTTATCAAATGTGATAAACTATGTGTATATATATATATATATATATATTCTTTTCTGATATACACATACACATAAGGTTGTTTTATGATTTTTGACCTTTTGGTCTTCTGGTAGTAATTATAGATTTATAGATTTATAGATTTATTAAAATGTATTAAAAATTTGTAACGCATTTTTAAACCCTCATGTACATAGACATGATATAAATAACTACAACGACAAAATATATTTTATAAAAAATATTTTGTATGAAGAGAATAAGTGTGTGTTTTTTAAAAAAAGCTAGAACTTCATGTATCTATTTGCACAGTTGCACTTTAACATTTGAACATTTAAAATTTTAAAATAGTAGTAATTCCTTGAAGGGTTAAAAGTTTTTTATAAAAATTATTTTAATTGATTAATTGCACTAATTTAATTTAACTTAATTGGATAATTATGTATTTTAAATGGTATAAAAATGTGTGGCACTGATTTTATAGTATTCTGAAGAAATCTGCTCAGGGCAGATGAAAGCGCTCAATCGATTTGGTGGATGTTGATGCAATAAAACCTCAAAAACGTGTTTGAGACGAAGTTTTTTTCTTTTGGTATTTGCTTGTCAGTTTGAATTCGAACATAATTGGAAGAGTCAGAGAACCTGATGTGGGAGATGCCTTCCTTCTGACAGGGTCTGCCCTCTTCTGAATTTCATTTTCTCATATTCTGTCAGCTATCCACTTTTTCTTCTATTTTTTTTTCCATAATAAATCTTTATTGTTATATTATTTTCAAACACAAATAAGAACAAAAATAACATATATTCACAAATCAAGCATTAACTAATATCACTAATAACCACACTCTATATACAATATTTACAAGAATGCTTCCATGTAATACAGTTAAATATAAAAAAGCATAAGAATAAATGCAAGTAATAGACAGTTGATTACTAAATTCTCTCCACACACACAAATAATTATTATTTCCAAGTTGAAAATACTATGCTAGTATAATATTAAAAATCTGTTCCCAAATTTTTGGATTATTAACATTTTTATTTTGTGGGTTTAATAGTAATTTATGAGCCAATATATGTTTTGTCGCTAGAACTCTAAAGTTCTGCCATGAAGTTTTAGATGGGTCTAACCAATTTGAAGCTATATAAAGCTTCATTAATAGAAAACTATTAATATATATAATAATTTGTGATTTAGGGATCTCTCTCGGGGGAATATGCAGAATCATAAATTTCCATGATAACATTGTACTCTGGTAACCCACCTTTTGAAGTTGGATCTTAAGGGAATTCCAAAGTTTGAAAATACATTTACAACTCCAGAACATATGAAGAAGATCAGCTGGTTGATTCTTACAGTATGGACAAGTTGGTGAATTTTTGGGATTAAATTTATGCAGGGTAAGATGTGTATAATATGCATTGTTCCAAATCATCAACTGGGTATATATTAATTTTTGAAGAGAAGTAGATTTGATGGTCAAGTCAATTACTTTTAACATATTACTTCTATCTGTCAGTAAGATTTTCTCTTCCCATTAGTTTGATAACAAAATTTTATCATGAAATTGAAATTCTTTAATCAATTGATTTGCTGTCGTGATATATTTAAGATCCTGTTGGAGAGCTTGCCACAACAAAGAGCATCTATTAATAGCCTCTTCTTCCTGTTTAAAACTTTTAAAATAGCTTATAGTGAGTTCTCTAATTTGTCTCAGAATAACCAGATAATTTTTAGGTAAGTTAAGTTCTTGTCTTATTTGGTTGGCCGAACTGTCAAGATGTTTATATATATCAATCAAAGTTAGATTAACTATCAATGGAAACTTGTTGAGATCAATTAGTTGATTATTCAATTTTAAATTAGGATTCTTATGAAAGGGTTGAAAACCATCATATGTTGAACCAAATCTAATAAATGAAATAAATTATGTAAAGAGAGTATGTTCGCTTTGATGTGTTCAATAATCCCATAGAATTTCAATGTATCCTTACCTAAAAAGTATTGCTTTAGGATTGATATTTAACTTTAGAATATATTTATAATTCAGAACTACCCAAGGTGGTGTCCACTTAGTATTATTTATATCATAATTGGCAATTCTTAAAATTCTATTAGAATTTACAATTAAATAATACATTTCAAAATTAGGTAATTCCAGTCCTCCTCTATTTTTTGGGGTCATTAATTTATCATAAGATATCCTGGTTTTCTTTGGTTCCCAAATGAATTTAGCCAATTCTTTATGAATCCATTTAAAAAACGACTTCGAAAGTAATAAATTGGCTGACCTAAAAATATACAGTAAACGTGGTAATATGTTCATTTTGATAATTGAAACTTTTGCTAATATTGGCAGTCGTAAATTTTTCCATCTCCCAAAATCAGAAATTATTTGTTCCCAGATTGCTTTAATATTATTATTATAAAAGTCTTTATTATCAGTAGAGAACTCAATACCTAGATATTTAATATTTTCCTTAAATGATACCTGTCCCACTAAGGGCAATAACGAAAAGGGTTTAGGTGTCTTTAAAGGGAAGATATTGTTTTTTTTCAAGTTAATTTTATAATTAGACACTTTTGAGAACTTATTAACAGCCTTCAATAATTTTTCAGTATCTGATAATGGAGATGCACAATAAATGCTAAAATTGTCAGCAAAAGCTGCCATTAATATTTTAGTTCCATAAATTATTGGGACATTATGATAAACATTTTGTTTAATATATAAAAACAATGGTTCAAGATAGATATTAAATAATAAAGGGGACAAAGGGCAACCCTGGCATGTTCCAGTCTTAATCTGTATTCTTTTAGAGAAGTTTTTATTAATATACAATGTAGTATAGGGATTACTATATAATATTTGTAACATTTGGACAAACTCATGTGATATATTAAAATACGGTAAAAGATCAAACAAGAAATTTGTATCAACCTTATCAAAGGCTTTCTGGGCATCAATTATAAGGGCATAAATATTTAAATTATTTTGCTTAGCATGCTCTAACATAGTATGTAGTGTGAGTGTATTATCACTGGTTTGTCTACCTGCCATAAAACCAGTCTGTTCTTTAGAAATGATATGAGTCATGATTCTCTTCAGTCTAGATGCTATAATAGAGGTTAGAATTTTCATGTCTACATTTATTAATGATATCGGTCTATAATTATCCGGATTTTGAGGATCTGAATTGGCTTTATGTATAAAAATAGTTTTTGAGGCGTTAAGGTGTGGATCATTAATTTTATTCCTAATTATGTAGTTAAACACAACTGAAAGTATCTTACCGAAAATATCTGCAAATTTTTTATAAAATTGCACTGTCAAGCCATCAGGACCTGGTGATTTATGTGATTTCATATGCTGAATTACATATACTATTTCTTCTTCAGATATCGGTTTAACCAAGTCATTTTGAATGTCCTCTCCTATTGTTGGAAACTTAATTGACTGTAGAAATTGTTCATAATTCCTGTTAGGGGTCATATCCTTTTGTCCAGCATAAATATTAGTGTATATTTTCTCAAAGATATTAAGAACCTCCTCAGTTTTAGAATATATTTTATTATTAAATTGTATTTCCGAAATCTGCACGATTAGTTTTGTTTGATTAATGATCCTTGCTAACGCTCTCGATGGTGTTTGAACATGACTGGCATACCTCACTAACGTCTTGTACTCTTGAAATGTTAATCTACTATTCTGAAGTAAAAAGAGATCCTTTTGACATTTAATCAGTTCCTTCTCTGTTTGCTCATTAAAATCTCTAATCAGTTCTTGATCAAGTAATTTAATTTTTATTTCTAAAGTTTGAATATCTTTGTTTAATATCTTTTTATAATAAGATGCTTTTTGCAAAAGTGTCCCTCTTATTTGAGCTTTAACTGTTGCCCATTCAATATCTGGGGCAAATTGTTGTTTCCCTAAACCAATCAATAAGTCTTTCAGGTACTTTGTAATTTCCAGTATTATATCCTCCTTATTCAATAGATTTGGATTAAGAGACCAATTATAACCTCTGTCTCAAAGTATCTTTTACCCCCTTAGTAAAACTCAATGAAATTTTAGAATGGTCTGATATATAACGGGCATGTACCATAACTGTAGGTTCTAGATTGATCAATACTCTTGAAATCAGGAAGAAATCAATTCTGGACCACATTTTATGACATGGGGAATAAAAGGTAAAATTGCTTGTACTATTATCGTTATTCAGATAATGAAATGGATCATATAATTGAAAGTCTTCTTTAAGATCATTCAGTGCTAATAGAGCATGCTTGTTAAATGCTCTTTGTGGACAAGATCTATCCAACTTCGGATTCTGGTAGGTATTCCAATCACCTCCAACAATTACATAATATCTATCAAATTGTGTTAAAATTGAATATAGTGATGCTATAAATAGTTGTTGGTCATTACAGGGAGAATATATATTTAAAAGTAAAATAGGTTTATCAAATAAGGTAGACGAAAGAATAACATAGCGCCACCATCCATTTTATCTGTATTAGAATCTAATATCTTTTCCTTGTATTGATCTTTAATAATTATGGCTACCCCAGCACTATTTGACTTACCTTCAGATACTACTACTTCTCTAATCCATTTCTTTTTTTTAACATCACCCCATTGATCATTCATTAAATGCGTTTCTTGGAGTAGCATAAACCACGCCTTAGCCTGCAACAATACATGTAACAGCAGTTTCCTCTTCTTCAAGTTCTGGAGCCCTTTAACATTCCATGAAGCTACTTCCCACATTTCAAAGATTCACTGTAAGATGAAAGTTTTGGAAAGAGAGCATGGAAAAAACAAAAAACAGTAAATTCAAAACCATACATAATCTGGAAGCAATCCTTATATCCCGTCCTCAACCAGTGCATACCCACTCTAACCCCGGACCACGAGATGAATAGGTCCTGTATAATATAAAATGACAAAGGGTTTAAAAGAAACAACAGATATAAAAACACCACAATGTAAAATTTCACACATGTATCACAATTAAGACCTATAAAACCTAACTTCACTACGACAAAGCCTAAACTAAACATTCCCTAACAAACACTGCCATAAACTACATCTCTTTGGTTAATTACTATTTAAACAAATCAAATTAAAAATGTAACAGTAGTACATGTAAAAAGAATAAAGTAAAAAAAATAATGCATTTTCAGTAGGTTATAATAATGCACTTTCACTATAATAATGTACTTTCAGTTGGATTAGCTGTCTATACATAAACCACATGCATTAAAAGAGAGAAGAGAAAGAGAAAAAAATACATACTAATATATAACCCTATATTAAAGCAAATAGACAACAAATTTATTAATATCCTTTGTTATACATTCACCTTATACTAGTTTCATAATAAAGCAAGCTTCTAACTAAATAAAATAATGAAAATAACACAAAACATTAAAAACTATGCTGACAGGTTAAATAAACATTGCTAAATCCCTGCACCCTCTCTAAATAATATAACTACAAAATGTTGACTGAAAGTTAATAAATGAAGTTCCTAACAAGTTCCTATGTGCTTAAATTACTATAGAACAGTGTTATTTAATGTTAAATAAGCAAGAGAGTGTTTAAAACAGTTCTCTTTGGTTTTCCAAACCAGGAAGTCCTGTAAAATGCTCTCATGACGGGGGACCACTTTTGCAGATGGACTCCCGGAAGTGCCACAATGAAATCTACACCCTCAACAACATTTTAAGCACTTCCTGTCTTCCTCCTCATTGAAAACAGTTCGTAGAAGCCATAAAATGTCAGGAAACAAGTGCAGGAGATCAAGATAAGGAAAAGCAAACAGTTTTATTGCTCAGGAATAGGCCTAAGCTTCACAAAGGCAAACAAAAGATTACCCAGTCCTCGAAGCACAGTAAACATAGCAGCATGCCAGTCCCAGCAAATGTTCAATTCAAGTCTCTGATGCAGGTAAAGCCTTGAAAATTTTAAGAAACAGATTTCTTGCCTCATTTTGGTGGAAACAGAATGTTTAGCCCCATCCACTGTGAATATAAGCATATTAGGATATTTCATTTGAAACTTCATTTGTTTGTCAATAAGAAATTTGCAGTAAGGAGACAGAGACTGTCTAGCCTGTCTGATCTGTATAGGTAAATCCTGTGTCAGAGATATTTTATTGTTTTTCCTCATAATATAGCCTCCACCTTGTTTTGCAGTAATAAGTATTCTATTTACATCTTGATAATTAAGCAGTTTAACATACACAGGTCTAGGAAAATTAGATGCTTGTACCTCTCTCAAAGCTCTGTGTGCTCTTTCCATGATGATTTGTTTCACAGTATCAGAATCATTTAAAAGCACTGCAAATATTTGTAGTATGGATGGAATCAGTTCATTATACTGAATGGATTCAGGAATCCCTCTGACAATGATATTGTTTCTCCTGGATCTTGCTTCTAGGTCTGTAAGCTTACTTTGTATAGCCTGTATATCCACATCATGCAGATTAGTTTTTTTTTCCATTAAGACTAATTTGTCCTCAGTATCAGAAATTCGAGCCTCCGTCTTATCCATTCTTTCCAGCAACTGAGTACATGAAATTCCAAATGATTGTATTTGACAAGTCAGTTCTTTTAAAGCTTCCTGTATAGGCAGAAGTGCAGTTTTGATATCCTCCATATTTAAAGCTTGATCAGCTTTAGTTTTAGTCCCTAGTTTCTGTTGTTCCTGTGCTTTAGTATTTTTTTTGTCGTTTAGTAGTCACTTCTTTTTCTGGTGATTGCAATTCTGATAATTTTGTTTTAGTCGTAGTTATATCCATGCTTTTGTCTTCTTTTGACATCTTATTGGAACATAAAAATTTGCAATATAAAAAGCACACGGTTCCTTTGTGTATTCCTCTCTGCAGAGCTAGCTAATCTGTTGTAATCCAATGAAATATATTCCTTTTTTCCGGTTTTTCTTCTCAATCCAGGATAAATAAGTGTAGTTAGAGTAAGTTTATCGAAGTTTTGATGTTGAAAACTTTGTAGTATCCACTCAGGGTTTTGATTTCCTCAGGTTAAATGGAGAGCTGCAGTTCAGCAGTGTTCACAGAACGGCAGCCATCTTTGAATCCCACTTTTTCTTCTATTTTAAATCTAAAGATTTCAGGTGTGTTTATGTTAAGAATAAAACCAATGTTTTTTTTTTGTCTTCTTAATTTTGAAGCCTGCTTAAATGTACCACAGTACCCACAATCTTCAACATTAGAAAAACATTAGCTGAGTTGGGAGACGCATGACACTCAAAACAACAAAGAACTGCAGAGAGGATGTAGCAACACAGGATGTCTAATGAAGCCTTGCACCTAAGCAGTGTGAAACCTGTGGTGGTTCCTTAAAGGAAATAATCAAATACATTTACAATTTCTGCCCAACAGAAGACACTAATAAGTCGGGCATAAACCAAATGCTGTCATTTACTGTTACAGAAGATATGGACAGTGCAATATTTGAGTCAAAGTAGAGGAGTCTGAATCAACAGAGCAGGCTAGTGTGTGTCAACTAGCTGACTGGAGCAGAAGAGGGTGAACAAGCTAACAGATTGATCAGCTCTGTGTTCTATGGTATAGATTGTTGGAGCCCTAACTGTGACTTGAATGACCTGGTTTGATTAGCAACTCAGAAGATGGAGAAGCTGGCCAGGGAGGGAGTGGAATGATGATGGAATGTCTGCTCATCTCTCCTGGGGGTAGGTTTGAGACCATGTCTCCTAGGACATGCACACCACCTAAAATCCTTTGTGGAGACATAAAATGTACTGGCTCATCTGATTTCAAGGGAAGGTGGGATTCTTAGAGTAACAGTATTTATGCAGGTAGATGAAAAGCCCTCTCACCACCTCTTTACATACTCATCACATGTGACCCTGCAGTCATACAGAAGAGAAAATGAGGTTCAAAGGAAAAAAACCTCTCTAACGCCTGCCTGGATGACAACCATGTTACTTCTTACTCCATTAAGTTCATAGGTAGGTACTTGGCTATCAGCCCTAGGGCCTATGTAAGCCTAGCCAACAAGGTTCCCAGGCTTTCACCACCCACGGATGCTATTTACCTGTGCCCCTGTCTAGCAGGGCCACCGACATGATTCCCAGGGTGAATTTCCTATTACCCATCCACTCATCAATATTTTTCTTGAAGAGTGCTAGTGACGAATTCTGCTTGACATAGATAGGTAGTTTGTTTCAGAGTATGGGATGTCTCTGGGACAGGAATCTATCCCTCCAGCATGTTCTGTTAATTGTGGTGATTAGGTTTAGGTCTCTAGAGGATGTGGCTCTGAGGGATTGGGATTTCTATAGGTGTAGCATATCCAGCAGCTCAGGGTTTGACATAGCTTTGTATGTTAGGCAGAGATCACCTCGGAGTAGGCAATATGCTAAAACCCAGAGTTTTTTGAGGCAGTCAGTGTAGGGTAACTGTTTGTGTCCCATAATCCTCTTTGTGAGGTATTTTTGTGGCCTTTCTAGCTGATGCAGATGCCTTATAAGGTACATATTCCAAATGGGGCATTGTACTCCATAATGGGTCTGATGAAAGCCAAGTAGAAGGGGGACAATGACTTCTTTTTTCTTGGATGAGAACCCTTTTGTGATGAGGTGTGTTATGTAGAAGGATTTCCGGACTACTGTGGCGATGTGATTATTAAAGGAGAGGTTACTGTCTACTAGTGTTCCGAGGTCTCTTATCACACCTTCAGCGTTAAGTGGGCTGCTGCCTATGTAGTAGTCCATGGGTACAGAGTTTTTACCAAAGGGGATGACAATGCATTTTTTGGTGTTGAGCTTGAGGCCACTGCTCTGACACCAGGCATCAGTCTTAGTGAGGACCTTTTGCAGGATGTCCACATCATTTGGGGACTCAACTACGGCACCCAATTTGCAGTCATCTGCGAACTTTGTCAGACAGAGGCCTTCCGTGTTGGCCTGTACTTCAGAGAAGTAGATCCCAAACAGGAGGGGACCCAAGACTGAACCCTGTGGTACTCCACTTGTCACAGGTTTGGAGTCAAATTTGAAGTCCGCAATTTTTACAGTGTGGGTTTTGTCTGTGAGACAGTTGGCAACTCAGCTTGGTGAGTTTATCTATGATACCAGAATAGGCGATGGTGTTGAAAGCCTTGGCGAGGTCAAGATAGGCTGTGTGGACTGCCTTACCCTCGTCTACAGCTTTGGTAACTCTTTCAAAGAAGTCGACCAGGTTCAGGAGACATGATCTGCCCTTCACAAATCTGAACTGGGTGGGGTCCAGAGTTTGGAGGTTACCAATATCCTTGTTCATGAGATCCATGATAATATGCTCCATGGCCTTGCAGACCAGGCTTGTCAGGCTAATAGGGCAATAGTTCTTAGGGTCCGTGGTGGCTCCCCCTTTGTGGAGTGGTACAACTGTTGCGTGCGCCATTCCATGGGTACAAAGCCTGTTGAGAGGCTATGACTGAACATGGCGCTTAGGTGAGGGGCTAGTTCATTCTGAAGTTAATGTAGGATGCAGCCAGGGATATTGTCCGGTCCCATGGATGCTGTGTTCTTGGCTTTTGATAGCGCAGTTTTCAATTGTTCAGTTGTGATTGCAGGGACACTGTATTCTTCTGGTATGGATATGGGCCCTTTAGGAGGTGGGGGGGGGGTAAAGTTGGCACTGAATCTATCAGCCAGGATGTTGGCGATATTAGTTGGTTCCCTGAATTTTGTGCCATTGTGCTGTAGCTCAGAGCAGATCTGGGTGTTGCCATTGAGATTCTTGACATAGCTGTAAAATGGTTTGTGGTTGTCCTTAGAGTCAGTGGCAATGTTATTTTCATAGTTCACTTTGGAGGATTTTATGAGAGAGCTCAGCTTCTTGCTAAGGCTGACCAGGGAGCTCCTCCATTTATGGGATTTTATTCTCTTTTGCAACAGTTTCTTCCTTCTGTTGTAGAGTTTGTTAATAGCTGAGAACCACCAGATTGGTTTCCTTTTTTTAGAGAACTCCATCTTTGTTTTATTAGGGCCCATTTAAATTCACTGCCCAAGAAGTGTCAGCTCTAGAACAGAGAACATATCATCATATGTTGAGCGATGTCACGATCCTTTTTATATAGTTTTTCTGTACATTCTTTTCACCTCGTCTCAACGTATTGCTTCCCACAAGATTATACTCCTCGGGAAAGCAGCATTCCTGTGTATCCTGTAAGGATATACTTGTCTTTGCAGGAAACCTCCCTGTGTTTGTGAAAGGAGTGTACTTAGTATTTTCAAGGTCTAATTTCTGAAGTCCTGATACAGATACATACCTACAACTAAGGCAGCAAGTTGCATCTATAACCTGAAATAATTTGCTAAGCATACATAGTGAAATGGCCAGCATCAGATGTATAAATCAGGTGCAAAATGTCTTGAACAATATGAGATATTTCTGTGCTTCCATCAATAATGCAAAAAGGAATGTGATAGTCATATTAGGGGTGGTGTGTCCAACTGGGTGTTAGTACAAAATAGCATTAAAACATGGTGGGTTATGTGAAGTCATTTTGAGATATACATGTTTTCTGGTAAAGCAGTTCTGGCTATTAGTTATATTTTTCATAACTGTATTAATTTCTTAAAAGGTGTGGGACCGACACATAAACAAATTATGCCATCTTTTAAAAAAACATTATGGCATGTAATGTTACCACTGATAATTGCCATCTAACTCACATGTTTGTTATAGATGAATATTGTTTTGAAATATTGTTAAAGTATTATATGCATAATTTACATAGATTCTGCATTATCACAAGACAGCAGTATGCTACCCCCCTTTTGTCATATATCACTGGCAAGCTCTCAGACAGGTGAATAATTCTCCTACTGATATCTTGGCATTATCTTGTACACCTACATAGATATAATATTTTTGTTGGCTGTAACACTAGTAATTTTAGACATATATAAAACAAGTTTTGCTTTCTTAAATCAGCAAAATAAAATAAGCATCAGCAGACAGACCTTTGTTGCCTACCAAAGAACTTCCATAATTTACATTTTTTTACTCATCTTACTTATCAGACATTGGAAAACTTAGGAAGTATACTTTCAGTACAGGATTTTGGAGAAAAGTTCTATGGAAACAAGTGATTCCCTGGCTTAGCAGACCTCAGGATGCAAGGGGATTAATTTACTTCCTGCTGTTAAAGATTGAATGAGTTAATATCTTCTTCTTCTATTAGATCCCTCCCATCACTGCCCTTTATCATACCTATTTTTATTTGGAAATTTCCTTTAATATCCTCATTCTTCATAAACAAATCTTTTGTCTTTTCCATTCTACTCTCTTCTTCCAATTCTTTGTGCTACTCATTTAAATGTGCCATACTATTTCTCATTGCTAATCTCTGAAAGTCTCATTCTGTTTGACATATTTATTCTGATCTCCATTGCCTTTTGTACTTCTTCTTTACTCGGGCACTTCTAATCTCCACAAACAGCAGATTTGCCTTCGTAATCTGCTTTTTGTTTTGAATACTTTTAATGCCCCCTTCTGGACAATACCACAAACGTCTGTCAAAAGTTCGTTAGGTGATTTATCCACCAGGTCTAATTCTGCAAATCTATCCTTCACCTTCACTATGTATTCAGTTCAAACATTGTAGAACTCCTATCTCACTGGCCTGGTGCTTTTCTTATTTTCTTTAATGTGATTCTAAACTTAGCAGAAAGAAGCTGATGGTCTGAGTCACAGTCAGCTCTAGGTCATTTGCTGACTGTAGATAACTCTTCCATATACTACTCAGAGACAGCTCCACGTGGTCCTGCAGAGTGGTCCTAGCTACAGAGAACTGAGAAAAGCGAGTACTTTCCTGATTTAAGTATTTTTTCTGTTTTTTTACTTGGAATACCTTCTCTTGCTTATTTTGAACAAGCATATACTGTTTTTTTAACTGTTTGCTGCATTATATAGTATCTGCACTTAAAATTTTACCTGGTAGAAAATTGGTCGGAAATCTGTTGTTTGTTTGTTTAATTTAACTGTTGAGGCTGCCCACTAAAGTGTGCTAGCCTGTGTAACTGATTTATTACTGCCTTCTGTATTTCTGTGTGCTTTCTATCTGAAAAACAAAAAAAAAACAAAAAAATAATCCTTGTTTTCTCACCTCTCCTCGACTAGTTTAGACCAGTTTACAGGCTCTGCTGTATTTTGGGCTGTGGTGTAGTTCCTGTGTTGTCCATTACCTTACTTGGATAGAAGGAAGTTTCTTTGCTCACCAGTGGGAGTGGGGAGCCTTGAGCAGCCTATCTATCCCTGAAGGAGTGACCTCAGCACAAGAGCTGTAGTAATTGGTTGTTTTGGACCATTTCTAGCTCTTTTGAAGTTCCCTGTTTAAAATCCACCTCAGAGCATTTTTTCTGGCTATACTACTCAGAGACAGCTCCACGTGGTCCTACAGAGTGGTCCTAGCTACAGAGAACTGAGAAAAGCGACTACTTTCCTGATTTAAGTATTTTACTGTTTTTTTTACTTGGAATACCTTCTCTTGCTTATTTTGAACAAGCTTATACTGTTTTTTTAACTGTTTGCTGCATTATATAGTATCTGCACTTAAAATTTTACCTGGTAGAAAATTGGTCAAAAATCTGTTGTTTGTTTGTTTAATTTAACTGTTGAGGCTGCCCACTAAAGTGTGCTAGCCTGTGTAACTGATTTATTACTGCCTTCTGTATTTCTGTGTGCTTTCTATCTGAAAAACAAAAAAATAATCCTTGTTTTCCCGCCTCTCCTCGACTAGTTTAGACCAGTTTACAGGCTCTGCTGTATTCTGGGCTGTGGTGTAGTTCCTGTGTTGTCCATTACCTTACTTGGATAGAAGGAAGTTTCTTTGCTCACCAGTGGGAGTGGGGAGCCTTGAGCAGCCTATCTGTCCTTGAAGGAGAGACCTCAGCACAAGAGCTGTAGTAAATGGTTGTTTTGGACCATTTCTAGCTCTTTTGAAGTTCCCTGTTTAAAATCCGCATTTGCGCGGCTTTGCACGATTGTGCGCATAATGGTTAAACATGGTTAAACTTTTTCTGGCTCCGCCAAGTCTGCTCTTCAAATTTTCCCGTAGAAAGCTTTACTCTTAGAATAACCAGTCTACTCGTTATATTATAAGCATAGTACTTGTTCTCAAAGCTTCTCTTCTAAGTAAGCACTCTCAAACCTAAGTAGCACTACATCCACCTACCACCCCAACCACTTCCCTTAAAGGCACAGCACTCTCTTATAATATTCTAGCATGTTGAGTGGTAGATTGCTAGCATCTTCTCCTGTTCAGCTGGTTAATCTGGGAATCTTGAGACAATGCTATAATTGTCTCATGTACACAGACAACCCTCTCCTCCTCCCAACAAACACAAATACATGTGAGAGATGCAACTATATAGCCAAACTGGAGGCTGAACTCTCTCAACTCAGGACTGGCAAGACCAGTCAGGAGGAGAAGGTAACCACACACACAACAAACCCAGTCACACATAGACCTACCCCAACTGCAAATCAAGCACATAATAACACAAAAACATACTCGGAGGCTCTATTAAAAAACTTACCAAAACAACAGAGGCTCCCAAAGCAGACACCCAAAAATCCACCACCTCAAAACATAACACATGCAACACATACTTCAATAAATTGGTGTGTCAATAAATCACAGCCCTTAAGGCCAAACACTATGCCTGATACACTAGTGATAGGTGACTCTATAGTCAGACACACTGACGTCCCACTTACCAGGCTGAGCAAGGAGAGGGTAATGGTAAGCTGCCTATCAGGGGCTAGGATCCGCCATATAACACACGCACTCAGCTCACTCAAAAGCACGTACAAATATGACTCCGTCATTGTCCATACCGGCGTGAATGACCTGAGACGTACCTCCTTGGACTACATGAAAAGAGACATAGAGGAGCTCTCTGATTATGTAGCCCATGCTGGTATGACCCTGACCCTGAGCAGCATCTTGCCCTCACCAGAATGATGCCACAATACAAAGACAAGATGATCAGCTTTAATAATTGGCTCAATTACTGGTGTCATTCTAGGGGGATCATATGTCTGTCTGCTTGGGATGACATGCTGGACAAGCCACGCTGCTTCACAAGGGATGGCTTGCACCTGTCACCACTGGGCTTCCGGATATTGGCTAAGGCTCTTGCCACCCCCATAGTGCCTTTTTTAGGCAAGGCTCAAAAGATGAACCCACCTCCTTAGAAAACAAAAATGGAAAAAAATTAAGGGTAATGCTGCGCTGCTCAACGCCAGAAGTCTAAATCTCAAGATGCAGGCTCTTGAAGCACTCCTCAGTATGGAGAACATTGATGTCTGCGCAGTAACTGAGACCTGGTTCAAGGCTCCTGAGAGCACTCCAGCGCTACCAGGCTTTACCTCGTATCATGCTTTTCGGCCCCAAAACCCAGGCCAAACCACAAAGGGTGGGGGAGTGTCCATATTCATCAAGGATACCCACACCTCCAGGTTAGTGGCAACTCATGAAGCATCAGAGACCATCCAGGTGCAGCTAACCGAAGGCAAAAATGCTATACAACTGGTTGCATGTTACAGACCACCCTCCCAATCTCAAGAACCCCACTCAGCCTTCCTGAAGACATTGGAAGATATGAATGTCTCACCAAATACCATCATATTGGGAGACTTCAACTACCCTAACATAGACTGGGTGCACTATTCCAGCCCTAACACCCTAGCCCAAAGGTTCCTGGAATTCATAAACTCAAATGCAATGGAACAGCTAGTCACCTCTCCCACAAGGGGGGATAATATACTAGACCTGATCATCACAAACATGGGGACAAAATGTTCCACACCGGAAGTATTCCCCTCACTGGTGAGATATGACCACAAACTAATCACCCTGGGTATACATTTACCACCTCCACCCCCAGCACAAAAGACTACAGTGAGAAACTTCTCAAAAGCCGACTTTACACTTCTTAAGACTGAGATGGTATCATTTAAGCCCACAGGGCCAATGGAAACCACATCCCACAATGCTGAATCCTACACAAATGCTTTCTACGGACATCTCCAAGAATGCATGGATCATGCAATCCCAAATAAAACCAAGACCCTCTCCACCAAAGGAAAGCATCCTGTCTGGTGGACCCCAGCCATAAACAAATTGTATAACAAAAGAAGGAAGCTACTGCAAGACAGAGCAAAATCCCATAAAGGGAAGGCATCTCTGTTCAGCACTAGTAGAAAGCTACGTTCTCTCATAAAAAACATCCAAGGCCAACTTTGAGAGAAAAATCGCCAAGGACACTAAAGATAACCACAAGGCATTCTTCAGTTATGTTAGAAATCATGGGCGGAAACCCTCAGATATGCTCAGAGTTAGTACACAACGACAAAAAATTTACCGAACCCACAGATATTGCCAACATTCTGGCAGACAGGTTCAGTGCAAATTTCTCCCCTCCCTCACCTCCAAAAGAAGAAATACTTATCCCAGCTGAATGTAACCTCCCTGTCATCTCTGATGTCCAGGTGAGAACCGCCCTCAGCAAAGCAAAAAACACAGCATCAATGGGACCTGATGGTATCCCCGGCTGCGTGATACGTGAACTCCAAGAGGAGCTAAACCCGCATATAAAAATGCTATTTAACCTTAGCCTTACTACAGGATATGTACCTGAACACTGGCGTACAGCAACAGTGGTCCCACTCCACAAGGGAGGCTCCACTACAGACCCTGGGAACTACCGCCCCATAAGCTTAACCAGCCTGGTCTGCAAATCTATGGAAAGAATTATTATGGAACTCATAAACAACGACATTGGGGACCTACAGACACTCGATCCCACCCAGTTCGGCTTTGTAAAGGGCAGATCCTGCCTTTTGAACCTGGTTGACTTTTTCGAAACAGTCACTAGAGCCATTGATGAGGGCAAGGCAGTCCATACAGCCTACCTGGACTTGGCTAAAGCCTTCGACACAATACCCCACTCAGGCATCATAGACAAGCTAAACAGCTTAAATGTAAATCCATATGTCACAAGATGGGTTGCAAACTGGCTAAAGAACAGAACCCATAAAGTCAAAATTGTGGGAGCCATGTCAGACTCAAAGCCAGTCACAAGTGGTGTCCCACAGGGCTCTGTCCTGGGACCCCTCTTGTTCGGCATTTATTTCTCTGAAAGCAAACATGGGAGGGTTGTGGCTGACAAAGTTCGCAGATGACTGCAAACTAGGCGCCATAGTCAATACACCAGCTGACACATACATCCTACAGAAAGGCCTCACCGAAATGGACAACTGTGCCGGAATCATGGCCTTAAACTGAATGCCAAGAAATGTATAGTCATCCCCTTTGGGAAAAACAAAGTACCCACAAATTATCACATAGACAGTAACCCACTGAGTACGGAAAAAGTAATCAGAGACCTGGGGACCCAAGTTGATAGTGACCTCTCATTTGACACCCACGTTGCCAAAGTGTTTAGAAAGACTTTCTACCTTGCCCACCTTATCATGAAGGGGTTCACATCCAGATCAAAGGAGGTCATCGTACCCCTATACTCCTCCCTTATCAGGCCCATGATTGAGTACAATGTCCCATTTGGTATGTACCTCACCCGGCACTTACAACAGCTGGAGAGACCCCAGAAGTACCTCACCAAGTGGATCAAGGGTCTCCAACATATGTCATATGCTACCAGGCTAAAGAAACTCCAGCTCTATTCAGTAGCATACCGCCTGCTCAGAGGTGATCTGTGCCTGACATACAAGGCCATGTCCAATCAGGAATTGATGGACATGCTCCACCTCAAAAAATCCAAATCCATTAGAACCACGAGAGCCAAAGATTTAAACCTCAGTACAAATATGAATAGAACATGCTGGAGGGACAGATTCATAACTCAGAGGCTTCCCATACTCTGGAACAGAATCCCAGTTCATGTTAGGCAGAGCCCCTCACTGACTCTCTTCAAGAGAAATCTTGACGAGTGGATGGGAGATCGTAGGTTTACCCTGGGGGTCACCCCTGTGTCGCTACTTGACAGAGGCACAGTAAACTAATTTTAATAAGTAAGGGGTCTTCAATGTGTCACTACTAGACAAAGGCACAGTATTCTAAATTTATTCTGTACACCTTAGTACCACTACATGGGGTGGCGAAAGCCACATCTGTAGGGCTAGGCTTACAAATGCCCCAGGGCAGATAGCCTAGTACTAAACTATGAAACTATGAAACTATGTGACTGCTAAGTATATAGCTACTCTGATTTGGTACGGGCTATCTGTTGATAGCTGTGTAAACCTGTCTTTCTTTGGCTCTTTCAAGAGAGCGACTGCAATGAACAGTGATTTTTTCTTATTTTCTTGGCAGAATTTTACTAATCTATACCCTGCTTCATTTCATACTCCAAGGCCAAAGCTACCTGCCTGTTATTCCAGTTGTACTTTGGCTATCAACTTTAGCATTCCAATCACTGGTGAATATAATATCTTTTTCATGTTAATTCCAAAGGCTGCTGCAGATCCTCATAAAACTGACTAAATTCCTCCACTTTAGTATATGTAGTTGGATCATAAACTTGTATTTCTGTAATGCTGAATGACTTATCCTGTAGTCCGACTCAGATCATGCTATCATTTTTTGGGTTGTAATCAAATACTGATTTTTGACACCCCATTAACTATCAGGGTTACTCTATTTCTTCTAAAATTCTTAACCAAAGTAGATGATCGGATAATAATCTGATGTAAAATGACAAGTCCATTTTATTTAATTTCCAAAATGCCAGTGTTTATTGTCATCTTATCCATAACCACTACAGGTTTACCTTGATTCATAACTTTTACAGTACAAGTTCCAACAGTGTACAGTTCTTTGTACCATCAGACTTTCCTTTCATCTCTTAGCACATGGACATCCTTCCAGCTTTAATCCATCCATGTCATAAACACTATCAGTATTCATACTTTTCCTCAGTACATCCCCAGTAGTATGCTGGACACCTTCAGACCTGAAAGTTTCAACTATGAGTGTCTTTTCAACATATCTCTAGTTGCTTTTGTCTGTAGGGTTTTCTAGGAAGAGTACTGCAAAGGCTTATCGTTATTTTCTCCAAAAGATAATTTTCGTGTGATCTTTCTGTTATGACCTGCCTTGTCTTGGATGACCCTACAAACTATAGCTCATGGCTTCACTGAGCCCTTTCACAATGACAAGTTAATGGCTAATTACAATGGTAAGGGTTTGGTGTACAGTGGGGATCAGTGGAGGGCATGTAACCCACTTCCGCAAGTGATGTAACCACTCAGGACAGCCCTGACCTCTTGAAGTCAGTGCTTTTGTCTTGTCTCTAGTCTCCACTTGGGATTTAATTAAGGGACTGTGCACCATGGAAGTGCACCCCTGCATTCTCATCTTGTGGAAAGATGAACCAGCAAAGCCACATGACTCCTTCCATGACAGCTTGAGTAGGCACCCAAACCACTAATTCACTTTGGCAGCCAAATGAAAGTGACCCCAGTAAAGAGCATTGTGGTAAACTAGTAGTAATGCCACTGCTCTTAATTTTTGTGTCCTCTTGCTTAACCAGTGTTTTTACTCACTAAACAAACAGGTAGATTGACATTTATTGCTTATCATTTGTTAAATATTCCTTGTGTGAAATAATGTTGAATGCCTTAGCAAGGTTAAAATAAGAATCATGCACTGTCGATCTTTCATCAAATGCTGTGGTTACTAATCCAAAGAATGATACAAAATTCAAAAGGCAAAATCTCCCCATAACAAACCCATACGTCTGCATATCTCCCCCCAAAAAAACAAATCCATCTCACATCATTGATTTATGTCCCATTTCCATTCCTCCCATATTTGGTAAAATCTGTGAAAAATTAATTTACAATCAACTTATCTATTATATCTCCCAATATAATCTACTATACTCAAAATAGTAGGAGCACTTCTACAACACTTTGGACACTTACTGATATCCTTCTGGCTATGGACAAAGGTCTCCTCACTGGAGCTATCATTACTGATCTCATCAGAGCTTCTGATATGGTTGACCATAAAATTCTGTTAGATCACTTAAATGAAACTGGAATTATCCCAAATGCAGCTAAAATTATCTTTTCAATCAGTACTTTTCTGTTCAATTTTACAAAAACCCTGTCTGCTTCTACCCATCTCCTTAAAAGAGTCCCTCATAGCTCCATTCTAACCCCCCTTCTTTTTCCATTTTCATTAACTTGACTTCCTTCATGTCTCTCTTTTACTTTATGCTGATGCCATGGTCTTATGTCACTCAAACCTGACCTCCTTGGCCATACAACAGCTACAAGCGGACTTCCTATCTCTTATCAAATGGCTTAATAACAAAAAAACTAATGCTGAACATTTCCAAAACTAAAGTAATGCTGTTTAGTACCTCTCCTAAATGGCAGAAAAACTCTCAATCACTTTTTATCCATTGCCATCTTGACAACTTCTTTGATCAAGTCATCTCCCTCAAATACCTTGGTATGTGGTTTGATCCTGCACTGAACGTACCTTAACTTAGATCAAATACAGAAGAAAATTAATTCCCTCCTATTTTGGTCCTATAAAATTATCCCCTTTCTCTCCAGACCAACTAGGAATGTCATAGGTAGGCATTCTACTATCCAGTTTGAATATGAACTTCCACTGGTTGCAGCAGAATCTAAGAAAAACTACTCCACCATTCAAACTATAAGCAACTCCATCTGGCTTTTCATTACTCTCCCTCCTAGAAATGAGCTTCATTGTATCACACTTAATAAAGACAACTGGCTACATTTCCAACAATGTGCCAACCTACTTCTTGAATCCCAATTGTACAAGCTCCTCAAAAAACACTCCTGTCCTTCCCTTTCCTCCAACCCCCCTCCCCAGTACAATCTAGGAAGTCAATCTAGGAAGTCTTAACCGCTGTGGTCCACTTCTTCAATGACCCATTATCAAACTTCATTGTACTAACCATGCCTTTTGCATCCCAGGCCCCAAACTCTGAGAATCTCTCCCTACTAATCTTAAAGACCTCACATCATATTTGTTATTTTGTGCTCAGGTTAAAGATCATCTCAAGTCTGAGTCGATTTGCAAAAGCCTTGTTTCGCTGGATACATCACCTTATCCTCCCCTTCTCCCCTTCACCAGTCAGAAACATTTGCCTTTTTTTTTACATTATTTCCCTACACTAATATGCGACATCTCTTCCACATTGTATATATTGTATATAGTCAATTTCTGTGTGCCCTTACCTTACTTTAGCTATCTTTCACATTTTGTGCTAAGTCCCTTCAATATTCGACTCTAGTCTTCTTCCCTCCTTACTCTAAATAAAACATCCTTTCCTATTGTCCCCTGTATTGTTATTACTGTTGATTCATTGCTATCTTCACACATCATTTTGTTTGTGTTCATAATACTTTTTGCTAATCTGCAGGTCAGAGAAGCATTCTCATGTAAACATTTTGATTAATATTGCTAGTATGTGCTTAATTAGGTTTTCCTTCATTCTGAATAAAATATATATATATATATATATATATTAGGTATGATGTTTGGCCCATGGAATTTAAGGTTAGTTTTTTTTTTTTTTGTGACAACAGTTACCATATATTGTAGTTAAATGAAAGTCCTTCCCTTCTCTTGTGTTTATACCACTATGACACATCTTTGCTTACTGCGAACTCTGCAAAAAAAAAAAAAAAAAAAATTCTGCAAATAAGAATGCCCCATGATGCCGAAGATTAAAACCCTGTCTGCAACCCAGCTGAACCATATTTTGTTATTGGATCTGGTGCTGGACAGCTGAGGAGAATGAGAGTGAGCTGCGTCCACTGGGTCAGCTATCACAGGGGAAGATGGCAACTTTATCCTCTAAAAGCCTAATACCTAGAGGAGGCTAGGCATGCCAGCATGCAGAATACAGCAAAGAAATTGAGGATCTGTTCCCAGCAAACAGAATATGTGGTGCAGCTGGGGGAATGCATGTAATTGGCAGCGTAGATGCATTGAGCACTATAACATGTCCACAAGCTCAAGGCCAGTGTCAGCTAACAGGGGACAGAACAAGGAAGAAAACTTTTATGGCTGGCTGGGTGACCGTCACAGCTAGGTAACTAACAGTTGGTAGGTAACACACAGAGAAAATAAAATTATGCACGCACATTCACAGTATCCTGCAGTTAGGTGAAATTTCCCTGGGATTTAGAAAAAATCCCTTACACTAATGTAAACTGCTACTACTGCAAGGTATAGTTTATAAGATTGTATAAAATCCGATTCAGAGACATCTTTAGCTACAATGAGGATGGCCTCATTATCAGCTAATTTGCATGTCTCTGAATCACTTGTAATAATAACCAGTGATAAACAGCACTCACAGCGATTACCACTGGTGGCCGATGTATTGTGTGGGCTCAGGCACCCCACTCACTCTCCTAAACACATGTAAACATCCCCCCAACACACACACATTCACTGTACATGGCACCTCCCAATTCACTAAAACACATTCATGGACACACTCATCTACATATTATGCAAACACCTGCACTATGATCCCCTAACTCCCCTACTGTGACTACTACAGACAGGCAGACAGAGATCTATACACACACACACACACACACACACATACCACCAGTACTTCACAATTCAGCTTCTTGACAATTACCTCTAATGCGATCTATTACACTGAAAATAACAGGAACATGGCATTTTGGCTGAGTTAATTAACAAGGTCATCTAAAGACAATCATAATGCTTTCTTTAGTTATATTCTCAACCTTAAAGGCAACACTCAGCAATGTGCCAAACTAATAGTGAATGGAACCACCTATACTGACTCAGATGATACAGCAAATTTACTAGCCAATACATTTAGCTCTAACTTTAGCCCCCTATTACCTCCAGTCACTACCCAGGAAATAATCTCCACCATGTCTCCACTATCTATTACTAGGGAGCAGATCCTCACTGTGCTCTCTAAGGACAAGTACCCTGATTCAGTGGGCCCTGACAATATCACAGGATGCCTCTTGAATAGCATAACACATAACCTGTCAAGCCCACTAGAATCTCTAACCATAGCATCCAGGCAGGTTTCATGCCTAATGAATGGAAGACTGCAATAGCAATCCCTCTACACAAGGGGAGACCCTTCCACAGCCACAGGGATCAACACACCCAAAAGTCTGACTAGTCTCATATGCAAGGCCATTAAAATAATCATAATGACATAGCAAACCTACAAACACTGGACCCTAATCAGTCCAGTTTTGTCAAAGGCAGGTCATGCCTATAAACCTGGCGGCCTTCCTCAAGGTCACTAAAGCTATAGACAAGGCCAAAACAGTGCACACTGTCTACCTAGACTTGACTGCGGCATTTGACATTGGGCATTGTAGATAAACTTACAGAATTAGGCTTATACCCATATGATACCTGATGGCTAGCCAGCTGGTTCACTAACAGGACACTAGAAGTTAGGATAGGGAAATCCACTTCAACAAAGAGACCAGGCATTAGTGGAGTCCCACAGGGAGCAGTGCTGGGACTGCTCCTTTTTGTCATCTGTTTCTCTGAAGTCAAGGCAATTGTCAAGGGCCTCTGGATGCCAAGTTTGCAGATGATTGTAAATTAGGCATAGCTACTGAATCCCCAAAAGACATTGATACCCTTCAAGAGGGCCTGACACCGACAAACAACTGGTTCCAGACCCGTGGACTAAAGCTCAGTGTGAAAAAAATGCATAATAATAATACCCTTTGGAAATATGGCCACGGCTGGAAATGATCACACTGATAATACACTCCTAAAGTAGACCCAGTGATCAGGGATCTGGGAGCACATATTGACAGTAACCTTGCCTTTGACTACCACTTGTCCTTTGTGATGAGAAAAATCAATCTACATTGCACAATTTATAAGTAAGGACATGTCATCTAGGTGCAAGGAGCTCATTGTTCTGTTGTACTTGGCTCTCAGTAAACCAGTCATCAAGTACAATGCACCCTTTAGCATGGGCCAGACCAAGCACTTGCAACAGCTTGACAGGCCATGCAGTGTCCTCTCAAAAAGAATACAGGGAGTAAAAAATAAGTCCTATGCAGACCATCTCAAAGCCCCTATCTCTGTGCTTGGTCTCCTAAAGACTGCTGCATGGTGATCTATGCCTTGTCAACAAGGCATCCACTAATTCAACACAGATGGATTGGTTGCACATTCACAAAACAATTAGCATCAGAAATATCCAATCTAAGCACCTAAACCTCATCTGCAACATAAACAGGACAGTGTGTCTTAAAGATTACTCTTTCTCTGAACAGACTTTCCACCCATATAAAGTAAAGCTCATCCCTAACCCTATTTAACTGCAATTTGGGCAAGTGGATGGGAAATCTCAAATTTACCCCTGGTTCAGCACCTATGTGCCTAATGAACAGGGGCAGCCTTTGAATGCCTGATGTGTATATGCCTAAATCATAACCACTACCAGAGATCATTTGGGAAGGCCAAACCCCTTAGTCCCTTAACCTTGAATTATCTTCTGCTCCTCTTCTCTACCTTTCCACTTTATATAAATAAAAAAAAATGCTTTATTCAGCTGCTTATATTTTTTCTGTATTTGTGTTTGGTCCTACTACTCTATTACTTCTTCTTGATTTTTTCCTGCTACTTGCTGCTTGTTCTCTAAAGTGTTCAACTGCATCTTTTCTGTTTCATTTATTACTGCTTGTTTATAGCCTGTCTAAATTGTAAGTGTTATTCTAAGCCTCTTAGTTTTGGTCTAAGCACGTGGGGTTTAGGCCCACCCCTTAGATCTCCCTGGCCTTTCTCCCTCAGATTCTGACAAATATGGGTGTACAATTTCCTACAGTTTCTCCTGCCAGTCTGGTTGATATGGGCATCCTGAGACAGTGTAGCAAATGCCTCATGTACACAGACAACCATCTACTACTACCACCTAAGAACACAATTTGTGAGAGATGCAATTACATTAGGAAACTAGAGTCCATGCTCTCTCTCTCAAGCTGGTATATCTGGCACTGAAATGGTTGTCAAAACAATCACTACACCTCAAACATCACCCACACCTACAAAACACACACCCACATATGCGGAGGTCCTCAACATAAACATACCCAGACAAAGGAGACTGCCAAGGCAAAAACACATGCAACCTCCACAGCCCTCGACACCACATATCATCCATAGTCCACATGCCTGTGTCTCACAGCCACTAAGGCTTCAGCATAAACCCAACATATTAGTCAGAGGAGACTCCATTGTGAGACACACAGATGTGCCTCTCATCAGGCTGGATAAGGAGAAAGTCATGATTAGTTGTCTGCCAGGTGCCAGAATTCACCATATCACATACACACTCAAGTCTCTCAACAACAGGTACTGTTATGACTCTGTCATAGTCCATGTTGGCGTGAATGACTTGAGATGTACCTCCCTGGACTATATGAAGAGAGACATGATTGAGCTCATGATTGTGTGTCCCAGACATGTATGTCCATAGCCTTAAGCAGCATTCTGCTGTTACCCAGAATGATGCCTCAATACAAACAGAAAATTATTGACTTGAATTGGCTTAGTTTCTGGTGTCATTCCAGGGGGATCCAGTACCTGACAGCCTGGGAAGATATGATTGACAGACCGTAATGCTTTACCAGAGATAGCCTGCATCTATCTCATCTGGGCTTCTGGCAAAGGTTCTTGCCTCCCCCATAGTGCCTTTTTTAGGAAAAGTGATGAGGTTAAAACTACCAACATCAAAATTTCAACAAAACACAAATTAAAGGTCATGCTGCTAAACGCTAGGGGTCTAAACATGAAACTGCACTCATTGCAAGCATTCTTAACCCTGGAAAATGCTGACATCTGTGCAGCCACAGAAACCTGGTTCAAAGCTGCGGAGAGCACCCCAGCCTTACCTGGTTACTCATCCTTTCATACATTCAGACCCCAAACTGTGGGAAGTTAAGTCAAAGTAGGTGGAGTTTCAATAGATATTAAAGACATACACACACACCTTCAGGCTGGTCAAACGGGTCTATATTATAAGAAATAACACTTAAAATGTCAAGCATCAGTTTGTCAACACATTTTAAGTGAACGCTCTTATAAGCGAAAGCTCTAAAGATCTAAAACGTTAAGTGTGAAATGTCATAATTGCCAAACACAAGCAAATGTAGCAGTGACGTAAAGATGTGTACATTATGAATTATGCATGTTTACCTTAATTTTAGTGCATTCTCGGAGTTGGTATATATAATTAGCAGGGGGTGTGGGGGGGATGCAGCCCCCCTGCAAAAATTAGAGAAAAATTAGTGTGTGTGTGTTAACTGGTTTGTGTTTCAGTAAAGTGCTGTTTTGGTCAAGTGTAGTTTTGGAGATTTACTGTTGGCAATTGGCATTGTTACTTCATTTATTTTAAAAACAGGAAGGATTGTAGTGTATATTTAGGGTGTTTGTTACAAGTGAAATTTACTGTGTTTTCAGTTTATGTCCAATGCGGCAGGGGGGATTGGTGTTGGACAACTAAAATATTTAGAGAATGTCAGTTTCAATTTTGTCAGCTTTTGCTTATGAGAGTGTTTGCTTAAAATGTGTCAACAAAAGATGTGTTTGACATTTTTAAACATTCATTCTTAAAATATAGAAGTGGTCAAAAAGTATGATGTACAGGGGCACTCCAGGTGCAGTTATCCTTTGACAAGACCTTTATTCAAATCATAGCTAGCTACCTGCCTGCAAATCTGACTCAAGATGCCCATTCCGCCTATCTGGACCTGTTCGAATCTATCAAGATTCAACCCTTTACCCTGATTCTGGGTGACTTTAGCTACCCAGACATAGATTGGAAGAACTATTCATGCTAGAACACAAATGTCCAGAGATTCCTCAATTTTGTCAATGCAAACACCTTGGAACAGCTAGTCGATACCCCCCACAAGAGGTGAAAATATGTTGGACTTGGTATTAACCAACATGAGTAACCACTGCAGCATCCCTACAGTATCATCCTCCCTGGTAAGATCCGACCATAAAGTGATAATTTTCAAAGTCACCATCTCCCTCAATCCCCATCTAGCTAGGGTCAGACATACAAACTTCTCCAAAGCTGATTACAGCCTCCTGAGGGATGGTATAAACAGCTTCACAGCCCCCTTCCCCTCTGTAGGAACTGGCACTAATATCCAAAACTACACCAAAGCACTACAAGAGCATTTATATAGATGCATTGAATCAGGAATACCTGACAGGACTAAATCATCCTCCACAAGGAAAAGTAAACCTGTCTGGTGAATATCTGCAATAAATAAACTCTATAACAAAAAGAAAAATTGCTGTCCAAGACCAAGAAGGAGCAGGTGCCCAACTGGAAGCAATATCTCCTTAGTCAGAACAAGCAAATAAGAGCACTAGTGAAATCCTCCAAAGCAAACTTTGAGTCCAAATTGGCTACATCTACTAGAGACAATCATAAGGCCTTCTTCACATATGTCCGCAACCTCAAAGGAAGTACCTAGATTGATTCAGAACTGGCGGTCAAGGACACCACATATACAAATGACGTAGATAAAGCAAACTTGCAGGCTGACAGATTCAGTGAAAACTTCACCCCTCTGTTCCCCCATCAGTAAATCAGGACATCCCCAATACCTGCCCCCTTCCCCTTATATCTAGGCAACAGGTCATCACTGCTGTCTCATAGGTGAAAAATACAGCCTCCATAGGACTCGATAACATCCCAGGCTGCATCCTACATGAACTCAGGCAGGAACTTGCAGTACCATTAGGCACCTTTATTCAACCAAAGCCTGAGTACTGGCTTTGTCCCAGCTGAGTGGAGGATAGCTACTGTCATCCCTTTGCACAAAGTTGGAGCGTCCACCGATCTCGGAAATTATAGACCCATCAGCCTAACTAGCCTGATCTGCAAGGCCATGGAATGGATTATCAGGGACCTCATTAACAAAGGCATTGGTAACCTCAAAACACTCAATCCCACATAGTTTGGCTTCCTCAAGGGAAGATCATGCCTTTTAAATTTGTTTGACTTCTTTGAGGCAGCCACCAAAGCCATGGATGAAGGGAAGATGGTGCACATCGCCTACCTTGCCCTGGCCAAAGCCTTTGACAATATTCCTCACTCAGGAGTAATAGATAAACTCTCTCAGCTAGGCATCAATCCATATGTTACCAGATGGGTAGCAAACTGGCTCACTGATAGAACACACCTAGTCAAAATAGGAGAAGCCACCTCAAGTAGTAGACTCGTAACAAGCATCGTACTCCAGGGTTCAGTCTTGGAGTCTCTGTTATTTGGGATATATTTTTCTGAGGTGCAGGCCAAAACCAGTGGGCTATGGCTGACCAGGTTTGCAGATGACTGCAAGCTGAATGCTGGCATCAATTCCCCTAGTGATGTGGACATCCTCCAAGAGAGTCTCACTCAGACAAATGGCTGGTGCTAGAAACATGGCCTCAAGCTGAATACCAAAAAATGCATCATCATTTCCTTTGGGGAGAGTGACACCCCCACAAATTATCACATTAATAAGAATGCCCTAAGCATGCAATCAGTTGTGCGGGATTTGGGCACCCCAGGTTGATAGCAACCTGACTTTTGAACATCATGTTGCTTCCATTGTACGGAAGGCCCTCTACATGGCCCACCTCATAAGTAAGGTTATCTCATCCAGGGACAAGGATGTCATAACACCCCTGTATTCTTCCCTTATAAGGCCTATTATTGAGTACAATGCCCCTTTCAGCATGTACCTTGCAAAGCACATGCAGCAGCTGGAGAGACCACAGAGGTTCCTCACCAGAAGAATCTAGGGCCTCAAATATCTACCATACACAGATAGGTTAAAAGCTCTATCCCTCTACTCAGTTTCATACAGAGTCCTCAGAGATGACCTTTGTCTGCCATACAAGGCAATCACGGACCCCTCCTTGATGGAACTGCTGCATATATGCAAGACAAGCTCCACTTGAGTAACCCACACATGCGGCCTCAACCTGGTCTGTGACATCAACAGGACTTGTTGGTGGGACAGATTTGTGTCGCAGAGACTCCCTCATCTGTGGAATAGACTCCCTCTCCTCATCAAGCAGAGTATGTCTTTACCCCCTTTTTAAGCGCAACCTGGATAGCTAGATGGGAAACAGAAAATACACCCCGTAAGTTTCCACCCGTGTCAATGCTCGACAGGGGCATTGGGTGCTTACTTGTGTAAACATGGGCTAAACTCTTGGCTAGGCTTAGAAGGACCTCAAGGCCAATAACCTAGCAACCTCCTATGATCAAATTCATTGAATTATTGACATGTCAGCATTATTTAGGCAAATTCGGGGTAAGCTTGGCTATGCTTAAAATGGCTCTTATGATGATAGCCTATTAACTACCTATGAACCTATGTATAAATCCTTTCCTGCAGGAAATGGCCACCCCCCTGAAGGACTTCATTAGCATTGTCACCCCACTGATTCTATAGATCATCTAAAATCATTGTGGTGGAGCTGTCTTTGAATCAAAAAAGGCTTCTATGAGTAATTGGCTACTCAGTTTAGGGCTTACTGCTCATGGTAGTCCATTTTGAATTCCAGCCATTGCTCATTGATATCATAATACATTCTAATGGCACCCTTTCAATGCTCTGATGTACTTAAAGAATATGTAATTATTGCTTTCAACTTCTGACATCAAGCTGGGTTCATACTTTATAAGAAACTTCTGTAATTTGATTTAAACTTATATTTGTGTCATAGCAGTATATGTCCATGAATTCAGAAGTTAAAAATACCAATAAACATATCAACAGTATCCTAAGTTGATTAATTTGAGTCACTGTAGATAGTATCCTATTATTTAAGTATGCTATATATCACAGTTCCCTATATGATTACACCCCATGCATGCATCCATACCTTTCAACCTCTTAACACAAGAATTCTGGAAAAAGCCTAAAATAATGGGGGGGGGACAAAGGCCCAAAAATAGGGACAGATTTTAAATATCATTCCTATAAACTTAGAAAGCTGCTAGAATAACAGGATGTTGTGTTAGTATGCATTTTCTGAAGGATATGAAGTCTGAAACTCAAAACATGTGCCATTATTTGGTCATTTTTAGTTACTTCAGTCCTCTATGATTTGCCAGAAAACCACAGATTTTATGAGGAACAGAGCAAATATTTGAAGCAACAATCTGGACATTCTGCAAAAATCTATACAGTTGAGAGGTATGCATGCATCCATATACTCCAATAAAATGCATTGTGTGGGGATTTTCTCAGTCATATTACCTATACTGACATGCAATGAAAAAAAACAGTTGTGTGATCAACTCATCAACACAGCAGATGTACAAAGTATCAGGAAAACTAATGATCTGACCTAGAGAACATTTATGAATGCCTCTAATAAGATGATCTCTTCTTTGGCCTAGGATATTTCTCTCATGCATGGCAAAAAGCAGAATCTGCTTACTACATTTTTCAGTTCTTTCTTTGCCAACTGAATTGGATAGTGTGCCTTGGCTAGAGGCAACTACTGTCCCTAATCCTCATTCTGTAAAGCCCTGGTAGACATACACCTAATAGTGTAATGGTACTTTTGCCAGAGGAATCTGTGCCAAGCCAGCAAGGTAGAGAGGGAAGGAAAGAGAGCCCTAGGTCTATATGGTCAGCACTGACCAGTGTTGTTTGTGTGTGAGCGCCTCTCCCTCTCACACACAAACACAAGCAGAAACACACACACATACATTTACTATTAGATTTCTGAAACTGCTTCAGTAGACCGGCATGTGGTCGAAAGGCAGTTTTCAAGTGGGCAGAATGCTGAGCCAGAAAACGACTACACTACAGTGAATGTGTAGTGTACTTCGATTTTCTAAGTTTGGCATTGTGAACGGAGATTGCGGTTCAGTGAAAAACAGGGAATTAACCCATTTCCTTATTGTAGTGCGATCTTGGAGTTGGTATATATAATTTACAGGAGGCATGGGGGGTGCAGAGGGTTTGCCTCCCTGCAAAATAGTAAAATACATGTACCATTGTTTATGGAAAGTCACAGAATGGTAAGTTGCATAGCATGGGTGACCGTCACCTCCTGCTATGTCGAATACATCGAACTCCAGGAGTTGATATATTCCATTTTGATTTTGCTGCATATCGAAGGTATATTCATCTTTCCGGGTCGACGTTTTGACCAGTCGACCAAAGCAGTTTCAGGAAAGTAATAGTAAATATATATATATATATATATATATATATATATATACTGTTCACCTCAGGTATGTCAATTGGATCATTTGTTGATGTCTATTACACTAAGTTTCGCATACTGACTTGTGTTTCATCACAACATAGGGATGGGAAATTCAGACCCACCTCCTTTGAACCCATGTTAAAGCCCACTTATGAGTTGCAATGAGATGTTTGCCAATGTTTTTGCATACATTTACTGTGGTTGAAAGTACGTGCTGATGTGTGTGTGTGTGTGTGTGTGTGTGTGTGTGTGTGCTTACAAAAATCAGGTGAAGTGCCACTTGCAACCCGCCCCAGACCCAAAGGGATTAATGAAAACGAAGAGTAAAGAAGGAGCAGGAGAAATGAAGTCTAGAACATACTACTGATTTTCATACCCAGAACATCTACTGTTATGTTGTCACAAAATTGTAGTTATCATAGCAATTACTGCAGGATGAAGTTCTCTAAGGGGAAGAGGTTGTTGCAGCATGCCCAGCAGGACTTCAGCGTTAAACCCTGCCCTGTCCCTCCATAATAAATCCAGGCTGTAGTGACATAAAAAGGTACAGGCAGAAGTCCAAGTCTCAGTCTCACAAAGGCTCTGGGCTGAAACATCCTTGAAGAAGGCTACTGCAGTGGCTGTTGCTGTGTTAGCATGACCCTTCCCCTAAGGGGCTTCACTTTAATAAAACCTGTGATACAGTCAGTTAGACCAAGTATTATCTTTTTCCCTTTATTCTGTGCATTAGGATAGAAAACAGGAAGTAGAATGGTTTTGCTGTGGGGCAGTAATGAAACAACCTCAACCAGGAAAAAAGGGTTAGATCTGAGATACAGACCATCCTTATGGAAAAACTATATATATGTATATATTTCATTTTTACACGATGGCCTATAATTTAATGATTCTACTAGCTGCTGTGACAGCCACCTGGAGCCCCACCAAGGATCTCCAAAAGGAGTCAGGATAATTTTTTTATTACAAGTGGAGGCATTTATTTTGTAGGAAAGTGTCAAATACAAAACCTATTTCAGGAATTGCTTCAGCATTGCGTGAGAAAAATGGAGGGGTCCAGTTGGAGATAAGCAGCAAAGGCCGGAATGTTCACCTTACTGACAGTACAGTTAAGCCACCATGAGAAAATCTCCACTAGGTTCCAAAGGACATTGGCTTACTGGCTTCTATTGTGATTTCTCACAAAAGCATTACAGCAGAAGATTATATTACTTACTAGTGCTATTTCCAAGTTAACTTCAGACTATGAAACACTTCTCCTGAGTACAGGTGTTTTAATAAAATCAGACTGAGAACTGCAGATGCAACCCAGAAGCTCTTCAAATTGGGAAGCACAACAGTCCCATCCCTCATCCTGGGTTAGGAGGGGCTTTACTGTGGAAGCAGCAACAGACACCCCTTCTTGCTAAGTTAAAAACCAACTGAGAGAACCACAGCTGCCTTGGCCACACAGGTTTTTCAGCAGGCATTTAGCTTTGCAGACTTTAATCTTCTACAGTACTCTAAGGATTTAGCAGAATAGGTAGATAGTCATAAAGAAGAGCCTCGAGGGATATCAAAGGCATCCAATATCAATGCCTTTCTCTATGGAAACCTGGAGCAAAATGTTTCTAGTTTTCAATTCCTGTCCGATGCAAAGAGGTCTGGCACTGGAAGGTGCCATATCTGTATCATTAAATAGAAAACTCTGGGCCCCAGTTTTCATTTGTGACTGCTGAGTCTTGTCCTGTTTAATTCACCTGAAGTTGTATTGTTGGATGAAGATGTAGAAGTAGCCTGAAGGTGTGTCCCAGCTGAGATTGTATTTCCCACACCATCATTTCCAGTTTGTACTGCTGGTAAGAGTGAATGGCTAACTGCCTGTTTAAAGATCACATCAATGCAACATTGTCTGTGATCAGGTTTAGGGTCCCTGTTTGCAATAATGACTTGTCTAAGTAGCAGGATCAAAACCATAATTTCCTTCAAGCTGACATGCTTGTGCATCATGGACTTGCCCCATGCTCCCTTGGCTTTTAACTGTACTAAGCCCAACCCTCAGGTAAACTTTATGCCATTGATGTTAAGTGTCTTTGTCCTCTCTGGAATCATCACAGACATTTCCTAAATGTATTTCAATTATTAGGCCCAACAAGACAATTCCTTCAGGATGGAGTGATCAGAGGGATCATCTAGTGTAGGGGATAGTCATTTTGTTACCTCTCTTTCTTGAGGTAGCAACAAAATGTGCAGCCTGGTTAGTGGGACCATTACGATGGAGCACCACACAAGGCTCAATGTCTTGAGGAAGTAAACCATCAACTGGTAGGACCTGACTTTTTGAAATTACATCTTGTCTGTGTGCATGTGATACAAAGGATCCCTAGGGAAATGTAGAACACCGTGTGTTGTAACTGTAAGAAGCATTTCCAGGTGTAGGCACATGCAGATAAATAGTGAGCATGTGCAGGCAGCAGTGCCATTTTGAGGGAACAGCCAGATTATTAACATGTATGAGTGTAGTAGTCAGTTTATAAGTTTATTAAGTTTAAGTTACTAAGCCTCAATCCTGATGTGTTTGTGTGTAATAAAGCTCTTTGAACAGAACCCACAACTGTTCATCTGTTTTATTCTGACCAGACAAGCGACATGGTGTCAGAACTGGGATTAAGAGCACAACTTCAAGACATGAGGTGCAGAGTTGCCGGTTATATTAAGTAGGTTGGGTGATACAGTGCTCAAATGATTAAAAAGGGCCAGAAATGAACTTCAGGTAACCAAAACCTGCACAAATGATTTATTTTGCAAAGGAAACGATACAAAGCATTCGTAAGGCACAAAACACATTATTAATCAAACAAGTAGTACAAAACATATTAATTATACGAAGTGTTGGAAACCACAATATTTGATAAAACTATCAGAAATACTTATATGGGGTTCAGAACTACCTCCGGTTTGCATTACAAGCTTGTTTAAAGGATAATGAGCATGATAAGAGGTTAACTGGGCATAACAAGTACAATAAAAAGGCAAAATAAGCTTAGAAAAGCAATGTGACTGCATGTTCTTTAGTATTTTTTATTTATTTTACATTTGTTGACCAGGATAGTTTGACTGGATACATGTCCTTTTTCAGTGGAGGCCCAGGGAGAAAAGCTCCAGACATACATACATAATCTATTTCATATATACATGTATATCGCGTTTTAAAATTTCCGTACAGTATTACATTCAATAAAAAGATATAAACATCACTCGGTCACATATGTTAATACAAAACAAGTAGATTATTAATTTATAATTAAAATACAGTCTCATTGTGACAAGAAGTCCTCATTAGGCATACAGTTGAGGGAGTAGAAGTTAGTCAGGAGTAGAGCAAGGACATAGCCATTGTGTTTTAAAGTATTATATAAGACTTTTCTTGACTTGATAATTCCAGTTTCTGGAATTGCATTCCACCTTGCACTGACTCATCCAACTACCTCTACTATTACTTCATCCCACCCAAAACAATCCCTCCCCTACCAAAAACTAATTTTCTCCCTAATATCTATTGTACTATACTCTCCATTCTCAAATATACTATTACCCTCTCCATGCATAATATTTTCCTAATCTACTAATGGTTAGTAGCTATATATTTTGAAATGTTAAACCTACAATTGAGTTTATAACAAAAATATTCACTTTATGTAATTGTTGAAATTTCTGTATTGAATTATGTCTTTTCATTTTTGTAACATTGTGACAAGCCAATTGCAAATATCATGGAGCTTATCTGTAAATGTTTAATTAGCTGTATGAACTATGTCCTTTAGTAACGTGAAATGTAACTTGCAATAATTGTGGAGCTTTTCTCCCCAGGCCTCCACTGAAAATGGGCTGTTCTTGGCCCAATGGACTTCCCCGTTCATCAAACTTAAATAAAATAAAATAAAATAAAAAAATTGAGATAGAGTTCTGAGGTTAGGTCAGCAGGAAGTGAATTCCATGTTTTGCCAACAGAGTTGGCAAACAAGAGATTCCCAGCTGAGTTATTAGTTTTGAAAGTGTAAACTAACATTTTGTTGGATGATTGAAGTGTCTTGAGGTTATGGTAGTGGGTGCTAAGGTTTTTAAGTACAGGCGTATTTTCGGGCTGGTAGAGAATCTTATAGGCAACTACTAGTTGGTTGACCTGAAGTAGGTTAGGTAATTCAAGCCACCCTAGAAGATTAAGGTTAAGACAGTAGTGTGTTCTATAGGCTGTCCCAGTGGCAAATCTAGCAATGTGATTATAGCAGCTTGAGAGTTTGTTCAGGTCAGTTTTACTCAAGTTTGTGAATAAGGGGGAGGCATAGAGGAGAGTGGAGAGTATACATATGCGGGCAATAACAGTCCTAGCTAGGGGAGTTAGGAAGGGTTTAATCTTGTATAAGGAGCCAAGTTTTTATTGACTGCTTTAATTGTATGGTTAATATACAAGTCAAACTTAAGGTTATTGTCAACTGTTACACCTAGGAGCTTGGTAGAGGGATCTGGAGAAATAATGGTGTCATTGTTAGATTTTATGGTGACGACTGGTGTGATAGACCTACGAGTTGGGGAGAACAGCAGCAGCAGCTTAGTTTTGTTGGGATTTAATATGATACAGTGATTAAGGAGCCAGTTTTCAACTTTATTAAAAGCATTTTGGGATAAAGACTGCAGCTCTGTTGGGGAGGTGGCCAAGTATATTAGAGTCGAATCATTCACGTATTGAATACAGGTTGCATTTGGGATGACCTTGTGCAGGTCATTAATAAAGAAAATAGGAGGGGTCCTAAGGTGGAGCCCTGGGAGACTCCAAGGATAATAGGTAGATAGGTTGTCCTTCCATAGGACTGCCTGTTGTCTACCACTCAGTTAAGACTGGAACCACTGGATAGCCTGGGTATCTAGGGAAATGGTTTCCAGTGTTTGTATAAGTAGTTGGTGGTTTACCATGTCAAGGGACTTGGAAAGTTCTAGAAAGAGGGCTGAGGAAAATTTATTATTGTTTCGGTTTTGATTTATGATGCTAGAGAAGGAGAGGAGGGCAGTGGTGGTGCTGTGGTGTGGTCTAAAATCATGTTGACAGTTTGTCAGGAGATTGTTCTTGATAAGATAGTTCAGGAGTTGTTTATGGATGCATTTCTCCATAGTTTTGGCTAGTGGTGACAGAATAGCTATGGGTCTGTAATTTGAGCGTTCAGTGAAGCTGCCCTCTTTATGAAGTGGGATTACATGGGATATCTTCCAGATGGAGGGGATATAGTTCTATTGATCAGGATGGAGATCAGCTAAGTTACGGCATCAGCTGCTTTTTGTAAATACTCTGCTGGGAGGAGATCTGCAGATAGGGTAGTTGGTTTTAGTTTCTTAATTAGTGTTCAGATAAATGGTGTAGAGACTGGTTGAAAGTTAAAGGTGAGTTGGGAACTGGGTATCATAGTAATTGGGTTTGGGCAACCAGGGGATAATTGACTAGCTAGTTGCTGGATCATTTTTGTAAAGAAGCTGTTGAAGGTATTGGCAACCTCTACTGGAGGTTTTTGGTTAGTAGTTGAGGGGGTAGGGGTGGTAAATTGTCCTGGGTGGAGAAGTTTATTTATGCCTGCCCAAAACTTTTGAGGTTTGTTTTGGTGTTTCTGTTGTAAGTGGCAATGATAGTTTTTTTGTCAGTCATAACAGATTTTTTGTATCATTCCTTAGCTATTTCTAAGTTGATCTGTGAGGGCTTTTGTGGCCCGCCATGTGGCCCAAGCCTGGTTTCTAAGTGAGATTTTTTGTCTGGTTTCTACTGAAAGCCATGGGGCAGCTTTTGTTTTAGTTCTAATAAAACATGCTGGTGCGTGGGCATCATGGATGGCTAGGAATTTGCTATTGAAGTATTTTACAGCTTCTTCAAGTGGCAGATGTTTTAGGGTTGACCATTTACAGTTTGAGTTAATTTTGGAAATTAGCGGGGTTAAAGTTTTTGTTGTTCCTAATTGTTTTATAAGTGGGTTGGTTAGGGATGTCAGCCTTTAGCCTGATTATATAGGTAAGAAAGTGATCACTTATATCGACAGAGTCCCAGCTTTGTACATGTGGGGATGACTGTTAATAAGTATCCAATCTGGAGTACTTTTTTATTGTTGGGTTTACTTATTCGAGTGGGGGAGAATATTACCTGTGTGAATCCATGTAGGTTTACATGGTGAATAGATGGTTCTGAGTAACAAGTGTTCCAGTCTATGTTAAAGTCTCCAAGAGCAATGGTTTTTTGGGGTTAGTTACTTAACAGCCAGCACAGTATATCTTCTAGAATATTTATGTTATTACCTGGGGGACTTTTTTTCACACTGAAGAAGGCTAAGTGAAGTTTCAGCTGAAACTGGTCTGTTCTTATGGACTGCCTATGTACTGCATGGGAGTCCTATCAAATTTACAGTTTTACCATTGTTTGCTGGCTTTGTTTTTTGTTGGAATATAGACACAGACAATATTTATACATTTGTTTTTATTGATATGCAGCTTAGCAATAATGATTTCAGCCTTATCAACTTGTGATGACTGTGTCATCTATAGCATAGTTTTATATGGTACAGTCAAGCCTTAATATATTATAACCTGGTGGTATAACCTCGTTGTCTGAAGTTGATGGTTTTAGCCAGGTTTCAGTAAGACATAGATTATCTGGGAAAAGATAATCTAGGAGGGCATGAAGGTGCTGAACCTTATTATTTATGCTTCTAATGTTTAGGTGGTTGACCAGGAGTGAGTTAGGAGGTTTGTTTAAAGTTTGTATGTTAAAGGGAGAGGTAGTACTGGAGCTAGAGCCGTTGGTCAAGAATGGGCCAGGGTTTGAGTGGATGTCACCATCCATTGTGTGGTTCCATTATGATTTAATAGTCAGCTTCAAGAATTTGATAATTAGGTTTTGGGATTGATGTATCTTCTTCTAATGGGTAGGTGGTGTTTAATGTGTAAGGAGTTAGGTATAAGGGGATTTTTCAAGCGATCTAACTTATTTGGTACTATCTGTGTTTGTTTGGCATCTTGAATAATGGAAACCACGATAGTTCTGATGTTCATAGGCAGTAAGTATATATGGGATAAGCATCAGAGGTATTAGAGAGTATAACAACATTAATTTGGGTGGTGCAAGCAGCAGTGCCATTATATAGATATTGACTGGTGCTCAGGTTATTATAAGATAAGGGAAATAGGGTGAGTAAGGGAGTGTCTTCTTAATGACTCAATTATTGCTGATTGGTTGTAATGAGTGGGAGTGTGGTTTTAATACTATACATTTTACACCACTATGGGCGGGAGGGTTTTGGGGGCGAGGTGGGGCGTGGAGCGAGCCTGAGCGCAGCGGGGCTTAACCAGACAATGAGGTTCTTAGGGTCTGTGTGTGCTACACAAATACAATTGAGAATTACTTTACTAGTTTCCTTTTTCTTTAATTTTTTAGCCTTTTGAATAGCGTTTATTTGGCTGGTACAGTACTTATCATTTATAGCCCACTAATTTAGAACACTAAGCATTTTAAGCTGATTTTCAGCTTTTTTGTGGTTTTAGGGGTAGCAGAGGTAGAAATAGAGTCAGGAGTTCCTCCCTTCTATTAAAATACTGAGCATTTTAATCTGAGTATCAGCTAGTTTGTAGTTTTGGGGCTAGCAGGGGTAGAAATAGGGCCAGGAGTTCCCTTAGGGTTAGTTAACTTGGAGTAAGCCAAATTTTAATTAGTAGTTTTGCTTGGGGCCTTTACAGGGGCATCGAGGAGTGCTATAGACACAGTTAAGCTTGCCAATGCAGTACATACAGGCAGAATAATAATGGTAGTAACCTTATCAGGGCTTTTAGTGACAGAACAGGAAATGTTTCCAGATAGAAGGACGCCTCTCAGCTGCAAACTATCATTTCAAGCCTTTCAGGATGAGGGCAGTTTAAGGGGTATAGTACCTGCTAATAGATATATACGTTATTGCATATGCATAGTGGGCTACTTCAGGCAGTAAAATATAAAACACTTAAATATTTTGTTTGCATTCAACAGTTCAATTTCAACCATCAAGAGTGACACCAACACAATAGTTTTACAATGCTGTGGTGAACTTATTAAGATACATTCACCTTTTTCCTTGGGTCAACAGGCAAAGTAGTGTGGAATTATTGAGTTTTATCTACGAATATGCGATAACTCCCATTCGCTAACCTACATGCCTACAATGCCAAGAGTTACAGCTGTTACATACTTAGCTGGGTAAAATTAGTTGAAAAGTTTTCTATGTCTTAAACAAGCATTTTAGCTTAGCAACAGCTTAAAACAAGTATTTTAGCTTAGCGACAGCTGTTATGTATTTAGATGGGATATTAGATAAAAATCAAGTCTTCTATGTCTCAAAACAAGTAGTTCAGCTTAGCGACAGACCAGCAATTTTGCTTCTGACAAAGTAATGTGGGATAGTAGCGTATTATCTTAAGAACTGTCAGATAACCCACAGTCACTAACCAACACACTCGCACTGCCAGGAGTTACAATTGTTACGTATTAAGTAAGACAAAAATCAGCTACATCTTATTCAGTAAATTAGCTTATCAGCAATCCAGTAAATACACCAAGAAATTTCAGTATACAAGGATCCAATAGTAAACTCGAGAAGCCAAAAAACAGTATAATCACATACCATGAGTTCAGGATGCAGCTGACTAGGTCCAAGAGCACTGGGCTTTTGAAAAATGGTGGTTACAATGGGTGTATTTGTAACCTTGTTGTCGTAGCTGGCCAGGGGGACGAAGTAATAACTTGACTGGTTTAACCAGACCACGAGGTTCTTAGGGTCTCTGTGTGTGCTACGTAAGTACAATTGAGAATTAAAGTACTTTACTCTACTAGTTTTCCCTTTTAATTTTTAGCCTTTTGAATAGCGTTTATTTGGCTGTTATAGTACTTACCATTTATAATAGCCCACTAATTGAGAACACTAAGCGTTTTAAGCTGATTTTCAGCTAGTTTTTGTAGTAAACGACAGTATTTGAGCATAAGCTACTATTTCACATTGACTGAAACCACTCAAAGCATAACTAGAGTTGCTCAAAGTATCTCAGAGTTTGCAGAGTGTGTGCTTTATTATGGTGCAATTATTTCAAAGAATTTGCTGTGTGCAAAGTACAGTTATTTTCCAAAGTGCAGTCAAAATACAGCCATTTTGAAAAGTTTCTAGTGCTGTGTACATGTATTCACAGTGCCGTCATTTCAAAGTGTTTCTTACACTGTACAGAGTTATTTCACAAAGTACAGTCATTTTGAAAAGTTTTTGTGCTGTATATAGTTCATTTGCAAAGTGCATTCATTTAGAAGTGTTTCTTAGTCTGAGCTTCTCGTGCTATGTACAGTTCATTCACAAAATACAGTCATTTTGAAGTATTTCTTACACTGATAAAGGGTGGTTTCACAAAGTACAGTGATTTAAAGTGTTCTTGTGCTACGGAGACTTATTTTGCAAAGTGCAGTTATTTCAGAGCATCTGTTGTGCTATTGGGCATAATTACAAGTTTTGGCATATATGTGTGTGCATGTTCATACATAATTTCAATCACCTTTACTACTGTGTGTTGTTATGGCAGAGGCATTTAGCAGACCCAGACCACTTGTTTGATCATACTATTACAGAGAATTGGAGAGTATTTGAGAAGAATACAATATTTTCATACAAGCAGCTTTTTCTAACAAAGATGCGTGTACAAGAGCATTTATTTTGCTTAACTTAGTGGGTCAGAAGCCGCTGAAAGCATTCATTTGTGTATGCATCAGCAGTATATGCAGGAGTGGGGAAAACTGCCATATTGTTGTACTGGCTAAATCAATGGAGGATCCTGAATGCTTGAAACATAAATTTAAAGAAATGTGCAACCCCCAGACAAATATTACATTAGAGAGGCACCTATTTTATATTTCTTCTTCTTTCGGCTTTTCCCGGTTAGGGTTTGCCACAGCAGATCATCTGTTCACTCATGATTGGCAGTGGAGTTTTACTATGTCGAGTTGTCAGCCCGGCATCCAACCTTCCATGGAAGGCACGCACACACTCATGCCTAGGGCCAATGTAGAGTGTCCAATCCACCTACAGCATGTCTTTGGGATGTGGGAGGAAAAGTACAGTTTTGTACCTACCATAAATGTAGATGTTCGAAGATCCACATTGCTGCAGTCATAACCTGTGGGTAGTCCGCTGTCCTCGGTCGGCCCGAATACCAAAGTATTAGGCTGGCGTCGGTCATGGGCGCTCAGATCTGACGTCAGTGCGTCATGGTATTAAAGCGCATGACCGACGTCATATCCTCAGTCTTTTCTTGCCCCAGATGTCAGAAAGGCCCTAAAAAGAAAGGCCACAGCCAAAAATAGAAAAAACCTCCAAAACCCATGTACAAACAACATCTACGACCCAACCCATACAACCACTCCAAACTACAGAGGGGAAGGAGGGAGGGTAAATTGGACTGCAGCAATGTGGATCTTTGAACATCTACATTTATGGTAGGTACAAAACTGTACTATGTTCTTCATCTCACATTGCTGCAGTCATAACCTGTGGGTAGAATCCCAAAGCAAGTGTAAGGGGAGGTTGGCAAAATCATAAAGCATTGGGAGCTGCTAATATGCCCTGTAAGACTGCAGTGGCAAACCCAGCCCTAGATTTGGAATAAAGAGGGAGATGGTAATGTTTAGAAAAAGTGTGCACTGAACTCCAAGTAGCTGCTTCCAAAATATCTTTAGTAGCTACACCCCTTAAAGAAGCAGTAGAAGTGGCAGTAGCCCTAGTGGAATGAGGTCTGATACCAGCCGGAATCTCCTTACCATGATGAGAATAACAAAAAGCAATACAATGGCCAATCCACTTAGAAATAGTTTGTTTTGAAACAGGTTTCCCCTGAGAGCCCAAAGCAAAAGAAACAAATAACTGTTGAGACTGTCTGAACCCCTTAGTCCTGCTCAAATAATAACGCAACTGCCTGTGAATATCCAAGGTGTGCAAAATTTTCTCCCCTTTATTTTGGGGATCAGCATAAATAGTAGGCAAATGAATAGATTGGTTCAAGGCCACATTTGAAACCACTTTGGGCATAAAAGTAGAGTTAGTCCGCAGAGATACCCTATCCTTATGAAAAATCAGGAAGGGTTCAACTGCCATTAGAGCCTGTAATTCAGATACCCTTCTAGCAGATGTAATGGCCAACAAAAAAGCAGTCTTCCAAGACAAAAACTTTAACTCAGACGTAGCTGCAGGTTCAAAAGGAGGTAAAGTAAGTTTTTCCAACACAAAATTGAGATCCCAGGAAGGAGTAGGAGCTCTACGTGGGGGTCTTATATTCTTTGCCCCTCTAAGGAATTGCTTAAACAAAGGATGAGAAAATAATGGTGGGTCACAGTCATAGTGAGCAGAAATGGCTGCAGCATGAACTTTTACAGAGGAGAAAGACAAACCCTTGTCTAATAATTCTGTAAGGTATTGAAGAGAAACACTCAAATCAGGCCTGGAAACATCAAAGCACTTTGCTTTGCTCCAAATAAAAAATCCCCTCCATTTATCAGCATAAACTTTCCTTGTACTAGGCCTTCTGGCCTCCAAAATAACATTCAAAACTTGTTGAGGAAGCTGCAACCCTCCAGGTTCTAGAACAGAATATGCCAGGCTGTTAGATGCAGGGACTGAATCCTGACATTGAGGAAATGATTGCCTGCCTGAGACAAAAGGTGTGGAATTGAAGGCAAAGGCCAAGGAGGCTCCCGTACTAAACTCCTCAGCAGAGGGTACCAGTGCTGTCAAGGCCAATCTGGAGCTATTAGAATCATGGAGGGCTTGTCTTGTCTGACCTTCAAGAGCACCTTGGGAAGGAGAGGCAGAGGAGGGAAGGCATAAACGTGAAGATTGCTCCAACTGAATGATAGAGCATCCACTTTCCAAGCTGTTGGATGAAACATCTTTGTGCAAAACTTTGGCAACTGGAAATTTAGTGGAGAAGCAAACAGATCTATGTCTGGAGTCCCCCATGTCACTGTCAACTGTCGAAATACATGAGGATCCAACTTCCACTTGTGGGGATCCACCATCTGTCTGCTCAAAACATCTGCTAAGGAGTTCTGTGCTCCTGGCAGAAACCTTGCCTGAAGAGTGAGGTGCAAACTGAGAGCAGTCTCCCACAAAATCATAGCTTGCCAGCAAAGAGGGTATGAATGTGTTCCCCTCTGCTTGTTGATGTACCACATGACAGTTGTGTTGTCTGTTTGAATCAACACTTGTCCTGGGTGAAGTAGATCCTTGAAAGCCATCAATGCAAATTGGACTGCTAACATCTCCTTCATGTTGATATGTAAATGTTGAAGTCTGGCAGGCCACGTGTCTTGAACCCATTTTCCATTGAGGTGTGCTCCCCAAGCCTTTTCTGAGGCATCTGTCGTTAAGATCTGACTCGCCTCTGGTCGGGTCACAGAGAGTCCCTTGTTTAGGTGACATTCCTGGGCCCACCACAAAAATTCCTTTTGAATGCAAGGTATTATCTGAATGACAGTGTCCAGATCGTGGCAGTGTTGTCCATACATTTTTGAGATACCATTGTAACTTCCTCATATGCAGTTTGGCATTGGGAAGCACCAGAATACAAGATGCCATGAACCCCAAGGCTTGAAGGACTGTCCTTGCAGTCAGCCTGGACCGAAGAGACAATTGTTGGAAGTAAAGTGTAAGGTTCCTTTGCTTGTCCAGGGTCAAAAAAGCCATCTGGGAAGCTGTATTCAGTCTCACACCCAGAAAGCACATTTCCTGAGAGGGTACTAGACTGGACTTTGTTTCGTTCACAGAATATCCTAGGCACCTTAACACTGCCATAACATACTGTAGATGGTGTAGTAGCTTGTTTTTGTCTTGAGCAAGAATCAGGCAATAGTCCAAATAAGGATAAATTTGTATTCCTCTTAACCTTAAGAAGGCTATCACTGGAGCCAGAACCTTTGTGAACACCCTGGGCGCAGTAGATAAGCCAAAGGGCAATGCAGAGAACTGATAATGTAAAGTCCCAGCCCGAAAACGCAGGAATCTCCTGCAACTGGGCCTGATAGGAACATGAAGATAAGCCTCTTTGAGATTCAGAGTTACCATCCAGTGATCTTTGCCCAACAGGGGCAGAAGTTGTTGCAACATCAACATTTTGAATTTTGGAATGTCCAGGTATGTGTTGAGAATAGATAAATCCAAAATTGGCCTCCAAGTGTCTCCTTTCTTTGGTACAAGAAACAGGCGAGAATAAAATCCTAGGCCTACTTCTGACAGAGGGACCTGCTGTATAGCCCCCATTTGAAGAAGTAAAGAAATCTGTTTGTGAGCCTCTACCCTTTGCTGAGGAGGAACGTCTGGCATGCCTTTGAAAGGAGGCAATGTGTGGAAATAAAACTTGTAGCCTCGGTCTATAATGTCCAACACCCATTTGTCCTGGGTGACTAAAAGCCAGTTTTGCTTGAAGAGTGCCAACTTTCCTCCCAGAGGAGCTGCCAGACAGGAAGGATCTGGCAGCTGAAGATGCAGGTCATTGGGCCTGTTTACGAAAGGACTGGCCCCTGCCCTCACCTGTAGATTGTGCAGGGGAACTCCACGTTCTAGGCCTGAAAGAACCCTGAGCTCTGCCCCTACCATGTCTAGATCTGCCCCTAGACTGTAAATCAGAAGAAGGGTAAGCCCATCCCTTAGTAGGCCAATTCCTGCTAAACTTAGGGGGCTGCACCTGCAAAAAATCTTTAACAGTCTGCATAGACTTAGCTTTGTCTTCCATTTTCTTTAAGACAGACTCCACAGGAGAACCAAACAAAACTTCAGACTGCAAAGGAGCATTCAAAATTCTAGCTTTAACATGCTCTGACAAGTTCTGATCCTTAAGCCAGGCGTGCCTGTGAATAACTGATCCAGTGGCAGCCACCCTGGAAGAAGCCTGTAAAGCATCGAAACCACACTGCAAAGAATGCTTACCCACCTGATCAGAGGCATGAACCAAATCCTGTAATTCCTTACACTCTATGCCCTCTGCCAAAGCATCTACCTTAGATTTTAACTGAGTAAGGAGAAAATTCTGGTACTTCAACATATGAAACTGGCAATTCAAAGCCCTCATTGCTAGAGTGGAAGAGGTATACACTTTCTTTCCCCACCTATCCAAAGCTCTAGAGTCTTTATCCATAGGAACTGGATTCTTTACAACAGAAGCCCTGACACCCTTAGGTCCCTGGCTAATAGTTTCTGGGTCAGCCCTTGGGCTCTTATACAGATATTTATGAGCCTCTGGCACTCTGTAATACCTATCTGGTTTAACTGGCGCAGGAGGCAAAGAGTCTGGATTAAGAGAAGCCTCCGAGAAAACATCCTGAACAACATCCAAAACAGGAGGTATAGCCAAGGGCCGATGTTGTGGCAAAAACAAAAATTCCCCAAGCCTCTTTCGGGAATCTGAGAAATCCTGACCTTCCCATTTAAAATGCTCCCTCAGAGTGCAGGGTTTCTGAAAAAGAAAAATCCTCTGGAGGAGAAGCAGAAGGACTGGAATCCTCTGCGTCTGAATCAGAATAAGGAGGAAAATCCTGAATGTCTTCAGCCGAAGACTCTGAGTAATCTGAAGCCTGTTCCAAACTTTCCACCTCTGGCTCCACCCTAGGCCTCTTATCTGGAGGGGGCATAGAACCCCTGATTAAGGAAATCAAATCTTCTGCCATTTTAAGCATGTGTTTTTTAGGCACAGAACCTGCAGAACTAGGACTGACACCTGAGGAAGGCAAACCAGGCCTGACCTTGGAAGGTACCCTAGAGACAGAAGGAGAAGGCCTAACCACCTTAGGCAAAGAAGGGAGTACAGCAACCTGAGAGGCCCCCTCAGCCTGACCTGACTCCTGAGTGGCCACATCCTGCAAAATTAATGGCTCCCCCTGAGACTCAGCTGAAACCTCGGCTGGATCCACAGATTCCACCGTAGTTTCTAAAGAACCGGCGTCCGGAACGGACGACTCATCCTGCTTGGACCTTAACGATTTTTCTTTGCGCTTCTTAGCGGTAGCGGGCGTCGGAGGATCCGACGGCATATTGTAATTACACCGCTTACCGAAGACAAGCCTAGCGCAATCTAACCTACGTTTAATGGTGCGCTTATTAAACCTAGCACAAAAGCGACACCCGACTACGTCGTGCTCAGGCCCCAAACAAGGAATACAGAGAGAGTGGTAATCCCTATGCGGTATCTGTTTCCCACAAGAAATACAATTATTCACTTTTTCTGACATCCGGAATTAACTGATGCAAGAAAAAACAAAAATATTCCCCAACGGGGTACTTAGCCCAACTTGGTTTCGGTCTGAAACTCAGAATACGAAAATTTCAGAACGCCGAACGGCACTTGCAAATGCTGCTTCTGCTTCGGACCATGCGGCAAAAAAGACTGAGGATATGACGTCGGTCATGCGCTTTAATACCACGACACACTGACGTCAGATCTGAGTGCCCATGACCGACGCCAGCCTAATACTTTGGTATTCGGGCCGACCGAGGACAGCAGACTACCCACAGGTTATGACTGCAGCAATGTGAGATGAAGAACATCCAGAGCACCCGGAGGAAACCCATGTGACCACAGGAAGGACATGCAGACTGTGCACAGAAGGCACCCCAGCCGAGGACTGAACCGGAGAACCTCTTGCTGTGAGGTGGCAACACTAACCACTGCACCACCGTGGCCACCCAGAGGCACCTATTGTATATATGAGACCAAAAGCCAGGAGAAACATTTGCAGCTTATATCACCGACTTGGGAAATAAAGTTAAAAACTTGCAGATTTGGTGATATGAAAGATGAGTTAATAAAGGACAGGCTTGTTTGTGGTATTAATAATGTTGCAGTGAAAAAGATTTTGCTTTGTGACAGTGATTTAATGTTGAGAAAATCTATAGAGATTTGTCAAATCCATGAGCTCACACAAATATGCTTGCAAGTAATGAGCATGGTTTCAGCAGCCTCTAGAGCACGCATAGACAGCATGTGGCTAGCAGAAACAGGCCTGAGCACGTGGCAGCTGCAGCCTTTGCAGGTTTTCCAGCTAAGACCCATAACATACTAGCAAGTTCCTAAACTAGCTCAGCAAAATGAACATGCTCAGTGCAGTATAAGGGTGAGTCAGCAAAACCCAAGTCAAGTCTTATTGTTAACTGTCATCACTCTGGTGCCAATCATGAGTCTAAAAGAGAAGTGCTTAGCATTTGGTCAGCAATGCCACAAGTCTAAAAAATGGAACCGCTTTCAAAAGTTTTGTAAATCAAGCAAGCCTCATTCATTTATTAAGAAAGGTCACTCAAAAAAGCAAGTTGATAATGTAGAAAGCTGCAACCCTACTTTCTATGTAGATGGTGTATCAGTGGTTGGTGAAAAGATTAATGCAGTAGAATTGTTGGCAAAGAACCGTGTTTTTTACTGTCCTTATCAATGGTAAACCCATGGAGTTCAAAGTGTAATGTTATGTCAGCAGAAACATTTGCTAGAGTCAGAGTTGGTGAACAACTTAATTTAGCTAATTATGTGAAGCTTGTTGCTTATGGAGGTGAACAGATTCAAACCGAAGGCTCAGTAGTGTTCATGCTATTCAGCTGGGAATAGTTACAACTTGCAATTTTGTGTAGTCAGACCACCTGTGCAGTCATTGCTAGGTCTCAGAGACATTTTTAAGAATGAAACTGCTTCCTTTTACCAAATAAGTTAATCACATAAGCACATGTCCTAGTTCCAGCTTCACTGATGTTATTTTCTCAGATAATGCTGATGTTTTCAATGACAAGCTAGGGAAACTTCCAATTGTGTACTCCATGAAAGTAGACCCACAAGTCAGTCCAGTGGTCAAACCAGAGAGGAGAGTTCCAATAGCTATGCAGGACAAAGTCAAGGTCTAGTTAGATAAGATGGTGCAGCAAGGTGGGATTTGTCCAGTCATAGAACCAACTGAGTGGGTGTCTTCCATGATAGTTGCTCGTAAGAAAAGTTCAGATGAAATTAGAATATGCATTGAGCCAAGACACTTGGACAAGACATTAAAGTGACCTTATCATCCTATTCGTACAGTCGAGGAGGTTGCCGCCCTCATGCCAAGTGCCACTGTTTTTTCTGTCTTGGATGCAAACAGTTCATTTTGGCAAGTAATGTTTGATTGCAAATCTTCATTACGGACTACATTCAGCACACCATTTGGTAGATACAGATTTCTCAGAATGCCTTTTGGAATAAATTCTGCCAGTGAATTCTTTCAGCGTGCAATGGAGCAAATTTTATTGGGTTATTCGTGTGCTATAATAGTGGATGATTTACTGGTTGGAGGTAATGGAGAAGCACAGCATGACAGAAACCTCAGGAAAGTTCTGAACAGAGCATGTGAAATGAACTTGAAGTTCAATCCTCTGAAATGTAAATTCAGGCTACCAGAAGTTACTTATGTAGGTCATTTATTTACCAGTACAGGCTTACAACCAGGCCTTCTAAACAAGGAGCCATTCTTGAGATGCCAGCTCCAGACAATGTCCAAGACCTACAGCATTTCCTTGGTATGGTTAACTATATGGAAAAATATATCCCTGACTTTAGTGAGTTATCAGTGCCTTTGAGAAAACTGATATGCAAAAATGTTGCCTGATCATGGTTGGAACAGCACCAGAGAGCATTTGATAACCTCAAACAATAAATTGCCAACCCTCCTACATTGAGATACTATTATGTCCACAAACCAGTAGTTCTTTCCTGTGATGCTTCAAAGCTCGGTCTTGGTGCACTTATTCTTCAAGAGGGCAGACCAGTTCCCTATGGGTCTAGAACTCTTACCCAAATTGAAATGCAGTATGCTCAAATTGAGAAGGAACTTTTGGCAATTTTGTTCACATGTTCTAAGTTCAATAATTATATTTATAGCCGAGCTATCAGAATCAAAACTGATCATCAGCTTCTAGTCACTATTTTAAAGAAGCCTATGCATACAGCTCCAGCAAGACTACAAAGAATAATGCTTGGATTACAAAATTACAACTTCAAAAGGGTCTATACAAAAGGCATACTTCTTTATCTGGCTGATACCTTACCCAGATTGCCAAGAAATACCACAGAACAGCTTGTTGCAGATAATTTTGACTTTGATGTCATGGAAGTTCATATTTCTGCTACAAGACTTGATGAGCTGAGAGATTATACAAAGACTGCTCTAGTTTTGCAGAAGCTCAACCACTTCATCAATGTTGGATGGCCGTTAAAGCAATCTTATGTACCGCCAGAAGTGCAACCTTATTTTCCACACAGAGATGAGATGCTGATGGAAGATGGTATCATTTTCAAAGGTCATAAAGTTGTTCCTACTTCCTTACAACATGAATACATTCAGATTTGCAACATACATGGTCACCCAGGTTCAGAAGCTACCAAAAGAAGACGAGAGGACTAGTATTTTGGCCTTCTCTGTCAAAAGACATTGATAAAGTGTTTTCATCTTGTTCAGTATGCAATAGTACTAAACTACATTTACAAAACCAACCAGTTCAGCTAAGCCAGATTCCTAAACTACCTTAGTCAACAGTAGCCACTGACATATTTGAGTGGGACAATCAGCATTACTTAGTGTTGGTAGACTCTTATTCAAACTGGTTTAAGATCGATTTGCTACCTAACCTAACGTCCAGTGCTGTTATTAAGTTGAAACATCATTTCTCAGTCCATGATAGTCTACCCAAAGTTATTTCTGACAACGGTACCATTTATCAGTCAATTAGAGAAATGTGCAAAATGTGGGCATGCCCACAATCAAATGGCTTCGCTGAACATGAAGTATAGAGTGCAAAGCAATTTCTAGAGAGGTCAAAACATGACAATACCAATATCTTCTTGAATTTACTTAATTTCAGAAATATATCCCGTAACAACCTACTTGGCTCGCCTGCTTAGAGACTTCAATCTAGGCAAACAAGAAGAACATTACCTATCAGTTCTAGTTTGTGTGTGCCTAATGCTAAAAACACCAGAGCAACCAAAGCCCAACTCTTAAAGAAGTGTTCCTTTCAGAAGTCCAGCTATGATAAAATGAGCAGATTTCTTCATCCATTGAAAGAAGGTGAGACAGTGAGGATGCAAACGGAGAAAGGCTTTGGTCGAATCGGTCAAGTGAGAGGTATATGTGTCGAGCTGAGATCCTACTTAGTGGAATCTGAGGGTATAGAATACAAGAGAAACTGCAAGCATCTTCTTCCGGTGTCTGAATCAATATCGCAGCATTGTACCTGTGATACAGGCTATAGATCTCAGAGCAACCCAGACAATGTTCATACTGAAGAACATGTTTCTGTACCTATTTCTGTTCCTGATGATGTCCCAGATGTCCCAAAGTTGAACATTCCTTGAAGACAGTCCCCATTGCTAGATCCAATTCTGATTTTTATGTGACACAATCAGGTCATATTTCTAGACCTAGTGTAAAATACACAACAACCTGGACATGATTGTTTTATATGTGTTTAATTTTGTATTATTGCATGTCAGAGAAAGAATTAGTTCTGTATAATTGCATGTCAAAGGATCATTTCTGTGTAATTGCATGTCAGTAAATACTGTCATTTAGTGTATGATCTATTTCTCAAAGATGGAGGATGTAGAACAGAGTGTGTTGTAACTTTAAGAAGCATTTCCAGCTGTAGGCACGTGCATATAAATAGTGAGCACATGCAGACAACAGTGCCATTTTGAGGGAACAGCCACAGTGTTAACACATATGAGAGTAGTAGTCAGTCTGTTTATAAGTTTATTTAAGTTTAAGTTACTAAGCCTCAATCCTGATGTGTTTGTAATGAAGCTACTTTAATCTAACCCACAACTGTTTGACTGTTTTATTCTGACAGGACGAGCGACAGAAAATATTTGGCTTAGCCTGACCAGGCTGGACTAAGGCAGACTTAAGGTGACTGCCATGTAGTGTACCTTCAAGGATATCTAAATTCCCACTGGTGTAAGAAATCTGATGACAGAATCATCTAGGTAAGGATATATCACCAACTATGTGAAGACTCACTTCAGACACTTAGTAAACAGTCTGGAGACTTTGTAAAGGTGCAGCTGCACAGAAGTAATATAATAGCGGTCACATCCCACCATGACCCTAAGGTACTGTCTGTGATCTTTGAAAATGTGTCCATGAAGATAGCTGCCTTCCAGATTCATTTTCACCAACAGTCCATTTGGAATCAGAAAAGTCAACAGAAACTGAAGAGTCAGCATCCTGAATTTTGTTACCATAAAGAACTCATTTACCCTTGACAATAGAACAGGTCTCCATGGTCAATCTTTTTTGGAAACCAAGGAACAACCCCAGAAGAGAGAAGTTAATCTAGCACAGGTAGTGCAAGCCCAATCTGATTCAAGACAACTGGAGGCATCCTCATAAAAGGAAGGGATTGCTTTGAATTTGAGTCTGTATCCTAGAGAAAAGCGGGAAAAAAAAACTTTACCCAACCATCAATAACCATACTCAGCTAGCTCTCACTGATATGGGAAGAAGATGAAGAGAATGAAGGTACAGGGTGAAGGATCATAGATATTACCAGTTCTTTCTTTGCTGTGTAGTAGTAGATTTGCCTCCTTTCCCTTACACTGCTATTTACCACTCCCCTACCACCTCTCCAGGCATGCTTCTTTACCTAGCCCTATTTCTGCCTGAATCTGATTACTTATTTTCAAATGGTGAGTTTCTGTTCAATTTTTAGTAGAGGCAGTTGCTTCACTGACTCCACAGTCTGGCTCGTTAACTATTGTTTTTTAAACCTTTATGGAAAGAATGACTAAAAAAAAAAAGGTCCTTGTGTAGAGGGGTGTCTAATAAAGTTCAGCGGTGTAAGTAAACTTAACATAACAGTAGCCATTGGAATAATCACTGCTGCAGTAGCCTAAGCTATATGGGTTATATCCTGCATAGGGGCACCTTCCATGAGGCTAAACCATTAGCCAGCTAGAGCTGAGTTTACTAAAAGACAGGTTTGGGTGCCAAGCACTACAGAGCTTTCATGTCAACTGAGTGAGAAAGGCTGAGCCCTGAGAGGACACTGCTAGGAACAACAACAAACAAATGTCAACACCCTGGTAAAAAAACACATAAAAGGGGGGGTGGGTTAAAGGAGGAACAGAGTAGCTCATGTGATCATTCAAACATTTGCTTGCATGGTAAGTTTACTTACACAGCTGTAGTATGTTTTTCATAGTGATCACTGCTGCTGTAGCCTAAGCAATATGAGTAGATTATCACAGCTTAGAACAGCTGGGAAGTGGAAGGAGAAGCGTCCAAGAAACCCTGGAGAATGGTACTAGCAAAGCCTGAGCCAGACCTGGAAAAAGAATCTGGCTTGTAGTGCTTTATAAAAGTGTACACAGCAGACCCAAGTTGATGCTTCTGGAAAATTTCTAGAGTTCAACCCTTTCCAAAAACCATAGATAAAACAAAGGCCTTGGTGTAATGTGCATTGAACCAGTCTGGAAGAGTTTTGTTGTGGTGAGAACAACGAAAAGCTAATAGCCCAAGAAAATCATTTAGAAATAGTCTGTTTTGACATACGTTTTCCCTTTTTATCTTCACAAGTAATGAATAGACGTTTTGAAAGATTTTGTTCTGTAAAGATATCACCTGAATAGTCTGTGGACATCCAAGGTATGAAGTATCCTTTATCCCTCATTTGGAGCACAGGAAAGAACACAGGGAGATGAATAGTTTAATGTAAACTCAGATACCACGTTTGGCATTCAAGCAGGATTAGTTATCAAGGAAACCCTCTCTCTGTGGAAAACGAGAAATGCTTAAAATAAGAGCTTGCAACTCAGATACTCTTCTTGAAGAGGTCAGCGCAACTGGTAAAACTGTTTTCCATGTTAGGAACCTCAAGTCAGCCAGATGACCTGGTTCAAATGGAGCAAGTGTTAGCAACTCAAACACAAAATAAAGATTTCAAGGAGGAGCCATCAGTTTTCTTTGAGGTCTCTAATGCAATACTCCTTTCAAAAATATGTTGACATGGGAATACCTTGAAAAGGGTGATGTGCTAAAATGGCTGACAAAAGAACCCTGATAAAGGAGTAAGACAGACCATAGGAAGGTAACTCACACAGATATTGTAAAACCAGAGAAACGGTAACCCCGAATGGGTGTTGTTTGTGCTCTTAGCATTAACTAGAAAACCTTTTCCATTTGCTAATATACGATTTTATAGTAACAGGCTTTCTTGCTTCTATTAGTACTAGCTGCATGTCATCACTAAATAGGAGTCTAAAAGGTATTAAGACCCTGTCATCCGTGAAGTCAGTTGAAGTTGTGTGGGGTCAGGATTTATTAAACAACTCTGTTCTTTTTTGAGTAGATCCAGTCTGTGAGGAAGCTTGTGGTAATTGCCCCTGGTTAATTCCCAAAGAAGGAAGAACCATTGTTGCCTGGGCTAGAAAGGAGTTATCACAATGATCTTGGGGGATTCCTTCTGAATTTTCAGAAGTACCCTGGTTATCAGTAGAAAGAGTGGAAATGCGTACAAGAACATTATTGTCCAAGGAAAAGAAAAGGAATGTCTTCCAGGGCTTCTTGCATGGAGTCTTTGAGAAGAATTTCACAAGGTGATTGTTCAGATGGGTGCCAAAAAGGTCTGCTTCAGGAACTCCCCACAGATGGATCAATTCTTGGAAGCCCCCAATCTACTTACCATTCATGAGTGTCTGTCTTTGTCCTGCTCAAGTTTGTCTGCCACACAATTTTGCTCTGACACAATGTAGAAGACCTGTAGCATGAGATTGTTCTGCAAAGCTACATCCCATGCTAACATGGCTAGTCAGTATAGGGGATAAGACCTGACTTCCCCTTTCCTGTTTATGTACAACATCACTGTGATATTATATGTAACAACTTGAAGCGGTCCTTAGAACCAAACATGATTCAGACAACTGAGTGCCCTGATAAGGGCAAGCATCTTTTTTACATTTATGATTGTGTCTATCTTTGTTGTCCCAGATACTTTGTACTTGTATCCCCATTGACACTGTTCCACAAGCAACGTCTGAGGAGTCTGTGGTAACAGACTCCTTTGGAGTAGAAGGGGAGACATGTATTCAGACATATTCGATGCATCCTGTGAGAAACTGAAATGCTGCCAACCCAGCTAGCTGGAATTTTGTAAATAATTCTATGTCATTTGTGAAAGGTAATATGATTTGTATGCTTGCCTTAAAAATGTAAGAAAACTATATGTTCTGTACTGAGCTTCAAGATTGTAACCACAGTGCACTCTGCTGGAAAAGAGCAGAAATGTGTATAAACTATATGCCAATGCAAATGTATGTTTTCGTAGTAGAAGTGGGAATGTACAGAGTTAACTTGCAAAACTGTAAGAAAATAAGTTAAGTAGAAAGTTTTACTGTGTGTTGTAAAGTTAACTTATCTCAGCTAAGAGACAGGATGTCTAGGCTAGGGGCTGCTTTCTATTGTCTGGAAACAGAGGTAATTACAGGTTTCCAAGGTAATTGTTTTACGACTTCGTTTTAGGCAAGCTTCTAAGAGAGAGTTGTCAGCTTTTGAGAGAGAAGTATTTTTAACATAGAAATTAATGTTAAGTTCCTGCTGGCCTGGGAACTATGCAGAGGTGATAAGAATTATGTAATCTGAGATGATTCAACAGTAATATGTATTATTAATTTAAGATTCTTCTCAGAGAGAAAATGAGTGCATTTTGTATTTTGTTCTGGATCTGACATCACCAGCACTTTGCTTTGCTCTGTAAGTAAGTAATTTAGAATATAGTTTCTCTTAGAGATAGATAGGAATACAGCAAGATTAGTTAGATGTTTTTTATATTCATGTGAGACTGTCCTACAATGTTTTTAAAGTATTTCCCGTGATTGTGAACTCTATTGTCACTGTGCTGAGTTAATGAGTATTGTCTTGTGCATTTATTATTAAATATATTTAAACCTTTTAATCGTGGCTGGTTTTGTATTAAGATATTTAAGCTCTTAGAGTACTTGCATATGTATTTGGTTATGCTGTACAAGCCACTCCAATAGCCTTCAAGTCTTAGTCATACTTACCATTTGGATAATAGTAACATTACACAGTAGAATTGGTCACCCTTTGGGAAGGGCCTTATTAGTAGCTGATAAGTAGTGGTTGGTAGCAGTGATTTCTACCTTATAGTCTGGGCAGAAGGGGGCATAGCTAGTGAACATGTGCCAGCCTTCCTGTGGAGTGTCTGTGTGTTTGTATATACATCAAATCTCAAAGTGTGTGTGCATCAGCTACTTGGGCAGGGACACGAAGCACTGGTTGGACAGAGAGAGTGCTGGAGATTTTGGCCTGACCACTCAGCTGAGATCTGAACCATATAGCTGTGCCAGTGGGGAGTCTTATTGGGGATGGGGAGAGAGAGGGAAAAAACAGCCCCAGACTGTGATCTCTGTGTGGTCTTAAGGGAATTTGTACTTTAGTGTCTGAAGTCTGGATGGATAGGAGTGTGATGATAAGCATCTTTTAAATCCAAGGTTACCAAAAACTTCACATGAGGTAGAAGCGATAAAGACTGTGAAGTGAAAGGATTTTGAACTCAGGCAGTATCACAAACTGGTTTATCAAATAAAGGTCCAAAACTGGTCTTCAGACAATTTCTTTCTTTGGCACTAGAAACATTCCTAAATAAAAGCCTCTTCCCAACTGAGAAGGAGAAACTGTTTCTATTACTGTCTGACAAAGCATGTGCTGTAGGGGTGGTCTGGTTTATGTGGAATACTTCCCTGGAAAGGGGGTGTAGAATAGTGTGTGTGTTGTACCTTTCAGAAGCATTTCAAGGACAGCACATGCATATAAGTAGCAAGCAAGTGCTAGCTTCAGTGCCATTTTGAGGGTGCAGCCAGAGAGTGAGCATGTATGAGTGTAATAGCTAGCTTGCTTATAAGTTTATCTAAGTTAAAGTTATTAAGCCTCAATCCTGATGTGTTTGTACATAATAAAGCTAACAGAACCCATGAATGTTCATTGGTTTTATCCTGACCAGACAAGTGACACGGTGCCAGAACTGGGATTTCAGAGACTGCTTTTCAAAGCTACGAGGTGCAGAGTTAACAGTGAAGGTGAACTAAGTGAACAGAGTACAAAAAAGGGCCAGAAACAAACTAAAGGTCATGAAAACCTGCACAAATAATTTATTTTATAAAAAAGATAAAACGGAACATTACAAGGGCACATAACACATTATTAAGCAATCGAGAGGCACAAAAAGTTTGTTAATTAAACAATGTTTAAAATTAAGATATTTGATAAAACAACTATCAGAAAAGTACATAAGGGGTTTGGAATTACCTTGGAATTGTAACATGAGCATGTTTAGGGTAAAACGAGCACAGGAAAAGTATAATGGGCATGAAAGGAGATTAAACGAGCAAAATGAATAGAATAAAGGGGAAAAAGTGTACATTAAGCAAAAATAAAGCAAGGCGACTGCATCTTTTTTGTCAAACTACTGTATTTTGGCATAAACTATTGCTTCACATTGATTTAAGCTATTCAGGGCATAACTAAAGTTATTCGAAGTATCTCAAAGTGTCTAAAAGTGCTTACAGGGTGTGCTCATTACTGTGCATTTATTCCGAAGAGTTAGTGTGCAAAGTGCCATTATTTCGTAAAATGCAGCCATTTCAAAAAGTTTCTTGTGCTGGGTGTGCCTATTCGCAGAGTGCTGCCATTACATAGTGTTTTTTGCATTGTAAAGGATTATTTAGCAAAGTGCAGCCATTCTGAGAAAGCTTCAGTGTGCTGTGTACTGTTTATTTGCAAAGTGCAATTACTTAGAAATATTTTTACTCTGAGCTTTTTCTGCCCAGTTTATTTGCACAGTGCAGTTATTCTGAAATGTTTCTTACACTGATAAGAGGTGATTTCTTACAGTATGGTGATGTCAAGAGTATTCTTGTGCCCAGGAGACTTATTTTACAAAAAGTTCAGTTATTCAGAGGCTTGTGCTATTGGGCATAGTTACAGGTATATGCATACATTTCTGCCGTATGTATAAGTGTGCATGTTTGTACAGTTACCTGTGGACATGGGTTGCATTGTTTTACTGTAATTTGTTGGCATGGCAGACATTTTGAAAACCATCACCATTTGTATTTGATCAGAATATTGCAGAGAACTGGAGAATATTTGAGCAAGAGTACAATATTTTTAAACAAGCCGCTTACTCAGACAAAGATGCACACACCAGGACATTCATTTTGTTAAACCTAGCTGGGACAGAGGCCATTGAAAGAGAGCGTTCATTTCTTTATGCACCAGCACTATATGAAGAAGGGGAAAACCGTCATAATGTTGTTCAGGCTGAATCAAGGGAGGATCCAGTGCTTGAAATGCAAATTCAGGGAAATGTGCAACTCCCAGACAAATGTTACATTAGAGAGGCATTTGTTTTACACAAGAAATCAAAAGCAAGGAGAAACCTTTGCAGCTTATATTACTGACCTAAAAAACTAAGCTAAAACGTGCAGGTTTGGTGACTTAAAAGATGAGTTAATAAAGGACAGGCTTGTGTGTGGTATTAATAGTGCTGCAGTCAAAGATTTTGCTTCATAACAGTGATTTAATGCTGAGCAAAGCTTTTGAGGTTTGTCAAATCCATGCGGTTACAGAAAGGCACACAAATATGCTTGCAGGTGATAAGAGCATGGTTTCAGCAGGCTCCAGAGTAAATCTAGACAGCAAGCAACACATGGATAGCAGAAGCAGGCCTAAGCACATGGCAGCTGTAACCCCTGTGAGTGTGGCAGGTAAAACACATAGTTTTCCAGCAAGTTCTAAGACTAGTTCAGTGAAAAGGACATGCTCAGTGTAATACAACGGGTGAGTCAGAAAAACCCAAATCAAACTTTATTGTTAACTGCTGCAATTATGGTGCCAATCATGAGTCTAAAAGACAAAAGTGCTTAGCATTTGGTCAGCAATGCCACAAGTGTAAAAAATGGAACCATTTTCAAAAGTTTTGCAAATCAAGTAAACCTCACACAGTTATAAAGAAGGGTCACTTAAAAAAGCAGGCTGATGATACAGAGAGCTGCAACCCTACGTTCTATGCAGATGGTGGATCAATGATTGGTGAAAAGGTTGATGCAGTAAATTTGTTGGCAAAGAATTAAGTGTTTTGTATTGTCCAGATCCCAGGTAAACCCACAGAGCTCAAAGTAGACACTGGTTCAAAGTGTAATGCTATGTCAGCAGACACATTTGCTAAGGTGAGAGCTGGTGAGCAACTTAATGTGGTCAGTTGTGTGAAACTTGTTGCTTATGGAAGTGAAGAAATTCAAACCGAAGGCTCAGTAGTGCTTTCATGTTATTTAACTAGGAACTACTACAGACTATTCTATGTAGTCCGAAGACCTGTGCAGTCATTGTTGGGTCTGAGAGATAGTTTGAGAATGAATCTGCTTTCCTTTACCAAAGAAGTTCATCATATAAGCACATCTCACAGTTCCAATTTTGCTGAAGCTATTTTCTCAGAATATGCTGTTTTCGATGACAAGCTAGCAAACCCCCAGTTGTGTATTCTATGAAGTTAGACCCAGAGTTCAGACCAGCAAGAAAAGTTCCAACAGCTATGCAGGATAAAGTTAAAGCTCAGTTGGATAAAATGGTGCAGCAAGGTGTAATTTGTCCAGTTACAGAACCAACTGAATGAGTATTGTCCATAGTAGCAGCCCACAAAAAAGGCTCAGACGAAATCAGACTATGCATTGACCCAAGAGATTTGAAGAAAGCATTAAAGAGTCCACATCATCCTATGTGTACAGTCGAGGAAGTCATAGCCCTAATACCAAATGCCACTGTTTTTTTTTTTTACTGTTTTGGATGCAACAAGTTCATTTTGACAAGTGATGCTTTATCGCAAATCTTCACTATTGACTACTTTCAGTACCCCATTTGGAAGATATAGATTCCTCAGGATGCCATTTGGAATAAATTGTACAAGTGAAGTATTTTGGTGTACAATGGAGCAAATTTGTTCGGGTTATCCTTGTGCCATAATAGTAGATGATTTATTGGTTTGAGGCAATGGTGAAGCAGGGCATGACAGAAACCTTAAGAAAGTTCTAGACAGAGCATTGTGAAGTGAATTGAAGCTCAATCCTCTGAAGTGTAAATTCAGACTACAAGAATTTGCATATGTAGGTCATTTATTTACCAGCACTGGCTTGCAACCAGTAGCCATTCTTGAGATGCCAGCACCAGATAAAGGTCAAGCTCTGCAATATTTTCTTGGTATCAACTATTTAGGCAAGTTTATACCAGACTTCAGTGAGTTGACAGTGCCTTTGAGAGAGTTAATGTAGAAAAAAAATGTTACATGGTCTTGGTTGGAGCAGCACTAGAGAGCATTTGAAGACCTTAAGTAGAAAACTGCCACCCCACCAACATTAAGATACTATAATGTCAATAAACCCAGTCTCTCTTTCCTGTGATGCTTCAAAATTTGGTCTTGGCGCAGTTATTCTTCAAGAAGGCAGACCAATAGCCTATGCATCTAGAACTCTTACCCAAACTGAAGTGCAATATGCTCAAATTGAGAAAGAACTTTTGGCAAAAGTTTCATGATTATATTTATGGTCGAGATATTTAGACTGAAACCGATCACCAACCTCTAGTCACTATTTTAAAGAAGCCTATGCATTCAGCTCTAGCGAGATTACAAAGAATGATGCTCAAATTGTAAAAATACAACTTCAAAATGGTCTATACAAAAGGCAAACTTCTTTATCTGGCTGATACCCTATCCAGAGCGCCCAGAAATACAATGGAACGGCTTAATGCAGAGAATTTTGACTGATGTCATAGAAGTACGTAATTGTTTTACCACAAGACTTGAGCTGAGAGATCATACAAAGACTAATCCAGTTTTGCAAAAGCTCAACCACTACATTAATGTTGAATGGCCATCAAAAGCAATCTAGTGCACCAACTGAAGTGCAAACTTATTTTCCTTACAGAGATGAGATGTTGATGGAAGATGGCATTATTTTCAAAGGTCCTAAAATTGTTGTCTCTGCTTCCTTACAATGTGAATATATCCTGATTTTGCATCATGGTCAGCCAGGTTCCAAATCTACCAAAAGAAAGGCAAGAGGACTAGTATTTTGGCCTTCTCTAGCAAAAGACATTGATAAAGTACTTTCTTCTTGTTCAGTATGCAATAGTACTAAACTGTATTTGCAAAAAGAACCACTTCAGCTAAGTCAAGTTCCTGAACTACCTAGGTCAACAGTAGCCACTGATATATTCAAGTGGAACAATCAGCATTACTTAGTGTTGGTTGACTCTCATTTGAACTGGTTTGAGATTGATTTACTACCTAACCTAACGTCCACTGCTATCACCAAGTTGAAACTTTAATTCTCAGTCCATGGTAGTCCACATAAAGTTATTTCTGACAATGGTACTCAATTTACCAGTCAGCGGTTTCAGAAATTTGCAAAAGAATGGGACTTTGTATATGTTACAAGCAGTTCAGAATACTCCTGTCAAATGGACTAGTTGAGCATGCAGTACAGAGAGCAAAGCAATTACTACAAAAGTCAAAGTGTGATAATAATGATGTCTTTTTGAACTTACTCAATCTCTGGAACATACCCCGTGACAATATACTTGGATTGCCTGCTCAGAGACTTCTATCAAGGCAAACCAGAACAACATTGCCTAGCAGTTCCAGTTTATTGAGGCCTAAAGCTAACAGAACAATTAAAGCCCAACTATTCAGAAAGCCTTCTTTCCAGAAGTCCAGCTGTGATAAATTGAGCAGATTTCTTCATCCACTGATAGAAGGAGAGAGTGAGGATACAAATGGCAAAAGGTTTCGACCAGATTTGGTCAAGTAACAGGTATATGTGCAGAGCTGGATTCTACTTTGTAGAATCTGAAGGTGTGGAGTACAGGAGAAATCGGAGACATCTTCTTCTTGTATCACAATTGATATTGCAGCATTGCTCCTGTGATACAGATAGATCTCAGAACAATCCAGATGATGTTCCTGTTGCCTAATGCATCTTAACTTCTACTTCTGTTCCTAATGCCTAGCTCTATTTACTATGTCACATGATTTGATCATATTTGTAGACCTAGTGTGAAATACAGGGTCAGAGTTGCTGGCGCCATGTCAGACTCAAAGCCTGTCACAAGTGGTGTACCACAGGGCTCAGTCCTGGGCCCACTCTTGTTTGGCATCTACTTTTCCGAAGTACAAGCAAACACAGGAGGGTTATGGCTGACAAAGTTTGCAGATGACTGCAAACTGAGCGCCATAGTAGAAAACACATCTGACACAGATATCCTTCAGAAGGGTCTCACAGAAACGGATAACTGGTGCCAGAGCCATGGCCTAAAGTTAAATGCCAAAAAATGCATAGTCATACCCTTCGGGAAAAACAAGGTTACCCCTAGCTACCAATAGGTGGCAATCCACTGAGCACAGAAGAAGTTATCAGGGACCTGGGGACCCAGGTTGATAGTAGTCTGTCATTCGACACCCATGTAGCTAAAGTAGTTAGGAAGACCTTCTACATTGCCCACCTTATCATGAAGGGATTCTCATCTAGATCAAGGAGGTCATAGTCTCCTATACTCATCACTCATCAGACCAATGATTGAGTACAATGCCCCATTCAGAATGTATCTGACCCGACACTTGCAGCAGCTGGAGAGGCCACAAAGTTCCTCACCAAAAGGATAAAGGGTCTCAAACATCTGTCCTATGCTGCCCGACTGAAAGAACTCCAGCTCTATTCAGTCGCCACCTTGCTCAGAGGTGACGTTTGCCTAACATACAAGGCCGTGTCAAACCCAGATTTGATGAATATACTTCACCTCAAAAATCTAGATCCGCCAGAGCCACAAGGAGACTTAAACCTCGACACGGGTATTAATAGGACGTGCTGGAGGATAGATTCATCACCCAAAGACTCCTATGCTGTGGAATAAAATCCCGGTATATGTGAGGCAGAGCACTGGCCTTGTTCAAGAGAAATCTTGACCAATGGATGGGAGATCGCAGATATACCCCAGGGATTACCTCAGTGTCACTGCTCAACAGAGGCACAGCAAAATAATGGGTATAGTTCCCCATACTAAAGGGGTGGCGGCTAGGCTTGTAAATGCCCTCGGGCAGATAGCCTAGTATGAACCTATGAACCTATGAACCTGGACATAATTGTCTGTATGTATTTAGTTCTGTATAATTGCATGACAAAGAATTATTTTGTATTAATTGCATGTCAATTGATGTCATCAATAATGCATGACCCATTTCTCAAAGAGGGAGGATGTAGAATAGTGTGTGTGTGTTGTACTTAGTGTTTCAAGGACAGCACATGCATATAAATAGCACGTGCTAGCTTCAGTGCCATTTTGAGAGTGCAGCCAGAGAGTGAGCATGTATAAGTGTAATAGCTAGTTTGTTTAAGTTTATCTAAGTTAAAGTTATTAAGCCTCAATCCTAATATGTTTGTACATAATAAAGCTGCTTGAACAGAACCCATGAATGTTTATCTGTTTTATCCTGACCAAACAAGTGAGAGGAGGGATTTCTTCCCACTGCCATCTGTACCCCACTGAATCATTCTCAGAATCCCTTTGTCTTAGACAATCTGTTGCCAAAGAGAGAAATTGATTCAGACTTTCTGGAAGGGATAAGGGGACGGCTAGACTCGGAGGAGGAACAAGGTCCCTTGCATTCTGACTTATTTGACTGTCTTTTTTTTTTTTTTTGGAACCTCCCTCCATTGTTTTTATTTTTATATGTCTGTTTACCAGCATTTTTGAGACAGTTTTGTTTCTTGCCAAAAATTAACACGGGAGAAGAAAAACCCATGGAAAATTTAGAGGAGGAGCACTGAAAAAGCTGACGGCTGAAAAATTGGACAGATTCCCTGCATCAGTTTACTCCTCTCATCACATTTTTGATAACCTTTGCATCAGTGGGTCCAAAAACTAAATCACTATCTAAAAGTGAACTTAAAATCTAATTCTTTACATCCTCTGGGAGGTTCTGGGAACACAGCCAGGCAAACATCCTTAACACAGTACCAGTGGCAACAGCCCTGGATGTAGTATCTAGAGAGTCGTAAACACACTTTTTATGAGTAATGACATGAGAAATAGAAATTAAACCACACAAAGCAGATTTTTCCTCACAGGAAAGAACTGCAGACAAAACATTCCTTCCTCATATTTTCAGATCAGTCAGTATAAACTTTAACATAGGAGTCTGACAACTCAAAATTCTAAAACTTAAAAGTTGCAGAACCATACAGTTTTCCCCAATACCTATAAATAATTTTACCATCCTTGTCAGAAGGGCATGGATTAGAATAAGAAGTTATGTACCTACCATAACGTTCCATATTAGTTGTCTTCTTCTCGCCTTCTTTCTTGCTGGATGGGTTCGAAGCCGATCCTCGGCTCCGACTCGGCCAATACTAAAGCTCGAGAGCTAATTCCACCGTCTCGAGGCTCCCCTATATCCCACAATGCTAGGCGGTAACTACTCAGATCTCATTTGATAGCTATACCAAGCAACCCTAGTCTCCATAGAATGGAGTAGAGAAACCCACCTCAAAATAACCTGCGTAAAAGGTATCACAGACCTCAGAAAGGAGAAAAAGAGGTGGAAGAACGTGTGGGAATGACGACTTCCAGAGGAAGAACACAAACTGAATTCCTGTCGGTCTGTCCAGGCTTGGGGGAAGGAGGGTGGACGAATGAAGGCGAGAAGAAGACAACTAACATGGAACGTTATGGTAGGTACATAACTTCTTAATGTTAAGTTGTCAATCTCGCCTTCATTCTTGCTGGATGGGACCGCGTCCCTAGCACCTTATCCTGGGTGGCCTATCGGAACAGACTCTTGAGAACAGTGGAACCAAAATTGGCACGGCTTCTGGAAACCATGTCCAATTTGTAATGTGAAATGAATGTATGAGGAGAAGCCCAGGTGGCTGCTGCACAAATGGAATCTATTGGCAGCCTATCCTGAAAAGCTACGGATGTAGCTAATGCCCTAGTTGAATGAGCTCTAGGTCTTGAGGGTAGTTTTGATGTCTGATCTCATAGATGAAGGTAATTGTAGAGGTGAGCCATCTAGAGAGGGATACTTTAGTAACTGGAAGGCCCAATTTCCCTTCCGCATATGACAGAAACAATTGATTAGATTTCCTGAATTGTTTAGTCCTGTCTAAGTAATATCTAAGTTGGCGATGAACATCCAAAAAATGTAGCTTTTGTTCTGACCTGTTTGAATAGTTAGGGAAAAAGACGGGGAGATCAATAATTTGGTTTAGGTTTACTTGAGAGGAAACTTTAGGCAAAAAGGATGGATTAGTACGAAGGGATACCCTATCTTTGTGAAACACTAAGTAAAGAGGACGACTGCACAGAGCATGGAGTTCAGATACCCTTCTCGCTGAAGTTATAGCTTCCAGAAAAAGTGTCTTCCAAGAAAGCAACTTCAGAGAACATGAAGCCGCTGGTTCAAAGGGGGGAAGGATTAAGGATGCCAGAACCAAGTTCAAATCCCATTGAGGTGGGGGATCTTTGATTGGAGGTTTGAGAAGAAATACGCCCCTTAAAAAGGCTTTACAGAGGTTGTGAGCCATGATGCTAGACTCTGAAACACCAACATGAAAATTAGATATGGCAGCCAATTGAACTCTAATGGTAGATGCAGATGATCCTAAATGAAAGAGTTCTGCTAGAAAGTCTAGAATAGACTGGATAGGTGCAGTAAAGGGATCTATGTTTTTTGATGTTGCCCAAAAAGAGAAGCGTTTCCATTTGCTACTATAAATCTTCCGGGTAGAAGATTTATGAGAGGCTATCAAGATATCTTGGACCGAGCGAGATACTGAGGGAAGACTGGCTAAGGTTGGAATTGGAGAAACCACGCTGTGAGGTTTAGAGAAGGCAGAGATTGGTGCAGCTGACCTGATTGGTGGGTTATCAGATCTGGTACTGGGTCCAGATGCCAAGGCTGCTCCAAAAGGTAACGATGAAGAAACGGAAACCATATTTGTCGAGGCCAGTAAGGGGCAATGAGGATCATTGTCACTCTCAAGGTGATGGCTTTCTGAATTAGTTGAGATATCAGTGGAAAGGGGGGAAAGGCATATAGAAGTCCCCAGGGCCAATCGTGGACTAGAGCGTCTCTGGTGGGATGGCCTGGTAACGGGAAGAGAGTGAAGAAGTCGTGACACTTGCTGTTTTGGGGAGTAGCAAAAAGATCACAGCAAGGCTGGCCCCATCTTAGGAATACTTCTTCTAGAACTGATTTCTTTAGAGACCACTCGTGGGGCATGAGAGTTGCCCTGCTCAATTTGTCTGCAATAACGTTGGATTTCCCGGGAATGTGCATTGCTATCAGAAAACGCTGAGAAGAGATCGCCCATTGCCAAAGTCTGAGTGCCTCTCGACATAAAGGGTATGATCTGGTTCCGCCTTGTTTGTTGATGTACCACACTACGGACATGTTGTCCATTTGAATTGCAATAGTCCCAGTGGGAAGAGAGTCGTGAAGGGCTTGCAACGCTAAAAGCACTGCTTTCATCTCTAAGACGTTTATGTGCAAGTGGCACTCGAAAGGTTGCCACGTGCCTTGAACTGTCCTGCCCTGATAATGCCCCCCCCCACCCGATCAGGGAGGCGTCTGTTGTCAACGTGGCGACTGGGGGGGGGAGAGTGAAGGGTCTTCCTCGGAGAAGTTGAGGTGATGTGATCCAGCAAGACAGTTGATTCTTGCATGATTGAGCTATCAATATGGTATGGGACATTGGGAGCTGTTGAAAGGACCATTGAGTAAACAGCATCCATTGGAGGATCCTCATGTGAAAGCGAGCTAAGGGGAGAAGGGGAATAGCTGCTGCCATGAGTCCTAACACCTTCAAAACTAGTCTGGCTTTGACTTTGTTGCATTGTAAGAGAAGGGAAACTTGCTTTCGAATGTCTGACACTCTCTGCTCTGTGAGTCTGGCTGAAAGATTGAGTGTGTCTAAGGTGGCGCCTATAAAGGTAATAGATTGACAAGGCGACAAGGCAGATTTTTCGAAATTTATCGAAATGCCTAGAGCTTGGCAAGATTGGATGGTGAAGTCCCTGGATAGAAGAAGCTGATGTCTGGTGGTGGCGGTAAGGAGCCAGTCGTCTAAATATGGAAACACCTGGAATCCTTGACATCTCAAGTGAGCCGCGACCACTGCCATGCATTTGGTAAACACACGGGGGGCTGTAGTGAGACCAAAGGGCAGGGCCCTGAACTTGTAGTGACTGGCTCCCAGCCTGAAGCGGAGATATCTCCTGGAGCGTCTGTTCATCTTGATGTGGTAGTACACGTCCTGAAGATCTATCGAGCACATCCAATTGTCCTGACCCAAGAAGGGTAGAATGGACTGTAGCGTGACCATCCGGAATTTTGTTTTCCTGACATACTTGTTTAAGTAGCTGAGATCCAGTATGGGTCTCCAGTCCCCTGTTTTTTTTTGGTACCAAAAAGAATTTGGAGTAGATTACGGATCCTTGCTGGTCTGCTGGGACTGATTGGATAGCTCTTTTTGATAGCAGCTTTGAAATTTCTAATGCTGCTTGTTCCCTTAGACCGGGTGGAACGTCTGGAAGGGATCTTTTGGGTTGGGATGGGATGTGAATAAAGGGAATTTTGTAACCCTCGGATATGATCGACTGTACCCATTTGCCTTGAGTAAGGGAAAGCCAGGCTTTTGGGTACAGGGATAACCTTCCCCCGATTGCCTCCGAAGGTGGACAGCTGGGCAGCCCCTCAGGGATGCTGAAAGGGTTTGTCAGAGAACATTTCTCTGCTACCCTGGTTTTGCAGACCTCCTCTGCCTCTAGGGCGGTGTCTATTATTATTCCCCCCTCTGCCTCTAGAGGGGAATCGACCTTGTGCGTCAGATGAGACTCCCTGGGATTGTTTGCGGAACCACATCTTTCCTCCCCTCTGACCTTTGGGATAGGGTCTAGAAGGGGTAGAAAAACGGACTCCTATGGCAGAGGGAGTCTTACCTTCTACCTCGCACCTGGTCAATGTATCCTTCACCTGTGGACCAAACAAGGATGATCCGTCAAAGGGAGAACTGGTGAAGGATGCCTTGAAAGGGTCCGCAAAGTTGCATAGCCGCATCCAGGCGTGACGTCGTAAGGCAACACCTGTGCCTGCGTCTCTACTCGCCCCATCTGCAGCATATGAGACCAGCCACATGGAGGAGTTAACGATGGAATTCAGGGTTGCCAACTGGGAGTTCATTGTGTCTTTGAACCCCTCAGCTGTAGGATCCTTTATCAGTTCACCCATATCCTTGAGTAAATCTCTCTGGAGATGAGTGAAGTGGCATAAGTAATTCAGCGAACGCATTGAAAAGGTCGCTGATGAGAACATCCACTTGCTGTACCTGTCCATGGTCCTAGATTCCTTATTAGGAGGATGGACAGGAACCGAAGGATCAGCTAACTCCTTCTTAGTGGCCGCAGCCACCACCATGGCATCAACAGGGACACCTTTGGATAAAAAATCTTTATCTCTAGGGGCAGTAATAAATTTAGATGGTCTCCTCGGGGTGGGTTCCACTGAATCAGGAGCCGTCCAAGCCTTCCTTGCCACCACTTCCATAAGGGGTCAAAGGGAGGGGACACCCAGGAGGTAGAAGGGCGAGAGCCAAACGCCTCAAGATACACTGACTCATCCTCCGAAGGGTTAAGGGCTGGCCAGTTCCCCCTCTGAGGCTCTCAAGGATGTCAGCAAAGGAGACATCCTCAGAGGGGGATCGAGGGGAACCTTCAGATTCCTCTAAGTCAGTGTCAGAGGTGATAGACTCAGGGGAGTCAATGTGCTTCCTCTTGCACTGCCTCTTCCTAGGGGGATCTCCTACCGGGTCAGGATAGGCCTCAGAAGAGGAGGAAATTCCCAATGGGGAAACTTGAGGAGTTGGCTCTCTGCGGTCTAAGACGAGGGGGTGAGTAGAAATCACCGCAGGCACTGTAGATGGGGGGCTGAAGGAGCCGACTGTGGGGCAGAACCTGGTTCTAGCACGCTCTGCATGATCTCAAAGGCACCCCTGTCAGGCAAGGCCAGAGGCCCCCGCTCCAAAGAGACAAGGACCTCCCCTGGCACCGACAGGGACGGCTCCAAAACCGATGTCGGAGCCGAACTCACCAGCGCCGAAGCCCCGAGAGGGAGAGCAGGGTCAGACAAGGGTCTGATGCCACTCGCCCCCTCGGAACCGACGAGGGAAGCTCGGCGCCAAGATCCCTCCAAGGAGGAGATCGGAGCAGACGACTGAGCCGAAAGGGAAGGTATCAGATCCGACGCACCGACAGTCATGGCTCCGACAAGCCCTGGCTCCGAACTCAAAGGAGTCGGAGGAGGAATGTATTGGGGAACGGAAATAGCCACTGACTGCTGAGTCGGGCTATGCAGCATTTGGGCCAGTGCCTCGGACTTGAGAAGTCTACTCACTACCCTTTGCAAATCGTGGTCAGATAACCTGGAAGACCGTGAGGAATGAGTTTTATGGCTCCGTTCAGAAAGAAGAGGGGATCCTGGCTCCGAATGCACGGAGCCAATAGCGGGGGATCTGGATCTCTTCCTAGACTGTGGCTCCGATAAGAGTATCGGAGCCAATGGAGTTTTATCAGCCTCGGCTCCAGCCGGAGCCGAGGTAACAGTATGAGGCTTGGAAACGTCGGCTCCGGCCGGAGCCGATGTCGAAGCAGACTTAACCTTTCCAGCAGTCGACTCTGAAACCGGAGCCGACTGTTTGGAAGTTTTAGAAGGCTTCCCCGACACAGACTGAGTTGGGGGGCCTTCAGGCTTTAATAAGCCCCGCAAGATTAATTTATTCTTGCGTTCCTGCAGAACTCTAGGGCTAAAACCATGACAAACAGCACAAGAGTCCTGCAGGTGCAAAGGTCCCAGGCAATACACACAAGAAGTGTGACCGTCTATCAGAGACATTTTCTGACAGCACGAGTCACACTTCTTGAAGCCTGAGACCTTAGAGTCTTTTGACATCGTGAAAGGAGTGCCTGACAAAAACACAAACACACTACAGACACACCCTCTACTGAAGAAATTATTAAAATATTAAGGCTAACACAAAGCCACAAACACACATACAAGCCCTTAACAAAAAACAACTAATTTAGTCACACTAAAGGACTGGGGGAAGGGAGGGGCCGAAGGCCTACAAGTTAAGGGAAGAAAAGGAAGGGAATATAGACCCGAAAAACAGGGGTCGATTAATCTAAATATTAATTAAACTAAAAAGGTTATGGTATGAAACAAAAAGGGGGTTAAGAAATACCTATTATGGTAAAAACTCACTCACCTGCCTGAGCCGGTAGAAAAGCACCTCGTCAGCTATAGCGGCAAATGAGATCTGGGTAGTTACCGCCTAGCATTGTGGGATATAGGGGAGCCTCGAGCCGGTGGAATTAGCTCTCGAGCTTTAGTATTGGCAGAGTCAGAGCCGAGGATCGGCTCCGAACCCATCCAGCAAGAATGAAGGCGAGATTGACAACTTAACATAAAGAAGTTATGTACTCACCATAACGTTCCATCCGAGTAGGTAACTTCATTTGTCTGCAACCTGTGGGTATCGGATCCGAGCTGGCAGCTTTCCAAGCTAACAGATCCGAGCTCCAAGCTCCTCCCCCTACCCATAATGCCCTGCCATCTCCCTCTAACCCTCAGATCGAGTTTGCCAGAAAAAAAAGGCAATAGGAAATTCTATAACCTAGAAATGGTTACAATACGCTCCAGTGATGTCATTTGAATAAAGACATATCCTGATTCTTTGATAACAAACTAAGGGTCCGGGGGATGGAGGGTGGGTCGGTTGCAGACAAATGAAGTTACCTACTCAGATGGAACGTTATGGTGAGTACATAACTTCTTTATCTGAAGTAGTTAACTTCATTTGCTCAGCAACCTGTGGGACAGAGTCCCCAGCTACCAGCAACTTGGGAGGCCCTTATGGAAGGATATTCCGGAGCACTGCTGAGCCAAACGATGCACGCCCTCTGGATTTTAAATCCAATTTATAGTGTGTAATAAAAGTATGAGAGGAAGCCCAAGTAGCTGCTGAGCAAATGTCATCCAAAGAAACCCTTGACCAGAAAGCAGCAGAAGTGGCCATAGATTGGGTAGAATGGGCTAGCACTCTCAGGGGCTCAGGATGATCAGAACTTTTGTATGCTAGGAGAATGCACTGGGAAATCCATTTAGCTAAGGTTACTTTAGTGACTGGCTTCCCCAGACAGGATTTTGCAAAGGAAACAAAAAGTTGATCAGATTTTCGAAGATCTGCTGTTCTGTTTAAGTAAAAATGTAACTGTCTGTGAACATCCAGACAATGAAGTCTGTATTCTCTTTTGTTTTGGAAACTTGGAAAGAAGACAGGTAAATTGATGGACTGGTTGATGTTGGCTTCTGAAGCCACTTTGGGCAGAAAAGAGGGATTAGTCCTGAGGGAGACCCTGTCTTTATGAAAGATGATGTAGGGAGGTTTACTGCAAAGAGCATGAAGCTCCGATATCCTTCTAGCAGAAGTAATGGCAATCAGGAAGGCAGTCTTCCAGGATACATATTTTAAGTCGACTGAAGCCGCGGGTTCAAAAGGAGGCCCAGTCAGAGCTTGAAGAAGTAGGGTAAGATCCCATGGAGGCACTGGATCTTTAATAGGGGGTCTTAACAAAAAGGTTCTTTTCATGAATGTTTTGCATATCTTGGAGGACACTAGAGGCCCTGAACTGTTTCCAATGTGGTAGTGGAAAATAGCTGCCAACAGAACTTTAATAGTAGAAGCACTAGCTCCTTGATCAAAGGTATGTGAAAGAAAGTCTAGAACTGCTGGGATAGGAGCCGTGAAGGGGTCTAAGTTCCTGTGCTCTGCCCAGACAGAGAAACGTTTCCATTTACTCTTGTAGATTTTCCTGGTAAGACGGTTTATGGGCGGCCACCAGGATGGCCTTAACCGAAGAAGATATACTGGAAGTCCTAGCCATTAAGGGAACTGGATCAACCAAGCTGAGAGTTTGAGGTAGTCCAGATCGGGGGTCTTCAATCCTAAAGGATGAGAGATCAAATCCGGATTGGGATCTAAAATCCAGGGAGGATGTACTAGATGAGACCACAGGTAAGGGAACCAGGTTTGACGAGGCCAGAATGGGGCTATGAGGATAACTCTGCTCCCCAACCAATGATCTTTCTGCAAGAACTTTGTCATCAATAGAAGAGGAGGATAAGCATACAGAAGACCGGATGGCCAAGCATGAACTAGAGCGTCTCTGGGGGCTTCCACTGGTGGGGGAATCAGAGCGAAGAACTCACTGCACTTTGTGTTTGAAGGCGAGGCGAAGAGATTGCAGCAAGGTTGATCCCATTGGAGGAAGATTTGTTTCACTACTGCTGGGTTCAGAGACCACTTGTAAGGTGAGAGGATCGTTCGACTCAACCTGTCCGCCAAGATGTTTGACCGACCCGGGATGTGCATTGCTATGAGAAAGTGGTTGGTGGATATCGCCCATTCCCATACTCTCATTGCCTCCCTGCAAAGTGGATAGGATCTGGTTCCCCCCTGTTTGTTTATGTACCAGACTACCGACATGTTGTCTGAAGTGCAATAGTTCCTGGAGGGAGAAGGGGATGGAGAGCCTGGAACGCTAGAAGCACCACCCTCATCTCCAGGACATTGCTATGCAGTGAGGTCTCTGTGAAAGTCCACATGCCTTGGACAGATCTGCCCATGCAATGCCCCCCCACCCGAGGAGAGATGTGTCCATGGTCACTGTGACTTGGGGAGGAGGTATAACAAAGGGGCGGCCTTCTCAAAGATCTCTGGAGCAAAGCCACCAAAGAAGTGACTCCCTGCAAATCCTGCTGAGAGGAATAGGTGTAGACAGGGGGTGAAAATGAATGGACCGTTGAACTTGTAATGTCCATGGAAGGATCCTCATCTTCAGGCGAGCGAAGGGCGACAGATTGATGGCCACTGCCATGGATCCCAGGGCCCTCAGGACTAGTTTTGCTGGGGGAGCTGACGATTGTAAGAGGTCTAGAATGTGAAGGCTTAGACTGCGAAGTCTGTCTGCTGTCAGAAAGACTCTGGACTGAGTAATGTCTCTCCTGGCCCCTATGAATTCCAAAATTTGAGTAGGTTGAAGGGAGGATTTCTGGTGGTTTATAGTGATCCCTAGATGGCGGGCTAGGTGTAAGAAGTAGTCCCTGCCTGAGCAGAGTTGATACCTGGTGGGGGCAGTTAGGAGCCATTCGTCCAGGTATGGAAAGACCTGTATACCCTGAAGCCTTGGTGAACACCCTGCGGGCTGTGGTGAGACCGAAGGGTAGGACCATGAATTGATAATGGCTGGCTCCCAGCCGAAAGCGGAGGAACCTTCTGGATGGTCGGTCCATCAGAATGTGGTAGTACACATCCTTGAGGTCTATCGAGCACATCCAGTCGTTCTCCTGTAAAAGTGGGATAATGGATTGAATAGTGGCCATCCGGAATTTTTCTTTGGCGACTAACAGGTTCAGTGTTGACAGGTCGAGAATGGGTCGCAAGTCCCCCGTCTTTTTTGGCACCAAAAAGAACCTGGAGTAAAAGCCTGATCCAGATTGTTCAGGGGGGGGGGTCACACTGGATATCTCTTTTTCTTAGCAGCCCTCGAACTTCTGATGCTGCTGCCTCCCTCTGATCGGGTGGGACATCGGGGAGTTTTGTTGATCGGGGAGGGTGAGATAGGAAAGGAATTGAATAGCCTCTGGATATGATTCTGAGCACCCAGCGATCTGTCGTAATGGACTCCCATTTTGCTAGGTATTCCAAGAAGTGCCCCGCCCCCCCCGACTGCCTCCAGAGAGGAGCAGTCAGGCAACCCCTCAGGGCTGCTGCGTGGGTTGATCTGAAAAAGGTTTTCTTGACCCGAAATTCTTCAGACCCCCTCTGCCCCTGGGTCGGCATCCATCTTGTCCTCCTCTGTCTCTGAAGGATGAGGGATCTGGAGCGAAATGGGATTGTTGAGATTTCCGGAACCACATCTTCTTCTGTCCTCTCTGGTTCCTGGAGTAGGACCTCTGAGGAGCCGAGAAGCGGATCCCAATGGCAGACAATGTCTTCCCATCTTTCTCGCTCTGCAGGAGCGTATCGCGGATGGTTTTGTCGAAGAGCGTAGAACCGTCAAAAGGGGCGTTCGCGAAGGACGCCATGAAGGGTTCCGCAAAGTCGCAGAGACAGAGCCAGGCCTGTCTACGTAAGACAACGCCCATTCCACTAGCTCTAGCCTCTCCCTCCGTAGCATGGGAAAGAAGCCACATAGATGTGTTGGTGATTGACTTGAGAGTGGCCATTCGAGCAGAGAAGGTCCGCTTGTCCTCGGCCGACATGGACTCTGAGGATGACACAGCGTACTCTTTAATCAGGTCCCGCTGGAGCTGAATCACATGTGCCATATAATTCAGTGACCTTACAGAGAAGGTCGCTGAAGAGAACATCCGCTTTCCCAAATGGTCCATCATCCGAGACTCCTTGTCTGGACGATGCACAGAGGAACTCTCCTGTGCTAATTCCTTTTTAGTGGTAGCCGCCACCACCATGGCATCCACTGGGGCACCCGTGCTCCAAACTGTCCTGTCCGTGGGAGGGCTGAGGATCATGTCCGGTCTCTTGGGTATTGGCTCAACAGTGTCCGGCTCCTTCCATGCCCTGGTAGTTATGAGGTCTACCAGGGGGTCTGCAGGAGGGGACATCCAAGAGGTAGATGGGCCTGCGTCAAATGCCTCCAAAAACACAGACTCATCCGAGGAAGGTTTTTGGGCAGACCACCCCCCTCTAATGCTTAACATTTCCATAATGTCTCCGAAGGAGAAGTCTTCGGGGGGTGACCTTGGGAACCTTCCCCTTCCTCTAAGTCTGTGTCCTCTGTGAGGGACTCGGGTGAGTCCAAGTGCCTCCTCTTGCACTTCCGTTGGTGAGGGACCTCCTCGGGGGGGCTGTCCAAAGAGGCCTCACAACAATGTCCTGTTCCTCTACGGGAACAATCTGGGACGTAGGCGCAGGCTGTCCCTGGGGCCGGATGATGGAGGAAAGACCCGTCTGAGTGGGAATGGTGGGTGGATCTGAAGCAAGAGCCTGGGGCCTCGAATCCCTCGAAAGGACCCTCTCCACGATGTCAAATGCCGAGGGGGAACTGCTCTCCCTTGGTTCCGAAAGCATTCCCTTCGGATCCAGCATGCAGATCGGTGCCGAAGGTGACCCGACCGGATCTGAAAGGATAGTGTGCCCCGACCTTAACGGAGTCAAAGGCCCACTGACCCCTCCGGATCCGACGTTCAGCTCATGGCCCTGAGAGCTTGGATCCGAAAACGGATCCGACAGACTCGAGGGTACAGTCGGCACCAAAGTAGAAAACACTGTTGGCGCCGACCCTACCCCGGCTCCGAAGCTAGTCAGATCCGACAGCTCCAAACCCCAAAAGCAGATCGGAGAAGGAGCAATGGGGCGAAAAAAGGCATCAAGCTCCCCCCCCCAGCGAGGGGGGGAGGCAAGAGCACTCCCACCTGCATCTGGGCCTGAGGAAATCGACGCATCATCTCGTCCATACCTGCATCCGATAAACTTCTGGTGGATCTAGATGAGGACACCAAAGCTAGCCAGGAAGGCCGCCTGTATGACCTTGATGGTGACCGGGTCTCCTCCTCTGGCTCCGGGGAGAAACGTGGAGAATGGAGCCAGGAGGGGGAAGGCCCGGAGACCTTAAGGGGAGAGGCAAGCTGTTTAGACGGCGGTGCCGAAGGGGTCGAGTCGGACTGCCTCTTATGACTGCGATGCCTTTCCTTCTCTCTCTATCCTTTCTATCCTTTTTTCTGCCGTCCCTTTCCTCCTGGGCCAGCGAGGGAGGGTGAGTCCCGGCCAGGGGATCAGGAGCGGCAGGTGGGGCAGCCACCGAGGACGAAGCAAAGTCCGGGGCAAAAGGTCTGCCAGAATAAGCTTCGACCTCCTATCTTTCAAAGCCCTGGGGTTGAAGGCTGCACAAATAGTGCAGCCCGAGGAGAGGTGATCAACCCCCAGGCACAGGACACACAGAGTGTGGCCATCCGCTGGGGACAGCTTATGGCCACACTCGGTACATTTAGAGAAAATGGCTTTAGGGCCTTCAGCCATTGTAAAAGAAGAAAAGGAAAAGTAGGCCCACAAGCACACACCTTCACACATGCAGAGGGGGGAGGGGAATAAATCTAACTTAACCAAAAGTTAAAAGAACTACCCAAAAAAGACTAGAAAGATAAGGGGAAGTTCACACACACAAAGTTAGAGAAAAATTTGACAGGAATTCAAGATTTAAATACTACACTTACAGTACTACGCTCGGAGCTCATTCAGAGAAGCTTATGGAAGCCGCGGCAAACGAGATCTGAGGGTTAGAGGGAGATGGCAGGGCATTATGGGTAGGGGAGGAGCTTGGAGCTCGGATCTGTTAGCTTGGAAAGCTGCTGGCTCGGATCCGAATCGGATCTGATACCCACAGGTTGCTGAGCAAATGAAGTTAACTACTTCAGATTTAATAAAATTCTTGGCAGCAACTGTATTGACTAAAGCTATAGCTGCTGGGTCAGATCTGAGATGAGTGTATAGAAATGTGAAAGACAGAGGAACTTTGTACATGCTATCTGCTTTCTTAGGTGCAGCAGGCTGACCATTAGGGAAATCACAGTCTGTAACAAACACGTCCCTCTAGTGCTGGCAGCACTGGGAGGATGGGAGGAGGTTATGGGAATTCCAATTGTAACATTTAATGGTATTTTCTGACGGACAGAGAAACCTTAGTGTTCTCCCACTGAAAGCACTGACATTCTGGAAATACACTCACAGAAAGAGAATCTTTGACAGAAAGATTCAGACAACATACTCTCCTTACAGACTGTCAGAAATATGAGGAGATAAAAATGTATTTGTCCCATCACATTTCTCTCCAGATTCAGATTCTTGTAAGAGAAACTACCGTATAAGAAGGGTCAATAGCCTGTACAAGGTGCTGATCCGGATTTAATAAACTACTACTGTCCAGTGAAACTGGAGCAGGAGAAGGCATATGTTTAGTTTTCTGTTTCTTTTTGACAGAAAAGCTGGGTCAAGGAGGATTTTAATATCAGCAATATCTTTCTCAGGAATAGATTCAACATTATGGTTAAACAGGAGCATCTTCCCTGCTCCTTCTCAACACAGTCAAAAATGGCTCTCCCTTACCCACTGAGGGAACCCCTACAGCCAGAGAGGACATTGCAAACCCCCACCAATCTACAGTGGCTGCATGGCCAACACCAGAGAGATTCTAGGGAAAAAGATCCGTGTTCTGAGGATCCAGCTTTGGCCGCACAGCAGGTTCACCCACCTATGGCTAAGGCAAATTGCTAAACTGATGTGATGGCAAAAGCTGTTAACTTCTTTTTTATGCTGAAAGAAGGACTGATGGTGGGACCTGTACTGAGTTCCATAAGTCAAAAATGGTGTTGCTTTCCTGTGGAAAGTAAGCAGCACAAGCCAGTAAAAGGTCAATAGTAGCACAAAGTCACTTTTCCCAATAAAAGCATACTAAAAACAAAAATGAAAACTCAAACAAAGCTAAAACTTCCACTGAGTGACCTCCCAAGCCTCTTGTATCAGAGGCACATGGGATATATGCAAATTAACCTTATGAACATCAGGTGTTTCAGCTCATTGGCAATTCTGAATACCCATAACTTGTTTCATCATTTTAATGGACACTTTCAGGCCAATAAAGCCAAACCATACTAGCTGTAGATATGCATATTTCAGCCTTGTTATGACCTCATCAGCACAGCACACACAGATTCTTTAACTAAGGATTAGAAACACAGGGCTGTTATACCCATCTGATGTCCATTATCATTAGGGTTACTGCAAAAATATCCCAAACAACAAACTAAAACAATGAGTGAAAAGGTCACTGAAAAACAATCAGTAAAAACAAAAACGAAAACTCCAGCAAAGCTAGAACTTCCATTGAGTGACCTCCCAAAACTCTTGTATCAGAGGCACGTGGGATATATGCAAATGAGCTTTATAAACATCAGGTGCTTAGTCAAACACTCTGCTTGTGCTGTGCTGACAAGGTCATAAGGCTAGTAACCAAAGAATTATCCTGTGTAACGACAATATAACTCCAGTAACAAGCACAAAGCAAGTCCAAATAACAGGATAGCTGGATTCAAATACAGTTAGTTTCCTTTATTTTCACAATAAAAACAGAGATGGAAGAACTAAGGTTTAGCGCTTTCATCTAGGTAACTAGACTTAGAAGTCTAGTTACCTAGATGAAAGCGCTAAACCTTAGTTCTTCCATCTCCGTTTTTATTGTGAAAATAAAGGAAACTAACTGTATTTGAATCCAGCTATCCTATTATTTGGACTTGCTTTGTGCTTGTTACTGGAGTTATAAGGTCATAAGGCTGAAATATGCATATCCACAGCTAGTGGGGTTTGGCTTTATTGGCCTGAAATTGTCCATTAAAATGACTAAACAAGTCACGGGCATTCAGAATTGCCAATGAGCTGAATCACCTGATGTTCATAAGGTTCATTTGCATATATCCCATGGGCCTCTGATACAAGAGGTTTGGCAGGTGGATGTTCTAGCTTTGCTGGAGTTTTCATTTTTGTTTTTACTGATTAGTTTTTCAGTGACATTCTCACTCATTGGTTTAGTTTGTTGTTTGGGATATTTTTGCAGTGACCCTAATGATAATGGACATCAGATGGGTATAACAGCCCTGTATTTCTAATGTTTAGTCAAACACTCTGCTTGTGCTGTGCTGACAAGGTGATAAGGCTGAAATATGCATATCCACAGCTAGTGGGGTTTGGCTTTATTGACCTGAAATTGTCCACTAAAACAATGAAACAAGTCATGAGCATTTAGAATTGCCAATGCGCTGAAACACCTGATGTTCACAAGGTTCATTTGCATATATCCCATGTGCCTCTGATACAAGAGGTTTGGGAGGTCACTCAGTTTAAGTTCTAGCTTTGCTGGAGTTTTCATTTTTGTTTTTACTGATTGTTTTTTCAGTAACCTTCTCACTCATTGTTTTAGTTTGTTGTTTGGGATATTTTTGCAGTGATCTCTAATGATAATGGACATCAGATGGGTATAACAGCCCTGTGCTTCTAATGCTTAGTCAAACACTCTTGTGCTGTACTGATGAGGTCATAACAAGGCTGAAATATGCATATTAACAGCTAGTGGGGTTTGCCTTTATTGGCCTGAAATTGTCCATTAAAATGACGAAACAAGTCATGGGCATAGCTCAAACACCTGATGTTCATAAAGTTCATTTACATATATCCCATGTGCCTCTGATACAAGAGGTTTGGGAGGTCACTCAGTGGAAGTTCTAGCTTTGCTGGCGTTTTCATTTTTGTTTTTACTGATTCATTTTTCAGTGACCTCCTCACTCATTGTTCCAATAAAAGCATAGCAAAAAGCACACTAATATACTTTACCAGCCCCAAAAAGTAATTTAAACAGTTTCTCCACAGGAAAAAAAAAATGGCTTTAGAATGTTTAAATCAACTTTTAATCTGTCAAACACAAAAATGGTTTCCCATTTAAAAGTACAGCAGTCACATGATAGTCAATAAAAATGCATATTCCTAGCTTACAATGTACCTTCCCACACAAGAAAGTAACTTAAAACAAAAATATGTGGAATGTTTTTCCCCAAAGGGAACTTACCTGCCTAGCAATGGAACTGCACAAGCTGAACGTTAATCCTCTGAAGCGCTGGGAGGAGTGCTCTGTTTGATGACAGGAAAGCTCTAATGGGGCTTGGTGAACAAACTTGTCTTTCTAATCTGCTCAGCTCAAGCTAACAGTTTGCATGAGTGGAAGGTGCCCTGAAGCTTTGGAAACTGGCCAGCCATTATATCCTATGCAGGATATAACACACATGGCTAAGGCTACTGCAGCACTTACCAATATGAAGAACATGAGTCCTCTAGATCTTGTGGTATGGGCTGCAAACCATCAAATGTATGTTCTAATTACTGTACTTTCTGCTACAAGCATCATTTGCAACATACACTTTATGGTATGTTTACCACTTTAAAGTCTGTTTAGATTAGTCTGGTTTTCTTTGCAGTCTTAGAAGTCATGTGCATTTGGACATCTCACAAGGTCCAATATCATAGACCTGGTGACTAGGGCTGGCAGGGTAAAAAAAAAAAAGCTGTGTTGCTTCCTGCCTTTAGGTTCTTTAATGACATAACATTTTGGCTACCACCTGTCTATGCTTGTGCTTCTCTGAGACTTTTCCTATTTTCTAAGCCATTGCTGGAGGATTCTTTCTGACTTTGAGCTAACATCCACACCAGGACCAGAAACCTATTTTGATTCAGACAGACTTTCAAAAATTCTGAACAAAACTAAGGACTTTTCATTCTAAAAAAACAGACACAATGTTCTTACTTGGTATTACCCTCCCATGCAGAAAAAAAGGCATTATAAATTAAATTCATCTAGTGAAATTTACCTAACATAAGCAAACTTGTTAGCATGCTTTTCAGGGGACCGTTTTGGAACTAGTCGAAACTTTCAACCCAAAATGTAACAAATTTATCAGAAAATATTCTCCGCAGTCCAATTATTCAACAAACTGCAAAGCATGCATTCCAAAACTGAGCATTTATCATTCTCTGCAAGCCACCTGGAAGGTACTGATGGGCAGATGAACTGATGACCAACTGCTTCTTGCCGCAAAAACAAACAGAAAAATATCAAAAGCTGCTCCCTCTTTTAGTTGTAAATCAGCCTGACATTCTGGTACTGGGGAGGAGCTCAGGTTATTGGACTATCTGCAAAAGTTCTGACTGCTAGACCAAAAAATCAGGATAATGATTCATACCATGAAAATCTGCATTGATATGCCCATATTCCAAGTCATCATACATAACAGGAAAACTTACAACAGTAAAAAAGTCAGTTTTATTATGGCTAAGAAGCTCCACACACACACAACTGTATATACATGAAGGGTGATTTTTTTCTAAATGCATAAAATAAACATAGATTGGCACAAAAGCAGAATTCATTACCTAACCAGATTAGGGCAGGCCACCAGGATTTTCAATATGGCCAGGGGAGACAGAGGAACAGAATAAGTGAGGTTAGTAGTTTATTTTTGAAGTATTTACTAAAGGTCTTCACTTTGTGCCACATAGTACCATCAATGTGCCTAAGACAATATTTTTTGAAAACTCTATACAAAGCTGATTGAATTTAGCAGTGAATTTGAAAAAAAAAGTAGATAACACCCACTTCACCCGGTTATTAAAACATTAGGAATTAGTAGAAATAGAATTGAGAATGCAAATACAGAAAAGAGGTTAGAAAGTAGTAACTTTTCTGAGGAATCTTACCAACTGATTAGAAATTAAAATAGTGAAGGTATCAGGTGATGAAAACTGATATCAGCATGATTACAAATAATGAACAATACAACCAGGTATCTATCAACGAAAGAAATGTTTGCATGCTAAAAAAAAAGTACAACAAGCTAGGACAATTTATACCAAGGAGCAATAAATGAACAGTTGTTCAACTATCTGTTGGTCCCCAAACCAGTTACCCCGCTACAACCATTAATATTTAGACCTATTGTAGCTGGTGCCAAGGGAATTACTGAGCCACTAGAAATTTGTGGATGTAATGTTAAAAAAAGTACACAACTTTAAAATTTCTATGTAAAGATTCCTAAAGAACTTTTCCATGAAACCAATTACATGGTCACAGTGGATGTGGTTGAACTATTTTTTGAGGAATAATTTTGTATATTTTTGTGGAGAACTATTTAGGCAAATACATATTTAATACAAAATGGGTAGAACACCTAACACACTACCAACGTACTTTGATGATATATGAAGAATGTGAGCAATTTATTGAATACATTAATAATAGTACCATTTTCTTAAATTCATGTAATAATATAAAACTGACAATTTACAATACTTAGATGTTGATTTGTGGAAAAACACAGAGAACAATTGTTTCATGTCCAGGATTTACCGAAAAGATACTATAACAGTAACCATCCTTTATATCAAAGGAAAGGAATTATTAAAAGGAGGTAATATTACAGCATCAAGAATATGTAGTGGAAAACCTGGTTTGAAAGTTATTCCAAGAAAGAAGCTACCCAAACAGTTAATAAGAGGTATAGTAACAGAAGAAGGCAAAGGAAGGAAGGAAACTACTTTCTTTTTATTAGGTGAAGAAGAAGAGAAAAGTAAGTAAGAAAATGTAAAAACCTGGAAGGAACCACTGGAAACAAACCCGACAGTAGGGCAAGGTGGAATGATCTAATTGATGGGACATTTAAATGCAATAGTTGCAAGCAATGCCCCCATATTTATGATAAAAAAGAAATTCTACTGAAGTCAAGGAAAATAATATAAAAATCTCCTACTGGCATAAATTGCAAGCAAGGCTAAAGGTCTATCTTTATATGTTTTGTGTCAGTTTATGGAAAGACAAACAAATGCCTTCTATAAACACTCCTTAGTATGTGAAAAAAAAAAGATAGATTCATATTATATTAGAACACTGGGAAACATCATTAGAGTTCAAAGAACTGCTTGGCAGATAAGATTAGTAGTATTGGTAGCTTGTTAAAAATCAGAAGAGCTAAGCTATAATACAGTAAGATGTATTATTTTACAAAACATTTTTTACATATAAAAAAATGGTTAATAGCAAAAAAAGAACACATAGCTTGGGTCCCTGGACATAAATAGAGGCAGTTATAGAGGTTGACACCAAGATAACAACCACCACAGCTGGACAAGTATAGCGATGAAGTTGTGGCAAAATAATATGTCCCACTTTTACAAAGAGGATAAAAAGAATGAAGGTGCAACATATAGATATTTCTTCTATGTTCTTTGTGCATACATATTCATTTTTTTGTAATATTTTATAAACATGAAGTATCTGTATATTCCTTGTTCTGCATAGGCTGATTAATTTGCCATTTGTTAAATGAATGACTGGGGGAAAAAAAAAATTGAACTTGAACTATTGTCAAGGTGTTGTATGTGTATTGTAATTTTAATATGTATGGTTTTTTAAAATGTATTTTTTTTAAGATAATTTATATTATTTTATATTAATTTTTAATTTATTTTAGATGCAGATAATAATAATATGATAAAAATGAAATATAAAATAAAAAAATAATAATTAACATTACAATATTATCAGTTTGTAAAAAAAAAGAAAAATTTTATTTTATTTTATTAAAATTTTAATATTTTATTATTAATCATCAAATAATTAAGTAATTAAGTAGTAAGAAAATAATATAAAAGAAGTAATGAATTAAATTACTGGTGAAGCTGAAAATAAAAGTTTTTGTTTCTGCACTTTGGTTTGGCACCTGGATATCCTACTTTTTAAAGTTTACCAGTTGGTGCTGTTCCTGTAAAGGAGTTTGGTGTTTGGTTATAAAATAAACATACTTAACTGAAAAAAGATTTAAAGTGAAGAACACTTCAGTAACTGAGCCACATGAATAACGTCTTCACAGTATCAGAACAGCTAAGTAACACCAACATCTAGTTTTCATATGGCCATTTATGGGAATTTAAGAGGCAGTTAACTAGTTCACTACATTCAAGATGCATAAACACATTTCTAAAGAAGGAAAGTCTTTGGGTTTACACATTGGGGATATTACAGCAATGGGCATGTCTTTCTGAAAGTATATAATAAACATACTTAGGTCAGGAAAGGTTCAAATAGTTAGTATCCACTTTAATGAAGAAGCAACTCAATAACAATTGTCAACTTTTTTATGAAAAGAAAACTATCTTTTCAAATAAAACAATGTCTTTCTTGCCATGATTTAATGTGTTACACTATAAGAAATACCCAGACCTGGAGCCTACCATTTTGCCCCAGAAAATGAGACAGCACACTTTAATTTTGGCTACTGCTTTTAAGATACACGAGTCAACCAAAATTTGTTAATAACTGCAAACTGGGTAACATGTTTACTTCACTTAAACAAGGGAATGGTCTCTTTTAATGTGAGTAAAAGTAGCACCACAAGACATGGCAAAAAGGATATCAAATCAATTATGATTACAAACTACATGGTCCATACAAGAAAAAAAACACAAAGATTTAGCAACAATGGCAGACACCAATCTACAATTTGATCAGTGTGTATCTACTAAAGCCATAAAAGCACATTCTGATGCTCATAAAATTCAAAAGGGGATGTCTAGTCACTCTGAGACCACTATATCACTTCATACTTCAATGATCCCACCGACGACTGCAAATTGATCAGCTGCTTAATTTCAGCTCTCTCAGTGTGAAAAAAGAAAGTAAGAAAAAAAGGGTTAGCAATTCTGCTACCTTTAGTAAAATTCAGTTACTGGCTGGTAAGTACACTACCTTGGATGTTAGCAAAGAAGAAGCTGACAGAGTCTGAAAGAAAATCAACTATAAAAGGTGAAGAAAAAACACTGACAGAAGAATCCCATAGCTGTTCAGCAAAAAGCAGTTAGCTCCAGTAAATTTAGAGGAAAAATATAAATCAAATGTACACAGAAATTATTAAAATAAATAAAACACTGAAGGAGTATATTAATTCAAATAGCAAAAGACTGGAAAACTGGAATAAGCAAAGCAGCTATTCAAATGAACAGACAAAACTGCAAACATCAGAGATCAAAATGAAGAAAAAGCTCACTGAGTACGAGACTTCTCTAGAAGAGCTGTTTCAAAAATGGTAGAGTTAGAGGACAAAGCACACAGAAAAAAAAGATTTTCTGCTGTACCAGAGAAACTGGAAAGAACAAACTATTAATTTTATGAAAGCACAAATAATCAAATGAGCTGGTATTCCACATCAGGACTTGTTAATTGAAAAGGCACATTGAGTGTATTCTCCATCCCTGGCCACAAGAAAGCAGCCATGACCTGTATTGGTAAAGATGCAATCATACCAAAGGAAAGTTGATCCTGACAAAACTGTGGCAGAAGGGCAAAGTATTAAAAATGAGACAACAAGATGTTTGTAGAAAATCATTATTCACGGTACACCAGGCAGAAGAGAAGCAAATTTATCCCAGCAATAAGGAAATGTCAAGAGGTGTGTGTAAGATTCAAGCTGTTGAATCCAGCTGTCTTCAAAATATTTTTTTCTGGAGGATCAAAGGCATTTTTGATACAGAATAGGCTAAGGAGGAAATACAAAAGTCTGTCTGACAAAAAGTGAGCCAGCAAGCAGGAGGAGACTCTGCTTCTCATTCTGATAAAGCTCATAGAGAGAGTTTGCAAGTTAAACCTTTTTCCATTGTTCTAAAGGAAAATGCTTGAGAGAAAAAAGCACAGAGCTGACTAGAGGAATCAGAAATACCTTGGACTTGAACCAGAATCTGGTGTTGAGAAATGGAGATGAACATGATGATGATGAGCAGCACTGAAAATGGTGAATAAATGTGACTTTAAAGCATCAATTGCATTTGTGAAATATGTTTTTACAAGAAAAAATGTCTGAAAAAGATTAGACTTTTAGTGACTTTGTTAAACTTGTGGGTGGACTGAAAAGCATTTACCCTACTTTATGTTATTAATGTTGACAACACTAAAAAGAAAAAAGTAACGAAGCAAAACAATTTTGTTCTTAACAGTATTTGTATAAAACATGTAATGATATAAACTGCATGTTATATAGTAAAGCAGATTTCTATAGTATGTAGTAAGGGATATTTAAAATGGGGGGGGGGGGGTTAGAGTCTTTTCAGTGACTGTTGTATTTGACAAAAAAGTGCTTTTTTTGGTTTTAAGAAATGTAGGCATTACAATGTAAAAAGAGAAGAAAGGCTGGGCAAAAGCACGTTTAATTTAATATACTGTAATCCAGTGTTGTGGGGTGGGGATTAGAATCAGAATCAGAAATACTTTATTAATCCCACAAGAAATTGCTTATGTTACAAATGCATAGACACAGACACAACATAGACCAAACACAGATGTTACACAATTAAATATGGCAGATACTACACTCACTAATGTTACCCCACATATATAACAGCAACTCCTGACATAAGTACACTGTTGACCACAGCCAATGTATTAGATGAGTTTGATGCCACATATAGTAGTGACATGAAATGGGGAACCTTTTGTGTTAATTACCTGTCACACTAGGATATGGGGTATTGCACATTATGATACTAAGGTATTGCATTGATGATTAATATTGCCCTGAAAAGAGAGAGATAAAAAGGATGGGGGAAAAAAAGAAAAACATGGGTAAGAGATTAACATTGCACTATGTGGACTCCTTCAGTAGTGATGGTGGTGCTAAGATGGTAGGAGGCGTTATAGAGTTTGATGGCTGAGGGGCAGGAAGGATTTCCTGTGACATTCAATGGAGCATTTTATGCTTGTCAATCTCCTGTTAAAGGAACTTTCCTGTCCATCCACCATTCTTTTGAGTGGGTGGTCAATATCTTCCATGATGGACTTTAGTTGCACTAACATTCGTCTCTCAGCCATGGTTTTGAGGGTGTCCAGTTCTTTTCCAACTACTGAGCAAGCCTTCATTACCAATTTATTGAGTTCGTTTGCCTCAGCCTTCTTTATGCTACTACCCCAGCACGTCACTGCAAAGATGGCGGCACTGGCCACTACAGTCTCATAGAACAAGCACAGCATAGTGTTGCTGATGCCAAAGGATCGGAGACTTCATAGTAAGTGCAGATTACTCTGGCCCATTTTATATGCCACCTGTAAGTTTTTGGACCAATCCAGCTTACTGTCCAGGTGACCCCCAAATACTTGTAGTGCTGAACAATCTCCACTTCAATCCCCCCAATTGACAGAGGGGTCATTGGGGGGTGAGGTTGTGATCTCTCTATATCTGCTACAAGCTCCTTCATTTTACTGATGTTCAGCTGCAACTGATTAATCTCATACCAGCTCACAAAGCTGTCCACCATCCTCCTGTATACCTCATTGTCTTCATGCCTGATACTCACTACTATGACCAAGTCATCCAAGAATTTTTGCAGGTGACAGCACTCAGTGTTATATCTGAAGCCTGTGGTATACAGGGTAAAAAGGAAAGGTGATAAAACTGTCCCCTGCAGTGCTCCAGTGCTACATAGCACTGCATCAGACACACAGCCCTGCAGTAACAAATATTGGGACCCATCAGTCAGATAATCCAGGATCCCTGAAACAAATCCATATTCATCACTGACAACTTACTCCCCAGCATGTCTGGATGGATGGTATTAAAGGCACTTGAGAAATCGAAGAACATGATTCTGAGGTATCCTCCCAGTTTGTTCAGGTGACTGCATGCTCTATGCATAAGGTGGATAATGGCATTTTTGACCCCTATTTTCTCCTGGTATGTGAACTGAAGGGGGTCTAGTTCTGACCTGACCTTGGGGAGAAGTACTTCCATGACCAGCCTCTCAAGGACTTTGATGCATTGTGACATGAGTGCCACAGGCCTGTAATCTTAAGTATCCCCCAGGCGTGCCTTCTTTAGCACAGGAATCAGGCAGGAAGTTTTACACAACATGGGTACTCTATGGGTACTGAGGCTCAAGTTGAAGATCCTGAGTATCACCCCTCCAAGCTGCAGGTCTTCAACATCTATGAGCTAATGCCATCAAGCCTCACCACTTTTGTACAGCAATAAAAATCAGTTCTCTGATAACCCAGTCCTCTGATAGGATGATATTCGAACTGCTAGCCTCTGCTTTGCAGCCAAGGTGGGAGTGTGGGCAGTTTTTGTTTGTGCCATGTGGTCTGGATGTGGTTGTTTGCCTTCTTTCCCCGTGTTGAACTGTAGAGACATGGGGGGGGGGGGCAGACAAGGTATGCATTTTGCTATCCAGGAGGGCACCTTCCCTTTGCAAGTGGGGACCACATTGCATGTTTGTCTGGTGCGTGTTATCAAAACCTATTAAAGAACATGTTAAACTCATTGGCTCTATCTTTACTCCCCTCCACCACACAGCTGCCAGAGTTATAGCCAATTAATGGTCTTCATCCCCCTCCATACTTATTTGCTGTTGCACTTTTTGTTATAACTTCCTCCTGTAACTGTCCTTCCCTCCTTAATCTTCTCGGAAAGCTGTTTCTGTGCCCTTTTCACTGTGTCCCTGTCTCCGGACCTGAATGGTCTCTTTTCCTCATTCAGGAGGGCTTTGATATCATTTGTGATCCATGGCTTGTTTGGGGAAGCAGCGTACAGATTTTAAGGGTGCAGTGGTTTCCACAAAGAAGTTGATGTATTCAGTGACACAGTCAATGAGGCTCACAGAGGGCCACCCAAGTCTGTTGTCTCAAAGCAGTCCTGACGGGTTGCTCTGGCTTCTATTGTCCACTTCCTGACCTTCCTAATGGTGGCTCGCTGCCTCTTAACCAGTGGCATATAGAGGGGGAGAAGGTGCACCAGGTTGTGGTCTGACCTCCTGAGTGGAGGGATGGCTGTTTAACTGTATGCTTCTTTACTTTTGGTCCAGTGTTCTGTTTTCCCTGGTGGGGCAGTTGACTAACTGGGAGAAAGTACTGAGTGTTCTGTTTAGGGAGACATGGTTGAAGCCCCTAGAGAGGAGGACAACAGCATCCAGATGATTTGTCAGGATTCTCGCAGAGATCAAGTGGATGATGTCACACACTGCAGTAGTATTGGCTGAGGGCAGGATGTAGACTGCAATACCAACTGCATGGGAGAAGTCTTGAGGCGGGTCTACTTCTAAATCTGAAAATACTGAAAGACCGATATTCAGTATCTCGAGATCTAAGTACCGAACACCCACTATACCAAAATACTACAAAACCGAATGTCACTATACCAAAAATTCAAAATACCGAATTTTCAGCAAGTGACATTCAGTTCTACAACATCACAAACATCACCTCCCCCTAAACCTTTACTAAAACACCAAACACACACCAACAAAACTTATGCATAAGCAGGAGGGCAAGCCCCCCTGCACTCCCCACAGCCCCGCTACTTATATATACCAACTCCAAGGTTGCACTACCATGGAAGACAGAAAAAAACTACTGCTAAGCACCCGCCACTTACTTCACACACTATCACACACACAAAACACACACTACACATTCAAAAAACACACCGTCTTCAACATGTAACACACGGAAAAGTGCAGTTTTGGTTAACTGCACTTTCGATATTTTAGTCTCAAGATACTGAAGGTCAATCTCAGTATTTTGAGATTTAGAATGGATACCCTTTAGGCATATAGTATGGACGTAGCTCCACTGCTAATAAATTAATGTCCAGGCTGCAGATCCGTTCTTTTGTTACTGCGTTTTCAAGCTGGCACCATTGCTCACTGATGAAAATCACAGGCCCCCTTTCCTTTGCTCTTCCTACTTCCAGCCTGGTATGTTTCTGCCCTTGCACACTGGATGCCATCATTATCTACTGCCATATCACGTATATTGTTAATGCAGCCATGTCTCAAGTAAAGCACATTAAACTGCATTCTCAAAACTCCCTTTTATTTTTGACCAGCAGTATGAGCTTTATCCATCTTGTTGTCAAGCGATCTGACATTACCCACAATCACAGAAGGGAGATATAGCTTGTACCTTCTTGTCATTGCCTCGCTGTTGTCCATTACCTATCTTCTGCTGACCATGCCATTTCACTCCTTCAGGGCATCCCCTCCTCCTACTTAGCTTCCAAGTATGTCCATAAGGATGTCTATCTTGGTGATGTTGTGCACAGTTGCCTTTGTCCTCAGCTGAAGTAAACAGTTTCATTCATACACGTGTCCTGTCTGAAATACTGGCAGCCCCGGCCTGTGAGTCCTTCCCTCTCCCAATACAACCCTTCATCATTGTTGTTGTTGCACCCAGCTACTTAGGGTACAGTTACTGCCTACAGGAGGTCTATTTACACAGTAACACTATTTAAATTCACTGTTGTGCTGCCTTATTACATTCCTACTGACAAACACCTAAGGAATTTCTTGCCATATTACCTTTCTAGCTTCTTACTATCTAATGCAGTCAGGTTTCCTGTTGCATTACCACAATATAAGTCCAGTTGCCAGAAGCTTGATTACACAGTTACCCATCCAAATTTCCTGCTGTGTTGTCCTTTTTGCATTCCTACTCTTCAGTACTAACTTGGATGAGGTGTAAAAGTGTGCTGATTATAATATATGCAGAGTTGAGATGTTTTCTCTTACATATCCATAAGTAAATGTTTGGACTAATGCCCTTGGACTTGATATTAAAAAGAATGTGAAGGCAACGAGAAGGGCTGTCTCTTCTGCATTTGTAAGGATATTAGCTTGTTTTTTTCTTTAGCAAATAAATGTTCAGTGTGAGTTGAGAAATCTGCAGCTGAGGATGGTTTTACATTTTGTTCTCATGTTATGTACAGGATCATGCCCCCCAGTCACTCTCCTCCTCACACCTCTTCACCCTACTTGGCCCTGAGCTTACAGTACACAGCTCCTTTCAAGCATGCCATTTCCTTGCTAAAGATCTGATCGGCCCCTATGGAGGGTGTAGAATCACTTACTCCATCTTATGTCTACAAAGCTCCACAGTCCTCCTGATGGGGCAACCATGGGCTTGGGCCTACTGAACTAGAAATCCTCCCAAGAGTCCATGCCACCACTCCAAAACTACTCTGTTGATAACATGGCCATACAAGAGGTAGCCCCAGCCTACATATCACTGAATGACACATGGCTCAACCCCAAAGTTCGAGTATAGCTGAATTGTCTATTGAGTACTTAGAAAAGATTAACTTTTAATGATCTTGCTCTCATACCTGTGAGCTTAGATGATATTGTAGCTTTTCACTTACTCCAAATTAAAATTTATCTCTGCATGTTCCTCCAGATTATGGTTCAGCAGTTCTGAACTGTTAATAACATGGCAGAATTTTATTCTTGCTGGGCCTGCACAGGACCCATGCACTTCCCTCCCACAGCTTTTGGTTATCCTTTCCCCAAGGCTCTTGGTAAATCCCAGATGAAAGTATCTTGATTTAGTTAATCCCTTGAAGCCATCTCAACACCAAAACTCCTCTATCCATACCAGCCTCAGCTCCAGCCCACCCTGCTTACCATGTGGTGCAGCCCAGAGCATTTTTTGCTTTTTATATCAGATTCCTTTATTTTTTTTTTACTTTATATGCCCCTTCCCTGAGCAATCGCCTCCTTTTCCAAACACATGCGCCATAGACAACACACAACCAGTGAAATATGCATTTGGTCCTATTTAAAAGTCACCTACTTTACTGTCCAGTCCATCCACACCTCTAGGGCAGCCAGACATCTCCCTCCTTCCGCGGGCTACAACTAAGACAGTTTTTGGTCCAACTACAATGCCTTAGAGACATTCTAAACTCCTTCCAGCAATTAACACGAAACCTCTCATCCTACAGTAAAAACACCAAACAGTTATGTATGCATTTTAATAAAGGCACAGCACACACTGGCAGGCCTGATGAAGACACTTTGAGAGCACCAAGAATTAGAAACATTTACAACCCCCCCCTCCCTTTAAAGTACTGCTAGTCAAACTTTTTTTGAATACAGACCACGCTAAGGTGTCATTTCACAATGCTTTTTTCTAATGAAGAAAGAAATTAGAAAAGTGGAAAAATGAACAGTTTCTCAGCACTGAAATCCTAGACAACACTAACAGAATGTTTACTACCTTAACTCTGTGTTTATTATGGCCCAATTTGTATGTGTGCAACAATGACCAGTAGAATTGTTTTTAATTTTCATCTCCAGCTGTATTTCTGTAAGTATCAATTTTTAAGCTTTTCAAAATCTTTATTTAGAAAGTAAGCTACAATGGAAGTGAGGCATGGCTAGCAACCACCCTGCCATGAGCACGACCACTCCCAGGGGTGCGTTCTTAGCTGAGCTGAGCCAATCTGATTTCCAATAAAAACCCAATGTAACTCACTCTCTCTACACACTTCTAAGCAGGGCTCATCTACCAAATAAAGAAGCTTCGTTTTCAAAAGAACTAAGTTTTTTTTTAGCATTATAAATTTGAATTTCAATATGTTCCACTATTTTAGCCACTACCTTATACCTAAGAAAGGACCAAGTTTGTAGACTATTCTACTGCAAAAAGGCCCCCGCAGACAGACAAGGGACAGGAAACACAGCCTCCAGAAACACAGAGGATTTGGGAGACAGCAGTGCCCCCCCCCCACAATAAGTTACACATACAGAAAAACCCATAGGGCAGATGAGTGCATGCCAATCTTCACTTTGCTCCTCTCACCCCTGGTTACACAGTGAGTTGTACCTACTCAACCCAACACCACTGGGTTAGCACCATCAGTTATGTTTACATGGAGACAAGCTGACAGCAATCAATCTTCAGAGTTTTGAGAATTGTTTGCGGAGGGAAAATTAAATCTTCACCTTTATTCAAGAAATTTGGGAAAAAATACTGGTAGATTGATTGGCAGATGATTCAGAAGCCATGTAGGGAAGGAACGAGGTGTTGGTTGTTGCCACTCGTCTGATCAGGATAAAGCAGACGAACATATGTGGGTTCTGTTCAGGCAGCTTTATTATGTACAAACACATCAGGATTGAGGCTTAATAACTAACTTTGGTAAACTTATAAACAAACTAGCTATCACACTCATACATGCTCACTATCTGGCTGCACTCTCAAAATGGCCATAAAGCTAGCATGTGCTTGCTTATTTATATGCACATGCTGTCCTTGAAATGCTTCTTAAAGGTACAACACACACATTATTCTACAGTTGTTAAGCACGCAGTCTTTATGAGGAAAAAAAAAAGGTAGGGAAGGTTAGAAAATAGACCATGAAGCTAGTAGCAGGCTCAAAGGGGTGGCTGACCAAGACTTGCAATAAAATTATATCTCATGAAAGAAATTAATCCCTCAGTGGGGGTTGCAGTAGAAAAGTTAATCTGCGGAAAGCTTTAATTAGTCTCACGGATGCAATAGGGGTGTGGTTCTCGCCAAAGTGGAAAGAAGATATAGCAGCTAATTGTATCTTAACAGTAGAATAAATGGCTCCTTTTTGGAAAAGGTGGGCTAGAAAATCCAAAATTAAATTTTTTGGAAAAGGTGGGCTAGAAAATCCAAAATTACAGTGAGTGGGGCTGAGAATGATCAAGATTGTTCTCAGCTGTCCAAACGGAAAATCTTTTCCACTTGTATTTGTAAACCTTTTTAATTGATGGTTTCTGTGAAGAGAATATGAACAAAGTACAGTTTTGTACCTACCATAAATGTAGATGTTCGAAGATCCACATTGCTGCAGTCCTTACATATGGGTAGTCCGCTGTCCTCGGTTGGCCCGAATACCAAAGTATTAGGCTGACGTCGGTCAAGGCGCTTAAAACTGACATCAGGACGTCAGGGTACAAAAGCGCATGACCGACGTCATATCCTCAGTCTTTTCTTGCCCCAGATGTCAGAAGGCCCTAACAAGAAAGGCCAAAGCCAAAAAACAGCAAAAAATAACCAACCACCCCTGCACTAACCATATTTACAATATGTACAACCCAAACCACACCACCACCTCTAACTACAGAGGGAAGGAGGGAGGGTAAATTGGACTGCAGCAATGTGGATCTTGAACATCTACATTTATGGTAGGTACAAAACTGTACTATGTTCTTCATCTCACATTGCTGCAGTCCTTACATATGGGTAGAATCCCAAAGCAGAGGTAAGGGAGGATGGCAAAACTATAAAGCATTAGGGGCTGCCAAAATGCCCTGTAAAATTGCAGTGGCAAATCCAGCCCTAGATTTAGAGTAAAGTGGAAGGTGGTAATGCTTAGAGAAAGTATGCACTGAACTCCAAGTAGCTGCTTCCAAAATATCTTTAGTAGCCACCCCCCTTAAAAAGGCTGTAGAAGTGGCAGTAGCCCTAGTGGAATGAGGCCTAATCCCAGCTGGAATCTCCTTACCATGATGGGAATAACAGAAAGCAATACAAAAACCAATCCACTTAGAAATAGTTTGTTTTGAAACAGGTTTGCCCTGAGAACCCAAAGCAAAAGAAACAAACAACTGCTGAGACTGCCTGAACCCTTTAGTTCTGTTCAAATAATATCGCAACTGTCTGTGCATATCCAAAGTGTGCAAAATCCTCTCCCCTTTATTTTGGGGGTTTGCATAAAAAGTAGGCAAATGAATAGTTTGGTTTAAAGCCACACTAGAAACCACTTTAGGCATAAAAGAAGGGTTAGTACGCAAAGACACCCTATCCTTGTGGAAAATTAAGAAAGGCTCAACCGCCATAAGGGCCTGTAATTCAGAAACCCTTCTAGCAGAGGTAATGGCCAACAAAAAAGCAGTATTCCATGATAAATATTTCAACTCTGCAGTTGCTGCAGGCTCAAAAGGTTGTAGAGTGAGTTTCTCCAACACAAAATTGAGATCCCAAGCAGGAGTAGGAGCTCTACGTGGGGGTCTTATATTCTTTGCCCCTCTAAGGAATTGCTTAAACAAAGGATGAGAAAATAATGGTGGGTCACAGTCATAGTGAGCAGAAATTGCTGCAGCATGAACCTTTATAGAGGAGAAGGACAAACCTTTGTCCAATAACTCAGTAAGGTATTGAAGAGCAACACTTAAATTAGGTTTAGAAACATCAAAGTCCTTTGCTGTACTCCAAAATAAAAATCTCCTCCATTTATCTGCGTAAACTTTCCTTGTACTAGGCCTTCTGGCCTCCAAAATAACATTCAAAACTTGTTGTGGAAGCTGAGACCCTCCAGGGTTTAAAACAGAATATGCCAGGCTGTTAGATGTAGAGAGTGAAGTTTGACATTGAGTAAATGACTGTTCTCCTGAGACAGCAGGTGAGGAATCAAGGCAAAGGCCATGGAGGCTCCCGTACCAGACTTCTCAGTAATGGGTACCAGTGCTGTCGAGGCCAATCGAGCTATTAAAATCATGGTTGGCTTGTCCTGTCTGACCTTCAGGAGTACCTTTGGGAGGAGAGGCAGAGGTGGAAAGGCATACACGTGAAGATTGCTCCAATTGAATGAGAGAGCATCCACTTTCCAAGCTGTGGGATGAAACCTTTTTGTGCAAAACTTTGGCAGCTGGTAATTTAGTGGAGAAGCGAACAGATCTATGTCTGGAGTTCCCCATAGCACTGTCAATTTCTGAAATATATGAGGATCCAATTTCCACTCGTGGGGATCCATAATTTGTCTGCTCAACACATCTGCTAAGGAGTTCTGTGCTCCTGGCAGAAACCTTGCCTGAAGATTTAGCTGTAAACTGAGAGCAGTCTCCCACAAAATCATTGCTTGTCTGCATAGAGGATATGAATCGTCCCCCTTGCTTGTTGATGTACCACATGACAGTTGTGTTGTCTGTTTGAATCAACACCTGCCCTGGAAGAAGTAAATCCTTGAAAGCTATCAATGCAAATTGGACTGCTAACATCTCCTTCAAGTTGATATGTAAATGTTGAAGTCTGGCAGGCCACGTGTCTTGTACCCATTTTCCATTTAGATGAGCTCCCCAAGCTTTGTCTGAGGCATCTGTCGTTAGAATCTGACTCGCCTCTGGTCGGGTCACAGAGAGTCCCTTGTTTAGGAGACATTCCTGAGCCCACCACAAAAATTCCTTTTGAATGCAAGGTATTATCCGAATGACAGTGTCCATATCTTGGCAGTGCTGCGTCCATACATTTTTGAGATACCATTGTAGCTTCCTCATATGCAGTTTGGCATTGGGAAGTACCAGAATACAAGATGCCATGAACCCCAAGGCTTGAAGGACTGTCCTTGCAGTCAGCCTGGACTGACGAGACAATTGGTGGAACTAAAGAGAAAGATTCTTTTGTTTGTCCGGGGTCAAAAAGGCCATCTGGGATGCTGTATTCAGTCTCACACCCAGAAAGCACATGTCCTGAGAGGGTACTAGACTGGACTTTATTTCGTTCACAGAATACCCCAGGCATCTTAACACTGCCATCACATACTGTAAATGATGAAGAAGTTCGTCCTTTCCTTGGGCCAGAATCAGGCAATCGTCCAAATAAGGACAGATTTGTATTCCTCTTAGCCTGAAGAAAGCTACCACTGGAGCCAGAACCTTCGTGAACACTCTGGGCGCAGTAGATAAGCCAAAGGGCAATGCAGAGAACTGATAATGAAAAGTCCCAGCCCGAACGCAGATACTTCCTGCAACTGAGCCTGATAGGAACATGAAGGTAAGCCTCCTTGAGATCCAGAGTCACCATCCAGTGATCTTTGCCCAGCAGAGGTAAAAGCTGTTGTAACGTCAACATTTTGAACTTGGGAATGTCCAGATATGTGTTGAGGATAGATAAATCCAAAATTGGTCTCCACGTGTTCCCTTTCTTTGGCACTAGAAACAGGCGAGAATAAAATCCTAGGCCCACTTCTGGCAGAGGGACTGGTTGTATGGCCCCTATTTGAAGTAGTAGAGAAATTTGTTTGTGAGCCTCTAGTCTTTGCTGAGGAGGAACGTCTGGCATGCCTTTGAAAGGAGGCAAGGTATGGAAATAAAACTTGTAACCTTGGTGTATGATATCCAATACCCATTTGTCTTGGGTAATCAAAATCCAATTTTCCTTGAAGAGTGCCAACCTTCCTCCCAAAGGTGCTGCCAGGCAAGAAGGATCTGGCAGCTGAAAAAGTAGGTCATTGGGCCTGTTTACGAAAGGACTGGCCCCTGCCCTCACCGAAGATTGTGCAGGTGAACTCCCTGTTCTAGGTCTGAAAGAACTCTGAGCTCTGCCCCTACCATGTCTAGATCTACCCCTAGACTGAGAATCATAAGAAGGATACGTCCACCCCTTAGCAGGCCAATTCCTACTAAACTTGGAGGCTGAACTTGCAAACAATCTTTAACAGCCTGCATAGACTTAGCCTTGTCTTCCATTTTCTTCAAGACTGACTCCACAGGTGAACCAAACAACACATCAGACTGCAAAGGAGCATCCAAAATCCTTGTCTTAACATGGTCAGATAAATTCTCATCCTTCAGCCAGGCGTGCCTGCGAAGAACTGAACCAGTGGCAGCCACCCTAGACGAGGCCTGCACAGCATCAAAACCACATTGTAATGAATGCTTACCCACCTGTTCAGAGACATGCACCAAATCTTGTAATTCTTTACACTCAATGCCTTCTGCCAGAGCATCCACCTTAGACTTCAATTGGGAAAGAAGAAAGTTTTGATATTTCAACATATGAAACTGGCAATTCAAAGCCCTCATAGCTAAGGTAGAAGATGTATAGACCTTCTTTCCCCATCTATCCAAAGCTCTGGCCTCTTTATCTAGAGGAACCAGATTTTTTACAACAGAGGCCTTGACACCCTTAGGTCCCTGACTAATAGTTTCTGGGTCCGCCCTAGGACTCTTATAAAGATATTTATGAGCCTCAGGCACCCTGTAATACCTATCCGGTTTAACAGGCGCAGGAGGCAGAGAATCAGGATTAAGTGAAGCCTCTGAAAACACATCTTCCACAACATCCAGAACAGGGGGTATAGCCAAGGGCCTATGTTGAGGTAAAAGCAAAATTCCCTAAGCCTTTTCCGAGAATCAGAGAAGTCCTGACCTTCCCACTTAAAATGTTCCCTCATAGAATGAAGTGTCTCTGAAAAGAAAAATCCTCTGGAGGAGAAGCAGAAGGAGTGGAATCATCTGCATCAGAATCAGAATAAGGAGAGTACTCCTGCAAGTCTTCAGCCGAAGACTCTGAAACATCGAAGCCTGCTCAAAACTTCCCAACTCTGGCTCCACCCTAGGCCTCTTATCAGGAGGGCAAAGAACCTCTAATCAGAGTAATCAAATCTTCTGCCATTTTAAGCATGTGCTTCTTAGGTACAGACCCTGCTGAACTAGGAGTGACACCAACAGAAGCTAAACCTGGCCTGCCTCTGGGAGAAGCCTTGGAAACAGAAGGAGAGGGCCTAACCACCCTAGGAAGGGAGGGGAGTACAGTAACCTGAGAAGCCCCTTCAGCCTGACCTGCCTCTTGAGAGGCCACATCCTGCAAAATCAAAGTCTCCCCCTGAGACTCCAGAGAAGTCTCCGTCTGAACCACCGGTTCCACTGAAGCCTCTAAAGAACCGGCGTCCGGAACGGACGACTCATCTTGCCTGGATTTAACTGTTTTGTCTTTGCGCTTCTTCGTAGAAGCGGGCGCCGGAGAATCCGACGGCATATTATAATTGCACCGCTTACCGAAGACCAGCCTAGCACAATCTAACCTTCGCTTAATAGTGCGCTTATTGAACCTAGCACAAAAGCGACACCCGACAACGTCGTGCTCAGGCCCCAAACAAGGAATGCACAAAGAATGATAATCCCTATGCGGTATCTGTTTCCCACAAGAAATACAGTTATTCACTTTTCTGACATCCGTAATACACTGAGGCAAGAAAAACAAAATATTCCCCAACGGGTACTTAGCCAACTTGGATTCGGTCTGAAACTCCGAACTCGAAAAATTTCAGAACGCCGAACGGCACTCGCAACGCTGCTTCTGCATCGGACCATGCGGCAAAAAAGACTGAGGATATGACGTCGGTCATGCGCTTTTGTACCCTGACGTCCTGATGTCAGTTTTAAGCGCCTTGACCGACGTCAGCCTAATACTTTGGTATTCGGGCCGACCGAGGACAGCGGACTACCCATATGTAAGGACTGCAGCAATGTGAGATGAAGAACATCTGATGAATACCTGGACTACCTAACCACTACAGGAATTGGTGAAAACATGAGCTTAACTTGAGAGACTGATGTCTGGGTGAGACAATCCCCAAAAGATGAGACAAAAGATCTGGAGCTGTGCCCAGTACCCAGAGAGGGTGTACTAGATAAAGCCAGAGGAAGGGAAATCACATGTATCAAGGCCAGTAGAGTGCTACATGATGATTGAGACCTTCACCAAAACTTTCTATAGAAATTTGGGTATCAGACATGTGGAAAGAAAGGCATGCAGAACTCAGGCCAATTGTGGATCACAGCACCCATTGGTGAATCTCCCTCCTGGAAGATTACAGCAAAAAAACTTGCTGCACTTGGTGTTGTGGGGAGATGCACAGAAATTTCCACCAAGGTCAGCCCCTGCAGCTGAATATCCACTCTGTTACTACTGGGTTGAGGGACCACTCATGAGGGAGAAGAATAAATCTGCTCAGCTGTAAACTAGGACATTGGACTTCCCCATAATAAGTGTTACTAAAGTGATGATAGGATATCACCCATTGCATACCCTTAGGGCCTCTCAATATAATGGGTAAGATTTGGTCCCTCCCTGTTTGTTGATGTACCAAACCACTGACAAGTTGTCTGCCTGTCTGGACAGATATCACACCCAAGAGAAGAGAGTCTCGAAAGGCATGCAATGCTAAGACAGCTGCTCTCTTCTCCAAGATGTTCATGTGAAGACTGGCCTCTGACTGGGACCATATGCCTTGGACGGTCTTTCTCTGGAAATGACCACCCCACAACAAGTGTTCTTGATCACCGTGGCTAGTGGAGAAAGAAGAATAAAAGGATGTCCTTGTGAGAAAGTATAGTTGTGTAAAATCTTACCATAACCACAGATGTCCTTCTCTTCCATGTTGTAGTATTTATAACCTTTGGGATTCCCCACCTAGGTGACCCAAATGCCTGGCTAGTATACAAAAGACTTTAGCTACTGCATGGTGCTCGGGACATTGAACATAGCAAGGCAGGTAATGCAGGCCATAAAGGTGATGGCATGTACCATTCCTCAGAACTGAATGCCCCAGCGAGAACACCAGTCCAAGGATTTGAGGTATATAACATCATCCAGTAAACAGCAAATACCAAGGGGATAGAAGGGTGAGAAAGAATACTGCAACATGGAAAAGGACATCTATGGTTATGGCAAAATTTTACACAACTATTCTATGTCCTTTTATTCCTATCTTGCAGTATTCATAACCTTTGGGAGAGTAGAAAAGCTCATGGAAAGGAAAGGGAGGATGCAGCAGAGGAGGTTTCTATGAACCTATGCAGGACTGCCCTAACAAATCCACCCAGGACCTGGATATAGTGTCCAGTTTAAAATGTTTGGTGAAGGTATTGACAGAAGACCATGTGGCCACTTTCAAAATAGATGCAGTGTTCAGACCTTTAAAGAAATCCCCTGAACAGGCTACTGCTCTAGTGGAGTGAGCCTTCACAGAGTGTCTTCCCATGCAAGACAAATATATGAAATTGCCTTAGAAATCCAAGTACAAATAGTTTGTTTGCAGACAGGTTTTCCCAGCACTCTGGGATGGAAGGAAACAAACAAATGCTTAGATTTCCTAATAGGCTTGGTTTTGTCCAGATAAAATCTGAGTTGTCTGTGCACATCCAAGGAATGAACAACCTTTTCACTAGGCTTTTTAGGGTTAGGAAAAAAAGGTGGGCAGATGAATGAATTCTTTGACACAGAGAAAAGCTTCCAGAAAGGCAGGGAGAAGAGGAGACATGGCCAGGGGAGATGGAGAGTCCATATGCAACAGGTCATATCATCTCTTTTTAACTTCTGATACTTGATTACTTCCCATTTGAAGAAATCTCTCATCCTAGAAATAGTTTCTCCAAAGGACAAATCTTTCTCAGGAGAATCCTCACTGTTAGAATCTAAATTCAGGGGTGACTATTTGAGATGTGTAGATCAAGGATTCATCAGATGAAGTTGTTTCTTCTTCTTCTCCAGAGGCCTGCTGTTCCTCTACTGATCTCCTGGGAGTGGGGGAAGGAAGAGACATGGGAGGCAGAGCTGAAGATGGATTTTAAAGCCAGGAAGGCATTCAGGATTCCCTGTGAGAAGGCCTGCCGATCAGAAGGATCCTGGGGAAAGGAAACTGGTTTCTGTTTAAATTTCTTGTTACCAGGAAGATTCCCCCCCTAGGTTGTGAAGAAATAGCTGATGTATGGCTAGGCACTGTGTCGGGCATAAGGATAGAGATGGAGCAGCTAGAGGAGCACCACTCGGGACATTTCCCCACTACTGCCCTGAATGGACATCTGCAATGCCTCTGAAGATTACTAGTGGCAGCCTCCCTAATGGCTTCCAAAATGGTACCTGATGCAGGTTGGGAACCAGACAGCAAACGGGCCTCAGCACCTTCACTGGCCTCGAGAGGAATGTCTGAATCCAGAGGCGCAAAGATTCGGCCCGGACATTTTTGGCCTTCTTCTTTGGTGGTTCACCGGATGGACCTGTAGTGCCCTCCATACCAAAAGCTCACCTTTTCAGATATCGGTTCTCAAAGTAAACATTCAGAGTTGACAAATGACTATGAAGATTCTTGGGGATGAATGCCTGGCAAATCACACAAGACTTGTAATCGTGATCGGACCCCAGGCAAAACAAACACTGATCGTGGCTGTCTTTGTGCAGAACCTGATGTCCACGATGACACTTGCCTTTCCTAGATGACATTAACCTCAAAAGCATGCAGCAGCAAAAAAGAACAAAGAATTTTCCCCAAATGGGCACTTATATGAAAACTGCAAACACTCAGCAATCAGACGAATGGTAGAAGTTGGCATTTGGACTGGCAGCAGAGAAGTTCTGAGGAATGTTACAATGCAACATCACCTTTAAGGCCTGCATTGCCTGCCTTGCTATGTACAACACCGCATGTGCCATGTAGTAGTAAAAAGTCTTTTGTATACTGGCAGGATGTTCAGTTCGCCTAGGCGGGGAATCCCAAAGTTTATGAATACTGCAATATAGGAACATAAGGACATGTGGAGATTGTAACCATCACTGGATGAGAGTCCTACAGATGTTTGCCAAGGACATGGGCTGGTGTCTTATAGACCACTGACTCGACCATGATAACTGAAGAACACATGTAGTATCTTGTTAGGGGAACTAAGGTAACTGAGGCTGTGTAGGGATGAAATACTTGTCTAGGGAGCACTGCAACTTGATGCTTAGTGGTCAAAATTGCACAGATGAACTCGGAGGATTGTACTGGTTGACGTTTGGATTTCATTAGATTCACTGTAATTTCCAGATTTGCACTCAAATGGAGCAGTCTCTCTCTGATGTGAATGAGTAGATCCCTGATGGGAGCAATGACGAGTCAATAATCCAAATAAGGGATCACCCAGAACCCCTGCAGTTGGAGGAGACTTGCTACCACCATCATACATTTGGTGAACACACTGTGGGCTGTTTTGGTGAACACCTTGTGGGCTGTAGAGAGACCACAGGGCAAGGTTCTGAACTGAAAATGACCGTCTCTCAACCAGAACAGAAGGAAGCTTCTGGATTGTTTGTCAATCCTTTTGTGGTAGTATGCATCCCAGAGGCCTACTAAGCACATCCAGTTGTTCCCCATTAGCAGTGAAAAAATGGATTGTACTGTGACAATCTGGAATTTTGTTTGTTTCAAAATCTGTTTAGAGAGCTCAAGTCCAGGATTGGCCTTGGGTTACTGTTTTTCTTTGGCACTAAAAAGAATCTTGAGAAAATTCTGGATCCTCTCCGGTCTGGTGGGACCTCTTGGAAGATTTGATTGTTTAACAGCTTCCTTATTTCTGAAGAGGCTGCTTGCCTTTGAGGGAGTGTTGTGTTGGGAAGTCTTTTTGGGGGTTTAGGAAGAGAAAGGAAGGGAATGAAATAGGTTCTGGTTATAATTCCCTGCACCAATTTGTCCTTTGTGACAGACATCCAGGTTGTTGAGTGCAAGGATAAGTGCCTTCCGACTGCCTCCAAAGCATATCAGTCAAGCAACCATTCAAGAGTGCTGGAAAGGGACCCCTGAAGCCTTGGTTATGAGACCACCTCTGCCCAGAGGGCGACATCCATTCTTAGAGTTCCCCCCTCTGCCATGGGGGACTCTGTCTCTAGAAGTGTCAGGTGTAAGCCCTAGAGACTTGCAAAACCAAAGCCTCTTACCTCCTTTCTGACTCTTTGAAAAGGTCCTTTGAGAGAATTTGGTTACTACACGATAAAGGGATTGTTTCTTTGATTTTGGGACCAAAAAGAGTTGTCCTGTTGTGAGGAGTGTTAACAAAAGACATATTAAAATGTTCTGTAAAATCACACAGCCGCATCCAAAAATGCCTCCTCATGGAAATGCCACTGCGGGCTAGCTGATCTAAGCACCTTCTCTGCAGCATTGGAAACAAGGTGTATAGAGACATTGTCCAAAGACTGAAGCTTAGCCTACTTTACATCAACAGGTTTTCTCTTATGCACAGACAAGGGCTCAGGAAGAGATTTGGAAATCTCCTTTGCCAAATCTCTCTGAAAATGGTTAGTGTGTGTAAGATAATTCAATGCTCTCATAGAGAAAGTCGATGAGGTGAAGACCCACTTCTCAAACATATTCAATGCATAAGACTCTCTGTTCAGAGGATGGACAGAGGAATTTTTTTCCTCCAGTTTCTTTTTAGTGGCTACCACCACTATAGAATCTACTCCAGGACCCTTGCTCCAATAAGAAGGATTCTTAGGGACAGCGAGGTACTTATCCAGTTTCTTAGGGATGGGTTCAGCTGTGTCCATCTCCTTCCTCATCCACTTAGAAATAAGGTCCACCATCTTCTCAGTAGGCAGAAGCACCCAAGATATAGATGGTGCAGTACCAAATGTCTCGAACATGGACTCCTCAGAAGAAGGTGTTTGGGTGACCAACCCCCCTTTCAGTTTAAGTTGTTTAAGGGACTTCCCTGAATGAAATGTCCACAGGGGAGGACCTGGGAGTACCCTCTCCTTTCTCAAAGTCAGTATTAATAGTTACAGACTCCTGAGGGGAATCCAGGTGTCTCATTTTGCATGCATACTTCCTTTAAATCTCCTAGGTGCGTTGCTACAGGGAGGACTCAAAAGCTAAGATGGGCTCTTCCACTAGAGCTGGTTCGAGGCACCTGGTAGCTGGCTGTCCTGACAGGACAAGAAGAGTAGGATCTGGACCCTGGGAAATCCTGGGGAAAGTAATGAATCTGAGCTTGAAAGGGATGTCTTCCCTCTAGTTTGAGTGCGCACTCTTTTGAATGCCTCAAAGGCAGAGCTCAAAGCAGATTCAGGAATCTTACCCTTAGGAGCCAAAACTCCCAGAGGAGGCTCAAATTGGGATACCATTCGGCCCAGATCCAAGGCAGAGATCAGAGCAGAACTATCTCACATTAAGGTTCCAAGAGGAAGGAAAGGTTCTAAAGACCTCAGAGCTGAACCTATCTTGTCAGAGTCTGTGGCAATTACTCAGCCCAGAAATTCAGAAGGCTCCAAAGGAGTAGGAGCTGACTGAACCAAAGAACCATTGGTGTTCAAGAACAAATCCTCAGCTTCGGCACAGACCTGCCTTAGGTGGAAATATATCAAAGTGCTCCAAAGCCAGAGGATGAATTAGAGAAGGAGCAAAAACAATGAGGGAAAGAAGCCATTCTCCCGGATATGGCAGTGGCTGGAGCCTGCAGGACTCCCAGCTAGATCTGGGTCCGAGGAAGTCTCCTCATTTTGTCCACGTCTACTATGGTAAGACTCCTGGCTGACCATAATGACAAGGCAGAATATGGGGGCCCTAGAATGCTGAAAACACTTTTCCTGTAAGATGGGAGAATGAAGCCTACAGGAAATAGGCTCCAGTGAGAACCTTGGAGGCGGGGTGCTGACCCTGATAAGGATCAACTCTGACAAGTGTGTTGGTTCTATAGTTTTAGAAATGTTTGGTTCTGTAGTCAATGAGAGTGTGCACTCCAGAGATCTCTTCTTCAAGACCTTATTTATTTTTCTTTACTCTTTTCTTTAGACCTCTCAACTGGTTTCTTGACAGGAGAAGACAAAGCAGTTGTGCTTGAAGGAACAGGGGGCACCCCCCCCAGTGGGTGGGATAAGCCCTTTCAGAATTGGCTTACTTTGACACTCTAATGCCGCATGATGACCAAAAGCTTCAAAAATCTTGCAAGATGTCCCTAAATGAGCAGAGTCAAGACAACAGATGCACTTGGCATGAACATCTGAATCGGGCAACTTATGGCCACAGCTGATACATTTATTACAGCCCGAGAGCTTTTACAACATATCAAAGCACAACAGCAACTCCCAAAAAGCGATGACTGAAGAAGGGAAGAAATGATATTTAAAATAAAAGATGAAAGGAGCAAATCTCTAATAGGGAAGGTAGGAAGAGAGGAAAAAGTGTGTGTGTGTGTGTGTGTGTAAAATATATATCAATAAAAGAATGACCAAAAAACTGAGATCTGTCCTACGGTTATGGAGGCAAATTAGATTTGAAGTACCTCATTAAGCAAAAGGGGGTTATGGGTAAAGGCAGGAACCTGAACACCAGATCAAAAGCTTGACAGTGGTCGAAGTTGGATCCAAAGACCCTTGCATTGAGGAATGGATGAAACAGACATCAAATCTTTGGTTTCTCTCCGAATGCTACATTAGAATCAGAGTTCACTTAGCAGAGAAGATAATAGCAACTCAACTAGTCTTGACACAATGAGAAAATAAATCAAAATAAAGACAGATCTGCAGGAAGATTGGTTAAATCCAGAGAATGAAAACAGTAAGCAATAATTTATAACTTATCTGGCTATCTTTGTGAGTCAGATGCTATGGTTAAAAGAAAATGCTGTAATTGCAGTAATGTCTTGCTTATTGTGATGTGATTTGTTACAAGAAAGGCAGAAGCTACCAAGTGAATAAGACATTAGCTTACACTGCATGGGTATTGTACACTCTACAGGCTGTGGTTGAGTTAAAGAAAAAAAATCACTTAATGTGCTGACAAGTCAGTCTTAAGTTCTGACAGCTACCTATGAACAGCAGGACTACTGCCAACAGTTTTACTACATTGTTATTCTGATTATTAATTTCTTCCTGACTGTTAAGCTTATGGTTACTAGTGTTTAGAAAAGAATGTTACCTCGTATGATAAATAGAAGTTATGTTCTTACCATAACGTTCCATGTTAGTTGTCTTCTTCTCGCCTTCTTCTTGCTGGATGGGTTTTGGAGCTCTGCCTCCACTCGCCTCGGCTCTCGAGAAAAACTCGAGTTCGTTCCTCCCCTTAGAGGCCCCCTATCCATTACCAGAGCGCTCTAGTTACCTCAGATGGCCTCAACATAAGCTTTATAAAAGTAAAAAGACAAACACAATAACAGAAACACTATACAACAGAACAACAGGAGAAAAGTGACAAACGACCTATGCCTAAGTAAAGCAAGCAGCATAGAAAGCAAGAGAAGTGGTAAAGAGAGAGAGGTCAATCCCCCAACTCCTAGGTGTCCCCAGCAGGGGAGGGAGCGGAGAAAGAAGGGAAGGAAAGAAGAAGCATAAGATGGAAAACGCTATGGTAAGAACATAACTGGACATATCTTGCTGTCTATAACCATTCTTATGTGGATGGGCACCTGTCCCCCTCTTTGTCCCGGGTGCTGGCCTCAGAACGAACCCTAGGTGGGAGGGAAAGACAGCTAGCTGAGAACAGCTAAATCCAACTAATGAAAGTGTGAGGAGTAGTGATAAGTGAGGAGTAGCCCAAGCAGCCGGTGGATGAAAAAGGTCTCAAGAGAAGTGGTCTCTCTGGGCAAAGGAATGGTGGGAAGGCCTTGGGTTGGGGAAGGCTAGGTGTGTTGGGCCTGCTGTTTTTGTGGTTAATTTCAAAAAGTTGGTGTTCAGATAATTAAAGATGTTAAATGTGAAATGTCTTGATTATTAGTGCCTTCCCTTCTGCAAGTACCTTTGAAACCAAAGAGTCCCTTTGCTTTTTCTTTTGTGGGTTCAGTATCAAAATAGAAGACCTATTGAACATCTAGCCAGTGTAATTTTTGTTCAGACCTATTGGAATATTCTGAAAAAAAGAAAAAGGTCAATGGTCAATGCTTTGATTTAGATTGAGGCTACCTTAGACCTTAGGCAAAAAAAAGACAGGTTGGTTCGGCTGAATACCCTGTCCAACAGGGCTGGAGGACGATAAGTGAAACTGTGGTGCAACAACAGTTCAAACTCTGCTAGTTGAAGTAATTGCTACCCAAGAAGAGTTTTCTTTGAAAGAAATTTTAGTTTCAGAGAAGGGGCAGGAGAAAAAGGAAAAGTGAAGAAGAGAAAAGTCCCAAGGAGAAGGAGAGGAGGTCCCAAGGGAAAGGAGGAAAGAAATTCAAAAGGAGGAGAAAAAAACTTTGAGCATTAAAAGGGAAGAAAAAGCTTTTCAGAAAGCTAATAATGAAAAAGTTAGATGACATTGCAGATAGGAGATGATAGGAAATGAAAAGTTAGCCCAATAATGGAAGGAGTGAAAGGATCTGACGGAATCCTGGCCTAGAGATTTTGAAAGGATTCCACTGAAGCATAAAAATTGTATATGTGAAAAGCTTTATGGAAGCTATCATGGAATCTACCAAATATCTAATAAATGAGGAGAAAATTGAAGTAGGAAGGAAGAAGTGGAACTGGAAAGACAGCCTCAGAAACCAGAGGAAGAAAGGGACTGATGGAACTGAAGGAGATGAATTCAAAAGATCTGGAACTAGGTCCAGATGCCAATGATAGCAAAAGATAGGAAATGCCAGTTGCGGAACCACAGGCAATAGAAATTGATGTTGGGAGGAAGGACACCTTCTGAGGCCACTCTGGAGCAATGAGGATCAGGAGGGAGTCTTTAGTGGGAAGGAGAAGCATACTGCAGAGCGAGGGTGCAACTTGCTGGATGGTGCGGCTGCCAAACTTGGACTAAGAAGGGAAAATATTCTGAAATAATCTCTGCACTCTGCTCTTGAGGAAAGCCAAAGGATGTAGGCTGATTGGGTCAACTTGATTGAACTTGAGCAAGGGCGACCCCACTGAGAGAAGTTCTCTCTGATAGCAGAGTCTTTAGACCCCGCTCAAAGGAGCCATGTAAACCTCTGAGATGAGACAGTGTTTGACGCTTGTGAGAAATTCCATGGAAGACAGCTGCAGAAAACTGCCGCTTGAAAAGGCCAGTCCTGAACTCCTTGAACAGTGGCAAGCACACACCACATTCTAGACATTTTATGTATGTTGATTGCCCTCAGGAAGAAGGTCTGTCTGTTTGCATTATCAAGCTTGTTGATAAGCACAGTCTCTTGAATATGCTCTCTTTGTGCAGCACTCTTCTGCCATCTCCAGAACTCTGAGGCACAAAACCTGCCCAATGCATGGCCACATGTGATGATTATCCTGTCCCAGATAATGCCCCCACCAAAGGACATCCAAGAAGGGAGACAACACCTGAGGCAAGGGGTACACATCAGAGGATCATGGTGGAACATCTGCATGAGAAGAACAGGGTGGCACATGGGATGATAATTCCCAAACCTGTGAATCTTGTGTGGTGTTGATTGCTGATAAGTTCATTGGGTGGACATGTGCACTGTAATGTCTGTTATGATCTGGAAAAGGGAAGTATGAAAATGGAAGCAGACATAACCTAGCAGAGCTAAAAAATCTGTTGTTCTTTGATTATGTCATTTACTGTTTGATTTTTGATATGTTTTCTTAGTGTCTAGAACTGTGCTCTGATTGTGTCAGTCTAGGTGTTGTAAATGCCTGTAAGTTCGAGTTTAAGGCGACAAAGAGCGCAAACAGACATGTTTATTGAAATCTGATGTTAGCATTTGCATTTGGAATGGTGATGCAGGTGAGGTTCCAGCAAAGACACTTTCTGAACTCCTGTGAAATGTAAGGAGTGTGACAATGGAAATGTGCCATGGTGCCAGAGTTCCACAGGGCCAGCTGTGAGAAATGGAAAGAGGGTAGAAGCTTTCACCAACCAGTTCTGAGCTACAAGGGGAGACTTCAAGCTGAAAAATCAAAGGAGGGTTCCTGAGACCGATCTCCTTCTGGTATAGGATGAATCTGATTGATCTCATGTTATAGTTCCAGATTCCTTTTCCCTGAAGGAAATCCAGTTCCTTTTCCCAATAGTTTAAATGGATCTGCCTGAGTCATCTTTTGCTTCTGCTTTTTCCAATCTCCAAAACCGCTGAAACCTTTGGATAGGTCTCCAGAAAATTCTTTTTTTGATGGAAAAAAAACCTGATGTAGAAGATTCTGAATTGGAAAAAGAACAACTGAAGTCTTTGCTTTTAAACTGAAGGCAAAATTTGATTGGAATAGAATCTGGTTCCCTTTTTTGATTTTACCCAATTTTGAGAAGTATTTTTTGATTCTTTGAAATAAGAAGATGGCTTAGCCCCTTTGGCTCACATGAAAAACTGTTCTGATTTCAGGCGAATGGAAAGGTGGACTGCTTCTTGTCCCGCAGTTTGAATCTGGCGAGGGTGGGCAGTAAAGGGCTTCAGGGGCGAAGCCCCTCAGTGCCCATCAGTCCACATTTCTGCTGCCTCTTGAGGGGGCGCCACTAGAGATATAGGCGCTTAGCATTTGAGAACGGCCGAAGCCTCTCTGCCACTCTGGCCCTTGGTTCAGGGCACGCCCCCAGAAGGATTCACGATTCGGGCCCTTTTGCCAGGCCTCCCCTTTAAAACTCCAGGCCATCCGAGTTTTAAGAAAGGACTCCGGCGGCATTTGAGTCACAATTTCACACGCACCGAGTTAAGAGAGCTCACTTACCATCAGAAAGACCAAAGAAATCATCCAAGTTAGCTATAGGAAGGCCACACCTCAGCTCAGGTTTCACTCCTAAACCAAAGGCACACCTTGTGGGAGGCCTGATGTATCCTGCTCCACTACTAAAGGGGTCCTTTGAAGGAGTCCATCCCCCGCATAAACATCAGCCAGCAGCCGCATTATAAGGCATGGAGACCGTAAACTGTCACTCTTCAAAACATCACTTGAAAGGGTCTTGGGTATTCCAGGACGCAGACTAGCGCATTGTGGAGTTTCCCTTAAAAGGCTTCCTCTTGTTCCCCAGCAGAATCTCTGAAAAAACCTTCATCCAGCTCTGCAGATCATCCACTTACATTACCTTAGGTAGCAGCAAGATTCCTGGCACCCTTCCCACAGAAAAACAAACTAGTAAATTCTGAGTTGTTTCAGGTGCCATGTCTTTTGACAGGAATATGGATTTGTCTCTCCACTGACTCAGGGCAGGTGATCATATGAACTAGAACCACTTTCTTCCAGGGGGTCCTCTGTTTGAGGGACCCGATCCATGAGGCCGTCATGACATCTGCATACCACAGAAGAGGACCGGCCCAATCCCCTTAACCACTGTCATGGGAGTTGAAAAGGGGTTACACTCAGGTACTGGATGGGGGGGGTTGAAGGGAAGGCTCCACTTCTGTCAAAGATGAGTTTGAGGATGGTGAGAACAAAGGGGGTTCATGCAGCTCAATCTCTGCAGATGGGATGAGGGCCTCTCTTCAGGGGATTTCATCCTCCCCTCTGTTGAGAGAGGGATGGGATGTCTGGTTGGAGAGGGGCTGGCTCAGAGGGGCGAGAACCCCGAGAGGGGGAGGACCCTGTCCAGCAGGAACAGCTGGAGGGAGGGTCAGAGCTCTCGGGATGCGGCAGCTGGGAGGGAGGGGCTCGAGACCCGTGATCAGGCGGGGGCTGGCCTACTGAGAGGAGGATGGGCCGACTGATCCGAGAGGCACCTCAGAGGTCACCCGGGGAGTGGCAGAGCCCGAGGTCCTCCCGGAGCAAAGAGAGGTCCGAGCCCTCCAGAACGACGACAGAGACTCACGGCTCGAACCTTCAGAAGTCGAGGGCCGAGAAGCTCTCGAGGCAAACTCAGGAGTCGGAGCGATGCACCTGAGTCGGACACACCCCTCATCGGTAAGTGTCCCTGGAGGAGACAATGGGCGATGCGAATCGAGCGGGGGCGACGACATGAACAAGAGACTCGGCGAACACCGCCCGATGACCTAGGAGGAAGAGGAGTTGGGCACAAAGGGACGAGGCCAGGGAGATGACTTGACAGTGCTCTGAGGGCTTTGGATGAGTGAGCTCTGGCTGAGAAGGCGACTCTCCGGGAGCCAGAAAAACTTCACCGACCTGGGAACAAGCTGATCGGAGTCGGAGTGGAGCTGAGGAGACAGAGAAGTTGTCTCGGACTCGGACAGTCGGAGATGCTGGGTGGTGACCGGAGCCATGGGATGGTGACCTAAGCAGGTCTGGGAGCGAGCCGACAAGAGAGACTCAGATGGCCAGTCGGAGCCGAGGGAACAGGCTTAGTGGGCGGTGACCCACAGGTCTTGTAGACTCTTTGGGGCCGATCAAGGGAGAGGGCCCATGGGAAGCAAACATGGAGGGAGGCTCCGCGGCGGGTGGCCCCCTTAAGATCAACTGCATGTCTCAGTCTTGAAGGACCCTGAGGGAATCCTCCAGGCTTAGCACAGGAGCAAGAAGAACATCCTCTTTAGGGGGTAGACCTAGGCTAAACTTGTGACACATGGGAGACAGCAACACACTGGTTAGGTCAAGACCCTTTAAGCACAAGAAAGTTCGAAACTACAGCTCAAGAGGCTAAAGAGTGAACACACACACACCACTACAGACACTTCTTGAAACCCTTATTTACAGTCTCAAAAGAAAAACCTGGAGGAAGAAGTTTTCTGAAAAGGCCAAATCCAACTAGAGCAGGAGATGGTTAAAACTTAAAAAGAAGGTCACAAGAAAGTTTTTAATTACAAAATACACAGACCACACTATTAAGTTGGAAAATCATTAAGAATAGGTAAAGTACAAACTTTTTAAAGAAGTGAGGGAAAGAGCGTCTTTTCACAAAAAAAATATAAAAAACAGTACCTAAGGCAAGGAAAAATCTCGTCTTAAAATATAGCACGAAAAGTATCTGAGGTCTAGAAAAAGCCATCCATAAGAATGAAGGAAGGGAAACACACAAGAAAAACGTAGCCTCGACTAGGCGTTGTCATCGAGCACTTTAGCAGGGATATAAAGGGGGGCCGACCACCAAACTAACTCCAGCAAGCTAAACTCTACTGTCTTGTCATGAATAAAACCCAGGTGCCAACAATGAACACCATTAATCTTTCAAATACTATTAACTTTCTGAGACAGCGTGTTGGGTTTACTGTAAACTCATCATATGATCTTGTATTACCAGAATAACAAACATTTGTTGCCCTCCAGTACACCTAATATGTGTCCACTGTTAGCTGTTCAGAGGGAAAAGTTTGTAAATGCTAGTGTCTTATAAAGCCAAGATCGTGTTCAAACTACTGTCAGACTTAACTGACCTAGCTTAATCTCCATTATCCTTCTTTCCACAGATGTATGGAAATGTCCTTAGGAACCATCACTGATATGTGAGTCAGAATGATCAGACCGGGTAAAATGTGCTGTCACTGGCTTGTCAGTCAGTTTGCATGTAACTGTGTCTATAGCCACACATCTTAGTTCTGAGTGTCTGGCCTGGTCACTCTTGTACAACCGTTCTCTGAACATTTCCTACATTTGTGCAGATAAGTTGCATTCTTAAAGGTGTGTGTGTGTTAAGGTAATAAAAGGAAGAAAAATTAAAAATGTACTGCACTTTTACTGTAGTCACGTTTTGTAAAACAACCCCAACATCATGGCAAGGACTACAAAAGTGCATGCGGTACATGAGGTTTTCTATCAGTAACTGCAGAAGTTACTCAAGACTAATTATGTGTGAATAAAAACAAGTTATGTTCTTACCATAACATTCCATCTGTGTTATCCATCTTCATTTCCATTAACCTCTGGGTCTTGGTTCTAATCCTCGGAACCGATAGACCACTATGCTATGCCTTTTTAGCAAACTCGATCTGAGATATGTTAGCGGAGTGGGGCACTGTGGATATAGGGAGGAGCTCAAGTCAGGAAGCTGAAGATGTAGAAAAGCAGCTGATCAGTTCTGAGGATCAGAACAGAGACCTACAGGTTAATGAAATGAAGATGGGCAAGATCAGATAAAAGATTATCCTAAAACAGTCACGCAGTGATGGAAGTATGAGTTAACAGAGGTATAGGTAGAGATGCAACGTGCCAGAATTTCACAAAAGTGACATAATGAAGATGTAGCAGTATGACTACAATTAACAAAGGAAAACAAATCTGAATTAAAGGGGTCTAGTATAAACAGATGCCAAACTTATTCAAGTTAAAGATATGGCAAAGTGAAGCCAGATTCCTTTGGCTTATGACAGCTTCCTTCTCAAAGAAGTATGTTCACATTCAGAATGGAAGAATGACAGAAAAAGAAAATCTGAAATGAGCAGTAGCTTAAAAATGTCCAACCCTTAGTTGTGTGGTTGTCTTAATTAGGCAAGAATGCCAAAACAAACTTACGTTTTCAAGTTAATGCAGATGCTTCAAAGGAGAATACTATATCCTGCCCAATCAATGTGCGTCAATGATTAGCCAAGAATACAAAGAACTTTTAACTTCTTTAATTTTAAGAAAACTTTATATTTTATATATACATCAGTGCACAAATAAATAAAAATGTAAAACCACATTTACTTATTAAATGTTACCATTATTGCTTTATAGACCATGTCCAAAGCAGTGCAAAATGTTCAGTTCTTTAAAATGTTTTGGTTTTCATGAAATTATAATGGCAAACATTAAAATATATACAGAGAGCATATACATGTAGGGATTATCTGGGAAATTAATGTTAGCATTACAGTTGAGTGAATAAAATATTTTTCTATCAGACAGCACAGATATCAATTCAAATTATACACAATTCAAGGTTTTGCTTATTTACCACAATGCAATGTAACCTGCTTTTAAACCTGTAGCGTACAGTAATGAGGAACCTGTAATGCTATTAACAGGATTACATTTCCCAGAATGCAGTAGTCACTATCACAAAGGAAGTGTTTAATGCACCAGATAGGCCAACATGGGTCTAAATAAAAGGTCAGTTATACTGATGAGAACATTAAGTAACAACTTCTTTTATATTTGTCATCTATCATGAAACTCCACATGCCCCTTCTGCTACTTGACACTTTTCTTAATATGCTGTTGCAGACAATTCTGAGACAATGAAATGTATTACAATGTAGCACAAATTAATTCTTTCAGCAAATTAAGTCCACAGGACTGCTATCCAGTATTTATGTGACTCTCTTGAAACAGAAAGCACAATATAGAGAATAAAATATATTAAGTACAAATGCAATGATTGAATTTTCAGGTTTGATGTTTTGCTTCCCAACGCTACAGACAACTTTTAAGGATAGAAACAGTCTGAAAGAGAACAAGGCTGCACTGCAGTATACACTGATGGGAAAATAAAACATGTATCTACAGCATATCATTATCATAACAGACATTGTTCTAGACTGCAAGCATACTAATTACACTGCATAAATCATCACCACATCCTTTAGTAGTCAGAGCAGACCCTTTCACTAAAGAGAACCAGAACAAACGGTTACAGGTTTACAACAAAAAAGAAAAAAAAAAAACAGAATATACAGAACCAACACATTTGCACAAGAATGGGACATTTAAAAGTATGTCAGGACAAATATTCAAGTTACCAGCCATTTAGAGTCTTGCCTTGTTTTAAGGCAGTTTATCGTCTTAGTATAAAATGTAGAATGTAAACAATCAAAGAAAACTTGTACAATCCATGAAACATAACATTTGATTTGCAAGTGGAAAAGGCAATATTCTGTACCATTGTCACAGTGGACAGCTATGGATATTAGGGTACTCGAACAATATATAATTACTACTGGTAACAGAGAAGGTAGGGCTCTTGACCTTCTAACATACAGTTCAACTACTAAAAGAGCAACAACAAAAAACTGAAACTACAGTCCTTGGGAGACTGCTTCCTGGATAATGCAAGCCAAAGGGCAAAACTCTGCTGCTTACATCTAATCACAGATAGCCCTTACAAGCTGACAGACGTAATGAAGACTGCAATGTTACAGAATTCATTTTCATTAGAACAGTAAACGGTCTGTAGTCTGAAACTGTGTAGCACAGAGTTTTCTCACCTCAAAGTAGAAATATATACGGGTATGATTTTCAAATGAAGGACTACAGTTTAATGCTTAAATTCACTATGTTGTACTACTACTACTACCATCACAGCCATAAAATGCCAGAATTGTACATTACTTTTGTCCATGTCAGTCATCACTTCTAAAATCAGACTTATTCAATATGACTGCAGTAAATGGAATCAGTATGGGTGATACAAATGCCATGCATTAGGGGAAATGAGCTACAGCAAAACAAGACTGTACTTTAATGTCTGGGAGATGGTATAAACCTTCACAATCTTGCAAGTTTATCTTTATAACTTCCTCCCTGTTCTCTTATTTCTGATTAACCACTGAAGACTATTGCTCTTTCTGACCAAAGTGATTTTTTCTCAGGATACTCCACCTAAGTACTTAACTGCTACTGGTAAAAACAATATCAAATAGAGATTTCAGACCTGTTACCAGTACGTGCAGAAAATGTGAGTGTGATCTTTCCTTGAAGATAAGAAAATCCAAAAGAATTGATTAAATAGCTGTAAATAAAAATTAAATGCCACCTGAACAGGAATCTAAATCTTAAGTTTCCAGTAAAGTATTTCTACTAGTCCCACCATTTCACTCTTGTTGCAGAATTAACTGAGACTGTAAGCATTAAATGCACAGCAAAATCAGAACAATTCATGGCAAGCTTGTGTGTTGCTGCCTTGACATACATAGACATCATGCAGTTACAGTCCTCAAAAGCCTTTTTCTGCTCATGCATGCAATGAAACTTAACATTTATCCTACTCTGGTAACTGCAAAAATGTAGTCAAACACATCTTTCTGCTTATTGTGTCAACAAGTACTGGGCATTGACATGTGATCTTGTAAAAGTCATCACCTCTGTTCTGATTCTTGTTAGCATAACTGCATTTAAGATACCAGAAACTGAATACACCACAAATATAATAGCTAGGAGAGTGCATACCATTAACCTCTGATCTTCCAGAGGACCACCCAAAGCGATTAATGGTTTACTCACAAATCCTGTAGCATCATGCACCAGAATATGAACCATTTCTAACCATACATTCCTCAGTTCATCCATTACCAAACTAAGTACGTACACCTGGAAAGAAAATCACAATTATAATAATGTTAGACTATCCAGTTTACCCATCCAAAAAGGAGGTAAGGAAGGATTTGCCAGGCAAAATAGGAGGGTAATAAGTGTCCAAATACTGAAGGCCCTCTTGAAGATCAACCAATAGGATGAGTACCTGCATACATGTAAATCTTAATCTGAGGGGTGCTCATAAATGCATAATGGTTAAGAAAATGTTTAAGCAATACAAAAGCACCTATCTAGTAACGTAGGAGCCAGAAAAAAATCAAAATGCAAAGGATTCCTAAAGCACTTTAGTATTAAAGAAAGCTCACTTCCTGGAATTACTGTTACAACTTGAAATGCTCTGTAAAAGCGTGAACCAGTGGCCAAATAAATGCAGGCACAGATATCCACAAGGGATACATTTAGATGAAGCAGTCCTATTTATGGTAGAGAGGCCTTTGATTTTATTGACCAGGAGAGGTTCACTGCCCCAGTGAGAAAAGAGATGCAGTCAGCAATAGTTGTAGAGCGTTTTCTTAGCAACAGCCAAGTATTCCTTCCACTGTCCATAGCAGATGAAAAGCTGGTCTCTGTCTTCTTGAACTTCTCTGCTGTCCCTTATGTAAAATTTGAGTTGACAGACTGTGTCAAGAGAATGAAAGGCCTCCTCCAGTGGATTTTGCTGGGGGTATGAAAACATGGAGATAAATAGTTTCATTTAAGAACAGCTTTAAAAGCAAGAAATATGGGTTGGCTCCAAGAAAAACTAATGCTGTGAAATTCCATTTATGGTTTCCAGTGAATACAGGCCGACAACTAAAAAGACCTCTTAGCAGAGGTAAAAGCTATTCAGTACAGTGATTTACAAAAGACAGAATTCAAGTTTAGTGAATCAGCTGGTACAAACTGGGACCAGTAAGCCTGGCATTAAAAAATTCATATCTTAAAGTAGAAAATCACTCTGAAATGGTGGCTGATGATGCTGAATTCCTGTCAAGAACTTAATCATAAGTTAATCGTGGGACACAACTTTGATGGTTAGGAAGTTAATGCCCTGAAAAAAAGTCCATGAGGATCAGTGCTGTACTGTGGTTAACAAATCTGAAAAAACAAGCTGTGCTGTACAACAATGACAAAACACGTGTCTATATCACAGAACAACTGAGACCCAAGCCAAAAATGTGTCCAAGAAAAGAGAGGACTGCACGAGGCCGAAGGGAGTACTTTTCGGCTCAGATGGAGTACCTTTTCAATAGGCAGAGTAAGCTAATAGAAGGCTTTCTGGTGGCTTCAATAACCACTGAGCTTGTAAACACTTGAAAGTTGGATAATACAATCTCACAGAGCAGACAGGTCCAAAGCTTTTAGCCAACTGTTAATTCAAAAAAGGGGTACTCTTATGGTCCACACTGGGATAGGGTCCTATATAGCCAAAGAACTAACAGCCTCAAACCACACCCTTCTCAGCCACCTGGGGGGGGGGGGTAACAACAATGATGAACTTTGATCTTCCTTATTTTAACTTTATGAAATGAAAATGAATTGGACAGAAAGGTGAATTGGTGTAGTCAATTCAGCATCTGCACCATGACATAATAGTTGAGTTCAAGGACAAAATGCAACTCAACTGTTTGGAAATAGGAAGTATGAAAATAATTCCCTTCCTCTTTCAGACAGGGACACACATTTTATGTATCCTTTAAAAATCAGAGTAAGGATTTTCACCAGGAGTTACATTAATACCAAACACAGAAGGAAAATACTGCAGGAGACACAAGGGAAACCGCAAAACCATTTGGTTTTGTGGCTTCCCTTGCGTCTCCTGCAGTATTTTCCTTCTGTGTTTGGTTCTTGGCTCATTTTGTGACTTGGTTACATTAATACCACCTGACTTCCTAGTACACTTCTTGGTTGGAAGGAATCAGGCAGTTCTAGATACGGCCATCATGGACAGCAATAAGAATGCATTGCTTTATATAGCTGATTTGTCAAGCTGGGACAAAATCAATTCACTAGCCTCTAACAGGCAGCTGTAATGGATGCTCATGACTGTTGTGCCAGCGCCTGCAGTTATGTGAATAGTAAACTTGCAGGGAGGTGCCAAGTGGGTAAGGCTGTGTGTGGTCAGTTATTTTTAGCATTTTGAAGAGCGTAAAAAAAAAGACCGTCATGTAACTTGTGCCTATTCAGTTTACATGCAGACACTACCACTTACAAACTTCCCAAAAAAAGAGATCCAGCTGGCTATATAGGTATAACTCAGGTTATGGCTTATAATAACCATGCCCTCCATTGCAATGGTGTGGAAAGAATAGCGGTGTCTCCTACCCCTCCTCAAAAAGAGGGACAGAGGCCATCAGTTGCTCATACATACTCTCTCCCCAGTAAGGTTTCTTGATCCTGGGTTATTTATCACTAGTAAATATCTTGCCCTATCCATCTTGGCCAATCTAATGCTTTTATATTTCATTAGCAACTACTATAGTGCATTTTCCAAAGTTTTAGCACTTTGTTTATTAAATTTAAACTAAAAATAAAATTACCCATAAAAATGTTTATATCCTGTCTCCCCAAAATATATGCAATGCCTTGTAACTTCAAATATAACTTTTTCTACAAGAAAGGTCAAGACCACATAGTCCGAGTAGGTTCTGCTGCTTGGTTTTGCAAGAAGGATGTAACAAATGTTTTCTAAGAAAAGTAATATTTCCTTTTAAAATGCACTTTGTAAAGGAACAGCTCCACTTGATGGTGAAATTTCAGCTATCCGCTGTCCAGTTCTGGAGTCTAAGCTTCAAATGTCAATAATTAGCATGAAGGCAATAAACACTAGATTAGAGCAACTTAAAGGTACAAACATCAACACAGTTGTATCAGGCGAGGGGGTTCTTTGCAGCCTTTATGATTTTAACAGATTCAAGGAGCCCACAGTGACAGTATACATGCTAAATTACTCCACAGGCAGCTTTTTAGCACACAACTTGCTTTTCTGATTCATACATGTGAGGCAGACTTCTCTTTAAATAGGGTTTGAAAAATAAGACTGCACTGACAAATTCAAGCAAAAATAAACCAATAACTTTCATTTTTGCTCTTTCTACATCTAAGAAATAGTATTTTAGGATGTTAAAGGTACATAAAATTTCAAAATGTAAGTAATTTAATAAACTTCCTCTACAAACAAAAGGTTAAAATGCCATCTACAGTGGCATCACCAACTTGTAAAATATTCTGAACAACTTTAACTTGTATTGGTTTTGCTTGACATTAATGATACCCTTCATAACATTTTTTATAAATACTTATATAACCTTTGTCTTCTGTTCCAGTGTGTATTCTTGGTTCAGGATGAAAGATGATTATCCGATAAATCCTGGCTTCTCAGGAATTCTAAAGATAATCAGAACTGAACCAATGCATTATGAGGATATAAGATACACTACCTGCTACGTGCACAAATATGTCAGGTTACATTTGGTTCAAAAACAATGTAACAAAATAATAAGCAGCACTGTACCACCAAATTACAGTAACTATGGTTCTTGCCATCTGATGACTGAGCGACCCGAGGAATCATATCCAGGATTTCTAACAGAACAGAAGCAGAGAGCATCAAGGGAAGTGTCAATGGAGTGATTCCCTCTCAAAGACAAAAGCAGCAGCTGTTAAGGGTAATTAGAGGTTGACTACTGCAAATGTTGTTTGGTTTTCCCACTGCATGGTTTCCAGCAAAAGTAACTGCAGCAGGGCCCCTAACCTTTATAAGAAAACTCTGGCAACTCCTTTTGTGGAGTGACATCATGATACGCATGAGCCTTTTGATGCTACTGAGACTTAATTTGATTATTCAGACCATATTCTTAAGTCTCAAAGTTAAATGTTTGTAGTTCAAAAATGCAATATCTGAGTGCAAAATGTTGAGTTCTAATTCATTATTCAAACATTTAGTCAAGTGTAGGCCATGATGGGACATAGTGCCGCTTCAAAGACCCTTCTAAAAGACGTTCCATCCACAATGATAACCTGCTTAACTTGTTCTGTATTTGTCGTGTGCTAAAGCTTGACCCAGACATTTTCTGAGTCCCTTCCCCATTTAGCAGCCATTCACGTTCTTCACTAGTGTCACTGTTATCAGAGCTACTAAACAGGTTTTGAGGCTTGAACAGGCAGAAATATTTTTTGTGCCCATTTAGTGCCAGCACATAGGCAGTGTAGTCTGTGTTAAGGGGGTCTTCCTTCTCACTGCTGTCTTCAGAAGCTTCTAGTTCAAAGGTTAATAGGTATTCCAACCACTGTTTATGTTTGTCCAGGTTTAGAAAAGAGAAATGAAGTGTCTGACTCCTGTTAATAGAAACAAAACAATTAGTATTTCTGTACATTCAGATTCATTGTGCCTCATTTCTTTGCATGTGAAATGATACTACAGAAACACTAAACATACAAAAGCTGTCATCTACATTAGTAACTTTTTGAAAGGAATGAACGTAGACCATTAGTGATGCTACAATATAACATATTTCCATGGTCAGAAAGAAAGAATCAATCCACCTACTCACCAGAATAAGTTTTGTAGATTTTCAGTGACTGGAAGATCACTTAACCATCATTTTTAAGCTGGCTGTCTATTATGAATATGGCTCAGTTTTAAAAGTGGGGCAGGATGCATGAACACAAGAAACCTGTCTGGTGCTTTTGGATTACTAGTGAATCACTGATCACCCTGTAGTTTCAGTGCTGACTTCTGATGGGGAAAAAGTTATATGGACATGGTGCACTGTGGGATTATGTACTGAAGTCTTTGATCTGAACTACTACAAAAACAGATGTGTACTCGCCATAGCAGCAGACATACTGGAATGATAAATGCAGTGCATAACTGTGCTGGCAATGTTTTCTTCTGCTATTCCTCTCTTGGTAAAATTCTGCAAATTCTCTTGGCTCGCGTTTTCACTTTTTGCCATCAAACGTTATACTACTACATGCCTTGCCAGAATTTGCTCACCACTGAGAGATCACAACCAAGAAGATGTATTAAAGAATGTACATATACTCATATACTTTAGCTCACAGAAAAAGCCATCTACAGATGTTAGATAGACAAGCCATCTAAAGAAATGGGGTCAGCAAAAGGATACCAAGTATCTTCTGAGGGACTCTGGACATATACATTCTGTTTTACCATACTCTCCTCCCACTACTAGCTTCATTAAGTGCCCTACTTGCTAATCAAAATCATACCCAAGAGTTCACTCAATTGTTCAGAATTTGGGAACTTATGTGAACAGTGACCTAACATTTGACCAACATTAGTCCACTGTTGTAAGACAGTCCTTCTATACTGCACAGCTTATAAAAAAGGCATTGTGCCTAGATGTAGGGATGTCAATGCCTTCCTTTATTCAGCCCTTATTAGGCCAGTCATTGAATATAATGCCCTTTTTGGCATGGATCTGTCCAAACACATGCAACAACTAGAACACCTACAAAGACACCTTACTTAAAGGATATAACACCCAAACAACACACCCTACATGGATCAGCTCAGAGCCCTGTCATTATACTCTCTATCCTATAGACTGCTAGCTGGCATATAAGGCATCCCCTGATCCAATACTGATGGATTTACTGCACATCAGCAAGTCAAACGGCATCAGAAATGCTCAGTCTAGGGCTCTAAATCCTCTTCTGCAGAATCAACAGAATGGTTTTGACTGACAGTTACATCTCGCAGAGGATACCACTGCTCTGGAACAGACTCCCCATCCACATTAAACAAAGTTCATCCCTGTCCATATTCAAACACAACCTGGATTTATGTATGGGAAACAGAAAAGTTACTCCAGGTCTGCCCCCTGTACTACTAATGGACAGAAGTAGCTCCTAAATGTTTTATTCCATGCAGGGGTCCCCACAAATTATCTATGGTGTGGTCCCGTTACTCTCATTAGGAGTAATACATAGTTATTAACCATGAGATAGGCAAGGCCAATACCTAGCCAAATGGGATAGGTTAATTTGAACACAAAAAGAGAAACTGGCTAGGATTAAAAAAGTCAGTAACAGCAGATAGCCTAGTATGTACCCAGGAATATATGAAATTGGGTCACCTGGGCCACAGTCAGGGCTTTACCCCTATGGAGGTGACTTTTACTGTCACTGCAATATGGATCAAATGGTCCATCATTGACATTTTCACTTTTACCAGTGCAGAAGAATACAGTGCAGTGATCATGCCAATTAACTATACTGAAACTCCTTTTCCCTCCATTACACCAGTAATTTACTTTCATATGTGTTGTCTAATGCCGAGTCTAAATCCAGTGAAATAGCAAAGTTTCTGAGACTTTAATGAGACATTTCTCGGTTATGTGTTGGTATAATATGTTGCATTCACATCAGAATACTTTGGCATGCAAATGGATTGAGCAAGACACAAGAAACTTGTCTATCTGATTTTTGTTTTAGATCAGTAAGTAAAACAGATGTAAATGTTTTCAAAGAACTGTCCACTAGGGTGATTGAACTATAAAATTTTGCATCATTAAGATATTCTTTTTTCTATATAGGGACTACTGTGTCACTTACCTAATATGTGGGTAATGACCTAATGTTTAAGCATATTTTAAAATATATAGTCAGTAACAGGGCCCATTTTCTTGATTCATCCATAACCCCTTTTCCCATATTGCACATGATGCTGATAATGAAAATTACCTTCATTCCTTACCCTTTCAGTATCTGCAGTCTTCTCTTTCCTTACTTTACTCATGCAGCTTTTCACTTCTTCAGTTACTGTGTATTTATTTCCAATTTCCTCTAAACCATTCATTACTCTTAAAGTCTTCTTCGTCTTCCACTATGCTATACCTCTCCAAATGAAACGTTCTCATTGTGTACCAATCACCGTCATTATTTTATACACACACAATTCTTTATTTTCCCCAAAACGCATCACTGTCAATGCATTCAATTTCCAACATCTCCCCCATTTAAATTTTGTATAACGTAGTACCCGATCCCCACGGTATCAAGTACCAAAATAGATGGAAGACTCCTATGCTTCTCCTTTTATAAATGGGGTAGGAGTATCCCCTAGAGAAAAGCCAAGTACAACAGGTATGGGTTTCATACTCCACTATTGAATTTGTTGTTATTGATCATTAGAGAATGGGCAACCTGTACATCTTTATATTGACTGCAGAATGAATGCTCTACAGCAAATTCTAAAATGTACAAGCAGTACCAAGTAAAAACAAGTCTGCCTCTTCACAGCAACATACTGAGATGTTGTGAAAGCTTGGACAAAAACAGCAAGGGACCACCATTCTTACTTTCAATAAACAAGAGTTATGCTACTCAGCAAATGTAAAATTAAAAATAAATAAAAACAAAGAAAAGTAACACAGGCAAGCATGTATCTATGCATGTATGCGACAGAGAGAGAAAACGACAAAAAGTGTGAGTGACACTAAGGCAAAGACAGTGTTGTACTAACATCTTTTGACTGCATCAGGCAGCCCATCACATGTGCTACCCTAAACAGTAAAAATTATGAAAGTCTAATGCCTGGCATTATTAACTGATTGATTTGCTGATAAATCACTGAGAAGTACAAACATTACATGAAAGACAGAGTAGATCAATGCAGTAAAATCTTGGACAATTAATTGGGGATTGAAAAGCTTTGCATTCTATATTTTTTTTCATTCAGTACTCACGAGACATCTGAGGTGTACTCATGGGTTCATAGGTGCGTACTAGGCTAATGGCCCTGGAGCCTTTACAAGCCTAGCCCATAGGATTACCCTGGCATCATGCCACCCGACCTTAGTTCCTTGTGCCTCTGTTCAGTAGAACCACTGGAGTGATCCCTGGGATGAATTTTCTATTTCCCATCCACTCAAAGATTTCTCTTGAAGAGGGCCATTGAGGTGCTCTGCTTGACATGTATGCGAAGTCTATTCCATAGCATGGGCAGTCTCTGGGTTATGAACCTGTCCCTCCAGCATGTTCTGTTGATTGTGGTAATGAGGTTGAGGTCTCTGGAGTGTGTGGTGCAGAGGGATTGGGATTTCTTTAGATATAGCATTTCTAACAGAGCTGGATCAGACATTGCTTTGTAAGCCAAGCAGAGATCACCTCTAAGTAGGTGATATGAGACAGAGAATAGTTGGAGTTTTTTTGAGTCTGTCCACATAGAACAACTGTTTAAGGCCTAGGATCCTCTTTGTGAGGTACTTTTGCGGCCTCTCCAGTTGTTGCAGGTGTCTAGTAAGGTACATGCCAAATGGGGCATTGTACTCGATGATTGGCCTAATGAGGGAAGAGTAGAGGGAGACAATGACCTCTTTCTTCCTGGATCCAAAACCCTTAGTAATGAGTTGTTCCACATAGGACTTTCTGACCACAGTGGCAAGTGGTGGCCAAAAGAGAGGTTGCTGTCAACCTGTGTTCCCAGATCTCTTATAATGCCTTCTATGTTCAGTGGAGTACCATCAATGTGGTAATTCAAGGGAACCGGGTTTTTCCCAAGGGGGATGACAACACATTTTTCGGCATTGAGCTTAAGGCCATGGTTCTGACACCAGTTGTTGGTGTCATTGAGGCCTTTCTGTACGATGTCAACCTCACTTGGGGAGTTAATAATAGCTCCCAACTTGCAATCATCTGCGAGCTTTGTCAGCCAGATCCCTTTCGTGTTGGCCTGGACTTCAGAGAAGTAGATACCAAACAGGAGAGGACCCAGGACCGAACCCTGTGGGACTCCACTCATGACTGGTCAGCAGTCTGACTTGGAGCCAGATACTTTCACACTGTGGGTTCTATCTGTGAGCCAGTTTGCAACCCACCTAGTGATATAGGGGTTGATGCCTAGCTTAGTGAGTTTTTCTATGATTCCTGAGTGGGGAATGGTATCAGAGGGCTTGGCCAGGTCAAGAAGGCTGTATGAACCACCTTGCCTTCATCCACAGCACTGGTGACTGACTCAAAGAAGTCGACCAAGTTGAGCAGGCATGATCTTCCCTTCACAAAACCAAACTGTGTAGGATCCAGAGTTTGGAGATTCCCTATAACCTTGTTTATTAGGTCCATGATGATGTGTTTCCTAGCTTTGCACATCAGACTCGTCAGGCCAACTGGGTGATGATTCCCAGGGTCTGTAGTCGCTCCTCCTTTGTGGAGAGGGATGACTGTGGCAGTGTGCCATTCGATAGGGACAAAGCCTGAGGTGAGGCTGTGATTGAACAGGGCACACAGGTGAGGTGCCAGTTCACTCTGTAGTTCATGTAGAACACAGCCAAGGGTATTGTCAGGTCCCATAAAAGCTGTATTCTTGGCCTTGGACAGTGATGTTTTAACCTATGCAGCAGTAATACTGGGTGCCTGGCAATCTACTGGTATTGTGATTGGTCCTTTGGAGGGGTAAAGTTAGCACTGAATCTGTCAGCCAGTATATTGGCAATATCTGTTGGCTTGGTATAGGAGGTACCATTGTGCAGTAGCACAGAGCAAATCTGGGTATTGCCATGGAGATTCTTTACATAACTATAGAAAGTCTTGTGGTTGTCTTTACTATCTGCTGCAAATCTATTTTCATAGCTAGCTTTAGAGGATTTGATGAGGGATCTCGACCTTTTGTTGAGGCTGATGAGGGAGTTTTTCCAATCTTGGGACTTCACCTTATTCCGCATCAGTTTCCTCATCCTGTTGTAGAGTTTGTTTATGGCAGAGGGACCACCAGATTCGCTTCCCTTTTTTTTTTTGAGGAGAGTGTCTTATTTCTATTGGGTATGGTGAGATCCATGCATTTGTGTACGTGTTCATACAGTGCACTGGTGTATGATTCGGCAGTCATGCAACTATTCTCCATTTGCATGGGTGCCGTAAAGTTAGCCACCTCTGTTTTTAGGAGACCAAAGTTAGCTTTGGAGAAGTTTTTCATGGTGGTTACTGGGGGTGGGGGGGGTGGGAGAGATGTGAATTCCCAAGGTGATTAGTTTGTGGTCGGATCTAACCAGGGAGGAGTTGACTATTGGTGTAGAGCAACGGTTGCCCATGTTAGTAATGACCAGGTCAAGGGTGTTGCTACCTCTAGTGGGGGTAAGAACGAGCTGGTCCAGAGCACTGGAATTAATGAATTCCAGAAAGCACTGGGCAAGTGTATTGGTACATGAGTAGTTTTCCCAATTAATGGAGTGGTAGTTGAAGTCGCCCAGTATGACAGTGTTAGGTTGGACCCTAATATTCTCCAGGGTGCTTAGGAACGTGGAGTGTGAGTCTTAGGATGTGGTTGGGGACCTAGCAGGCTACAACCTGAATCGCTGTATTACCCAGTGTTAGCTGCACCTGAAGTATCTCAGATGCGTTATGTTGGGCTACCAGTCTGGACGTGTGTGCATCCTTTATGAATATGGAAACACCACCGCCTTTGCAGCTTCGGTCCAAGTTCTGGGGCCGAAAGGTGTGAAATGAGTTAAAGCCTGGTAGTGCAGGGGCGCTTTCTGCTGCCTTGAACCAGGTCTCTGTTACAGCACAAATGTCGATGTTCTCCATTTTAAGGAGAGCTTTGAGCGAGTGCATTTTCAGATTTAGACTTCTAGCGTTGAGCACCATGACTCTCAGACTGCATTTGTAGCTGTTACGGTGGTAATTAGGTCTTTGGAACACCGTCTAAAAAAGTATCCAAAACGATACCAAATTATTATATAAACACAAACACACATATATATATATATATATATATATATATATATATATATATATATATATATATATATATATATTCTTTCAGCTGATCACCTGTCTGCTCATGATTGGCAGTGGAGTTTTACGGTGTCGAGTTGCCAGCCCGGCGCCCAACCTTCCACAGAATGCACACACACGCACTCACGCCTAGGGCCAATTTAGAGTGTCCAATCCACCTACAGCATGTATTTGGGAGGAAACCAGAGCACCCAGAGGAAACCCACACAACCACAGGGAGGACATGCAGACTCCGCACAGAAGGCACCCCAGCCGAGGATTGACCAGGAAGCTTCTTGCTGTGAGGCGGCAACACTAACCTCTGCACCACCGCGGCTGCCCTTTTTTGAATGTTCATAACAGTGACATTTTTTTCTTTTACTGTTTTAGAGCACATTTTGTGATGAAATGGTTTTGAGACACACTCAAGCAATATACATTGTAAAGTTTTGCATTTTAAGAGACAGTGTTCTAAATCAAGAGCTGGTTGGAAAAAAATATATAATATTACTCACTCAACAAAGTGGCTTTAAAAGTAATGGGCAAGAGAGTGCGTTTCTAAGTATATGTGTGAAAGTCTGTCTGTGCTTCTGACTGTTGTGTGCAAACATTTAATACCTATACAAGTTGTATTTTAGGTGTAAAATACTTCCCCCGATTACATCCGCTACAGCAAGTGTGAATAATTAGGTGGAAAAACTGGCCTATTCCTGGCATCAAGAAGCAAGTGAGGGTAACCTTGGGGTAAGTTGGGTATTTGTTAAGAAGTTATACACCATTCTGCATCAATAGCTTGCTTTTTTAAGATTTGGCCAAAGGAAAAATGCCCCTTAAGGTGATGTATACATTAAAAGCCAATGGTGCTTTTAATCATTTCAGGAGAATACTGTGTTCACAGCCTAAATTAGTCTGTCAAGATAGTAATAGGCCTTTAATAATATATACTGATGCATCAGAGACAGGGATAGGGGGCAGTGACCTTCAATGTGGAAGAAAATTCCCATATGTATTTTGAATTGGAAATTAAGCAGAACAACCAATCAATTATTCCATTACTGAAGGGGAATGTCTGGCAATTAGATGCGTATTAGCTTCATTAGAAAATTTGTAATTGTGAAAACTTACGGCATTAGAAGTTTCAAATGTTGGGAAACAATTGTATAGAAAGTCGATTATATGTTAATAATAAGACACCCTTGTAAATACTTTATTTTGGTTTTAATGTAGATATCAGTTTACTGATTTTAGCTAACCTGTTTAAATAATTTGTAAATACTTCACTGTCATAAATAACCTGTATACATGTTTTTCTTTTTGAAAATGAATAAAAATATTTTCAAACAAGAAGTTTAAAATGTATTAACCACTGGCTGTGGCCAGAGGGATACCTAAAACAGTAGTGCTCCTAAAGGATGAAACATATTTGGTAGCCAAAAACATTAAACTGTTACAATCTGAAGAATATGGACAATCAAAACCTGGCATGAAGTCAGGAAATTAAAACATTTAAATAATATTAATCATCATCATCATCATAATAATAATAAAAACAGAGCAGATATAGTTTCAGGCAACATAATAGTAAATAAAGTAAATGTGTCTCCATGTAGGGAACATTTACAGCTATAAAGACAGTACTGTTGTTTGTCTTGTGCCACAAGTTAGAAGAGTCAGTAGGTGAGCAATTGTACATACTGATGAAAAAGAAAAACAAACTTTTCTCACCCAGTTATCACTAACACGTTTCCTGCTGCTTCTCTCTTAATGCCTGAACAGCCTTTTAAACTTGCATTAGGCTGCAGATATACTGATGATGAAAGTATGAAAGTGGACAGGATTATCATCCATCTAGAGTAAAGGCTAAATGCATCAGTAACTCCAAGATGAAATGTGCTGCCACAGCAGCATTAACAACTGATCCCCAATAACACACCCTGGAGGACATTACTGTTCTCACAGAATGGGCTATTCATTAAATTTTTTTTTTATATTTTTGATATAAAATAGTTTTCACAGCTTCATTTTTTTTCCAGTCCTCACTAACCATCCTTCCAACAAAGTCATAACCAAAGTATTTTGTGTGTGTCATACCAAACTTACGTCTTGGCAGCATTAACAGCTACTCTAGCGTATTCTAAGAGTATTGTATAGGCTTGTCCCTTGGCTAGATGTGAGCCTCAATCCTGAGAGTGTATTAGATCTACATAAGCAGCAGCAGCACATTTGATATAGAATTTTAAGCGTCTTCCCATTAATCTTTGAAAGGTTGCAGGAGCACCATACAACCCAAAAGGAAGAATGGTATACAGAATAAGCCCTCTGGTGTTGAAAACGCTGGGCCAGATTCCGAAAGACCTGCTCTTGGTGCGACTAACTGACGCTGGTGTAATACACTGAAGTCAGTCAGCTACACTGAATTGGGCCCACTGTCTTTTCTTTCACTTCAGCTGAGATTTGCCAACATCTACTTCGCAGGTTTAATATGACCGAAAAATCTTGTCTTTCCTAATCTTTCTACTAAATCATCAATATGATCAAAAAATCTTGTCTTTCCCAATCTTTATTAATTCATCAATCCTGTGGGTAGCTGATACATTTCAAAATGCTGTTCATCTTCCTGTATATCATTACAGAATCCAACTGTTATTCTTTCAGCAAGTTTATGATTCACATTCACTTTCTGACTCCTCTATTACATACATTATAAGCAACTTTTATACTTCCTTCTCTGTAGCCTCTCTCTCTACAAGGTTTTAAGTTAACCTCTTCCTCTGGAAAGGTCTTAATATGGTGTCCAGTCAGGTCTGGTCTAGCATATATTTCTGAAAATGCATTATTTCTTAAAAGAAACTCCTGCTATAAGCATAGACTTCAGTTTTCTTTAGTGTCTGAATGAACCTTGTCAAAGCTTGTGGTACTTCTCTGATGACAACCTAGAGATATGGTATTACCTTGTCCCTAGTATTTACCATATTCTTAAGTAAGATTTCTCAGCAAGTATGTTAACATTTGGTTAAACCACTCCACTGACACATCTGTATGGTGATGGTACACTGAGGGTTTTAAATGCTTGGCACAGCTGATGCATTACTCTGGACATAAATGGAGTCCCCTGGTTGGTGATGGTTTCTTTGGATATTTCTAGTCCAGAAAATAACTAATTCCCTATTGTTAGCCTTACAAAAGAGAATATCCTCTGGATACTCAGTTGTAAAGTCCAAAATAACCCAAATGTGTTGAAACCCATTGTTAGACTTTACCAATAGTCCAAAAACATCCAAAAGAATATGTTCAAAAAGCATCTCTATAATGAGCATCGGAACCAAAGAATCTTTTTAAAGTCTAGGTGATGGTCTGCCTTCTGGTACTCAGGCTACCCAGTACAGAAGTTCTCAACTTCCTTCATTATTCTTGGGAAGTAAAACCTTGCTGGGATCCGATCTTTAATCTTGTCCATTCCTAGATGCCTTCCTAGTATGTGACTATGTCCTAATCTCATCTCTAGGTCTCTGGAAGGTCTGAACACTAGTAACTGACATAAACCTTCCTCCCTGTCTTTACTTACTCTGTAAAATAAACATTTTGTAACTCAAAGTATAGGAAGTAAGAACATTTTCTTCAGTCTCTTTTCATGCAACTTGAGCTACAGTTTTCCTTGTTCTGCTCAAAGCCTCATCTTTCCACTGTGCCTTTTTGCATTTTATCTAGGGCTCAGCCAATTGTGGAGTTTCCACAGGGTCAGTCTGCAGTGAGGTTTGAAGGTACTGCCTCCTCTTCTAGCAATGTAGCCATTGTGGTCTCGGTGTGCAACTCCTCACCTAGGAAAGCTAGCTGATACTAGCATATTCTAGTGTCAGTTGCTATTTATAGTTTTACTCATTCTCCTTGTTTCTTTCCTTTATAAACTTGATGCAGAGAACCATCTTTCTCCCATTTAAAGCTCCTATATTTGTCTCAAGACTAACATTAGGACTTTCAGACTCTGTTCAAGGTTAACTTGCCTCTCAGCATACACTGCCCTCTTTTTTTTAGGTTGCCCTCTCTCTGTCACAGAGCGAGTCAGCACCATCCTCACATTTTCTCTTCTCAAGGATCCTCTCAATCTCAGTGACAGTACCACCCTCTCACTTTCATTCTCCTTTCAAAGTCATTTTCCCTCTGTAAAGGTGGTCTCAGAACCAATTTATTTTCAGCTTTCCCTTTTCTGATATGTATCTGTTGCTTACAGTCTTCACATATTTGAGTTTTTGTCTTACACGGACAGAAAGGGGTTCAGAACTCTGTCCAAGTATTGTTTTATCCTCTTTTTAATATGATAACGTTGTCTTTCTTATTGTTAGGTTTGCTTCCTCAATACTCGCATTGTGCTTAGAATTCTCCATTTCTGGGGCTTTCTGTTTTAGATTGACAACATTTAGAATTGTGCTCAGGTTCCGAAATGTCTACACTACCTACTTTCATTCCCTTAGAATATAGAATTTCAGTGAGCAATTCTTTTACTTCAATTCCACTAGTCACTTCTATTCCCTGCCTTGTAACACTATCATGCTGCACTATTTTTTCTATGCAACTCCATTCCTTCTACATTCCTCTGTTCCGTCTGGCTGCTCTACTATAGTTGCATGCTACCATACATCTATGTCTTTTGCAAATGTGCAGGCTCTTGATTTCTTTGCAGTTTTATCCAAATTATAATACAACTGGGGCTTTATAATAGTATTATTCGATTTCTGTTGGACTCTCATATTCTTATTAAGGTGTATGAAGGTTGCCCCTCCTTTTCTAGGTAAGGCAGAGATGTATCTATAGGCTTATTTATTTGCTGGCTCCCCTCTTCACAATGGCAATGGGGTCTACTGAAAAGAATGCCTTCTTTCCACTACCTCTTTGAATTCTTAAAGTAAGGAAAATATTTCCCTAATATCATAACCTATAATGAACTGGGAACAACAAGGTGAACTACCTTCCCAAATACAGTTTGTAATTTTACTTATGTAAAGGGAACGGCGGTACCGTTGTTACCTCACAGCAAGAGGTGCTCCCGTTCGATTCTCAGCATGGCTTGGGAGTGCCTTCTGTGTAGAGTCTGCATGTCCTCCCCGCGATTGGGTAGCGTTCGAAAGACATGCGTGCGTAAATGGGCATGCCTTCATTGAAGGTTGGGTGTCGAGCTGGCACCTCGGCGTTTCGTAAAAATCTACTGCCAATCATTAGCGGACCGGAATTCCGCTGTGGCGACCCCTTACCGGGAAAAAGCCAAAAGACAAACAACAATAAAGGGATACTGGTTTCTGACTACATGAACATTGACTACTTCAATTTTTTTTTTTGTAAGGGTCTTCTTTTTACACATATACTGTGGCTTTATAAGTGTGTCCATACGGCCTGAATCTAGCAGCCCCTTCCATCAGTGAAAATACTGCACTTAATTAATTTTGCTATAGCACAACAGCAAGGGGCTGGCTGTACTATACTGCCAGATAATGTATCACATTCCAAAGACATAGCATCATTAGTAGCATGCATTTCAAGTTGTTATAACTTTCACAGGTATAACTAATACCATGACTAGTACAGAATTCAGCTATGTGACTTCCCCTAATATGGCATTGATACTTTCATTTGTTAGCAAAGGTACAGATTTGCTCAGTTTAAACTGCAGAACAGTCTACTAGTATTAAAAAAATCAGTCTCTACAGGGTCACTCTGAAATGCTCAATTTTCTATTTTCATTTTATGTTTAGTATGCTGACCTTCAGAATCTAAACACAGTTTAAGTACATATTTTAGATTACAATATTGACATCTTACTATTTCTTTACAAGAGTGGGTCACCCATGAAAAGGGAGAAATGTCCAGTGATATTATCAAATGTATAAAATACAATAATAATGATAAACATCCATCAGTGAAACATTTAAGCTTGTGTCTCAGAGGTAACAGCAGCTTGAACTACGTGTGCCATCCTTACTTTGTCATAGCCTTGCTTATCAGTCACTTCCATGTCCTTAAACGCTTTTAAGGACCACCCATTAAGTAATAGGACTATGCCTCAGTCAGGCCAGTCTCATCTCTGCAGGTGGGCACACTGCTCACAGGCCATCAGGTATGCCTTAAGGTCTTCCTCCCTTGTCTTGTCAGTAGTTTCAATGGAGAAAATTTCTTTGGCATTGCGGTGGCTTTGGCAACTGACAGCATACTGCTAAGCTGCAGCACTAATGGTTTGTGACAGTTGGTCAACAGTTGTCATATTGATGTAAAGGCAGGTATAATAAGCTGTACTCCATTCAGAAGCTCATAGCACTAATGTTTTAATTTGAACAAACAGCTTTCTTCACAGCATACACAACAGGAATCCCACCTCTCCATTGGAGGTAAGTTTGCTCAGACTGACTTTGTTAAGGCAGTGAAAGGTAAAATGTCCAAGCTGTTTGGCACAAAAAGGTATACCGAAATATGTGCACATTCTATACCACTGTTGTATAAAAAAGTGCCATAGTACACCAGCTTTTCAAAGTGTCCACAGTTTTATTTCAAATGAAAAATTTAAAAGTAACAAAATAAAGCAAAAGCACAAACATCTTGTCTGACAGCATTTTCTCAGCTACAGTCCATAAGCTCCATAACAAAAGGACAGCATTCACTACTTAGAAATCCAACAAGAGTCTTCCATTGGATGCAAATCCTCACCAAGCCTCTTCTGCTGGAAAATGTCTGGGTCTTTTCTTCCTGAACATTCCAAAATAATTCTTCTGGTTGCATCAGGACACTTAATACTGATGTTCTGGGCATCCATTCCCCCTCTTTGTGTGGCCAACAAGCTCCGGCTTGGTGGAGCTAAAACCCTATATTTTACGTATCACAAATTAGGTACAGTAAGAGGACAGATTTAGTGCTATGAGTGTGTGTTGTATAGTGGCAATATTACAGCTAGCATGCATTAGTAAGATGGTACAGAGGGACTCCAACTAGAAATCATATTCCCAATGATAGAGTAGAGATATCAAGTTTGGGAAAAAGTACACACCTCTTCTACCTTTCCTGCTTTTCTATTGGCAATCTCAACTGGAGATGATGAGAGCCAAGGCTGAAGGGTTTCATGACAAATATCTGAAGCAAGAGATACTGGACTTTTGAAACCTATATTTCCAGTATGCCACAAAGAAATGTAGCTATAAGGCTGTGAACACGTTCTGCTGGGCAGCAGCCATGTGGTCAGTAATAGAGAAACAAAATTGGCTGAGGACCATGCCCTGACAGAGAATGCCAAGACAGACATCACAAAGGTCCACTGAACAACGATATCTTATTTGAACCCCCTCATCATGGACATCACAAAACAACAACAGAGGAAAAGGGAAACACTACTCAGTCTGAAAGGTAAACTTTTCAGGTCCAATGTCCTAGACAAATAGAATTTCCTAACAAAAACTTGGTCCTCTCATCCTAAGCAAGACAGTGCTACACCTAGCAAAGGTAAAAAGGGAAAAATTAGGAGAGTAGAAAGCTAGACCCACAGAGTTGCCAGGGGCCACCAGGGCCTAGACACCCAGAGGGATCAGAAATTAACTCAGGGGATATGGGGAAGGGGCAGCCTCACAAAGTCCACCCAAATACAATCCCCTCTCCCCATTCACCTGTCAGTAAAAGTTTGAGTGCACTTTTCCTTCTTTATAAGAAAATGGGAAGAAATCATCCAAGATCAATGGATGCTAAATATCAATTAAAGATGCTACAAAAAGCAGTTTCAGGACATTCCACCAGTAAGAAGCATTCCATAACCTCCCACAAGGCTCTCACATCTACAGTAATTTAAGAAATGACACTGGGGCTGTAGAAAGGATTTCTACGGAGTAGAAAGGAAAAGGTTTTACTCAAGATTCTTCTAAATCTGGAGGAAAATGGTCCATAGAGATTTATCCTTGAACATTCCTATCTAAACAAAGCCCTCAGGGTTCCAAAATTCAAAATATTTACACTCCAAAGTTTCCATTCACTCCTTCTCCAATACTGTCATGGTTGCATTAGACTTAAAAGGATGTTTATCTTCATATCCTCAATGCCAAAAAGCAAACAATATTCCTTAGATTTGCAGCAGAGTAAGATCATTTCCAGTTCACTTTCTTACCCTCTGGTTTGTCTACTGCACCTAGAAGCATTTACAAAATGTCTGGCTCCAGTTGCTGCTTTCTTCAGGACAAGTGATATCCAAATTTACCTCTACCTTGATGACTGACTGATCCTGGAAGAGTTACCTACAGAACACCCTTCAAACTCTTTATCGCTCTCTGAATTGCTTCAGGTACCCAATGCTTATAATCAACAAGGAGAGGTCTTGGCTACCCCACTCAAAAAACAAATTTTCCTGGAGGCAGGTGTAGACAGCACCCAGAACAGACCCTTCCTCCTCCAGGACAATGTGGACTATTTGACACTATTTCCAAAGCATTCTGCAGGAGAAATCACTACCAAAGCGTTCCTCAGTCTGCAAAGTTTTACTCTACCCTGTATAACACAATGGTACTTTTTGCTGGCCTGCATATGAGAAATTTCAGAGAGTTTCTAAAAACAGATGGAGAGAGATCACCCATCTCCTTAGAGACCACATTTTCCTACCTTAAAAGAGAAGGGAGATCTCATACTGTATTCATCAGTCTGCTTAGAATCAGGGAATGTCCTTCCAAGCTCCTGCACCTATAAAGATCTTGACCATGGATGAGCCCTTGGGGAAGCCCTTAAAGTCCAAGGGACTTGGGAAGAAAAAATTAGGAAAAACACTAACGTAAAAGAAATTATGGTAATCATACATATCCTGAAAGCCTCCATCCCTACCCTAAAGGATGGGATTTTTCAGCTGAAGACAGACAATTCAACTGTAATGTGGTACATAAACAAACAAGGAGGAACACATTCATACATGCTATGCAGGCTGGCCATGAAAACGTGGGAAACAACCCTGAAGGTGGATATGATTCTGACTGTAACTTATATCCCCTCTTCAGTAATGTATGTTGGCAGACAAGCTGAACAGATACCAAACAGACCAAAATGAATGGATTTTAATTAGGGAGGTCTTTCTGGATCTGACTAGGTTGTAATGTGTAACAGAAAAAGCCCTGTTTGCCTCCCATCTGAAACAACAACAAAGAAAGTTCTGTTGCAGGACATCAACTCCACAGCCATGGAAAACAGCGCTCTTCTCCCTGAACTAGACAGGTCTACTCCTTTATGCTTTCCTTCACTTCTCTTGATCGCTAGGGTACTGCTCATAAATAAAGGATGAAAGACCAAACATAATCCTAACAGCACACGTTTGGTCAAGAAAGCACGGATTCTCTCTCCTGAACAACCTAACGAGGAAAATGCAAAGTGTTGGCTGAGCATGCAGACCTCGGCACAAAAAGCTCTCTTGCTTCACGCAAACCTGGCCCACCCTAAGGCTGACAGCTTGGATGAGCTTACCCTGATTCAAGTTGGGAACAAACACTCTTAGGATGTGTTAAATATTATGAAGGAGGCGAGACACTCTAACCGAATGGAAGATATTCTCCTTGTAGTATCAATTCAGGGACCTTGAGTCAAAGAAAGCCAATAGTCATGGTCCTAAACAATGTACTGTGACATTTACAAATAAGGTTTAGCATACACCTCTACAAAAGTGCATGCATCTGCAATTTCAGCTTACTTACCTATGGCCCCCCCTCTATACTTGAGACCTTCAGTTAAACAGTTCCACCTGGGGAGGCATCCACTTTAGCCATCCAAGCAGAAAGACTTCACCACCATGGTATCTGAACTGCATTAGAAAAACTGACCCTAGCCCTGTTTGAACCGGCTGCTTCATCCTCCCTACAATTTCTATCCTGTAGAATGCTGTTTTTGATAGTTTTACCTTTCCCAGAAGGATTTCCGCACTGTGAGCCTTGATATGCAAAAAACCTGTCCTGGTCTTTCTTCAAGACAAGGTATTTCTGCATACCAATCCACTTTCATGCATAAAATAATATTCAAAATAGCCCTTAATTAGGCCATTCAATCACTAGATTTTTTTTCCAAAGCCGCAGAGTTCAGGAGAAAGGACCCTGATATGCACAGTCAGCTGATATTTTCTTGTGTAGAACCAAGAAATTCAGAAAGTCTGAGCAACTATTTATCTCTTACACAAACGGGGAAGGACAGCAGATCTATCAACAAGCAAACTCTTTCAAAGTGGCTGACTCACTGCATTTTCTTTTGTTGCTTAAATCATGTTTTTTTTCAACAGCAATAACTGTACCTTGGCCCAGTGATGTAGAGGTATGAATCTATGACTACAGACTAAACAGCCGGTGTTCAATTAACATTAATGGTGACTGTGAAATGGGGTGGAAGGAGATGAGTTTGAGCAGTTAATGCCAGAGTAGGGGAGGCTGTCAAGACTGTGGCACTGATGACACCTAGCAGTGGCCAAATATCCAAGTATGCTACCTGTGGCCATGCTGCAACATGCAGGGACTTTCTTGATAATTCAAGCAACAAAAGTGGGTGGGTACGCACAAACTTCGACCTCCCTGACCAGGTAGCTATGGTGTCTGCCAACAGCCTATGGATATAGGATGCTCTGAAGGGACAACAAGCTGACCCACTTCCCGCTACCCCTTTTTGTCTACTGGGGGAATGGATGGGCCAACGGAGCTTCCCACGCAGGAAAAGAAAGGGGTCAAATGGCTTTTGCCAGCCAGGAAACACTTTGCTCCTAACTCCATGGAACAAACATGCTGTGTGCAGGCAGTGCAGCCTTCTGGCAAGGTCCCCTGGAGGTGGAAAGGGAGAAATGTAATGACTATAAATATGTACTTCATGCTCTGTGGCTTCCCTTGTGCAATGCTCTGCTGTAGAACTTATGGGCATTAGGTTAATCTGGGATGCTGTTACCTATCAGGGTTCTACTAAATTTCCATGAAGTACCCTGTCTGCTGAATACATATTATTCTCTTCAGCATGCTGGGATTCAACGCTGAACAGGAAATAAAGGGGTGCGGCTCCACATAGGCTTGCTCTGGTGATAAAGTGGGTTTTCTAAGCTGTCTAAAGGGAAAGTGGGAGGGGAGATATGGCCACAAATTGAATGACAGCTCTAGACCCTTGAGTAAGTTTAAACAAGTATGAGCTATGTCATTTTTCATTTTCTTTTCCTACTTGCTTTTAATTAATTGACTGGTGGGAATGAATCTCGGTGTGTGCAGCACTCATGTGGTAAATCATCTCGGTCTTTTCCGATTCCATTCATGGTTTTAGCAGGAACCAATCCATGCGTAAACTACTCTATATTTACAATGCTGACACTTTTTATCTCAGAAATTCTCTCTGTTAAATGAAATATTGTATCTGTAATTAGTATAACCAAAACTTTGTCATTTTTGCTTTAGAAATTGTATGTTTAAATGCAAGGCAAAGGCCCACCTGGATAACTTAACCCTAGACTGGTTGTACTTTGGCAAAATAAGCTTTCCAACCTCCTTCCAAATACCATTATGCTCTGACAAATCCCTTGACAAACTACTATCTATTCCCCAGCTGTTTCACAGCACAGATAGTAAAGTGGCTAGCTGCAACTAATTCTGAATCCGGACAATAATCTCCCCAGACTCCCACCAAAAACTATTAGACCATTGATAATAAACTCAAATTACATCCATATTAATCAAACCATTAAGACCGAATCAAATCCTTTCTAACACCAAATGCAAAAGTTACCCTAGCTCGTCAAATTTACTCTCCTACCCTTCTATCTCGCTCCATTGTTTACCAACCTTAACAAATCAGACCTAAACAAACTATCATGCGCAAACCATATAGAACTCATCATTGTATTAACCTAAAATATCTTGGCTGGTTAGAACTCCCAAACCTTCTTCAACTAAACCAACTCATTGAGGCATTCAAAATACTCAAACACCCTGAAAAGTCCCCAGCACTGGGTAAATTAATCATACCATACACCAATCTAAATAGTCTTGGTCCGTCTTCGGGTCCGTAGAACACTCATTCAAACAGTCAAATCCTTTAACTCTGGAGGAGATGCATTTTGCCAATTCCATTGGTAAGTTATGGAACTCCCTCCACCTATTATTACACCATTACCTCCCTACCCCAATTCAAAAAGTCTTACCCACCATCTCAAGTCTCACTGGCTTTGCCAATGCTCATATCCAGATTAACATCTTCCTACTTTACCTACTGCTTTTTCTCATCTATCCTCCTGTTGTACTCTCCGGATCTTCTCTATTACCCTATAATAACTCTTGCAACTGTCTATAGATGCTATCCTGCAACTATGTTGGTTATAACAATAATGTATTAATAAAATAAATAAAATAAATAAAATGTTTTTACTAGCACTTTTGTACTTACTATAACAAAAGCTTTGATTGTAATTTTTTTTTTGTAATTATTGTTTTGTTTTTGGAGCTTTTCACCCCAGGACTCCATTGAAAACAGGTTCTTCTAGGCCCAATGGACTATCCTGGTAAACCAACTGCAAATAAAATAAAAAAATAAAATAAATAAGCTGAGCTACTGTTTTCAGACAGGTAGGATGAAGAGGTAGAAGACAAGAAGGTCCAATAGCTAAGGGTATAGTACTTAGAACCAATAACAGAAGGGACAGAACATTTATCATCCTCAAGTTGTGTGTGTGTGTAGAAAGCCAGGTATTTTTTAGGTATTCCTTAAGTTTAAAGAGTTGGCATTTACTCTGTTTCTTAAAGAGAGGGGGAGGGAGTTCCAAATTTTGGTCAGGAAAGTGGAGTAGAGAGTGTCACAGCTGAGTTGTTAGCTTTTGTAACTGTTAACATTTTGTCAGTGGATCTCGGCTGTACACCTTGGGTTATAAAGTTGGAGAATATTTTTCAAAGTAGGGTATTTGTTTGGATAATAGACAAGTTTATGGGAAGTGACAAGTTGGGAAAGTGTAAGGTAATGCCATAGCTCTAACCACTGAAGATTTTTTTTAAGGCCAGAAAGCGATGCGTTGTTACAGTAATGACTGGCAGCAAATTTTGCCACCCTATTATAGCAATGTTCCAAGAGTGAGAGTTGAGTGGCCTGTGCGTTAATCAACATGGGAACAGCATAAAGAAGTGTAGGGATGAAAAGGGATTGAATTAGCTGTGAGGTATTGTTTGACCCTGTACAGTGAACCTAATTTTGGAAGGTGCTTTTTTGCTGCTTGTTTTACGTGGATCAAATTTTAAGATTTCATTAATAGTGACTCTTAGAGGATTAGTTTGACTTACCAGTTTTATCCTGGTGTTGTTAGAGGAAACAATTTTGAAATTATTTTTGTGGTCAGTTGAATGCTTGGAGGTAAATAGGTTCAGTTTTGTTTTTTAGGCTAAAAGAGCAGCTGTGTATCAGACAGCTAGGCAGGCCTCTAAGGTGGAGAAAGATTCTTGGGTAAGTTGTTTTAATTTATCTATTCATTTAGCAGAACAGATGATTGTTGAATTATTTGCATACTGTACAATAGTGGCTTGCTAGAAAAAGTGCTGAGACTTAAGTTCCCAGAGTTTCGATACTGGTTATTGGATGTTATAAAACTAAGGTAAGCCATGTACATTTACAATGAAAAGGATGGAAAACATGCTGTGTAGGAGAAAGGAGGCAGTTGTCAGCGAGAAAGCTGAAGAGTTGAGATTAAATACACTTTTCCAGAATTTTTGACAGTGGAGACTGTATGGGCCTATTATAGGTTTGAAGTTTGAGAGCTCATTTGAGTTTCCACCTTTATGGAGAGGAAGAATGTAGCATCTTTTACTAGGGTTGGGACATACTTTTCAGTGATGGAGTAGTTGATTAGGATAGAGATAGGAAAAGCAAGGGCATCAGCAGGAATTATTAAGTACTCAGATGGTATGTTACCAGGGTAAGGATGGTAGGTTTTAAGGACAGTAGCAGTTTTTCAATTGCAGAAATTCAGACTGGTTTGAATTCAAATGTTTTGGGAACTAACAAGGGAGGAAAGGAGCCTGTGTCTGCCTGTGCTGACGGTTTAATAAGAGACATTACTGTTTTACTGTTTGGATGAAGTGGGTATTGAATTTGTTGACAATGCTGACAGCATGGTTAGATGAATTAGGCATAGCCTGTGTTGGTGTACTGGATTTTAACAGCTGGCTGACTGCATTCCAAAAAGCTCTGGGACTGTTAAAATGTGCTGCTTTTTTTTTTTTTTTTTTTTTTTATCAATTTTGATTTGATTTTAAGTGGAGTTTCTAAGACATTAACAGTATCGATGGGCAATTATGGTTTCAATTTAACAAGCATGCAGAAAGAGTTCAGGTGCTAAAGCTACAGTGTTTTTATTTTGATTTATTTACTAGGTAGATGGGCTAGTCCAAACAGAATTTTCAGCCATGACCTGGATTCCTTACACCAAATCAGGGGTCCCAATGAGAAACAATTTTAATGCATGCTGGGGAATGAATTCTTGCTCAGTTCACAGATTTGCAGTTACTCTTTGCTCAACAGTTTTACCTAGTAGGACTACAGCACAACAGAATTTTACTTCTGAAAGCTGTGGGAAGTGGGGGTGGGGTGGGGAGCCATAATATAAAGGGGACTGCACTTTGGATGTGTAGTTATGTTTACACAGAGTAAGCAGTAACTTTTAAAAAGAAATGCATACTAACTTTGAACAGCTGAGACTCAAATTGAGCAGGTCCTGAAAAAAATCAGGGGACCTGCTAGACAGTACAAATTACCATGCTACCCAAAGTATGGACTACTTCCACTTAAAGGTACAATCAGCCAAGTTAAAGGCTTCCCAGCAGTTTCAACAACCCGAGACTGCATTTGGGAGATCCAGGAACAAGAGGTCAACATAAGGAACCAATCCTTAAGGTGGAACAGTTGTCACTGCAGCTGTGCAGGATATCCCTGTGCAAGGACTAACAGAGTTCATAATTCTCAATTGTTCTATATTTCTTGGAAAACATACATTTTTTTTAAACTTGCATAATTGGGTGCCAAAAATACCAAGTGGCACCTTTAAATTAAGATTATTTACAGTCTGAGCAGTCATGCCATCAGCCTCTGCTCATCATGGTCGGTCATTCAGCCGTGGCAGCACATTTGCTATGTATGTGAGCCAGAGCTGGAAGCAGTTTAGCAGTGGTTAGCACCTCACAAACTCCCATAAGCATCAGTAGCTGCTTTGGTAATGGAGTCACTTAAAAGCAACCTTGTGTTAAAATGCTCTTCTTTATCTTGTACTATCTAGCCTACAAGTCCTCAGCTTTCAGCAATTAGTATCATTTAAAACTTTAATCTTCACTGAAAATTTCCAATTTTTAACAGCCACTGAAATAATCTTCATAAAGGACCATGAAGTGCACCTTCTGTCAAGTTTGCTTCCCTTTTACTCAGATGTGTAGCATTTGCAATATTCCAAGGATGAAATGCATATACAAGTAGTACCAACTTAATGTCTGATGTTACAATGTTGCTGTTGCTTTTGCAGTTTATAATGATCACAGCATACTGTTTATACTTCAAACTACATGAATATTTGTATTAAGCATAAAAATCTCGGAAGTGAATAACACCAATCAAAACTATTTACTTTAAACACTGAAAGAGATAAACGACAGCAGATAACTTATTTACTTTGCTTGCCAAAACAATAGCTTGTCATTTTACTTGTTTATCTTCTAATAAGGCAGATATTAAAAAGTATGCTTTTTAAGAATGAGAAAACAAACTGTTGGAAGAAAGCAATTTAAGGAATTCAAGAGAAGGCAGACATAGTTGAATGAATGTAGTGGGTGAGATATGAAGTTAGCAAGCAAAGCATATGAGAACTGTAGTACATCCAATGAGATAAGCTAGATTCTCAGAATAATTTTGGTAGTTTTAACTGTGGGAGAAAGGAAATTCACCCCGGGGATCACGTCAGTCACCCTGCTAGACAGGGGTCTAGGGAAGTAAATAGTGTGGGAGAAAGGAAATTCACCCCAGGGATCACGTCAATCACCCTGCTAGACAGGGGCCCAGGGAAGTAAATAGTGTGGGAAGAAAAAGCCAGGGAATTGTTATAGCTAGGCTGGTATAGGCCCTAGGGCCGATAGCCTAGTACCAACTTGTGAACCTATGTAAAGTGTCTTTACCTGCTGTCAGGGTCCCTGTTTTTATTACAATCAGTCTGAAGGTACTTACTCTGCCAGTTTTTTTTCTTCTCTTTTTAAGATAAGATGTTACCATTAGCAAGTACACTGGGCAAAACTGCTGTATAAAGACTCGCAGCTTGACTAATGCCTGCTATAATACAATTTAAGAACTGCTCAAAGGTATCCTGACTTCTGGTATTAGACATTTCATTTTTTTTTTTCAATTCTTGCTTGACGTATTAATGATGCTGTGACAAAGGGGGATACTGCCAGCACAGCTATCTGGAATTTTGTAAATAATTATACATGTCATTTGTGAATATCAACATGATGTATACAAGATGCTTGTGTTACAAACGTATTACAACAGCATGTAATGTGTATATCAAACTGCTTGAAGGTTATTTGCAAAGTGCTGTTTGAAATGTAACCACAGTGTACCCTATTGGAATAGAACAGAAATGTATGTGCACTATTGTAACTGTTTAAATGTATATATTTTAACAGCAGAAACTGGAACACAGGAGGTTAACTTCAGTCTAGCAAACTTCAGACAAAATAGCTGAAATGAAATTACTTTATGGCTAGGTCATGAAAGATGATATCTTTCAGTTTCAATGTAGCAATGAGACACAATGTCTAAAGCTATCTACGTTAATTTTGTTCTGTCTGGTGCACCTTTGGCAGTTTCTAGTTTCTCTTTACATTTCATTTTGAGCTGCCCATGGCTGAGAGTAATTCGGCTGCTGCAACAGCTTGTGTGAATGCTCGAGAACTTACGTGGAATAGACAGATTTCTGAACTCTTAGGTGAGCAAAATAATCCTTTACTGGGTCTAAACCTGGATGTAGAAAATATGGATGTCATAGAGCTCACTGTTGATGATGAAGGTTTTAATCAAGTGCCGGGGGGGGGGGGAGTGGAAGACACAGCCTATCACCTTAAGAGACTTCAGTGGCAGTGTTTCCACATGGAAGCCAGTATGCACTACCAAATTATACCCAGAGGGATGCGTGTTAATTGTTACCGAGTTATGGCAACCATTATCTGGAATTATTAGCGCAATGGCAAGCCATACATCTGGAAACTTGTGTTAGGTATATGCGCTTGCTATTGAATTTTTAAACCTGAGGAAAGAAAGTTAGCGGAGCTTATTGAAAGTTAACAAGCTGCTCTAGAATAAATTAATTTCACTTGAGAACTGTCTGCAGAAGATTGAAACATTGCAGTTTAACCTCAACTTGTATGACATTAAATTAAAAGAGCAAAAAAGAGAAAACTAGTAAGAGATCATCTAGATTTAAAAAAGGCCATATATTTGAGTGGCCTAGATAGGAAAGTATGCAAAAAGGGGCCCAAGAAATTTTTGGACAAGCGTAAACTAAGTACTGCAAGTAAGAATCCCCTCAAAGAAAATTTTAACATGAATACAGAGGAAGTTAGAACACACAAGGAAATGGCAGTTGTTCCATCAACTTTGTATAGCAATCGGCCATCTAACAATTCTATCAGTACTGTGACAACCCAGGAACCAATGGTTAATCTCTCTATAGGTACTAAACCTAAAGAAGGAGCAGTACATGCTCCCTTGATGCATCAGCTACCAATTTTTATAAAGCAACAGAACCAAAGGAATCCGAGGACATCCAGTCAGGAAAGGAAAAGGAAGAAAAACGTACCTTTTAACTGAGTGTGATCTGGTTGTTAATTTATCAAGGATCTCATTAAGTCCAAAGCAAATGCAGGTTCTAAATAGAGGTCTCTCTCTCTTATTCCATCACTACATTCAGATCTCAAAGAATTTGTCAGAGACATGAAACTTTTGGGAGACACATTATGCTCACAATGATTTTTGGGAATGAAAGCTATAACAAACAAGAGCATATATAAGAAGCCGAGCACCTTTGTGCCTATTAACTATCCTACAGTGGACCTTTTCTAACGGTTCTGCAAGAATGAAGTAAGCAAGTTTAGAGGAGAAGGGAAGGGAAGTGGACAGTTTCATAACATGACATTTAATGAGAAAGAAGCACTATTCCAACTTAACAACAACCAAGATATTGTCATTAAACCAGATGACAAAGGAGGGTCCATCGTGGTACTGGCCTCTACTTGGTACAGAAATAAAATGCAAGAAACGCTGACAGATGTACATGCGTATAAAAATATTAAGAAGCAAGATTTGTAGAAGATGAGTGTAGTATTTCAGAATAGTCTTATGGATTTATTAATGGAGAGATGTCTAAGAATTAGATTTTTTTGAAAGTGAGTATCCCAACCATCCCTAGTATCAGTGGTTTACCTAAAATACACAAGAACTTGGATGACCCCCCCGCTGAGATCGATTGTGGCAGGAAGAGGCTGGATAATCAAACCACTGTCCATTTATATTGAAAATGAGCTGAAAAAGGTCTTACTGTTGGTGGATAGCATTATAAAAGACACAGGGAGCTTCTTAGAAAGTTTGTCTGAGAAAATCAAAGACATGGATAGTTTTTCAGATTTAATTCTGGTAACCATGGACGTCAATAATCTGTTGACAGTTATACCTAATGTCTATGGAGTAGAAGCAGTTAGAGTGTGTCTTGTACAAACAGGATTCAATTCCGATCTAATTTACTCTCTGCTGGAATTAATTCTGGAAAATAACATTTGTGCTTATGGGAATAACTATTTTTAGCAAGTATGGAGGGTAGCTATGAGCACCCCTTGTGCTAATAGTTATTCAAACCTAGTCTTAGTGCAATGGGAGAAGAATCAAATTTTGAATGCCATCAACCCCTGGTTTGGACATCTGGTGTATTATGGCTGTTTTGTGGACGAAATATTTGTCCTTTGGAAAGGAGATGAAAAGAGAAAGTACAGTTTTGTACCTACCATAAATGTAGATGTTCGAGTGCTAATACAGCTGCAGTCATTACAGATGGGTTTTCCTGCCGTCAGGCGGGTCCTCGGTCGGCCGAATTCCAAAGTCTAGGTCCGGCGTCGGCTGTCGTCGCTTCTTCCCTGACGTCAGTGCGACAGGGGTATAAAAGAACCAGCCGACGCCATTTTCTTCAGTTTTTCTTGCCCCAGATGTCAGGTGCCCCCAGAAGGAAGGCAATACATAAATTTATGCAATAATGCAATGTAGTATAATCACAAAACAGTAGTTGCAAGCAAATACACCATAAAAGAATACCCCAATCAGGTTGTATGAGGAGGTGTTAGCCATAGGCCTGTTCCAGAGGGGAAGGAGGGAGGGAAACTTGGACTGCAGCTGTATTAGCACTCGAACATCTACATTTATGGTAGGTACAAAACTGTACTATGTTCATCGTGCATACAGCTGCAGTCATAACAGATGGGTAGAATCCCAAAGCTAAAATAAGGGTGGCAGGCACTAGGTGGAACTAGGAGGAGCTAGGATGCCCTGCAAAACTGCAGTGGCAAAACCTGCTCTAGATATGGAGTATAAAGGCAGGTGACAGTGCTTTGAGAAGGTATGCACAGAACTCCAGGTGGCAGCTTCCAAGATATCTTTGGTAGGAACCCCCCTGAGGAAAGCTGCAGAGGTAGCTGTGCCCTAGTGGAGTGAGACCTTATGCCTGCAGGTACAGTTTTACCATGAAGAGAGTAATAAAAGCGTATGCAGTGGGCTATCCACTTTGAGATTGTCTGTTTGGAAATGGGCTTCCCTTGAGCCCCTGTAGCATAGGACACAAAGAGTTGCTCTGATTTTCTGAAAGGCTTTGTTCTGTCCAAATAATAGCGTAGTTGCCTGTGAATGTCCAAAGAATGTAGTAGCCTCTCCCCTTTGTTTTGAGGATTGGGGTAAAAGGTAGGTAAGTGGATAGCCTGATTCAAGGCTACCCTGGATACTACCTTTGGCATAAAGGAAGGGTTGGTTCGTAAGGAAACTCTGTCCTGATGGAAAATGATGAAAGGTTGCACAGCCATGAGGGCTTGTAGTTCAGAAACCCTGCGAGCTGAGGTGATAGCCAGCAGGAAGGCTGTTTTCCAGGACAAATATTGTAGTTCTGATGAGGCAGCTGGCTCGAAAGGAGGCAAAGTCAGTTTCTCTAGAATGAAATTGAGATCCCAAGCAGGCACTGGTTGTTTCCTTGGGGGTTTAATATTCTTAGCCCCTCTGAGGAACTGTCTTAAGAGGGGGTGAGAGAATAAAGGAGGATCAGTGTTGTATTCTGCAGAAATGGCTGAGGCATGGATTTTGATGGAAGAGAATGCAAGTCCACTGCTTAGCATCTCAGCTAGGTACTGTAATATTTGAGGTAAATTCAATATTCCAGGGTTCTGGCCGTTTTTCTCATTCCAAGCACAAAACTGTTTCCATTTGGCGGAGTAGGCTTTTCTAGTAGAAGGTCTTCTGGCCTCCAAAATGACATCCTGTACCTCCTTGGAGAGTAGGGTCTGTTGTGATTTTAAGGAATCTTCCATGCGGCTAGATTGAGTGTTTTCAGCTGACTGTGAAGAGTTTTGAAGTTGTGCTGAGTCAGTAGAAGAGGCATTAGAGGCAGGATCCATGGTGGGGAATGTGTTAGGCTCTTCAGGAGTGGGTACCAGTGTTGCCTTGGCCAGTCTGGAGCGATGAGAATCATCTGTGGTCTGTCTGCTCTGGTTTTTAATAGAACTTTGGGGAGCAGAGGAAGAGGTGGAAAGGCATACACTGTCATTGTTGTCCAACTGAAAGAGAGTCCGTCTACTTTCCAGGCCTGTGGATGAAAGGTCCTTGAGCAGAATTTTGCCAATTGGTGATTCCTGTGGGAGGCAAAGAGATCTATGACTGGCCTTCCCCATGCTTGAATTATCTTTGAAAAAACTTGGGGATGCAACTTCCATTCGTGTGGATCTGTCATATTTCTGCTTAGGTTGTCTGCCAGTGTGTTTTCCTTGCCTGGCAGGAACTGTGCTTGAAGCTCGATTTGCAATTCTAGAGCCATGTTCCAAAGAGACATGGCTAGCCTGCATAGGGGGTATGAATGAGTTCCTCCCTGTTTGTTTATGTACCACATACATTACTGTGGTGTTGTCTGTCCTTATCAATAGCTGGCCTGGATGCAGCAGGTCTTTGAAAGCTATAATAGCATTTATTACTGCTAGCATTTCCTTTTGATTGATGTGTAGGTGCTTTTCCTTTTGGGACCATCTGCCCTGAATGCACCGATTTGTCATGTGCGCCCCCCCAGGCGTAATCCGAGGGGTCTGTTGTGATGATTTGGCTTGCTTGAGGCTTGCAGAATGGGAGACCTGTGTTTCTTTGGCATGCTTGAGCCCACCACAGAAATTCCTTTTGAAGACATGGAATTAGTGGTATTATTGTTTCCAAGCTGTGGCTGTGCTGAGACCATAGGTTTTTCAGGTACCATTGAAGTTTCCTCATATGCAGCTTTGCACATGGGATTAGTAGGATGCAAGATGCCATGAATCCTAGAACCTGCAGGATTTTCCTTGCAGTCAGCCTGGTGAAAGTTTCCATTTTTCTGAAGTATTGAGTTAGTTGCCCTTGTTTCTCTGGCGTGAGGTAGGCCATCTGGGTGTTTGTATCCAAGTTGGCACCCAGGAAAATTATTGTTTGAGATGGTAGTAGCCTTGATTTCTTTTTGTTGACTGTGTATCCCAGGGAATTCAACAACCTTATTACAAAAGCCAGATGTTTCAGAAGTATGTGCTTGCTGTCCACTTGGATCAGGCAGTCATCCATATATGGGTATATTTGTATCCCCTGTAGTCTGCAGTAGGCAATTACTGATGCCAGGCATTTCGTGAACACTCTGGGTGCAGTAGATAAGCCAAAGGGCAATGCAGAGAATTGATAATGTGTTGAACCTGCAAGAAATCTGAGGTATCTTCTGCAATCTTGTCTGATTGGGACATGCAGGTATGCCTCCTTGAGGTCCAATGTTACCAGCCAAGACTCCTTGCCCAGCATGGGAAGAAGCTGCTGTAATGTGAGCATCTTGAATTTTGGCACGAGTAAAAAAGTGTTTAGGATGGATAGGTCCAAAATAGGTCTCCAATCTTTGCCCTTCCTTGGTACCAGGAATAGTCTGGAATAAAAACCTTGACCCTGTTCTTGTGCAGGTACCTCTTGAATAGCTTTCATGTCCATGAGATCTGAAATTTGTTTTTGTGCCTCTGCCCTTTGATTGTGTGGCAGGTTTGGCATGCCTCTCATTTTTGGAAGGGTGTGAAAGTGGAATCTGTAGCCTCTGTCTATAATGTCCAGGATCCATTTGTCTTTTGTGACAATATGCCAATTTTTTGAAAATAGTGCCTGTTTCCCGCCTAAAGGTGCTGCCATTTGAGCCTTGCTTGGCATGCAAAGGGGAAAGTCATTGGTTCTGTTTTCTGAATGTCTGTGAACTATCCTCACTACCTCTTTGGGTAGGTGCTTGCCATTGTCTGCCTCTAAACGATCCTTGAGATTGCCCTGTACCCCTCAGGCGCCTGTATCTACCTCTTTGGGGTCTGTCAGTGGCTGGAAAGGACCAATTTTTTGAAGGCCAATTTCTACTGAAACGTGGAGGTTGTACCTGTAGGAAATCTTTCACTGTTTGCATTGATTTTGCCTTTTCCTCCATTTTCTTTAATACCTCCTCAGCTTTTACACCAAACAATACATCTTTTTGCAGAGGTGCATCCAGTAATTTAGCTTTGACATGATCTGGTAAGGTTTGCTCTTTAAGCCAAGCATGTCTACGTATGACTGATCCTGTAACAGCAGCTCTACATGAGGCTTCTAAAGCATCAAAACCACATTGCAAGGTATGTTTACCTACTTGTTCTGCACTATGTATCAAATCCTGCAACTCCTTCAAATCTGGTTGTTCAGGTTGTGACATTTTGTTTCTCAACTGTGATAACAGAAACTGTTGGTACTTTAACATATGGAACTGGCAGTTTAATGCCCTCATGGATAAGGTGGCCGAGGTGTATACCTTTTTCCCCCACCTTTCTAAAGCTCTGGAATCCCTCTCTGAAGGTAATGGATTTTTAGCAGTGGAGGCCTTAATTTCCTTGGGGCCCTGTGAGATAGTTTCTGGGTCAGCCGCATGGCTTTTGTATAGGAATTGGTGCGAGTCAGGAACCCGGTAATACCTGTCAGGCTTGACTGGGGCTGGAGGCAAAGAATCTGGGTTGAGGCAGGACTCCGAATACACGTCATCAAGGATATCTAAGACAGGAGGTATAGCCAGAGGCCTGTGCTGAGGGAGCAAGAGAAAATCCCTAAGCCTTTTCTTGGAGTCTGAGTACTCTTGGCCTTCCCAATGGAAGTGTTCCCTCAAGGTATGCAAGGTTTCCCCAAAAGAGTAATCCTCAGGGGGGGAGACAGAAGGAATGGACTCCTCTGCATCAGAATCTTCAAAAGGGGAGTATGAATGTTCCTGGTCATCAGAATGTTCTGAAATAATGGAGGCCTGGTCCGAGGAGGGGGATTCTTCCTCCACTCTGGGCCTTTTTTCTGGGGGGGTTGAGAACCCCTGATAAGAGTAATTAAGTCCTCAGCCATTTTGTGCATCTGCTTTTTAGGCATGGGGTCTTGAGAAGGGCCCTGTGGGGTTTGTTTTTTAGAATGCATGGCTGTCTTAGACTTAGTGAAAGCCTTGATGGAAAAAGAAGAGGAAGGCCTGAAGACACCTTGAGAGGAGGCAGACCTGTCTAAACTTGAGTTTCACCGTCAAGAGTGGCTTCGGTATCTGTAGTCGGGGTGTGGGCCGAAGAGCCTGCGACCTCGGGTACAGAAGACACCGCCAATGAAGTGTCGTCGGTAGTCAGGGGCTGCGTAGGCACCTCGCTGAGAACCAGACCACCTGTAGTCGGCTTTGGCGTGGTGTCGGTAGAGGCCGCAGACCTCGTGTGTCGGTCCTTATCTTTGCGTTTTTTAGTTAAAACAGGAGTCGGAGTATCCGACGACATTATGTAGTTAAATTTTTTGCCAAAAAAGTGCTGGGCTTAACTCACCGATGCTTAATGGTGCGTTTGTTAAATGTAGCACAAAAACGACAGGCTGAGACGTCGTGGTCTGGGCCTAAGCAAGGAATGCAGAGGGAATGAAAATCCTTATGCGGTATTTGCTTCCCACATGAAATACAATTATTAACTTTGTCTGACATCGGTCTGAGGCAAGAAAAGTTTCGCCAACGGGGTACTTAGCTTTCAAGAAGACTTCGGTTGTAGATATTCGTAATTTCAGGAGCTGGCCGACCGGCACTTGCGAACTGCTTCTGCTTCGGGCACCGCGCGGCAAGAAAGACAAGAAAATTGCGTCGGCTGGTTCTTTTATACCCCTGTCGCACTGACATCAGGGAAGAAGCGATGACAACCGACGCCGGACCTAGACTTTGGAATTCGGCCGACCGAGGACTCGCCTGACGGCAGGAAAACCCATCTGTTATGACTGCAGCTGTATGCACGATGAACATCTTGATATGTTCACAGAATATATGAGAAACAGCACGGATTTCCTTGAATTTAAGATAACTTATTCAAATGAAGAGATTGATTTCTTGGATGTTAAAGTAACCCTACATCCTAGTCTATGTCTACATACAAAAATGCACTGAAAAGATACATGGAAGAACCACTACTTGCACAGAAATAGTATGCACCCAGGTCACGTATTCAAAAACATCATGGAAAATCAAGTGCAAGGTATATCTAAGCTCTGTACTGAAGATGCTGACTTTGAAAAGGAGCAGGTTACCCTCTATAAACATTTGAGGAATAAAGGTTACCACAATAGAGATCTTGCTATGAGATGTACACAACAGGACCAAAGGTCCAATAAAGGTCGTCCCTATTTTAATGGAAAAACTATCCTCAGAACTGATGCTACTGGCTCCAAAGTAAGGACTTTGACTCAAGGTCTAAAATGTATTCTCACATATAGTACAGACAGCCAAAAAATCTGTGATGTGGTCAGAAGTTTTTGACCGGTGTTGACAGAAGATGCAAAAATGAAAAATATTGTAGGAGAACAACCAAGGTTAGTTTTTAAAAATAGAAAGAATATTAAAAGACTGCTGTGTGACAAGCATGGCTATGAGCAGAAAAATGTACACCAGAAGAAAAGAACGGTCAAATGTGGGAAGTGCAAAGCCTGTCCCTATATAGACAACAGAAATCTTTTTGTGCATCCTGTATCTGGAATCAATCACCTGTTGAAAGCTAGTGCAACTTGCAATACTCTGCATTTGGTCTACCTGGCAAGTTGTTGAAAATGCTGTGCTGTATATTGGAAAAACAGAGCAGCGTTTGAAGGACAGAGTTATGTGACATTTGAGGGATATTAAGCACAAGGATTTAAAGAATGTGCTGGCTGACCATGTATCTTATCCTGATCACAGCTTTATGTTTAAAACTTTAGGATGTATTGCTACAGACTCAAGGGGCGGAGATGTAAAGAATCGCACTGAAATACGCAAAGTGAGTTGGATAGTATACTTAAGGGCTGATTGCCCCACAGGCCTAAATACAATGGTTCTACTCAAGCCAGTACTAAAGAACAGACGTCCTACTATAAGCTGAGTAAAGGAGGCTTGTCATTCCTACAAAATTATGATTAGTTGCTATGGTTTTAGATTGGTTAATGAGTAGTCGTTGCCTACAAAATGTGGACATGATTTGTTATTTAACTTTAGTTGGAGAGCTATGGAGAATATGATCTGAAGAAGGCTGAATAGCTGATAGCGCTAATCGTTTAGAGTGCTCTTTCATTGGAAGTATTTTATGTTTTGTCTCTTATTTTTAAAATAAAGTTTTTAGCTGTGGTGGTTCACCAGGAAGTTTTATCTACATTAATTTTGTTTTGTCTGGTGCACCTTTGGCAGTTTCTAGTTTCTCTTTACACAATGTCTAAAACTAGGGACGTTTCTGTATTGTCTTGGAAGTGTTATATTGTTTTATGACATCCATTATTTGCCAAAGATACGAGGAAAAGCCCTTGTCAATGTATTTTTACAGGCAGATACTAAATGCTACCAGCTGCCATCAGTGGTTGTTTTGGGCCTGGGGACTATAAGTCAAATGACAAGAAATGATGTCATTCTGCAAGTTATCCCAGCAGTAATATTTGAGATATTAATTTAAGAACTCAGAGAGACACAGCATTCTGTATTCTGTCTTGGACCTGACAAGAAGATCAATTCACCATAGATTTTCCTTGCTCTATAGTAAGCAAGTTTTTAGGTTATAGTAATTCTCTTGGATATAGTCAGGAATACAGCAAAGCTTAGCTTAGATATTTTTCTTTATTTGAGACTGTCATACAATGGTGTTTTAAATATTTCCTGTGATTTTGATACATTCAGTATTGTCTTGTTCTAATTGTTAAATATATTTAAACGTTTCACTGTGGCTGATCTGTGTAGAGATACTTAAGTTCTGAGAGCAATTGCATATTTATTTGGAAACACTGTGGGCCATTCCTAATAGCCTTGCTCTTTGTCAAACTACCATTTGTATTAATAGTAACATTACACAGTAAGATTGAAACCCTTTGTTAAGGGCCTTAAAGTAGCTGATAAAGAGCTGGCTGCTGGCAGTGATACCTGCATTATAGTCTGGGCAAAAGGGAGCATAGCTAGTAAATCTGTGCCAGCCTTTCCCAGCTGTGTGTGTATAAATCAGACCTCAAAGTGTGTGTGTGTGTGTGTGTGTGTGTGTGTGTGTGTGTGTGTGTGTGTGTGTGTGTGTGTGTGTGTGTCAGCTACGTGGGCAAGAACACAAAGCACAGGTTGGACAGTAAGGATGCTGGAGGTTGTCACTTAGCCACTCAGCTGAGAACTCAACTCTACAGCTGTGCCAGTGGGGAGTCTTACTGGGGATCTGGAGGAAGAGGAAGAAACCAGCCCAGGACTGACTGTGGTCTCTGTGTGCTCTTAAGGGAAATTGCACTTGATGCAGAGAGCTGCATCTGGTAAAACTGCGTGTGTGTACCTTGTCATCCTCCCAGTGTACTTTCCCCACTGGTGCCAGTGGTGAGGATTGAGGTTCCTTGATTACTGGTCCAGTGGTAAGATGTCACATTTATTGGTGGCAGTAGTGGGATCACCACATTACATATTGGGAGATTCAGTGCTGCAGATATTGAATTCCTGTAGCCTGTAAACAATGGTCGCTAAAGAAGGTGTTTGTACTCTCAAGCAGCCATATAGTGAACATTCAGAGTTTCATATCAAAATAGTTTTATTTATTTTGCGTTAGCTTAGTTAATCCGGGAGAGCAGGCAAGGATGTCAGCAGAGGAGTATAGCAAGCTGACAAGGAGTCAGTTGGCTGAGATGTGCTAAGCCAAAGGACTGGTGCATGCCAACCAGACTGAAGAGGAAATGATTGCAGCCTTAGTCACCGCTGCATCACAGACCAGCAACCAGGAAGGCAGAAACTGGCCTTGGGGGTGTACAACTCTCAGAAAATGGACAGTTCAACTTTGCCTCAGAGGACTTAAAAATCCATCTGGAGTTAGAGACTTGAACTGGAGGCCAAACATTTGGAAATAGAATCAGCAGAGAGACTATGGCAGGAGAAACAAATGGAATTAGAAGCATCAGAGAGATAGACATCTGGAAGCTGAAGAAAATGAGAGGCAGAGACAACATGAAAAGGATATCATTACTCTTCACTAGGGTCATGGATGCAATGAGGAAGGGAATAATCGAACCCCAGAAGCAATAAAGGTCTGTAAATTTCTTCCACAATTTACAGAGGGTGATACTTGTGACAGCCTTTCAAACATATGGATAAAACTATGTAAGCAGTATAATGCTGACCAAGGGCTCTGGGTATGGTTCCTGACCCCCTTACTCTATGGTAAAGCTGTAACTGCTATTTCCAAATTGTCGGATACTGATTGCTTAAATTATAACACTGCTAAAAATTGCTTATAACACCTGAAGCTTATAGAAAAAAGTTTTGTGAGCATAGGCACAAGGCAGATGAAGGTGTGTGTGAATATATTGCTGAGTTAAGCACTTATTTTCATAGATGGGTGAGTGGGCGTCAGGTCACTATTTCTGAAGGGCTGGCAGACCTTTTGGTGAGGGAATAAGCCCTTAGCACTTTGCCGGAGGACAAGAGAACTTGGTTAGCAGACAGGGAATGTAACACCGCAGATGAGTTGGAAAAAAATGGAGACCTATACCTAGCAAGCAGGGCATCACTGCACTGCAAAGGGATATCCGGTGCTGCTCATGGGTCTAATGGAATCCATGGTGAGCAGCCTAAACTGTCCCAACAGAGTCCGCCAGTAGCAGGGGAAGCCACTAGTTCAGGAACATGGCCAGGACCAAGGGTTAAATGCTTTAAATGCAACCAGTAATAACAGAATGCCAACAGTAAGTTGTCTGGAGACCACAAGGATACCAAACTACCATGACAGGTTATACATTATCTTAGTAGATGGAAAACTGGCCACTGTAAGAAAGACACAGCCTCTGACCTAACTACTGTGAAGTCTGCAGTGTTAAAGAGGAGCACTACTTGCTTGGGCAGTCTACTCCATTCAGAGCTTTAGGAGGGACCCCATTCCAAACATCTTTGGCTAGGGTTCACCTTGACTGGGAGGGTGGGAAAGGAAGCAAGCAAGTAGGTCTGTTTGAGGATATCCCTGCAGATGTTCTGATAGGGAATGATTCTGATAATGCAGTACCTTGAGTGCATGCAGTTACATGCAGTCAGGTTTGGAGACAAGCATGTGGGTCTGGTAGCCTGGGGGGGGGGCCCAGACAGACTGCACACTTGAAGCCAGGACTGGTGTGGTGCTACTTCAGGGTGGGAGCTACCTTGCAGCAGTGAGACTAAAGGGGAGCCACAGCTGCTTGTGGGTACTGATGTTCCCTTGAACAGAGTGACTGCACAGGCAGAGGCGAGTAGTAGCTCCCATGCTGACAGTAAAGCAATGCTGTCAGATAATACCAGACGTCCTGTGGAGAAAGAGCTGGGAAGGGTTACAAAAACAGAGTTGAGACAGACTCTGTTCTCAGACCCTACATTACAAGGCCTGAGAGAGGTTGCTAGTGAGGCACCTGATTCTCAAGGAAAGGGGGAATCTGTATACAGGGACAAAGGGTTACTATATAGAGAGTGGCCCCCTAAAGAAGGGCTAGAGGGTAAGAGAATACAGCAGTTGGTAGTGCCTAGAGCTTATCATCTGGCACTTTTAGCCATAGCTCATGACATTCCATTTGGAGGTCATATGGGCATAAAAGGTACAAACTTTTACTGGCCTGGGATTTCCATAGATGTAATAAGGTACTGCAGGACCTGTGAGCAGTGCCAAAATGTAGGCAAGGCAGGAGACAAGGTCAAAGCTCATTTGATGCCTTTACCTGTGACTAAGGAGCCATTTCAGAAGGTAGCTATGGATATTGTGGGGCCTCTGAGTACCCAAAGTTCCACAGGGAAGAAGTATATCCTAGTGGTAGTAGATTATGCTACCAGATACCCTGAGGTGGTGGCTCTGTCCTCCATCAAGAAAGAGAAGGTGGTAAATGCTTTGTTAGAGATTTTCAACAGGGTAAGTTTCCCAAAAGAAATACTGACTGACAGAAATACCAACCTTCATGCCACAACTGCTGGCTTGTCTGTGGAAGCACTGTGGGGTGAAGCACCTAAAGACCATCCTCTACCATCCCCAGACTACTGGTCTGGTGTAGAAGTCAAACTCTACTCTAAAGACCATGCTACTGGCATTTGCAGACCAGTTTAAGAGGGAGTAGGACAAATATGTGCCACATCTGTTTGCTTACAGAGAGGTGCCCCAGGAATCCACAGGTTTTTCACCCTTTGAGTTGCTGTATGGGCATAGGGTGAGGGGACCTCTAGATCTGATTCATGATGAGTGGGAGGGTGAGTGTGAATCCCACAAGGAGTCTGTTGTGGCCTATGTCCTAAATCTCAGGACAAGGCTCAGGGAACTCGTGGGGGGTGGCACAGGCGAACCCAGCATAAGCACAATAGCAGAAAAAGGTCTGGTATGACAGGAATGCTCAAGCTAGAGAGTATGCTGTGGGACAGCAGGTTATGGTTCACATTCCTGTCAGACATAAATTGCAAACAGCGTGGGAGGGACCCTTCAAAGTGCTAGGCAGGAGGACAAACTGTACCATGTTAGCATCATGAAACCTTACCATGCTAGACAGATCCTTGTGCTAGGTATTTACAGTAGAAGGTAGGTGGAGTCTGAGGGGGGTCTGTGGCTACAGGGAACTGGCCAGCAAAATCCCAAATTACTATGGTGGAGCATGGTGTTGCAGACATATGATACGACAGTGCAGCACTGCAGCAGGGTTAGCAATGCCAATCTCAAGGCGGGGAATGGGGGTAAGGTATTCCCAAATAGGCTCATCCCTCTCAAGCAATGCTTCTCAAGGGTTACTTGAAAAACTATTTTGAGTCTTCGGGGGGGGGGGGTGATAGTACCAACACAGCTATCTGGGATTTTGTAAATAATTATATGTCATTTCTGAATATCAACATGATGTATACAAGATGCTTGTGTTACAAATGTATTAGAACTGTATGCCGTGTATATCAAACTGCTTGAAGGTATTTGCAAAGTGTTGTTTGAAATGTAACCACAGTGTACCCTACTGGAATAGAACAGAAATGTACATGCACTATTGTAACAGTTTAAATGTATATATTTTAACAGTGGAAACTGGAATACAGGAGATTAACTTCAGTCTAGCAAACTTCAGAAAAAATAGCTAAAATTAAATTACTTTATGGCTAGGCCATAAAAGATATCTTTCAGTTTCAATGCAGCAAGGAGACACAATGTCTAAAACTAGGGAGCTTTCTGTATTGCCTTAGAAGTGTTTTATTGTTTTATGACTTCCAGCATTTGCTAAATATCTGAGGAAAAGCCATCGTCTATGTATTTTTACAGGTAGATGATAAATGTTACCAGCTGCCATGAATGGTTGTTTTGGGCCTGGGGACGAGAAGTCAGATGATGAGAAATGATGTCATTCTGCAACCTATCCCAGCAGTAACATTTGAGACATTAATCTGAGAACTCTCTGAGAGACGCACAGCATTCTGCCTTCAACGTGACATTCACCATACACTTGCCTTGCTCTGTAGTAAATTAGTTCTCAAGTTATAGTGATTCTCTTAAATATAGTCAGGAATATAGCAAAGCTTAGCTTAGATATTTTTATTTATTTTAGACTGCCCTGCAATGTTGTTTTAAATACTTCCTGTGATTTTGAATTCTGATGTCACTGCAAATGCATACTTAGTACTGTCTTGTTCTATTATTTATTATTAAACACAGTTAAACCTTTCATTGTGGCTGATCTGTGTAGAGATATTTACGTTCCGAGTACTTGCATATTTATTTGGTGACATTGTGGGCCACTCCCAATAGCCTTGCTCTTGGTCAAACTATCATTTGTATTAATAGTAAGACTACACAGTAAGACTGGATACCCTTTGTAAAAGCCTTAAAGTTGCTGATAAGGAGTTGGCTCCTGGCAGTGATAACTACCTTATAATCAGGGCAAAAGGAGGCATAGCTTGTAAACCTGTGCCAGCCTTTCCCAGGTGTGTTTGTATAAATCAAACCTCAAAGAGTGTGTGTGTCAGCTACTTGGGCAGGAACATGTAGCACTGGTTGGACTGCTGGAGGTCTTGGCTTCGCCACTCAGCTGCGATCTCAACTTTCTAGCTGTACCAGTGGGGAGTCTTATTGGGGATCTGGAGAAAGAGGGAGAAGCCATCCACAGACTGACTGTGGTCTCTGTGTGCTCTTAAGGGAAATTGCACTTGATGCAGAGAGTTGCATCTGGCAATACTGTGTGTGTACGTTGTCATCCTCCCAATGTATGTCCCCTACTGGTGTCAGTGGTGAGGACTGAAGCTCCTTGATTACTGGTCCAGTGGTGGCTCATCACAGATGCAATGATACTTAGAGCCTTTAGTAGTGTAAGGTCAAGCAGGTCAGTGAGTGAGTAGATGTATAACTTCTACATACTGTAACTGATACACAGATAAACAGGTCAGTATACTGCTAAATATAATTTAGTGGAAATAACATTTATGTATATTTGTTACCATGCATAATGACATAATAGTGTTTGAACCAAACACTAACTAAGAAATGAAAATGCTCTGTGTACATCTATTTTTCTACCTAAATAAAAGGTGCAATATTCATTCACTCTTGACCAAAAACATAGAGCCAGATTCCAGGAGACTTGTTCTCAGTATAAGTGACTCACTACAGTGTAAGCCTGCCCAGAATATGAAAGACTTGTTCTCAGTGTAAGTAACTTACCTTGGTGTAAGGCCCATCTATAAAACAGGTCAGATTCCAAAAGACTTGTCCCAGTGTAAGTGGTTTACTAGAGTGAAAGTTTAATGTGAAGATTAGTACCAAAAGGCACAGTTCATTTTAATGATCTATATGACAAAACAAGGAACTTTTAAAGCTTGTGTTCTAAAGTAATGCCTTCTAAGCATCATGGTGAGTCCTTCACTTTGTACAAACAATCTGGCCAAAGCCTTAATAACTTTCATAAGAAGAGCAGGTGGCCAAGTATCAATTTTGAGGAAAGACTTGCTATGGCTCTAGAAGTCTATTTTCCCCATATAAATGCATTTGTGATTTGTGAAGGATCCAGACATTGAGCAGAAACTAAGGCATTCGTAAAGTACAAATCAGGAATAAACTCCATGCAGGGAAGGTTCCTGAATTGTGCGGCTGTTGCCCACTGGCAACAGTGGTTCTGTTCTTCTCTTTCAGCAAAGTATGGTTCTGTTCTTCTCTTTCAGCAAAGTATTCTCTAATTGCTGTGAATGAAGCCAGCAGGATGCACTTAAATATTTTAATGATCTAACCAACTTGGTAGATTAAAATGTAAAAACATACATTTTACCTGCTTTTAACACAGTGACAAGGTAGCCTTCTTCTTACAGTAGGAACTGCTACGTGTGTGTCTGCCAACTTAAATGACCCATTATACTATGCCTCTGTGCTTACTCTGAACGGGATCAGGTTCAAGTACAACTGTGCAGCACTGCTTGGTTGAAACTAGTAATATACTGCTTGCCCCTTTAGTCCCTTCCAGCGTTTTGTTTTGAATCATTTTGCCACTCTCAGTTTTTTTAGTTGGATTTCTGTGTGTGTTGTATCCTGCAATCCTACTGAAAGTGAAAGGGACTGTATTATTCAGCACGCAAACTGTACATTAATTAGGTGTACAGATGTTTGGCCAGATGTGCCTACTTTGTAAGAGCCTTTATCTGCAGATTGAGCTGTATGGCAGAGTTGCCTGTGCCACCAGGACATACCTCTCTAGCATCCCAAACTGCATGGGAGTACTCTGTTTTACTTAAAAAAGACTTCTGCAGCCCCAATCTCACCTGCTTGCAATCCCACTAAACAGCTCTGTACTGGCTGTACATGGTATGACCAATCTGAGTACAGCTTTCCTTTAAACAATATGCTTGCTATGTTGAATGAAGTTACTACCTATACTGAGTGTGGTAGATCTGATGTTCTTAAAATTATTAATGTCAATGCATATGTACATAATCGTTTAAGGGAAGGTGTCATTGATAGGGAGGAGTTTGAACATTTTATGGTTGAAAATCCTTTAATACCTGTAATATATGGGCTTCTGAAAGTGCACAAATGTCTAGAGAATCCACCTATGTGGCCAATAGTTTCTGACAGGGGGTGGATAACAGAACCCCCTACCCATTTATGTTGAGAAACAATTTTGTCCAGTTGTTGACAAGGTAGATACTATCCTTAGAGACACAAAACATTTTTGGGTGGGTTATCTGAATGGTCAGACACTAATAAAGTTGACAAGTATTTAGTCACTATGGATGTTGTATCCCTATTTACCATCATTCCCAATGATGTAGGCATTTGGCTGTGTGAGGTTTTCTTGAGCAAAAACTCTGAATATACAGCCAGTCAAGTGTATTTGACATTTTTTTTACTTGACATCATCCTTACTAGTAATGCCTTTACTTTTGCTGACAAGTACTATTATTCAAAAGGAAGGTGCTGCAATGGGCACCATGTGTGCAAATAGCTACTCGAACATGGTGCTCACACCGTGGGAATCAGAGTATGGTTTGATGTGAAGAATGTACAGTTAAGGTTCTATTTTACACTATGATCATTTTGTGGATGATCTTTTCTTAATCTGGTCTGGATCTACAGACTCCTTACACGAGTTTGTGGACTATTTTATTTATTATTTTATTTTACATTTTTTGACCGGGCTAGTCCAGTTGGATATATGTCCATTTTCAGTGGAGGCCCGGGGAGAAAAGCTCCATTGGTTAAAAACAAGATTAGAGAATACAAATACATAACAAATAAAAGCATTAAGCATACAAGATATAAGATTTTAGTAAAAGTAATACACATGTAGGAGTAAAAAATCCATAACTAGATCATAAATTCACTTGGAAAGTTTTTTTTTTTTTTTTTATAATTATTATATATGAGATTAGTTATATCTACAAAGATATGATGTCAAATGAAGTCAGTCAGGATACTGTAGTAGAGAAGGAAGTATTGAGGTAGAGGAAAGGAAGAAGGAAGGTTAGTCAGGGATGGTACAGGAGCAAAGCCAGTGTTGATTGAGATGAATTTCAAGTTGTTTTTTAAAGAGTGGAAGTGTCGGCAAAGAGGAGATATTTGATGGAAGGTTGTTCCATATTTTGCCAACTGAGTTGGAAAAAAGGCTATAACCTGCAGAATTAATGGGTTTGGTAGTATTAACTAGTAGTTTGTCTGAAGAATGAAGTTGTTTTAGGTTGTTGTAGGGAGTCAAGAGATTACTGAGTATAGGTGTTTTAGATGGTTGATATAGAATTTTGTGAGCTATTAAGAGCTGTTGATAGCTGAGTTTGTTTGGACGTTCAAGCCAGTCTAGTTCCTTTAAGTTTAGACAGTGATGAGTTCTAAACTGGGATCCTGTAGCAAATCGAGCAATATTATGGTAAGATGTAGCTAGTTTCTTAAGGTTACATTTAGAGAGATTAGTGAAAATAGGGGAAGCATATAGAAGGGTAGAAATAAAGTGAGATTGTGCTAAGGTGGTCCGGGCTTCAGGTGTAAGGAAGGGTTTGATTCTGTACAGGGATCCAATCTTTTTATTAACTACTTTTATTGTGTTGTTGATGTGACAATCATAGCTAAGATTATTGTCAATAGTAACACCTAGCAATTTTGTTGAAGAATCAGGGTGAATTTGAGTATTATCAGTAGAAGTAATAGAGAAGTTTAGAGAAGTAGATTTACGGGTAGGTGAAAATAGTAACAATTTAGTTTTCTTAGGGTTAAGGAGTAGACAGCGGTCAGAGAACCACTGTTCAACAGTGGAAAAGGCTTTTTGAGTAAGAGATTGAAGTTCAGTTTGAGAGGAAGCAGTGCAAATTATAGTGGAATCATCTGCATATTCTATGCAGGTACTGTTAGGGATAGCTGATTGGAGGTCATTAATAAATATAGAAAATAGAAGTGGGCCTAGGATAGACCCTTGAGGAACTCCTAATGAGTTAGGAAGGAGAGAAGATAGTGAACTTTTCCAGAGTACTGCCTGATGACGGTTTTCTAGATAAGAAGTAAACCAAGTTAAGGAGGAGGGATCTAGTGCAAGAGATTTTAGTATGTGCAGAAGGAGTTTATGATTGACCATGTCAAAGGCTTTTGATAGGTCTAAGAATAGAGAAGAAGTAAGTTTATTATTGTTGCGGTTATAGTTGATGGTGTTGGTAAAGGAGAGTAATGCTGTGGTAGTACTGTGTGAAGGTCTAAATCCATGTTGAGTATTAGCAAGTAGTTTATTATGGAGGAGGTGGTTGAGTAATTCTTTATGGATACATTTTTCCATAATTTTGGCTAAGGGAGATACGATTGCGATGGGACGAAAGTTAGAGAAGTCAGTAGACTTGCCTCCTTTGTGTAAGGGAATGATGTAGGATATCTTCCAGATAGAAGGGAAAATACCTTCCTTTATAGATCTATTTATTAGAATAGAAACTGGGTAAGCAATTGCTTTAGCTCCTATTTGTAGGAATTCTGCAGGAAGCTTGTCTGCAGATGGGGAGGTAGGTTTAAGTTTTTGGATTAGAGATTGAATATAGGAGGTAGATACAGGTTGTAGGTGAAGGGGAGGAAAAGTGGTTTTTAAAGTAGGTGAGAGTAGTTTAGAAATGTCAGGAGACAGGTGGCTTGCTAGAGTTTGTATGGTATTGGTGAAGAAAGAATTGAAGTCATTGGCTATTTGTGTGGGGTTGTCAGGGTCAGAATCTTGAGGATTGGGAGTAATTCCGTGGCCTGGGGTTAGAAGATTATTTATACTGCTCCAAAATTTTTTAGGTTCCTTCTTGGTGGTTTTCTGTAATTGCAAGTAATATTTCTTTTTATCTGTCAGAATGGCTTTTTTTGTGCTGTTTCTTAGCTCCCTAAAGTTTTGGTGGTCAGTTTGGTTTTTAGTAGATCGCCATTTATCCCAGGATTTATTTCTAAGAATGATCTTTTGCTTAGTATTCTTGGTTAGCCAAGGCGCTGTTTTAGTTTTAGTTCTAATGGTACGACTTGGGGCGTGGTGGTCTAGGATAGATAGGAATGATGAGTTGAAGTATTCCACTGCTTCATTCAGTAGGAGATGTTTTAGTGGGGCCCAATTACATTGTGAAAGTTCAGCTTGAAACTGAGCAGGGTTAAAATGTTTTTTGGTACGTAGAGTTTTGAAAGTGGTAGGTAAGGTTAGGTTAGTTTTGTATCTAATGATATAGGTTAGACAGTGATCACTAAGGTCATCAGGAAGGATGCCTGCTTGGTAGGTTTGAAGGGGTGTATTAGTAAGGATCCAGTCTAAGGTGGTTTGCGTATTGTTTGTTTTATTGGTTCTGGTTGGACTATTAATGAGTTGTTTAAAGCCATAAACGTTAATATGGGACGTGGGGTTAGTAATGTTACAAGAGTGCCAATCTATGTTAAAGTCTCCTAAGACTAGTGTTTCTTGAGGAAGTTTGGTAGAGAGTTGGTTAAGGATATGTTCAAGAGTGTTGATATTATTTCCTGGAGGGAGATATGCACAAATGAGGTTTATGGATTTAGTTGTATTAACTAGAAGTTTAGAGCTGATTACTTCAACATTATTGTCTTGGGTAAGAGACAGGTCTAAAGTAATAATTTGGAGTTTAGTTTTATACAGAATTGCTACCCCTCCTCCCTTTTTGGCAGTGCGATCGAGTCTAATAATGTTATACCCAGGTGTTTGCAGAATACAACTAAGTTTCTACAATTTACTGTTAAATATTTTGCTCATCTGATAGATTTTTTTGGATGTTTATATTACTAGATTCCCCCACTGGTATTGATACATTGCTCCACAAGAAACCTTGTAAAAGGATCAATATGCTACATGCTGATGGCATGCAACTGAAGTACCAGAAGTGAAATGTTATAACAGATCAATTTTTTTAGAAGTGCTAGATTACATACTAAGGATAGTGAGATGTATGCTTCTTTTGACCTTCTAACCAATGAGTTTCATCAGAGAGGTTACTCAGTCTGATATATCTCAAGCACAAGATGAGGTTTTGTCCTGTATACAGACCAGAGCTAGACCATATTTCTCAAGGAAGGATAGTGATACTTTGGAGAATAACAATGTTGTGGGTGGTCAGTTAAGAATGTGTTTGACATATTTTAATAATGTTCACTCTGTATGTGACATCATTAGGAAGGACAGGTGGCTGGTTATGTCAGATAAGTGTAAGGATGTCCTTGGTGAGGAGCGAGGCTTCTCCTTTAAGAGATCGAATTAGAGAGCACCTCTATAGTATCAACAAAGGTGATGTTAGGAAAACACGTAGTAAATGTAGGAAGAATGCATGTGTTCAAATTTCTGGTCCTTGAATTGTACTATGCTACTACAAGAGGAGGTGATACAAAAAGTTGCATGGTATGCCTAGAGACTAAATGGATAATGTTATTACAACCAACTAGGGGTAGAGGACCGAATCAGCATATCCCGTTACGACCTGCTTTGAAGTCACTGGGTCTGAGGCAGTAATTCTATATTGTTTAAATGTGTCTATTCATGTCTTTAATAAGATCTGATGAAGCACTCACTGCAGGTGCTCTCATCTCTTTTGTTTCATTTTATGTTTTATTTATTTATTGTTTGCTTATTAAAGACGTTTTATATTGGTGCCCCTTTGCTGGGTTCTTTATTTACATATTTGCTTAATGGTTAACTTCTAATAGAACCAGGTTTTTCCTCCCGGTTTGGTTTGTATTTTATTCATTTGTTTGTTTCTTCTGACAGTATACGTTTCCAAGATTCCAAGAAGAGAAAAAATATAATTCTTTATTGATGTGCATTACACTGTGTTACTGTATTAATGCAAAGGCTGTGAAAAACGATCATTTAAAAAAATATATTGCTAATGCTGATGCTTGTACTGTTTTATTAGCATTTACCACTGTCAAGACGATTACATTTGTTTGGTTTATTTATTGAAATTGATTTTTCATAAAATGTCTGGAATTGTTGGAGTAAAATTCAAGTGTCAGAATGGATTTTTTCTAGTAGAATTAATTCAGATATTTATTCCTAAATAAGCAAGGCCAGATGATACATTTGGGTTCTGTGAGGTGTTCTATGGAACATTATGCTACGGCTACATGTTGCAAGTATACATATGAGACGGAGATCTCCACTTTGCTTTAAACAAAATATTATGGAATATTCCTTGCCTAGGAGAAGCAGTTTAAACAGTTTGGTACTACATTTTGTCCCTGCTTTAAGTGCAAGTTCTGTAATTAACACAGTGTTGTTTGTGTAAAGGAACAATACAGGTACAGAACTAGAACATTCTTAAAATGTAACTGATCTGGCACTAGGTAATGATTTTATTATTTTACTGACAGTTTACAGTGTGTAAACTATGATTGAAAAGAATATTCCAGAAAGTGCTATGTAAGCTTTGTTTTATGTACTTAAGTTAAACTTTGTAGTCTGCTATGTTAGATATGCTTTTGTGTAATCTTAGTAACTGCCAGTACTATTCTGGAACAATAAAGCCTCTTTCTACCAAATGCTTTTATACATCAGTGGATTTACTGATGATGGAACTCTTAACAGGAATGTGAGGATACATGTAGGCTGCTAGAAATATGACAAATTGAAGTATACATATGAATATGGACATTCTATAATAATTATATGTCCCTGATTTTAAGGTCCTTTGTCGCTTATTTGGAGATTGAGATGAATACACCAAGGACTAAAGTGCATGCAACCCACTTTCTTCTTTGCAACCAAAAAGTGACTAGAATGATTTTTTTCCCTTGACTTTGGGATGGGGACTGGAATTGGAATCGGTGCAAAAGGAAGAAAGGTCAACAGAGAATCTCACTCGCATGGGCTGGAGAACAAGTCTACCACCATCATTACCTTGCCAGGTTGCACCAAACTAATTGTCCCAAGTGATAAGCAAGTCACTCTCTGGAATGATTCCCTTTTGGGACTCAACACAAAAACATCTCTCTGAAACTACAGCTCCAGGACAAGACTGCAGGAGTAGCTCACAGAATTAAACAGCAAAGTTACTTCCCTGGGTACAAACACCACACAAGTTTATGTCTACTGAAAACAGCCACAATTTCTCTGCACGGAGACATGACCACATACTCGTCTGTCTGCTCAGATATGACAGAGACTGGTTACCTGAAAAAAAAATCTGGAAACAGATTTGTGTGGCAAATGAAATGGGCCCCCCATACCATTAGTTAAGCATCCTTCAACAGTATCAATAAAGGTTTCAACAGCAGGAATGGGAGGTGCAGCCAGAGTTTAATGGTAAATTCCTGCCACTCCAGAGTCCAATGACAGAGGTCTGACACTAGGAGATCCATAAGCAGTGAAGCAGTGAAGTGACATTCTGACCCCATATCTAAAACTGAGAAAAGGGTTTATGGATGTGGGTGATGGCAATACCCCAAAAAGTACCCCTTAGCATGGGAACAAAAAACCTACCTTCTTCAAGCTTCTATCATCTAGTAATATGGAGGACTAGCATGGGCTTAAAAAAGAAGTTATGTACTCACCATAAGACTCCATCAATGTTGTCTATTTTCATTCTTCCTCAACAATTGGGTTTGGATCTGACTCAGATGTTACTATAGCTCGTGGTAACCAAAAAGCTCTCAAGCTCCTCCTTTACCCATAATGCACCAACCCCTAACATACCTCAGATCGTGTTTGCTAGATTAGAATAAGTAAGAAATATTACTATAGTTTTCTTGTTGTAGAAACCCATTATCTGGAGCTCAACGGAAGGAAAAGAGGTGTTCTTCCAGAAATAATTTTTTAAATGGTTGGGGGTTAAACTGTAGAAATGGTGCAGCTTAATTAGTATAAGCCAAGAACCACGCAAAAAAAATGCCACTGAGGATCCAAAATGGCAAAATCAAAGGATTTTAATGGAGACTGGAAGAGATGGCTGTGCAAGAGCTTATCTGGTAACTTAGATTATGTGCTACTCTCCCCCCAGGGCTTAACAAATATGTTTCCATAGCGACAGTTTTGAATATGAAAGCTGAAAAATTATAACTAATTTTATTTATCTGCATTTTTTAAGTAAAGTATGTCTTATTCACCGAGTAATAAATAGACTTGCAATGCTATATGTACATGTGTATTTACCATTCTGTATCTTTAAAAATTTTAAAAGATGATTCAAAGTTTTTAATTATCCAATGGAAATGCTGGAAGCATAGTATAAAATAATTGATGGCTAATTTCATGGTTATTCTGATAAAGTCTCCTTAGAGAGATGAGAGTGCTCAATCTTATTATTAAAATCCTTGATATTACCATTTTAGATCCTCAGTGGAGTTTTTTGCATGGTAAATGGTTGGGGGGTTGGTGGGAAGGGAGTTGAGAAAGAAAGAAAATGGACAACACAGATGGAACTTTATGGTGAGTACATGACTTCTTTATCTCATTTTGTCAATTTTCATTCACTCCTCAACAGCTGAGACAATGTCTTCAGCTACCTGAAATCCAGGGTGGACTAAGGAAGGATATTCCTGAGCACGGTTGAGCCAAAGGCTGCTCTTCCCCTTGAGACCAGATCGAGTTTGTAATCAGTAATAAAGATATGAGAATTAGCCTAAGTTGCAGCTGCACATGTCGTTCATGGAATGCCTAGATAAAAATACTGACAAAGTTGCCATGGATCTAGTTGAGTGGGCTTCAAAGGTTTTGTTAATAAGATACACAATTTATTTTCAACAAAATATATATAGCCGGTGAGCTATCTTGCCAAAGTTACCTTTGTAACTGATTTACCTAATTTGGAATTTGCAAAGGAGACAAACAGTTGATCAGATTTTCTAACTTCTTTTGCTATATGCAAGTAAATTCAACAGTCTATGAACATCTAAACAAGTGCAGCATGTATTCTCCTTTGTTTTCAAAATCTGAAAAGACAGGCAGATTAATGGACTGGCTGATGTTGGATGCTGACATCACCTTAGGAAGGAAAGACAGGATGGTTTGCAACGTTACTCTATCCCTATGAAAAATCATGTAGGGAAGTTTAGAGGAGAATGTTTGAAGTTCAAAAATTCTTCTAGCAGAGGTAATGGCCATTAGAAAGATAGTTTTCCAGGTCAGAAATGTAAGACTACATTTTGCTGCTAGTTCAAAGGGGGAATGAATCAAGGCCTGCAGTACTAAAATTCAAGTCCCAGTAGTGGAGTAGGGTCTTTATAAGGTGGTCTCAACAGAAGACTGCCTCTCAAGAAGGCCTTGCAAAACTTAGATGAAGCCAGGGAAGAATTCTCAAATCCAATATGAAAGTTAGAGATTGCTGCCAACTGAACTCTAAAGAGTTAGCTCCTTCATTGAAAATTGGTGCCAAAATTTCAATGACACTGTACAGGGGCTGAAAAAGGGTCAATATGTTTGATGCACCCAAAAAACAAACCTCTGCCATTTACTTCTGTAAAGGTTCCTCGTAGAAGCTTTATGGGAAGATAAAAGTATATGACAGACATGGGAAGAGAGCATACATAGATTGTCTGGTTATTAACAGAAGTGGAGAAACCACGCTGTCAGCTTCAGGTTTGAGATGTCTGGGTGAATCATGCCTGTCAGTTGAGACAGGAGGTCTGGAATTGGATATAGAATCCAGGGTGGGTATAGTAGATGAGGCCAAAGAAAGGGGAACCAAATCTGTCAAGGCCAGTAAGATGCAATGAAGATAACTTTGCTGTTCAACCTGGCAGCTTTCTGCAGAAATTTGGGGATCAAGGGAGTCAGGGGATAAGCACTGAGGACACCGGGGGGCCAATCGTGGAGCAAACCTTCCCTGGGTGATTTCCCCAGTGGGGGGATCAGGGCAAAGAAGCTGCTGCACTTGTTATTTAATGGAGAAGTAAAAAGACTGCAGCAAGGCTGGCTCCATTGATGGAAAATCATTTCTGCCACTATTTTGTTGAGGGACCACTTGTGAGGTACTAGAATGGACCTGCTCAGCATGACGGCTATCATGTTGGACTTCCCTGGAATGTGCATTGCTATCAAAAAATGGCTGGAAGAGATCACCCATTGCCACACTCTTATGGCTTCTCAGCACAAGGGGTAACACCTGTCTCCTCCTCGTTTATGTACCAGACTACTGACATGTCCATCTGAATCTCATTTGTCCCTGAAGGGAGCGAGTCTTGAAATGCTTGCAATGCTAACAGCATTGCTCTCATTTCTAGGACTCTAATATGCATGCTGGCCTCTTCGGGGGACCAAGTGCCTTGAACTGTTTTCCCCAGGAAGTGGCCCCCCACCCAATCTGGGATGGGTCAGTGGTCACTATGGCCTTGGGCTGAGGGAGAATGAAACAATAGCCACGAAGAACTTGATCTGATCAAATCCACCACCAAAGATACCTTTTGCATGCTTGACTGATTTTTATTTGGACTGACATGTTGATAAAGAATTGATCATTGAGTTGCTTGCATCCACTGAAAAATTCTCATGGAATCTTGCCAGACGAACTAAAACTATGGCTGCTGACACTGATCCTAGGGCTTGTAGAATCAATCGTGGTGAAATTGGTGTACTGTGAATTATCTTCTTGACCTGGAATCTGATGGTCTGTACTCTTGCAAGAGAAAGCGAAGCTGTTACTGATACCGTGCTGAAAACTGTTCCTATAAACTCCAGTATCTGAGAAGGTTCTGAAATTTGTTGTAATTTATGGTAATTCCCAGAAGGGAGCAAGTTTGGAGTACCTGATCTCTCGCTTTATGAGTAGATGCCTGGTTGGAGCGGTAATGAGCCAGTCATCTAGATACAGAAATACCCGGAATCCCTGCAGTCTCAAGGGAGCTGCTACCACTGCCATGCATTTGAACTCCCTGTGGACTATGGTGAGGCCAAAGGGCAGAGCTCTGAACTGGTAACGACTGGCTTCCAGCCAGGTGCACAAGCACCTTCTGGACTGTCTGTTCACATTTATGTGACAGTACACATCTTGAAGGTCTATTGAGCACATCCAGTTGTCCTTGCCCAAAAAGGGCAAAATGAACTGAACCATGACCAACCAAAACTTTGAGTGTGAAAATGATTTGTTCAAGTTGCTGAGATCCAAAATTGGTCTCCAGTCCCCTGTTTTCTTTGGCACTAAAAAGGCCTGAGTAAGTTCTGGATGCTATTTATAACCAAAAATACACCGAGGTACCACACAATAGCATCTTTAATAACACAAAAAAATAAATAAGAACAGTGGTGAGCGCTTCCGCAAAACTAATTGCTACAACAGACAAGGAAATAAAACACTCCATTGCTTATATACAGATGGAACCATTGACTCAAATCACTGATGTCATAGGTCAATTAAGGCATTAAAGCTATATAAAACTTATAAATGTAGAGAAGGCTACATATAGAGAAAACTGCATATAAAAGACACATATAAAATACTGCGTGTAAATTCATATAAAAACTGCATATAAAAACTGCATACAAAAACTATATACAAAACTATTGGTAAAAAACCTAAGTAATGTGCATAGATATAAACTCCATAAATACTGTAGCTATGAAAAACATAGATAAAAATAAAGGCTAAAAAGGCTAAAAATCTGGATCTAGTCATAAAACCTATCTACAATATGTATGTATAACTAAAAGTAGTCTATGTCTCTAAAATATGAATAAATATAAATATAAATATAAGTGTAGTGGGTGTATGAGGTGCCTAAAATTAAACATGTTTGAGGCGTCTTGCTTTCAAGAAAGGAACCAAGGAAGTAGAGCCATTAAGGCCTGGATATTTATCTGCATTCAATTTAATGATCCATCTCTGTTCACAGCTTTCAGTAAAATTTTCTATATCCCCTCCTCTAATGTTTTTGTGTATGTGCTGTAGCACAAAAAACTTAAAAGAATGTGAATTATCTGTATTAATAATATGCTGGGCGAGTGCATTAGTGGGTTTCTTATTTTTGACATCACGAAGATGTTCTAGAATTCTGTCTTTAAGAAATCTATTCATTTTACCCACATAAAACACCGGACATTTCTGACAAAAACAATAATAGACAACATCAGTGCTCTTGCAATCAGCATAAGTATTAAGCTGTAACTGAAAATGCTTGGTGGGGTGGACATAGGTATTTATACTGTAAATATAGGGGCAGGCACTGCATGACCTGCAAGGAAAAGTACCCTGACGTGAAGAAGGGATGGCTTTCTTAGGTACATCCTTGTTACATAACTGTTTCTTGAGTGACATATTGTTCTTGAAACTGAATAGTGGATCTTTACCTACAACACATATACTCTCCGGTTTGAATCCTTTATTACATCAAGTGTTATGGTATGTACGTTTTGTGGATGATGTTTTTATTTTATGGAATGGCAATGGTTTAGATTTTGCATCCTTTGTTGATTATCTGCATACCACCACTGACTTTTTAAAATCCACATACCGGCTATCTGCAGCTGAGATTGATTTAACTGCTTCAAGAGTAGAATCTTCCACAAACCAACTAGAAAGAACACATACCTACACAAAACTAGTATGCATCCCAGGCACATCCCGAGAAATGTATTAAAAGGGCAAGTTTATAGGACATTAAGATTACATGATGATGATGAGGATGCACTACTAGCATTAAATAATTTAAAATTTGAGTTTATAGCTAGAGGATACCAACCTGATGAAATTGATAAAACTATATCTGATGCATGGCATATGAGATCAACTAAATGTAGACCTTATTTTAACAACAACAAGGTAGTTCCATGTAATAATCCATCTAACATTAACTCTAGGCCACATAATAAATTTAGAGTAGTGTTACAGTTTGCGAGTGACGTCAACCAATATGCTGACGTCATTAAGAAACATTGGCACCTATTACAAGAGGTACCACAGTTGCAGGTTATCATCTGTAAAGATCCACTATTCAGTTTCAAGAACAATATGTCACTCAAGAAACAGTTATGTAACAAGGATGTACCCAAGAAAGCCATCCCTTCTTCATGTCAGGGCACTTTTCCTTGCAGGTCATGCAGTGCCTGCCCCTATATTTACAGTATAAATACCTATGTCCACCCCACCAAGCATTTTCAGTTACAGCTTAATACTTATGCTGACTGCAAGAGCACTGATGTTATCTATTATTGTTTTTGTCAGAAATGTCCGGTGTTTTATGTGGGTAAAACGAATAGATTTCTTAAAGACAGAATTCTAGAAAATCTTCGTGATGTCAAAAATAAGAAACCCACTAATGCACTTGCCCAGCATATTATTAATACAGATAATTCACATTCTTTTAAGTTTTTTGTGCTACAGCGCATACACAAAAACATTAGAGGAGGGGATATAGAAAATTTTACTGAAAGCTGTGAAGAGATGGATCATTAAACTGAATGCAGATAAATATCCAGGCCTTAATGGCTCTACTTCCTTGGTTCCTTTCTTGAAAGCAAGACGCCTCAAACATGTTTAATTTTAGGCACCTCATACACCCACTACACTTATATTTATATTTATTTTAGAGACATAGACTACTTTTAGTTATACATGCATATTGTAGATAGATTTTATGACTAGATCCAGATTTTTAGCCTTTTTAGCCTTTATTTTTATCTATGTTTTTCATAGTTACAGTAGTTATGGAGTTTACATCTACGCACATTACTTAGGTCTTTTACCAATAGTTTTGTATATAGTTTTTGTATGCAGTTTTTATATGCATTTACACGCAGTATTTTATATGTGTCTTTTATATGCAGTTTTCTCTATATGTAGCCTTCTCTACATTTATAAGTTTTATATAGCTTTAATGCCTTAATTGACCTATGACATCAGTGATTGAGTCAATGGTTCCATCTGTATATAAGCAATGGAGTGTTTTATTTTCTTGTCTGATGAAGCAATTAGTTTTGCGAAAGCGCTCACCACTGTTCTTATTTATTTGTTTGTGTTATTAAAGATGCTATTGTGTGGTACCTCGGTGTATTTTTGGTTATACATAGTTCTGGTTTTGTGCACCTGGGTTTTACCTGAAGCCGTTTCTCTCTTTATACAAGTTCCGGATGCCATCTGGTCTGGTAGGACCTCTTGGATGACTTTTTTTCTAGCAGCTTTTGTATTTCTAGTGCTGCTGTTTTCCTCCGATTGAGTTTGAATGTTGGGAAACTTGCATGAGGATAGAGGTGGAAGGGAAAAGGGAATTATATAACCTCTGGAAACAACCTTCTGCACCCATGAATCTTTTGATATCTAGCCAGGCTCTCTGCTGCTGAGATAAAAGCCTCCAGAGAGGGACAATCGAGCCTTCTTTCAGGAGTGTTGACAGGGTCCGTCAGAGAAAGAATCTCTAGACCCTTGGTTTTGTGGGTCCACCTCTGCCACATAGGCAGCATCTTAAATTTGAGTTCCCCCCTGCCTCTCGGGGAACTATTTTCACGTGGATCCTGGAAAGGACCTTGGAATTTTTTGAACCACATTTTTCATCCTCTTTGTTGGTTCCTAGAGAAGGTCCTTTGAGAGGTCAAAAAACGCACTCCCACAGCAGAGCGTGTCTTTCCATCTTTTTTGCACCTGGAGTGTATGTCCTTCCCTTTGGGGCAGAATAAGGAGGTTGTCAAAGGAGGCATTGACAAAAGAGGACTAGGAGGACTCCACAAAGCCACACAAGCGCTTCCAGTCATATCTCCTAATGGAAATGCCTTAACCAGCTGTCCTTGCAGTATCCACAGCTGCATGAGAGACCAGCCTCATGGATAAGTTTGAAATGGACTGTAGGTCAGCAACTATGAGGCCACAGAAGCCAGAGTCTCAGCAGAAATGGTCCCTGACAGAGATTTTGACAGTTCTTTGATCAACTCACTTTGCAATCTAATGAAATATGCCAGGTAGTTCAGTGAGCTAAGAGTGAGGGCCACTGAATCATAGACACACTTCCCAAACCTGTCCAAGGCCCTAGACTCCCCGTTAGTGGGTGCCATCATGGCCATAACATACACAGGTGCTCTCCTACTCAAACTTCCTTCCTGCAGGTTGTGCCAGAATTTGATCCGGTCTCTTGGGGATAGGTTCAACTGAGTCAGGCTCATTCCATGCCTGCTTAGACATCAAGTCAATGAACTTATCAGTGGGCAGAGTTACCCAGGAGGTAGACAGGCCAGATCCAAATGACTCCAGGAATACTGATTCCTTTGGAGAAGGATCGTCAGAGGACCAACCACCTCTCTGTTTAAGGATCTTTAGGATGTCTCCAAATGAGACGTCTTCAAGGTGGTGATCTTTGGGATCCTTCCCCTTTGTCGAAATTGGTGTCATCAGTAATAGATTCTTGTGGGAATCCAAGTGCCTCCTTTTGCACTTTTTCTTCCGAGGTACTTTTTCAGTGGGATGCGTTGGAGGAGACGGTGATACCCTACTGGGTAGCCTGGAGATTTTAGGCTGGCTGTCCTTGTGGAGTCGAATGTTGAGGTACAAGGTGCAGAAACGCATGAGATCTTGAATGGAGATATGATGGGGAAGAGGCCGTTTATCCTGCCAAAGCAAAGAAAACTCTCAACACCCCCTCAAAAGCAGAACATCCCAGGGAGATGGAAGTTGACCAAGTCAAGAAGCCACACTTCCACCCCATCTGCTCAGTCTACCCTGAAGGCATTCTACTCGAGGCGGAAGTCAGAGTCAAACTGTCCAATACACAAACTCCAAGGGGCAGAGACATCTTTAACAACTTCAGAGTCGACTCCAACACCTCGGATTGGGCAAGGATGTTACAACTCAGAGAGTCATCTGGCTCCAAACTCATCAGAGCCAGAGTGCTCACAGAAACTCTCTGAGGATAAAAACATCCTCAGATCTGACCCAGATGGTCTTGGCAAACCCAGATCCAATAACCATTCAGTGTCACAGCATGCACAAGTACCAAAAGAATGTGCACCTCTGACTGAGGAATCTTCCAAAAATCTTCCAAATGGTGACTAGCAGAAAGGATGAACCTATAGGCAGACCCATTATTTGGGTCTGCAATGTTAACCAGCCTGGTTACTGTCACACTCAGTACTTCCAAATCTGAATTCAAGAAGCTGCGTCAGACATGCATAGTTCTAAGAGGTGCGGAAAAAAAGAACCATTGGTAGTGCACTATCAACTACAACATTCCTGTAGTTTGAAAGGGATCACCAAATTATTTAAGTCCTACAGTTTAATGGGAGGAATCATAGCTATACCAGAAATCTTGACTTATCAAGCAAAGGATATGAACCTTGTTCACAGTTATGGACTCAGAGTTGCAATTATGACTGATAAGACAGGTGGCATGTGCACTTTTTGGCCATAGAGGTATGGAAACTCAAATGTCTTAAAAGATCCAGAATATCTCACTTTTAATGAATGCTCTGACAAAAACAGGAGCCATGCTTAAGTCTGAAATGCCAAGACTATCTGGGTTTTCCTGAGTAAACTTCTCTCATCTGAGACAAGGGACAGAGGATTGTGATGTTTAGCTGTTGCATGCCATCCCAAGTAATCCCAGACAGCTTTACTTTATCGCCAAAGTAGACTCAAACTTTTTTCACAGAAATTGCATCCTTCCTGCAATACAGTCTGAACCTGAGAAAAAAAAGTCCCAGATCTGATGACTGGATAATCTACTGTTTTCTCTTCTGGGCTCAACTTTTAAAACTTCATAACAGAAAGGTTACTCTACCAGTTTACAAAAAGACGAACAAGTTCTTTCAGAGAAAGAAAAAGATATCAGAAAAAAAATACTTCTTTGGGAACTTTAGTCAATTGTAAAGCAAAAACTGTGAGGCAAGTGCAAATATAATCATTCACACTGCAAAATACATCCCAAAGAAGGCCAGCAGAAAACGAATAACAAAATGTGTACTGGAGGGATCTGCCGTGACCATCTTTTATTGGTACTGAAGTTCAATCCTGTACTTGTATTACCTGTTGAAGGAAATTGTCACAAAGATATTCATTTAAGTTTTTACCACCCTACTGGAAGCATTTTCTACACATTGTAGAAATGCTGAATATCATTTAAAAGGTAGATAATAAATTCTTCTGTGCTTGCAGTAACTGTCAACTTCCAAATTAACCGTGAATTTGTACCATTCTGTTCAGTCTGCTTCATCTAAATCAAGTACTAAATTAAATATATTTTAAGGTTTAGTTTCAGAGGGCAGATCACATATATAAATTCAGCTGCTTGACAACTTGTAGCCTAGCTGAAATTCTTGCAAACTGTTGGCTATGCAGTGTTTAGCTGTTGGATTATTTATTAAAACCTGTATCTGTCCTCATGTGTCTGATTTTTTCTTCTTTTGAAACTCCTGCAGAGTGCGTAAAAACTAATGTCACACTTCAATTCTTAACGCAGGCTTGGGGGAAATTAAAGTTACCTCAAAATCTACTGGCAGTATGCTTTCATGCAGTCTTTTGTGCACGCTAAGAAAACGTTAGGTAAAACAAAAATTATGATAGCTCCAACCAAAAACAACTGCAAGTACAAAATAAAACCGTGAAAAAGTTTGAGGATTCAACAGACAATGCCAAGAACAACTGGATCAGATACAGGGAGAGAAACATCTTTATAAAATGGATGATATCCAAGCCACAAGACCACCTCTGAGAAAGTTTTCACTGGAATTCTATAACCTTGTACTAAAGTACCTCAAAATATGCAACTTTTATTATACACCTGTCAGCTGGGAAAGCCGAACTTGTACAACTGCCTCTTTTCAAGGCAACCTTGTCTCTCTGGTTTGATTAATTACTTCTTCAGTGTCAAAAAATCATACATCATATCTCTCAACCTCTTAGTGCAATAATTTTGGATAAAGCTAAAAATAATGGGGAGACAAAGACCCAAAATTAGGGACCAATTTAAAATATTGTTCTTATAAACTTGGAAAGTTCACAGAATAACAAATTTTGCATTAACATGCATTTTCTGAAGGATATGAAGTTTGAAAATCAAATATCTGTCATTAGTTAGTGACTTCAATCCATAATGATTTGTCAGTAAACCATCAAGTTTGAGAATAGACCAAAAGTATGAGGCAAATAATCTGGGTAGTCTGTTAAGTTCTGGACAGCTGAGAGGTATGATGCATACTTTATCATTCATTTGATTTTGTACCTTGGAAAGCAATTTGGGACAAGCTTCCCTTTTACAGTTAAGACATAACTTCCAATAATCAGTAAAGCAACACATTAATCAGTACTTGGCTATTTATGTATAATTCTTCAATTGCTCAGTACTAATTGTTTTAAAGTGGCAAAACAGATGCCCCTCCTCAAATTTAGCACTCCACTCTTCTGTTTTCCACTGATACAGAATTTAAAGGGATGTAGCATTCTACCTACCCAGTGAAGGAGTACACTTCCTGAGCAAATTTGTACAACAGAGCATTTTTGGTGGAACTGCTGAGAACTAGAACAACATTAATATGGCCAGGCCACAGACGAACCAGGTTACTTTTGTAGTTGATATCGGTAAGTTCAGTCACTTCTACAAAACCTTTTTTAGGAACCCTGTAGGGAAACAAGCAAATACATTAGCAAAAAAGTTGACAGTAACGGGGGGTGGGTAGGATAAAAGTTCACATAAAATCATACATAAAGTTCAGAAGTACACCTTGGCAACATTGAATATGATGTGTATACCTCCTTAACTAAATGAATACAGGGCTGACAGTACTTAAAATATGATACAGCAAGGCATTACTAACTTGGATCCTGCATTTCCTCTATTACAAACTCGTCTGAAACCAAGCTATGATGGAACATGCTATCTAATGACTACACTTCAAAAAGAATGTGCAAAGGTGGGTGGCAGAAATACCGCAAAGAGGTACTCAGCAGTGGAGAACTACCCCTTGTGACTATACATGCAGACATAACAATATTATAGTACAACCATTTCTCTCAGACTATATTAAACTTGTATTAATAAAAAACAATTTAACAAACTTAACATTCACAGTGTCTGCTCTCTCTCGATGTATATTGCTACGTACTTCTTGAGATACCATCGTTTTTCCCCAAATCATAACCTTTACATGGTAAAGCCAAAGAACAGATGCCTTGTTATTCTTGGCAGAAAAACAGTTCAATAAAATCTGACATTCTGGTAAAAAATGGAGAACCAAAAAACAAAACTGTCAGCATGCAATGATTACAAAATGAAAGGTCCAACAAGTCTTAAAAATGTGAAAAAATGTCATCATTTAATGCAGGCTGATGGCTCAAGATACAGTTCTTCATATCTAAACTGCAACTATGTTATCAAACTATTCTAATTACTACACATATCAGCACTTTTGTCTTTTACCAGCAGAAACCAGAAGGTTACATACAGGACTATTCTACCTGGAATCATGTTAGGCACTCAGTGCTTTTACTGCTGCTGTTCATTACTTAATTCTGTGGTATCCTTTTAGAAAGGCTTCTGAAGGGGTCCGCAGAAGGGAAATCTGTTTTCATCATCTCTACTTTTGGGTCAATGACTGCATCACTACTGTCTGAATTATTATTTCTGCTCTTTGCTCTATGTGTTATATGGCTAAACTGTGGCTCCTGGATATACATGTGCATGTTTGCCTACACTTTTGAGCAGCATTAATTTTCAGGTATTAATCAATCAGCTCATGCTGCACATCACTTACTCTTACACAGCATTTAAATACTTTAATATTAAAGAACATTTAAAATGGCCATTTTTGTGCTAATAATGCTGGACTGGTAGCAAATGCAGAGATGTGATAACAGCACAAATCAATTTGTGCAGTTTACAGTTTAACTGCCAAGACAAAGTGTGCAACTGATACATTGTGTTACTATTCAACTTTCATATTAAGTTGTAGAGATGGATAGATGATTTGAAAGGGGTAAAAAGTGGAGGCATAGAAATCTGCATCAGGAAAACAAAAAAACAAAAAAAAAAAAAAACAAGCAAGAGCAGTAGCCTGAAGTAAGAGATCAGATAACCAAGTGTGTAGACAACTGATAGCTTTTGTGATTCAGTATGAGCAAAGATCTGATGATGGGGACACTACTTTGACTGCTAAAAGACAAGAGTGCAGTCAGAAGGTATAAAGAGTTGTATTTAAGGCTTTATCTTTTAACTTTTGGCAACCTGAAGCCAAAGTGTTTATGTGGTGAGAAAATGTAGTTGTTTAAGTTGCACTTACCCATAACAGTAAATGTCCAAATTCCTCAATGCTGATGTAGCCTTTAGGCATCAAAAAGCCCTGGGTCCCCACCCCAACCACTCCTTCACTCTGACTACTGATTGATTAATCCTAAGGAGGGAAATTAGCAGTCAGTGAAGATTTCTTCACAACTATCTTGCCCATACAAAGAGAAAAGGAAATAATCATGAATCAATCAATAATAAAATGTATAAAGCAGAAACACATACAATCCTACTTTACATATGAACAATAACTATATACATGGATATGAGGATGGAGGTGTGGGGGTACTGCAGTAGTGTAATTTGAACATTAACTGTTATGGGAAAGTGCATCTTATGCAACTGTACTATGTGTGTCATTCCCTTTGCTGCATAGGTTCATAGGTTCATACTAGGCTATCTGCCCTGGGGCAATTATAAGCCTAGCCCGATTCTGTAGGGCTTACGCCACCCCTTGATTTGAGTATACTGTGCCCTTTTTAAGGTTTAGTTTACTGTGCCTCTGTCTAATAGTGACACGGGAGTAATCCCTGGGACAAACCTACGATCCCCCATCCACTTATCGAGATTCTTCTTGAAGAGATTCAGTGAGGTGCTCTGCCTCACATGAACTGGAATTCTATTCCAGAGCGAAGGGAGCCTCTGGGTTATGAACCTGTCCCTCCAGCAAGTTCTATTTATTTCTGTGCTGAGGTTTAAGTCCCTCGAGCATGTGGCTCTAAGGGATTTAGATTTACTGAGGTGGAGCATGTCCATTAATTCTGGATTTGACATAGTTTTGTATGTCAGGCATAGATCGCCTCGAAGTAGGCGGTATGCAACTGAGTAGAGCTGGAGTTTTTTTAACCGAGCAGCATATGGCATCTGTTTGAGACCCTTGATCCTCTTGGTGAGATACTTTTGAGGTCTTTCTAATTTCTGCAGGTGTCGGGTAAGGTACATCCCAAAAGGGGCATTGTATTCTATGATGGGCCTGATGAGGGATGAATAAAGGGGCACGATTACCTCTCTTGATCTAGATGTGAAACCCTTCGTCATGAGGTGGGCTATGTAGAAGGTCTTTCTAACCACTTTGGCAATGTGGTTTTCAAAGGAGAGATTGCTATCAACTTGGGTCCCCAGGTCCCTAATAACTTTCTCTGTACTTAATGGGTTTCCGCCTATGTGGTAATTTGTGGGCACACTGTTTTTGCCAAAGGGTATGACTATACATTTTTTGGCATTTAGCTTTAAACCATGGCGCTGGCACCAGTTATCTGTCTCTGTGAGACCTTTTTGAAGGATGTTTGTGTCAGCTGGAGAGTTGATTATGGCGCCCAGTTTGCAGTCGTCTGCGAACTTGGTGAGCCATAGTCCTCCCTCATTTGCCTGTACCTCGGAAAATTATATACCGAACAAGAGTGGTCCCAGGACAGAACCCTGTGGGATGCCACTTGTGACCGGTTTCGAGTCTGACATGGCTCCAGCAACTCTCACTCTGTGGGTTCTGTCTTTGAGCCAGTTTGCGACCCATCTTGTGACATAGGGGTTTATATTTAACCTGGATAGCTTATCTATGATGCCCGAGTGGGGTATTGTGTCAAATGCCTTTGCAAGGTCCAGATAGGCTGTGTGGACTACCTTCCCTTCATCTATGGCTTTGGTGACTGTTTCAAAGAAGTCAACCAGGTTCAAAAGGCAGGATCTGCCCTTGACAAAGCCGAACTGAATAGGATCTAGTGTCTGTAGGTCCCCAATGTCTTTGTTTATGAGCTCCATGATGATCCTCTCCATAGCCTTGCAGACTAAGCTAGTCAGGCTTATGGGCGATAGTTTCCAGGGTCCGTAGAGGCTCCACCTTTGTGGAGTGGGACCACTGTTGCTGTCACGCCATTCTGTGGGCACATATCCTGTAGTGAGGCTGAGATTGTATAGCTGTTTTATTTGAGGGATTAGTTCCTCTTGTAGTTCATGTAGGACGCAACCTGGGACGCCATCTGGTCCCATGGAAGCAGTGTTTTTTGCTTTGGAGAGGGCAGCCTTCACCTGAGCATCTGAGATGTTTGGGAGGCAGCCCTCTGCCGGGATAGATACTTGCTCTTTTCGGGGGGAGGGGGTGGAGAAGTTTGCACTGAACCTGTCTGCCAGGATATTTGCGATGTCTGTGGGTTCAGTGTATTTTTTGTCGTTTAGAATCAACTCAGAACAAGTCTGGGAGTTGCATCCTAGGTTTCTAACATAACTGAAAAAAGCCTTATGATTGTCTTTGGTGTCCTGTGCAATTTTTCTCTCGAAGCTGGCCTTGGAGGATTTTATGAGGGATTGTAATTTTTTGCTAGTACTGATCAGATATGCCTTCCCTATTAGGGATTTTGCTCTATCATGTAGTAGCTTCCTCCTTCTGTTGTACAGTTTATTTATGGCAGGGGTCCACCAGACTGGACGCCTGCCTTTGGATGATTGGGTCTTGGTTTTGTTTGGGATAGCATGATCCATGCATTCCTGGAGATGTCCGTAGAATGCATTTATATAGGATTCTGCAGTTTGGGCTGTAGTTTCCACTGGCCCTGGGGCCTTGAAGGATTCCACTTCAGTTTTGAGAAGTGAGAAGTTCGCTTTGAGAAGTTTCTCACTGTGGTTTTCTGGGCTGGGGAGGGTCGGATGTGGACATCCAGTGAAATTAATTTATGGTCTGATCTTACCAATGAGGGATATACTTCTGGTGTGGAGCATAGAGTCCCCATGTTGGTAATGATCAGGTCTAGTATGTTGTCCCCTCTTGTGGGAGTGGTGACTAGTTGTTCCATAGCATTTGAGTTTATAATTTCCAGGAATCTTTGGGCTAAGGTGCTGGGGCTTGAGTTGTGCTTCCAGTCAATGTTTGGGTAGTTGAAGTCACCCAATATAATGGTGTTCGGAGAGATCTTCATGTTCTCAAATGTTTTCAGGAAAGTCGAATGGGATTCCTGACTTTGAGAGGGTGGTCTGTAGGATGCTATAAACTGAAAAGCAGTCTTGCCCACTGTTAGTTGCACATGGATGGTCTCCGATACTTCGTGCAATGCCACTAACCTGGAGGTGTGGATATCCTTGATAAATATGGAAACTCACCCTCCTTTTGTGGTTCGGTCCGGGTTTTGGGGCCGAAAAGCATGATATGAGGTATAGCCTGGTAGTGCTGGGGTGCTTTCTGGAGCCTTGAACCAGGTTTCTGTCACTGCACAGATATCGATGTACTCCATACTGAGGAGAGCTTCGAGTGCGTGCATCCTGAGGTTAAGACTTCTGGCGTTTAGCAGCATTACCCTTAGTTTCTTGTTCCTTGTGCTGTCTATGGGGGTGGGTTTGACTTTTGAACCTTGCCTAAAAAGGCACTATGGGGGTGGCAAGAGCCTTTGCCAATATCCGAAAGCCCAGTGGTGACAGGTGCAAGCCGTCCCTAGCGAAGCAACGTGGCTTGTTGAGCATGTCATCCCAGGCTGACAGACACTGGATCCCCTTTGAATGACACCAAAATTTTAGCCAATTGTTAAAATCGATCATTTTGTCTTTGTACTGTGGCATCATTCTAGGTGAGGGTAAGATGCTGCTCAAGGTCAGGGTCATACCAGCCTGGGCTACATGATCAGAGAGCTCCTCTATGTCTCTTTTCATGTAGGTCAGGGAGGTACGTCTCAGGTCATTCACACCAACATGTACAATGACTGAGTCATATTTGTATTTGCTTTGGAGTGACCTGAGTGCTTGCGTTATGTGTCAGATCCTAGCACCCGACAGGCAGCTCACTGTGACCTTCTCTTTATTCAGCCTGGTGAGCGGGACGTCAGTGTGTCTGACAATAGAGTCACCTATAACAAGAGTATCAGGTGTGTTATTCAGCCTTAAGGGCTGTGGCTGCTTGGCACACTGACTTTGTGGGTTATGTGTTGTGTGTGATTTGTTTTGAGGTAGCGTTTGCTTGGATGTCTGCTTTGGAGGTCTCTGTTGCTTAGGTAGATTTTTATTTAGAGCCTCCGACTATGTTTTTGTGTATTTATGTGTTTGGTTCGCTGATGTGGTGGGACTATGTGATACTGGAATTGTGTTGTGTGAGGTTACCTTCTCCTCCTGACTGGTTACACCAGTTTTGAGATGAGAGAGCTTAGCCTCCAGTTTGGCTAAATAGTTGCATCTCTCACATATATTTGAACCTGTTTGGAGGAGGAGACGGTTGTTTATCAAAACCTATCTAACCTGGGAGAAGGAAGGACATGGATTCAGAAGCCTTTGGAGAATGGTTCTAGCAAAGTCAGACCTGGATCTTGAAAAGGAATCCAGTTTGTAATGTTTTGTAAAGGTGTGTACACAGGAACATGAATGCTTCTACACTCCACCCCTTTCCAATATGCCACTGAAGATAAGGCTGTAGCAGAATGTGCCTTAATACTGCCAGGAATTAATTTGCCATGGTGGAAATAAGAAAAAACAGCCAAGGACAACCACCTGTAAATAGTCTGCGTAGACACAGGATGTCCCCCCCTTTTGCCCCCTGATTAGAAATAAATGGCTGACCATCTTTTCTAAAGGGTTTAGTACTGTCAAGATAACACCTGAGCTGCCTAGCCTCGTCCACAGTATAGCAGAATCCTTTCTCTCCCTTTTTTTTAGGTTCTGGGTAGAAAATTGGTAGACTGATGTCTTGATTCAAAGTAAGCACTGAAACTGCTATGGATATGAATGAATTATTATTTTTTCTTAAACAGACTATCACTGTAGAAAATCAGACAGGTCTCACCTACCATGAGAGTTTGCAACTCAGATATTCTTCTTTCAAATGTCAGAGAAATGAAGACAATAACCTTAAATCAGTTTGATGGGCAGGTTTAAAAAGTGACAGTCAACTTCTCCAGTACAAAAATGAGATCCCAAGGAGGAGCAACTTGTTTATGAGAAGGTTTCAAGTGTAAAACTGTTCAAACTGTTTTGCAACAAAAAAAGAAAGAGGAGGATCCATGAGCAGATGGGCTGAAATGGTTGCAAGACGAACATTTCTAGCAGAATAACAGAGGCCAGAGGAAAGTAACTTGGACAAATCTTGGAACAACATCCCTGATTAGCCCCTTATTATTAGCTAGGCACTAAATAGAAAATAGCTTCCACTTGGTAAAACAGGATCATTTAGCAGCAGCTGAATCATTCAGGCAGTCAGTTGAAGTTGTTTGATATTGGGGTGTATTTTTTGCTGAGCGTTTAGGTCTTTGAGAAAGAAGGATCCTACTTTTGATGGGCAGTTTCTCTGGAATTTTGGCACAGTGACAGAAAAAAAAATATTTAATGTCCTGTAGAATCTCTCTCTCCTGTAGGTTTCTGAAAACCTCAACAACTGATGGAACAAAAAGATGGTCTCTGCCGAAGGAAGCATCAACCAAGTTTGCCTTGACATCCTCAGACAGGGATTGCAAACATAACCAATAATGTTGTTTTAAGGCAAAGGTGCATTTGATCATCTAGGTGTGGATAAGAAGGGCCATAACAGAGAAGAAAAATACTGATAAGTAAATGGGATTGAAGCTTGCAACATGGAATTTGGATGGTTTTGATGGCAGATGCAAAATGCAGAAAATATAGTCTGAAGTGAGGCAGCGATCACAATGTTACAAGAGAAGCACATAAATAGCCAGGAACATGAGGATCTGATTATGAAAGGGTTCAACGATGGATATCATATAAATGCAAATGAAGGAAGGAAAAAAGGGGTTTATCACATTAATAAGATGGGGGGATGCTCCTTAAGAGAGAAGACAGTAGGAGTGATAAGCTAGGTAGATATATGCTACTGAGAACATATTGCGATGTCAAAAGAGCAATACTGACCAACTCTTTCATCCCCCCAAGAACAGGAAATAAGAAGTTATGTACCTACCATAACGTTCCATGTTAGTTGTCTTCTCTCGCCTTCTTTCTTGCTTGATGGGTTCGGAGCCGATCCCTCGGCTCCGACCCGGCACTTGCTAAGCTCGAGAGTCACTTTTACCAGCTCGAGGCAGCCCCATATCCCATGATGCAAGGCGGTAAGTACCCAGATCTCGTTTGTTGACAAAGGGCAATAGCACCAAGCATAAAATACTTCCCCAAGGAAGAAGAAACTTACAGATGGAAAAAGGACCAGGTCTGAATGGTCTTTAGCATAACAGTTTCTTATACAAGGTCTGTCCAGGCCAGGGGAAGGAGGGAGGGTGCAAGAAAGAAGGCAGAGAAGACAACTAACATGGAACGTTATGGAAGGTAGATAACTTAATGTTAAGTTGTCAATCTCGCCTTCATTCTTGCTTGATGGGACGCGTCCTAGCACCTCTATCTCGGGTGGCTCAATGGAACAAACTCTTGAGGACTGTAGAGCCAAAACTGGCTCTGTCCCTGGAGGCCAAGTCCAATTTGTAATGGGAAACAAAAGTGTGAGGAGTAGCCCAAGTGGCGCTGCACAAATAGTGTCCAAAGGAAGTCTAGCTTGAAAAGCTGTAGAAGTAGCTAAGCTCCTAGTTGAATGTGCTTTAGGTTTTGAGCACAGCTGTTTTCCCCTGAGTATAAATTTCAGAGATGACCGAAGAAAGCCATCTGGACAAAGTCACTTTAGAAACAGGAAGGCCTTTTTATTATCCATAGGAAACAAAAAGTTGATCAGATTTTCTAAATTTTTTGTTCTGTCCAAATAATATCTAAGTTGACGATGGACATCAAGATAATGTAGCTTTTGTTCAGCTCTGTCTGAATAGTTAGGAAAAATACCGGAGATCAATGGATTGATTCAAATTGTTCTTTGAAGCGACCTTAGGTAAAAGGTTGGGTTAGTTCTCAAAGATACTCTGTCTTTGTGAAAAACCAAATAGGGTCGAACCGAAGAGCATAAAGTTCAGACACCCTCCTGGCAGATGTAATAGCCACTAGAAATAACGTTTTCCAAGAAAGATATTTCAGGGAACAAGAAACAGCTGGCTCAAGGGGAAGAATCAAGGATGTCAGCACTAAATTTAGATCCCACTGAGGAGGAGGATTCCTGATTGGAGGTTTTAGTAGGAAAATTCCTTTCAAGAAGGCCCTGCAGAGCCTATGGGACATAATATTATGATCTGCTATCCCGACATGAAAATTGGAAATAGCAGCCAATTGAACTCTGACTGTGGAAGAAGAGGAGCCTGCATGAAAAATCTCTGCTAAGAAGTCCAGAACTGCCTGAACAGGGCAGTAAAGGATCAATATTTTGGGCCTTAGCCCAATAAGAGAAACATTTCCATTTGCTTGTAAATCCTCCTGGTAGAGGATTTTAGTGAAGTTACTATGATGTCTCTAACTGGGTTAGAGATCAAAGGAAGCCTGGCTAAGGAAGGAAGTGGAGCAACCATGCTGTGAGGTTGAGAGAAGGGATTGACCGGTGCAGCTGACCGGATTGGTGAATCAGAAGATCTGGCACTGGGTCCAGATGCCACGGCTGCACCAAAAGGTGATGATGGAGGAACGGAACCAAACTTGTCGAGGCCAGTAAGGGGCAATGAGAATCAATTTGGCTCTCAAACGGTAGCTTTCTGGATCACCTGAGGGATCAGAGGAAATGGAGGAAGGCATAAAGAAGTCCCTGGGGCCAATCCTGGGTCAGAGCATCTCTGGGGATGGCCTGATAGAGGAAGAGGCTGAAGAAGTCTGGACATTTGCTGTTTTGGGGAGTAGCAAAAGATCGCAACATGGACGACCCCATTCCAGAAAAATCTCTTCCGCTATAGATTGCTTGAGAGACCACTCGTGAGGCATGAGGATAGCTCTGCTCAATCTGTCCGCTATAATGTTGGTTTTCCCAGGGATATGCGTTGCTACCAGAAACCGATGAGAGGAGATCGCCCATTGCCAAAGTCTGGGTAGGACTTGGTTCCGCCCTGTTTGTTGATATACCAAACTACAGACATGTTGTCTGTGTGGACTGCAATTGTCCCTACGGGAAGAAAGTCGTTGAGGGCTTGCAACGTTAAAAGCACTGCTCTCATCTCCAGGACATTTATGTGCAGATGGTACTGGGTTGCCACGCCCCATGAACCATCCTGCCCTGATAATGACCCCCACCCGATCAGGAGGCATCCGTGGTGACTCTCGCTATCTGGGACGGAGGTACAAAGCACCTGCCTTGGTGAACCTGAGACGATGTGATCCACCAAGCAAGATGCTCTTTGCATGTCTGTGTCACCAGAATCTGGTGACGCATTGGAAGTTGCTGGTATGACCACTGTGTGAACAGCATCCACTGAAGGAGGCTCATGTAGAATCTAGCGAGGGCAAGAAGAGTAATGGCCGCAGCCATGAGACCTAATACCTTTAGAACCATTCTGGCCTGTATTTTCTTGCTGGCCAGAATGATCCTGACATGAGTCTGAATGTCTGAAACTCTTTGTTCTGTAAGGGTAGCTGACATCCGAACAGTGTTTAAGTTTGCCTATGAAGGTAATAGACTGGCAGGGCGATAAGGATGACTTTTCAAGTTGATTGAGATGCCCAAATGAGAACAAAGGTCTATTGTGTAATCCCTGGCTTGTATAAGCTGATGCCTGGTGGTGGCTGACAGGAGCCAGTCGTCGAGATACGGAAACACCTGGAATCCTTGACGCCTCAGGTGAGCCGTGACCACTGCCATGCACTTGGTGAACACTCTGGGGCTGTAGTGAGACCAAAGGGCAGGGCTCTGAACTGGAAATGACTGGACCCCAGCCGGCGGAGAAATCTCCTGGAGCGTCTGTGAATTTTGATGTGATAGTACGCATCCTGAAGATCTATTGAGCACATCCAGTTGTCCTTCTGTAAGAAGGGCAGAATTGACTGAAGAGTGACCATTCGAATCTTGTCTTCCTGACAGACTTGTTGAGTCTGCTGAGATCCAATATTGGTCTCCAGTCTCCCGTCTTTTGGGGACCAAAAGAACCTTGAGTAGATTCCGGCTCTGAATGGTCTATTGTAACTGGCTGAATGGCTCTTTTGCAGTAGTTTTGATTTCTGACTCTGCAATGTCCCTTAGACCGGGTGGTACATCTGGAAGGGAATTTGAGGGGAAAGGACTTTCCTCGAAAGGAATTATGTAACCCTTGGATATGATCGACTGTACCCATCTGTCTTGAGTGAGGGAATGCCACGCTTCTGGGTACAGTGATAATCTTCCCGACTGCCTCCAAGGAGGGACAGCCGGGCAACACCTCAGGGATGCTGAAAGGGCTTGTCAGAGAGGCTCCCTGTTTCCCTGGTTCTTCGACCCCTCTGCCTCTAGAGCGGCGTCTGTTATTGTTACCCCTCTGCCTCTAGGGGTAAACTGACCACGTGAATCGGCGTGACTCCTTGGGATTTACGGAACCACATCTTCCCACCCTTCTGTCCTTTGGGATAAGGCCTAGAAGGGGTGGAAAAACGGACTCCAACAGCAGAAAGAGTCTTGCCGTCCTGCTCGCACCTGGTCAAGGTTTCCTTCACCTGAGGGCCAAACAAAGCTGACCCATCAAAGGGAGAATTTGTGAAGGACGCCTTAAAGGGATCCAAGAAAATCACATAGCCGCATCCAGGCTTGGCGTCTAAGAGCCACACCTGTGCCTGCTCTACTCGCTCCATCCGCAGCATAAGATATTAGCCGCATGGAGGAGTTTGCAATGGAATTGAGGGTTCCTAGCTGAGAAGCAATTTTTTGAGCCCCTGCAGCTGTAGGATCCTGAACTACTTCTCCCAGCTCCTTCAGGATATCCCTCTGGAGTCTGGTGAAGTGACATAGGTAATTCAGCGACGATAGCAAAGGTCGCTGAGGAAAACATCCGCCACTGCACTATCCATGGTCCTAGAGTCCTTATTAGGAGGATGGACGGAAGGATCTGCAAGTTCCTTTTGGTGGCCGCAGCCACCACCATGGCATCAGCGGGACACCCTTAGTAAGGAATTGTTTGTCACTCGGGGCAGTGATAAATTTTGAAGGCCTCCTAGGGACTGGCTCTACAGAGTCAGGAGCTGCCCACGCCTGCAATCACCTGCATAAGGGGTCGAAGGCGGAGACACCCAGGAGGTGGAGGGCCGAGATCCAAACGCCTCTAGGTATACTGACTCATCCTCAGAGGGATTGTTGGTGGGCCAGTTTCCCTCTGTTTCAGAAGTTCTAGGATGTCTGAGAAGGAGACATCCTCAGAGGGGATCTAGGGATCCCTCTGACTCATCAAAGTCAGTATCCAAGTGACAGACTCGGGAGTCTACATGCTTCCTCTTACAAGTCCTCTTCCTAGGAGGATCACCCGAAACATCAGGAGAATCCTCGGAAGAGGGGAAATTCCCAATGGGGAAACCTGAGGCGGAGGATCTCTGGGTCCTGTAGCAAGAGAAGTGGCAGAGATGTCAACAGGTACTATAGAGGGAGGAGCTACGGAACAGACTGCTGACTGATACCAGTGGCCAGTACACTCTTCATCACCTCGAATGCTCCTCCCAGGCAGGTCCGAGAGAACCCGCTCGAAGAGCTAGGAACTCCAGGGACCACCGAAGGGAAGTCTCGAGGCAGATGTCGGAGCCGAGCTCACCAAGGCCGAGGCTCCAAGGGGAAGAGCGGGTTCGACAAGGGTCCGATGCCACTCACCCTCGAGGAGACCATGGAAGCCCGACCACCGAATCCCTCTAAGGAAGGTCTCAAGAGGAGATAAGAGTAGAGGCTGAAGGAACAGAAGGGGTATCCGTCCTCCAGCCGTAGCAGTAACCATTCCCCAGACTCCAACTCCAAGCTCTGGGGTAGAGTTGAAGGAGGAACTGTAACGGGTGTGGACCAACAGTCGCCTGTTGAGACGGACTGTGTAACATTTGGGCCAGTACCTGTGACTTGAGTAATCTACTGACCACTCTCTAGGTCATGATCTGACAACCTGGATGACCTTGAAGATCGGCTCCGATGGCTCCGTTCCGATAGAAGAGGTGAAGCCGAGCCGAAGTATCGGCTCCAAGGAAGGAGACCTCGACCTCTTCCTGGAATGAACCATCGGAGCCGATACTATAGATCCTGTCGGAGCCGACTTCGAGCTGACAGGAATCTCGATGTATCGGCTCCAGCCGATACAGCCACCAAAGTAACGGTGTCGGGCGATCGGGCCGACACCGATGCCTGTGCCACATGGGTGTCAGAACTGATCGAGTGGTCAATACAGATTCGGCACCGATAGCCATCGGTGCCGAAGGCTTTGTCAAGCCAGAATCGGCTCCAGCGAGCGATCTCGACTCACGAGTCGGAGCCGAGGCCGCAGGCTTAGATACAGAAGCCTGGGCCTTGGAAGGTTTTGCTGATTTTGGTGGAGCCGACTTAGCCGGAGAGCCCTCCGGCTTAAGAAGGCCCCTAAGAATCAGCTTATTCTCTCCTGCAGGACTCTCTGGCTGAAGGAGTGACAAATAACACAGGAGCCCTGCAGGTGAAGAGGGCCCAGACAATACAGGCAAGAAGTGTGACCGTCTGTCAGAGACATCTTCTGACAGCACGAGTCACACTTCTTAAAACCTGAGACCCTCTCCTTTGACATGGTGCTGAAAAACACACACACACACACCAGTCAAAATTAACTTAAATAAAATACCAAAAGGTATTCTATAAAACCAACACACACACCCTAACAGGGGGATGGGAAAGGAAAGGATTGACTAACAAAAATTAAAGGAGACAGGGAATTTCTGTCAGAAAAGGTACAAAATAAACTTAAAAACTATCAATAAAAGGTTTTTTTCTAAAAAGGGGCTTAAATATCACAAAAGTGAACAACTTACCAGGAGCTGGTAAAAAGAAGACCTCCTAAGCGCAAACGAGATCTGGGTACTTACCGCCTTGCATCATGGGATATGGGGCTGCCTCGAGCTGGTAAAAGTGACTCTCGAGCTTAGCAGTGCAGTCGGAGCCGAGGGATCGGCTCCGAACCCATCAAGCAAGAATGAAGGCGAGATTGACAACTTAACATGTACAGTTTTGTACCTACCATAAATGTAGATGATCGAGTGTAAACACTGCTGCAGTCATTACACTTGGGTTATCCTGCCGTCAGGCGGTCCCGCAGTCGGCTTGAGTTCCTAAGTCTTGGTCCAGCGTTGGTTGCTGTCGCCTCCTCCCTGACGTCAGTGCGACAGGGGTATATAAGATGCAGCCGACGCCATTTTCTTCATTTTTTCTTGCCCCAGATGTCAGGTGCCCACAAATAGGTAGGCAATTCAAATTGCTAGTAAAAGATACAAAAGAAAAGCAAACAACCATTTTTAGTTACCAGCAAATACTCCCCATAGGAATAAAGGGTAGATGCCCTAGGTAAGTACCAGAAAGTAAGAGGGGAAGGAGGGAGGGTAACCTGGACTGCAGCAGTGTTTACATTCGAACATCTACATTTATGGTAGGTACAAAGCTGTACTATGTTCATCGTGTTACACTGCTGCAGTCATTACACTTGGGTGGAATCCCAAAGCTGAGGTAGGGAGGTTGGATCTATAAGGCATTAGGGGTGGTTATAAGGCCCTGCAGTACAGCAGTGGCGAAGCCAGCTCTGGATTTGGAGTATAAAGGCAAATGGTAATGTTTGGTGAAGGTATGCACAGAACTCCATGTTGCTGCTTCCAAAATATCCTTGGTAGGTACTCCTCTGAGGTAGGCAGTTGAAGTGGCTGTTGCCCTGGTGGAGTGAGATCTAATGCTGCTAGGTACAGGTTTCCCATGGTGGGTATAGCAGAAACGTATACAGTGTCCTATCCATTTTGAAATAGTCTGCTTTGAAATGGCTTTTCCCTGTGCTCCTGCAGCGTATGCTACGAATAGTTGCTCAGATTTTCTGAAAGCTTTGGTTTTGTCCAAGTAGAAGCGTAACTGTCTATGAATGTCCAAAGAATGTAGTAGTCTCTCCACTTTGTTCTGTGGTTTTGGATAAAAAGTTGGCAAGTGAATAGTATGGTTTAGAGCCACACTTGATACTACCTTTGGCATAAACGTAGGGTTAGTTCTTAAAGACACCCTGTCCTGGTGGAAGATGAGGAAAGGTTCCACTGCCATTAGTGCCTGTAATTCTGAAACTCTTTGTGCTGATGTTATTGCCAGTAACAGGGCAGTTTTCCAAGAGATGTATTTTAATAGCTGGCTCAAAAGGAGGTAAGGTTAATTTTTCCAAAACAAAATTGAGGTTCCAAGTTGGTGTAGGTGCTCTATGGGGCAGTCTTATGTTTTCAGCCCCTCTGAGGTACTGTTTGAGCAAAGGATTAGAAAAAATTGGTGGATCCGTGTTGTAATGAGCAGAGATAGCCGAGGCATGGATCTTGATGGATGAAAAAGAGAGGCCCTTGTCCAGCATCTCAGTTAAGTATTGCAGTATCTGAGGAATGTTTGGGACTAGAGGGTCAAGGCTGTGCGCTTGGTTCCAGGCACAGAATCTCTTCCATTTATCTGAGTATGCTTTCCTGGTGCTAGGCCTTCTGGCCTCCAGAATGACATCCGTAACAGCTTTGGAGAGAGGCATTGCTTGCTTGACAAAGGAATTTTCCATGCAGCTAGATTTAAGGTCTTTAGCTGGCTGTGAAGTATCTGATTGTTGTGCTGAGTCAGCAACTGTGGAATTTGTGGTAAAATCCAGGGTGGTTCTTGTGTTAAGTTCTTTAAGATTGGGTACCAGTGCTGGCGTGGCCAGTCTGGTGCAATCAGGATCATTTTTGGCTCTTCCTGCCTGGCTTTTATGAGTACCTTTGGAAGGAGAGGTAAAGAAGGGAAAGCGTATACTTCTAGTTTTTTCCAGCTGAATGAGAGGGCATCCACTTTCCATGCTTGTGGATGGTAGCTCCTTGTGCAGAATTTCAGTAATTGGCTGTTCTTTGGGGAAGCAAACAGATCTATGTCCGGGCTCCACCATTTTTGTGTTATCATTCTGAATATTTGTGGGTTCAGTTCCCATTCGTGTGGGTCCATAATGTTTCTGCTTAGGTCGTCTGCCAGTGTGTTTCTCTTCTGGCAGGAATTGTGCTTGCAGATGAACTTGGTAGTTTAGAGCTGTGTTCCACAAGGTCATGGCTTATCTGCAGAGGGGGTAGGAGTGTGTGCCCCCTTGCTTGTTTATGTACCACATAACTGTGGTGTTGTCTGTCTTTAGTAGTAATTGTCCTGGATGCAGTAGGTCCTTGAAAACTATAAATAGCATTTTGTACAGCTAGCATCTCTTTTTGATTGATGTGGAGATGTCTTTGCTCTGTGGGCCACTCGCCCTGGATACATTTTCCTGCCATGTGTGCTCCCCAGGCGTAATGCAATGCATTTGGTGTCAGTGTCTGCCTGGCTGTGGGTTGAGTGAAAGGCTGTCCCTTGTTGAGGTGACAAGCTTGTGCCCACCATCAAAACTCCTGTTGTAGGCAAGGAATTAGTGGTATAACTGTTTACAAACTTTGACAGTGTTGAGACCATACGCTCTTTAGGTACCACTGTAGTTTCCTCATATGCAGTCTGGCATATGGAATTAGTAGTATGTAAGATGCCATGTAGCCCAAGGCCTGCAGAATTTTTCTTGCAGGGAGTTGGGTCTTTGTTGCCATTAATTGAAAATATTGAGTCGGTTGTCCTTGCTTGTCTGGCGTGAGATAAGCCATCTGGGCCGTTGTGTTCAAGCTGGCACCCAGGAATATTATCTGTTGTGAGGGCACTAGTTTTGATTTATTTTCGTTTACTGTGTACCCCAGGCAACTTAATAACTTTTTTACGTACGCCAGATGCTTTAGTAGAATGTCCTTGCTCTCTGCTTGAATCAGGCAGTCGTCCAGGTATGGCTAAATTTGAATTCCTTTTTGCCTGCAAAATGCAATTACTGGTGCCAGGCACTTTGTGAAGACCCTGGGCACAGTAGATAAGCCAAAGGGCAGTGCAGAGAATTGATAGTGCATTGAATCAGCTAGAAATCTGAGGTATCTTCTGCAGTTTTGTCTGATAGGGACATGCAGGTATGCCTCTCTGAGGTCCAAAGTCACGAGCCAAGCTTTCTTGCCTAGCATGGGAAGAAGCTGCTGTAGTGTCAACATCTTGAATTTCGGAACATCCAGGTAAGTGTTTAGTAAAGAAAGGTTCAGAATGGGTCTCCAGGCTTTGTCCTTTCTGGGAACCAGAAAGAGTCTTGAGTAAAATCCTTGTCCTTGTTCCTGTGGTGGTACTTGTTGAACAGCTCTCATGTCCATGAGTGCTGTAATTTGTTTTTGAGCCTCTGCCCACTGATTTGGTGGCAGATTTGGCATTCCTTTAGCCTTGGCAGGGTGTGAAAATGGAACCTGTAACCTTGAGATACAATGTTGAGAACCCATTTGTCTTTGGTGATGCAATGCCAGTTGTGATAGAAAAGTGCCAGTTTTCCTCCTAAGGGGGCTGCCAAGAGAGAGATGTTTGGCAGCTGCAGTGGAAAGTCATTGAGGTTGTTTTTTATAAGGTTGAGGCCTGTCTTCCCCTTCTTTCTGGCCTGGTGTACCCCATTGTCGAGGCCTGTAAGGGCCTTGTGTCTGACCTCTACCTCTTGGACATCTGTATCTGCCCCTTTGAGGTCTATCTGTGACTGGAAAGGACCAATTCTTTGTTGGCCAATTTCTGCTAAAACGAGGAGGCTGAACCTGTAAGAAATCTTTCACTGTTTGCATAGATTTTGCCTTATCCTCCATCTTCTTTAATACCTCCTCTGCCTTAACTCCAAACAGCACATCCCGCTGCAAAGATGCATCCAATAATTTGACCTTAACATGATCGGTAACGTATGTTCTTTTAACCAAGCATGCCTTCTAATGACAGAGCCTGTAACTGCTGCTCTACAGGAGGCCTCTAAGGAATCAAAACCACATTGCAAAGTATGTTTACCCACTTGCTCAGCTGCATGCAATAAATCCTGCATTTCTTCTAAGTTTGGAGGATCTGAATCTGGAAGCATCTTTTGTTTCAACTGAGACATCAAAAATTGCTGATATTTTAGCATATGAAACTGGCAATTCAGGGCTCTCATTGCCAAAGTAGAAGACGTATATACCTTCTTTCCCCATCTGTCTAATGCTCTGGAATCTCGGTCAGAGGGAACTGGGTTTTTTGCTGATGAGGCCTTAATCCTTTTGGATCCCTGAGAAATAGTTTCAGGGTCAGCAACAGGGCTTTTGTACAGAAATTTGTGAGAGTCAGGGACTCTAATATCTATCAGGTTTAACTGGGGCTGGGGGTAAGGAGTCAGGGTTTAAGCTGGATTCAGTGTACACATCATCCACAATATCTAAAACTGGCGGGATATCAAAGGGTCTGTGTTGAGGCAATAAAAGGAAGTCTCTGAGCCTTTTCTTGGATTCTGAGTAATCCTGGCCTTCCCAATGGAAATGTTCCCTCATGGTATGCAAGGTCTCCCCAAAGGAGTAATCCTCAGGCAGAGAGGCTGATGGACTTGATTCCTCAGCATCAGAATCCTCATAAGGGGGTAAAGAATATCCTAGGTCCGAGGAAGAGTCTGAGGAAATGGTCACCTGGTCAGAAGATTCATAGTCTGCATCCTGTCTGGGGCTTTCATCAAGAGGGGGATGGGACCCCCTGATCAGGGTGATTAGGTCCTCGGCCATTTTTAGCATTTGTTTCTTAGGCATGGAAGCCTGTCCTGGAGAGAGTTGTGTCTGTTTCTTTGCTTTTAAAGGGGGCTTAGACTTAGCAGAGGGTTTAATGGTTAACTGGGTAGGTCTGAAAACACCCTCTGTAGCTGTGGATTGTTCAGCTACTTCGGTTCCCTCTGTAGGGTTAGGATCGGTAAGCTGAAGCCCTAGTGCATCTGAAGGCCCAGCCAGCTCCACGTGGGAGTCAGAGGCGGTCTGTGGTTCTGTGGAGGCGGTCGTCGGGGGCTGCATAGGCACCTCGCTGAAAACCGGAGAACCGGCGACCGGCCTAGAAGAGGCCTTGTCGTCAGTTTTGGGCCTTGGATGCCTGTCCTTGTCCTTGAGCTTTTTATGCATTGCGGTCATCGGAATTTCCGACGGCATGGTGTAAAAGAATTTTCTACGAAATGCAAGGTAAACAGAAACCAAGAATCAAACAAAAAATGTCCAGCAGAAACAGGACCCGGAACTTGCAAACACAAAAATTTGATTATAATAACAATGATTATGTCTCTCACTTACATAGTATGTTACAAGACACAGACCATTATGAGCTTGTTTATATCAATGAAATCAACATTGCACATTCTAAAATCAACTTCCTTTTACACGACCACTTATTGCAAGGGGCGATTAATGAACGCCTATATAATTTTTTGCATGCTGATAGACCTAAAATTCCGATCATTTTCGGTATTCCTAAAACTCACAAAAGCCTTAATCCAATTAAATTCAGGCCAATTGTTTCAGGTGCAGGGAGCATTACTGAACCCCTAGCAAAGTTTATAGATGTTAGTGTAAAAAGATTTTTAACCTCTACTGAACACATTTGTAGAGACTTGTGGGATTTTTTAAAAGGAATTGATCAACGGATGTTTAATCCACGTTTGTTCATGGTCACTGTAGATATTGTTGAGCTTTTTCCAAGTATCCCTCATCAAATAGGTCTGGAATGGTTCAGAGAAACACTGGTAAAAGAATCGGGACTGGATAGCAGGATTATTAACCTAGTGTTGGAGTTTATGGAAATTGTGCTCGAGAACAACTTTATTTATTTTAATGGTAAGTTTTATCGTTAGAGGAAAGGGGTCGTGATGGGGGCCCCATGTGCTACATTATATGCTAACATTGTGTTACATTACTGGGAGCAAAAGTATATTTTTGCAACTCAATGGGTCGAGCACATATTACACTATAGGAGATACCGTGACAATATTTGTCTGTTGTGGAAGGGCACAGAAGAAAATTTTTAAGATTTTGTAAACTACATTAACTCCAGCACTGAGTTTTTGAGTTTCACTCACAAGATTGACGACGTTGAATTAAACTATTTAGATGTGACCCTACTCAAAGATTATGTCAACCAAAGTTTTCAATCGAAGATATTTAGGAAGGTCACATTTTCTAATTCTTACCTCCATTTTGATAGTGGGCACCCCTTTTATCAGAAAAAGGGTATAGTCAAAGGGCAGCTCATTCGAGCATCCAGAATGTCCACCTCCCTTGAAAGTTTTATTGATGAGATTCACACCCTTAAAGCGTTGTTTTTAGAAAAAGGATACCCTGCGTCATTAATTGATAGTATGAGTCAAGAGGTATTGAAAAATAGGGAATTAAAATATCCTCCCTTATTAGGAACTAGACATATTATCTTTGACCAAGATGGAGGAGTGAAACACTGGCCTATACTTACCTTACATGACGAAATGAAACAATTTGTTCAGGATCGTCCTCATTTTGCTAGGAAAAGAGACGTCAATTTAAAAGAACTGTTTGAGATGAAACAAAATTTTGGGTTTGAAACAGACACAACAAGATCTGGTACTCACAAATGTAGGAGTTGTAAGCAGTGTAGCGCTATGATCAACAGCAACACAATCCACATAGCTTCTAGGAAATTCAGATTTAATTCCACTAAATATTCCAACTGTGGAACTAAGGGGGTGGTTTATTTAGGACTGTGCACGCAGTGTCACAGTTTTTATGTGGGGAAAACCGAAAGACCTCTAAGGAGGAGGGTCTATGAACACCTTTATGATGTTTCTAAAGGCAAAGAAAACACCTTTTACAAACATTCACAAGTTTGTAATAATATGGAATTGAAATTCATGGTTTTAGAACAGGTATTACCGGACATAAGGGGCGGTAACTGGGAGGCAAGGCTAGAGTACAGAGAACTTTACTGGCAACTTAAGTTAGACGCAGGTAGGGCCCCTGATCTAAATGAAAACATTAACATCGGCAGTGTTTTAAAGTTAAGAATGGCTCGACTATAATGTTAAACTAGGTATGAGCATTGTAGATGTTGGTTGAGATTTAAAACAAGGATTGTACTATTGATTACAGTAGCCTTGCTACAATGCTTACCTTATTGGAAGAACAATTTGATTTATGACTGTTCACATCATTTGAGAGCAGACACTTTAACAATGAACACAAACATAAGAAGAATGTCTAAATCAGTTTTTAGTGGTTTATTACCACTTTACAGACACATGGTTTTTATATTATTGTGTGTGTTTTGTGTGACCATTTTTTCCTTTTATATATCTTTTTAAATGAAGGAGGGGCGGTTCTGACTCGAGTAGTACGAGTTAGGACGGTCATACGACTGAGTGATTTAGTATTTAACACCTGCTAACTGATCACACAATATTTTGTACTTTGAAGAAGCTCGGTATTGACCGAGCGAAAGCGCTTGTTTTTACAGTTTTTACATACTGCTTTCTTAGTCTAATAAAGATTTTGTTTACCAGCAACTGTTTTCGTGTTTGCAAGTTCCGGGTCCTGTTTCTGCTGGACATTTTTTGTTTGGTAATTGAATTTTCTGCCAAAATAATGTCGGGCAAAACCAAACAGACGTTTAACAGTGCGCTTGTTAAACCCTAGCACAAAATTGACAACCAGTGACGTCGTAGTCAGGGCCTAGGCATGGAATACAATAGGAGTGGAAATCCTTATGAGGTATTTGCTTCCCACAAGAAATACAGTTATTAACTTTTACTGACATCGGTCTGAGGCAAGAAAAAGTTTCCCCAACGGGGTACTTAGCTTTTTTAGAAGACTTCGGTTCAGGATTCGGAATGAAAATCTCAGGAGTTGGCCGACCGGCACTTGCAAACTGCTTCTGCTTCGGGCACCGCGCGGCAAGAAAGACTGAAGAAAATGGTGTCGGCTGCATCTTATATACCCCTGTCACACTGATGTCAGGGAGGAGGCGACAGCAACAGACGCCGGACCAAGACTTTGGAACTCTGGCCAACTACGGGACCGCCTGACGGCAGGATAACCCAAGTGTATTGACTGCAGCAGTGTAACACGATGAACATTAAGGGAATTAAGCAAATTATGGAGGAACTAATAGAATTTACCCAAGGTTTAGGACTGAAGTAGGGAACTGGAATCTAATGACATCAAAAGTGAGACGTGAGTGGAGGTCTGAAACAGTATAAATAGATGAGGAGTGTAACGAGACTATATGGATTGAAAGATGTTGAAGACATTATACCAGGGGAAAAAAGGAATACATACATATCAAAGTAATATGGGATATCTTCCAGACGAGATAGCTGGTATGTGACCAGGGAACATGAGTAATAAAGCTCTACACCTATCCTATTTTAACTTCAGACCATGCTTAAATAAGATTAGAAGTTGAGTGGCCCGATACTATTCTATGGGAAAGACAGTGGAGATTGGGAATGAGTTGGGAATGAGTTGGATAAGGAGCAAAAGTAAACAAGATAATATTCAAGAATGGCTTAAAGGTTCTCAACAAACTCCAGAGGAGGAATCCAAAGGGAATATACAGGGTTGGGACAGATTTAAAGAAGTGGTGAGAGAAAACAAGAAAGCAGAAAGAGTGCAGTGGGCAAAGAGCAAAACTTGGGACAAGACTAGGCTGATCAGAATGATGCAGCTTCAAGAAAGGAACTGTTGCAAGTGGAAGAAAGAAGAGAGCTGGCAGGATTAGAAGGTGAATGGGGAATATGGCTACAAAAAAACGCTATAGCAAAACAGCATTAGGAGTAGATACTAATAAATTGCCCCCCCCCCCCCCCACCAAAAAAAGATGCTGGCTTGTAAACCAAGACAAAAAAATAGAAACAGGGGTTTTCCAGATGAAATGCCCTAAATCAGGGAAACTAACTAGAGATAGTCAGGAGATTGTGATGACAGTTAGAAATTACTTTTCTTGGCTATACAAGCAAAAAGATACCAGGAAAGATTGGTTAAGGAAAACTAGAAAGGGTTTTAGAAAGTATACAAATTCTGACAATAACAGACAAGAACAGAGAGTTACTGTCCCCTATCACTACATCTGAAATGGTACAACATTTACAAAAACAAGCACTAGGAAAGACCCCGGGGTAGGGATGGGTTTCCAGTGGAAATCTGGAAAGAAATCAAACAAAAAATAGTAGCAAAATGGCAAAGGATGTTTAAAATAATAATAGAAGAGAATACCAGAATCTTGGTGGAAAGCAACAGTTTCATTACTCTTAAAGGACGATAAAGATCTGTGCAATGCAGCCTCTTACCACCCCATTTCAATTTTGTATCATGATTATAAGGTATTGTTGGCCATTCTGGGAAGCAGATCGGTCAGGAATTGGCCAAGATTGATGAAGGAAGATCAATGTGGGTTTGTAAAAGGTCGGCAAACTTTCAATAACATTTTAAGAACATTCTTGATACAATGCGAAGCAGGAAGGGCAAACAGGGTTAATGTTCTTAGAACTGGATGCAGAGAAGGCATTCAACAGGGTAAAATGAATATATTTATGGACAATATTAGGCAGAACAGGCTTTAATAAGGAATCACTTATTTTGTTGCAGGAAATATATAAAAAGGCCAGTGCTAGTTTAAAAGTAAATGTGACATTAACAGAGTAATTTAAAATAAAGAGGGGAACAAAGCATGGATACCCATTTTCTCCTTTACTACTTGCATTACTTCTAGAAGTGCTTGTACAAAAAATAAGACAATGAAGCATATGAGGTTAGGGGTGGGGGGTTCCAATAGGTGAGGAAAAGCTGGCCATGTTTGCTGATATTTTATTTTATGTCATGAACCGTGATGAAGACAAAGTATTCACAATCTTTGGAGAATATGAGAAAATACCCAGGCATAAAATAAACAAACAGAAAACAAAGGCTATCTTTGTGAAATACTTACCAACACATTTGCTTAAAGAAGAATATCCTTACTTATGGGGGGTCACCATATGATCAAATATCTAGGGATCAGGTTAGCAAGAACTGTTAAAGAAAAGTTTAAGGAATCATGGAAGCAGATAAGTGAGAACATTCAAGGAATGTGGCAGAAATGAAAAAATGAGTGACATACATTAAAAAATTCAGGCTATAAAAATGTTTCTAGTCCCACACATACAATGCGTTTCAAAAGCATTAACATATGACCCCAGGAAAAAACATGAAAATCAGTGATGAGATATACATGGGACAATAAACCTCCTAGAGTACAGTGGCAAAATTGGCTCTTCCAGTCAATGATGGATTAGCAGTACCAAATCTGTCAGAGTATATCAGAGCAGTCCAATTAAAGCTACTATCTATTAAAAAATCCCAGCTATGATGTGAGATAGAAAGGGATGGTGTTAGTGCAACAAGGCCAAAATATAGTACACAGGAATTTGAAGTTTTGGCTATAAACAGTAGAAAGAGTTAAGTAAGGAGGCTGCCTTGGACTGATGGCAAACAAAATGTTGAAAATATTCAAAATTAAAGAATATATAGAAGCTGGATGTGTGGCCAAGTATGGTTGGTTAAGCATCCCTATGCATTGGATAGAAGGGGTATTCAAAAGTGGTGTAAAATTAAGACACACTTACTTCTGGTGGAATCTTAGGAGGGATGATAAAAGTTTAACTAGGCAGAGTTATGTGACAATTATCAATTTAACAGAGCGGAAATGATGAGTTACAGAAGGGTATAAGAATCTTATGGCAAGTACATAAAGTATGTGGCTAAGCAGAAATTATAAGAAAGCCTGAATTGGTTGGGCTTCTAATACAAGCAAGAACAGAGTTAGCATCTCCACAAACCATCATAAGTAGATTTCACAGGGCATTAATTAAAGATAGATGGGTTCAGAGGTGAAGACAGACACAAAACTGGGGTAGAGAAGTTAATAAGGAAATTTCAGATTATGACTGGAGGAGTTATTTGCACAGTCCCGAGAATAGCTACTAAGTCCAAGAGATTTGTTTTTTTGCATGAAAATACTTACACGAGTAATTCTACACCACGGATAATATGTAATAAATGTTTCTAGAGGTCAGTGACATGGTGCATGGGTTAGCATTGCCGCCTCACAGCAAGAGGCTTTCTGGTTCGATCCTCAGCAGGGGTGCCTTCTGTGTAGAGTCTGCATGTCCTCCCTGTGGTCGCGTGGGTTTCCTCCAGGTGCTCTGGTTTCCTCCCATATGCCAAAGACATGCTGTAGGTGGACTGGACACTTTAAATTGGCCCTAGGCATGAGTGTGTATGTGTGTGTGCCTTCTGTGGAAGGTTGGGCACCGGGCTGGCAACTCAATACCGTAAATCTCTAATGCCAATCATGAGCAGACAAGTGATCCGCTGTGACGACCCCTAACCGGGAAAAGCCGAAAGAAGAAGTGGTGACATGCTTGAGATGTGGGGAATATTGAAAACAGGACTGGAGTCATACATTTTGGAACTGTGAGGGACTGGCTAAAACTATAAGAGACACCTAACTTCTCTTCAGGTTGCGTTACAGAAGAACAGATTACCGAGGCCAACTTTCATTAAAACTGGATTGAAAATAGACACTTAAATGGACACATTAGAGTGGTGGCAACTCTAATATTAATACTACTGAAAAAAAGTGTAACTAGAAAATAAAAGATGAGTAAGGGGCCAGTGTGTTAGGAGGTTATAACTATGATGCAGGAAGCAGAAAAATGGAAAGAATCTTTATGAAGGGTAAGCCTAGTAAGTTTCATATTAACAAACAGGACCAGTGAGACATTAAATTGATGGAATACCAACTGAGGAGGGAGATGAAATAAAGCATACTGGAAGTGAAAGAAGGATGACTGAGGGAATTACAAAGTAACTTCTTGGGAGGGAAAGAAAATAGGCAGAAGTGTTGTTGACAAGATACTGCATGGAATGGAGAACTATAACTCTGGTATCAGGTTATACCTTCTGTTAATTTAATAATTGTTTATGAATCAATTAAGAATAAGATTAAAGGGCATCTGACAGAAAGGCTTGTGCATCATACATGGGAAATGCAAACATTTGTTAATGTATTTACTTATTTATTTATTTAACATTTGTTTACCAGGAACATCCGACTGGGATAGAGCCTATTTTCAGCGGACTAGGCCCAGGGAGAAACACTCCAGGTGCATATCTTTGGAATTAATATGCATTAGTAATAAAGCAGCTGATTATAAACAGAAGATTTTCTTAAGACATATCCAGTTGCTGGAGCCCTAGAAGCTGTATCAGCACCAGCATACCTGCACTTAACTGAATGTTTTATTGCCAGAGTAACAGAGTTAAGTAAAGACATAAGGAGGGATTCAGTGTCTGATTCAGGCAAATCAGAAATTAGTCTATTCATATTATCAAAAATGGCATGTTACCTGGTCATAAGGGTTTCATAGTTAATGGCACTGAAAGGAAGTGCAGAGTTTCTTTCCATGCCTATCATTGGCTCTACAGTCCTTGTCATTAGGCAGGACATTAGAAGATGAAAGAGTTTAATTGCTTTATCAGACTTAACAGAAATCTCAGCAGGGTAATCATGAAAGATTGTTGTATAGAATTTCACAGGTCTGATGCCTTGTAAAACCTGTCAGGTTTCTTTGGAGTAGGTGGGTGCGACTCTGGAATCAAACAAGCAGACAAAAAAAGTGTCTTATAGGGCCTCAAACACAGGTGAAGTGACTGAAGGCTTAGGAACATCCGTATATGATGAGTCATAGTTTCTCTTTTCTATATCAGAGACTTGCTTACTCCTCCCAGTGAAAATGCGGCATAATTTTTAAAATAGTGTTACTAAAGGACAATTCTTCTAAAGGAGAGTCAGCAGAAAGGGTGCCCATCCTCTGACTCAAGCCCTGTAGGTGAGTGGATCCAACAGTAAGCAAAGGCTTCCGCATCAAAATCTGATTCTTCTTCCTCTGAAGATGTACACCTCTTCCTCTTCCGAAGAGTTGAAGAAAATGAATAAAAAATGAAGAGGCTTTAAAAACAGAGCTTTGAATAGCCCTTGAGAAAAATTATACCACCCATGCTGTGGATCAACTGGAGGAGCAGTAGTAAGAGAGCTAGGTTTTATTTTCTGCTTCCTGTTTTTAGCAGCAAGAGAAGAAATAACTTAAGGAGCATCAGACCCCTGATGAACCTCAATAAGTATACCAGGGACGTCCTTTCAAATGATCTGTGGAATGTCCTCAGGTCCCTCAGAAATTATAAGGAGAGGGTTCCTCCTTCATGGCCTTACCAAATGTCCAATCATATTTACAGATAAATATTACTCTATCAGTCTGCAGACTTTTACAAGCTTGGTCAATAACCACAGGTCAGAATGAAGCCCTGAGCCTTATATCTGTGAGGCTAAGACCTTAACCATTACACCCACCCCCCTCCTTCATGCCAACCCTCACCCCTACACTCTGCACATTGCGGACTTCAGGAAGCACCACAACAGTGAGAAGAGTAAGAGAAAATGAGTATTCTGAGGGCTCGTCATGTTCGTCAACAGAGATGATGGGTTCCAATCAGACAACAAAAACATCAAAAGGTTTAGACTTCTTGAGCTTCTTTTATTGCTGCTGAAGGATGTTGGAAAGCGGCAACGTAGAGGCCATCCCTACAAGCAGCAACGTAGAGGCCCATCCCTACCTCACACTAGCGCCTTAAGTCTCTCATTCTGGTTCTCTAAATATATTTTTAGAAATGCTAAGTGACTCCTGATAGTCTTTGGGGCAAAGGATTTACAAATGGAGCACGCCCTAAAGTTATGATCAGGACCCAGGCAGAACAAACACTTGGAATTATTGTCTTTATAAGGAATCTACCTAATGCAGTCATATTTCAATCTCTTTGCTGACATTCAAATATCACAAAATTAGTCAAAAAAATAACCGAAAGAGTAAAGGTCCTCAGTGGTGATGCATATCTGTCCAAACAATAGGAAACTGGCACAGACTCTATGGCTGGCAAACAGAATTGAGAGACATAGCCTTTCTTCTTGGGCTACAAGAAAGACTTATGGGTGCAAAGTTCCTCAGAACTTATGTCCAAGCACATATTCTTGAGCACAGATCATAAGTCACACATACTGCATGACAGGAAGGCACCCAAGCTTTGGTATACTGGCCGTATATTTTGCAACAGTGCTCAAATGAAGGACACCACACTAAGTACATAAAACCATGCTGCCAACAATCTTGACACATACAAATGGAAATGGCTGGGAGTAGTAACTTGAATGATGAAAAATACAGCTCTGACTCTTACTGTTAATGCAAGTCATCAAAGACTTAGGAAGGAGATGAGCATCCTGAGTCTAACCACAAAATACTTCAGCTACACAAGTATGATTTCCTAGCTGAAGATTTTCTTCCTGATACCAACAGGCAAAGAATGAGAAAGGTCATGTTAGGACTCTTAAAAAAAAAATGCTGCGCTGCACACAGGCAAGCTGAGACGGACTTAAGCTTTGGGTGCAGCACTGAGCTTGTTGACTACCAAGTCTCTGTTGGTCTGTAAATGGGAAGATGGAGAAAAAGAAAATGCAAGCTGTAAAAGCATAGTTTGCCAAGGCTGTCTGGGACGGTCTGGTACAATCAAGATTAGCCCTTCATTATCTGGCCTTAAGCAACGTCATCTTTATAAGAGGAAAGTTTAAGTCCTGGATACATGGGTAGAGAAATTCATCTGTTTTTCAAATGCCTTTCTATCAGAATACAAAGCAAAATATATCTATGAGAACTGTGAATAGTTATATATGATTTACATATGTATATACAGATGTTCATATGTGTGGTAAAAGGTGGGTTAGCCCTACTGGGTAGTACCCATTTTTCAGAGGGGACCCAAGGAAGAAAAGCCTCATAGAGGAAATTACACTGACATTTAACTACAAAGGCAACACAACTTATAATGAATAAACAATTACAATTAAGGTAACAAATATGAAAATAGCCAAATGTAAGTGAAGATAAAATACTGTTTAGGGAGTCTATATTATATGCTTGAAGAGACTTTTCTTTAAACATATAATCATTGATACATAAAGAGCGAAAGCTCTATAGCATGAACGGCCAAATCTGCAATTTTTTTCCTCAGGAAAAAATTCAGTTGGCCGTTATCGGGAATTGCCCTTTTCCCCAACGCAGAGCAATCTCAGAGTTGGTATAGGGGAATGTGGGGGGGGTGAAGCCCCCCACTTGATTAGGGTTTTGACGGTTGTGTTTTTTGTGTACGGCCCCGGGAATTTTTTCTCAAGGAAAAAATTCACTGACATGGCCATTCGCACTTTAGAGCATTCGCTCTTTATGTGTCGATGATTATATGTTCAAAGGAAAGTCTCTTCGAGCATATAATATAGACCCTTTTTGGATACTATTAGTCAGGCAAATAAGTTTCTCACAAATAAATAGCTCTAAGAAAAATAATGCATGATTAGTGTGATCCACTGTAAGTGAAGATTTTGCTTGTCTCATTAAGACCCATCAACCTTCAGTTAATTACGTGTTACATTCCTGCCTGCCAACAGGCTGCATCATAACTGCCTAGAGCTGAAAGAAGAAAAATTAAATGACTGAAAAATGAACAAGAAAAACAACTTTTTTATTTCTTGTCCATCTAAACTAATTTTCTCACATTTAATCTGTTTAATCATATCACTGAATACCTCCAATTAAGAACCACAAATAACTGTTAGCCAGACAATAGCACTGTATATAATCTGCCTTGCAAAATTCTTCAGATTTAACGGGACAAGGTGGCCCAAACCAGTGGCACGATTAATACTACAACATAATCAGCACTCTCAGCATTAATGAGTTACACATACAAAATCTTTCAGAAGATATCAGAAAGGGAAAACCAGTCGAAGGTCTGAGACATCATTAGAGTACACTGTAGGTAATAAAACAGGCTTGTTATTAAAATACTGCTGAATGTTTCTGTAACTGAATAAGATGAGTTGCAACAAGCACAGCCTAAGCATGGTGTGATTTAAGAGTTAATATGAGTTAGGAAGGGTTAGTCAGAATGAGCTATGAGATAAAGAAAGTGGGTTGTTAGTAAGAGTCAGGCAAGAATAAATGAACGGAGATTAAAAAGGCTTAGTGTGAACTGTGAGTTAATGAAAACAGAACAGGAAGGGTTAATGACTGAGCAGATGTGAGGAATGACTGTCAGCTACTGAAGTATAATCTGCCAGCAGCTTCCTTTACTTACTGTGATAAACTGTATCACCAGACTGGCAAGTAAAATATTTTATACGGTTAAATGAGAACGATTTAGTTACTGAGGAGAAGGTGAGGGACAGGAGGAGAACAAACGAAGAAAAGGGGAATGATGGTGGAAGAGGTAAGTTAAAAGGAGTGCAGACCAGGAAATGTGGGGAGTTAAATGGCCCTCAGTAAAGTTGCTAAATGATTACTTTATGGGTAACTGAGATCAGTTTAGTAAGATTCCTGTGACAACAGAAAAATACTTCAAAATGTTTCAGTACAGTTTCCATATGTCTGATTAAACTATTCTTATTCTCATGATTCAGTCAAACTGTTGTGTCCTTCTGAAGAGATAATATAAAGATCCAGGTTATGGTCTACTGCATATTTCCATATAAACAATGCTCCTCTATACAAAGGACAGGCTCCTGTCCTACTTTGTGTCTATTCTGATTAACTGTGTTCTCACTAGCGGGGATAAGGACATGCCCAACGAGTTGTGTTCCTGTGTCTCTATAATGCGTAGTAGGACTAGAATGAATCCAAGTCTGTGGCCTGATTCTACAGATTTCCAAGTCAAGTTATTCTCACCTGCTATTAGGAACCTGCAAGATGCATAAAAATGTGAACCTCAAAACCCCACAGTCAACTCCTGCTATTGCTACACAGACTATTGATATATACAGCACAAAGTACAGCTGTGAGAGCAACTCAGCATAACAGCAAGATGACCTCCTTCCCTTTTCTTATTGTATTCATCACCTTTGAATATTAACCTAACCTTCTTTGATCCACTTATGTGATAAAAAGCATCGAAGTAAATAAAAACAGGGTTTATCGCTGTTAATAACAGTATTCCAACTGCTTGGAATCTTTGAAAAAGAAAGGTGAGAGAGTGAGCAAAGACTAGAACGCAGTGCATTACTGTGGCCAGAAGACTGCACAAGCAAAAGCTTCTTCAGAATTCTGAGGTCAGTGACCCTAAAATGATCATAAGGCATGCAGTTTCCACCTGAACTCTGGACCTCTGGCAACCTTATCAAAAATCAAATATTTGACTTCGACATTTTATAGGCTGGTACATTATATGTAGCAGGAAAACAAGAGGAAATATGCTACATGTGGGTCCTGTCTTCCCCTGAAGAGGTAAACCACTTCAGCATACTGCAATCTGTTTTATGAGGAATTACTTCTCAAATAATGAGTGAATTTTTAAGACAAAGCTTTGAAGGTTTTAAATCCTGGAGTGCAGATGTTCTGTGCTTGCTGAACTCCATCCATCCTCAACCTCTTTTCCCATTTTGTACATGGGGTTGGGGTGTCACTTTCACAGTGACAATCATTTCAAGCCAAGGTTTACACTGCCGGGTGGCTAGCCCTATTGTGGTACTTCATTTGCACCACTCACTCATGCACACACCCACTTACAGCCAATTTAGAGTGTCCAATCCACCTCTACTGCACGTCTTTGGAATGTGGGAAGAACCTGGAGTACCCGGAGGCAACCCACTTGACCATTGGGAGGACATGTAGACACTGGACAGAAGACACCTCAACCGAGAATCAAATCGGAGACCCTCTTGCTGTGGCTGCTGTGAAATAAGTATACCGGTCTTAATAAATGCCTGGTTGGTGTTTTATAGTTTCAAAACTTCTATAAAGTTTCGACTGTTTAGTATGATCACTAAATATCCATTAAAACAATTAAAGGTCTATGAGAATACTTATGTTTTAGAAGGTTACATGTGTTACAGTAAAAGTGCTGATGCTATTTTGTAAGAACAACTTTTAAATTTTCTATCAAGCAGGAGCAGGCAACATGGAGACAGCTGCACTTTAACTGTTATAGATTTTCACATAGCAGATTTTTTTAAGACTAACTTAAATGGGGAATGGGAAACCTTAAGAGGGACCTTAACATTCATCTAGGATGTGCATGAAAATGGTCAGGTGTGGTAAGTGCACTAGCCCAGTAAACATGTAAAATAAAATTAATGTTATATATACACACGCACAAACATACATATATATATATATATATATATATATATATATATATATATATATATATATATATATATATATATGGGGTCCCTATTGGATTACCAAGAGCATATGATCGAAATTTTGAAACTTCGACCATTTTAAATGAAGATCGCTGTACAGGATGGAATGGGAAATTTACCGTCTTCCTTACTATAGTGCGATCTCAGAGTTGGCATATTTAATTAGCATGGGGGGGTGCAGGGTGAAGAGGGGGGCTTGCCCCCCTGCAAAAACAAAGTTTTTAATTTTTTTTTTTATTTTAGTTTCAAAGTTTCAAAACTTCAGTCATATGGTCTCAGCCATATGATATTCACAGTTTTGAAATTCTCTCTCTCTCTCTCTCTATATATATATATATATATATATATATATGGTTCTACCTGACATAGTCGAAACCACACAACACCTAATAAATCTACATCACCCACATAACATAATCATTATTACAATAAAACATCATACCTCATACAATGAAATATAACCGATTTGGAACGTACACAAACACCCAACCACACACCACAATAACAACAATAAAAACAAAACACATCCCCATTCCACAAACCACACACAACACAAGCACACCAAATCCTTTACAAACCACACTACTCCTACTAACCCCCCCTAAGGTCCGTCTACATAGCACGTACCATTACCCTAACCCTACCTCCCTAACTCACTTAACTTCCCCCCCCTATTCCCTAACCCTAACTCACTTAACCCACCCCTATAGCTCCCTAACCCTAACTCACTTAACCCACCCCTATCGCTCCCTAACCCTAACTCACTTAACCCACCCCTATCCCCACAGACAGTCAATATCCACACTTACCTGACTCGCACCCTAACGTCCGTCACTACTGCATACTCACACAGCCTTTTCCCATGTCGGCATCCTCGGCGTCTGTGTTGTCATCCGTCGTGTCGGTCTTCTGCATTGTCGATGTTCTGGAGCTCCGGATTCCGTTGTCGGTCTTCTGCGCTGTCGACAAAGTCAGGTAGAACCATATATATATATATATATGTGTGTGTGTGTGTGTGCGCGTGTGTCCCTTTGTTAGAAAATTTTGGAAAGAACACTGTTAAATTAATGATTTGATTAAGTTTCATTTCAGATGCCACTTTTGGAATGAACACAGGATTTGGTCTCAAAGAAATCCTATCCTTACAAAAAATAAATAAATTAATGGGGCTTACAAGAAAGTGCTTGCAACTCAGATTCTTCTCACTGAAGTGATGGCCACCAGGAAAATGGTCTTTCAAGAAAGGATACTTTAAATCTGCTGTTGCTGCTGCTTTAAAGGGAGGTTTTAACACCTGAAGCATAACAGTTATGTTCCATGGAGAGACTGGATCCCTTATAAGTAGCAAGTCCCAACAAGAAGTTTCCTTTTAGAAAGGCTTTTGAATTCTTTAGTGAAACTATAGCAATCTGATTGTGTCCAATCTGGAAACAGGAAATTGCCATTAAATGAACCTTGATCATTAAAAAGCTAGAACCTTTTTGGAAAAGAATGGACAAGAGGTCAAAAACAGAAGTTAGAGTAACTGAAAAAGGACCTACGAGTATCTCTTTACAGGCTGCCCAGATTGAAAATCTCTTCCATTTGGCAAGGTAAACTTCCTGGTACTAAATTTTTGTGAAGTTGACAAAATATGAACCAGTGAGTGGAATGCCTGGCATTTCTGGCCACAACACTATAAGAAGCATGTGGCTAGCTTCAGTGTCTCTGGGTCTGGGAGATTTCAGAAGATCTGGATGGTAGTCAAATGTCCAAGGACCACATACTACATGAGGCAAGATGAAGGGGAACTAAACTTGCAGAGGTCAAAAAGGAGCAAAGAGGATTACCTTGGCCTTGCATCTTCTTGCTTTCTGAATAAACTTTGATATTATAGGACAGGGTGAAAAGGCAAACAGAAGACCCAGAGGCTAACTGTGGACTATAGCGCCCCTTTGTGACTGTTCCTGCACAAGGATCAGGGTGAATTAACTGCTGCACTTGTTTATGTAAGAAGCAAAAAAGCTCACAGCAAGGTTGACAGTAGCGGCTAAAGATTTGATTCCCCACTGCATGACTGAAGGACCACTACTGGAGCAGAAGGAGAGAGAGGAGTTTGATTTGTCTGAGAAAACATTGGAAGTTCCCAGGATATGCTTTATATGCATTGCTATGAGAAAGCAATGGGAAGACATTGCCCATTTTCACACTCCCATGGCCTCCTAGCATAAAGGATATAAACAGGTTCCGCCTTGCTTGTTTATGTACCAGACGTCTGCAATGTTGTCCATCTGGATGGGGGACACACCCATGGGGAGAGTCACCTACAAAGCTTGTAATACTAGGACAACTGCTCTCATATCCAGGACACTGATGTAGAGACCGGCCTCCATGTGCAACCAAGAACCTTGGATAATCTTCCTTTTGAAATACCTACAACTCCCACCCCAAAATGGAAGCATCCATGTTTATTGTAGCCATGGGGGATTGTGCAGAAAAGGGATGACCTTCCAGTAGAGCTGTTGAGGTCAACCAACATCTAATGTGAGACCTACAAATGGGAGTCAGGTGAAGCTGAGCATGAAGAGGATGAGAAAACAGGGACCACTGCTCAGAAACGGTCCACTGAAGAACTCTCATGTAATACCTAGCTAGGGGAACCAATTTTATTGTTGAAGCCATCATCCCTAGTAGTTGCAGAATAAATCTTGTGGGGGATACTGGAGAACTTGAAAAACTACCTGACACAGAGATACAATCCTGCACTCTGGAAATGTTCATATTCAGGTGGCATCCAATGAAATGAATCTGTTGTGTAGGTGAGTTATGTGTCTCGTAATTAGTGTTGTGTTGTGGTGGTAGAATGCGTTTCTGCCTTGGAGGGCTCTGCTGCTTGCGTAGATTTTTATTGAGAGCCTCTGCAAAGGTAGGTGTGTGGTTTGCCTTTTCATGTGAAGCCAGTGCTGATGTGTGTTCCTAAGGGCTGTGTGTTCCATGTGGTGTGGTGCAAGTGCTGACCTTCTCCTCTTGACCAGCTATTCCGGTCTTGACTGGAGAGTACGTGGCTTCCAATTTGGATATACAAGTGCATCTCTCACAAGTCTGAGTACTGGAAGGTAAGAGGAGAGGGTTGTCGATGTACATGAGGCAGTTGCTACATTGCCTCAGGATGCCCAAGTTCACCAGGTTAATAGGAGAAAGCACAGGGAACTGACCTTTAGGCATCCTTGTTGGGGGAGCATTGATAAGTACTAGAGCTGCTTCCTTGTAGAACTTTTAGTGCTGGTAGCATTTGTGTGCTACAATAATTGCAACAAGAAGTCTGTTAAAGTGCTAGACTAATAAGCTAGTACAAGTGCAGGAGAGGAGAGTACTAGTAGATCTAAGGGAAAAATTGAAGAGCAGGCTTTGGCACTGCTCAGAAGCTTTCAAACAGTCCTGGATACAGCAAGTCTATGCCTGGACTTGACTAGTTACAGGAAATGGGGGGAAACAAGAGCAAATGCAGGCTTTTAAACCGGAAAGTTGAGAGAGATGAAAAAACTGCCCAAACGGTCAATAAACTACAATTTCGGGGCCAGGAACCACTCCTCTGGTGGTAGATAGGCTACTTAGTACTTACCACTCCCACTTATAAGCTAGAAGGCTTCCCTCCAACACAGAAAGGCTTGTGGGGGGGGGGGGCTCAGGAGCTTACAAACAGTCCCGGATACAGCAAATCTGTATCTGGACTATAGTTACAGGAAAGGGGGGGAAACAAGTGCAAATGCGGACTTTTAAATCAGAAAGTTGAGAGAGATGGAAAAACTGCCCAAATGTCCAATAATTAGAAGTTATGTACATACCATAACGTTCCATGTTAGTTGTCTTCTCTCGCCTTCTTTCTTGCTGGATGGGTTCGGAGCCGATCCTCGGCTCCGACTCGGCAGTTGCTAAGCTCGAGAACTCATTTTACCAGCTCGAGGCAACCCTATATCCCATGATGCAAGGCGTGACTACCTCAGATCTCGTTTGGTAGTTAGAAGAAAACCCTGCCAAAAACACTTCTTCCCCAGGAAGAAGAATACTAACTGTAGGAGAAACTAGGCAAATAGCCACTAACAATATGACTCTTCCTACTGAGAACTCTTGGAAGAGTGACAACACCCCCAACAAAGAGAAGGTACAACCTCAAGATCCATCCAGGCCAGGGGGAAGGAGGGAGGGACGCAAGAAAGAAGGCGAGAGAAGACAACTAACATGGAACGTTATGGTATGTCCATAACTTCTAAATGTTAAGTTGTCAAACTCACCTTCATTCTTGCTGGATGGGACCGCGTCCCTAGCACCTCTATCCTGGGTGGCTCAATGGAACAGACTCTTGAGAACTGTGGAACCAAACCTAGCCCTGTCCCTGGATGCCAAGTCCAATTTGTAATGAGAGACAAAGGTGTGAGGAGTGGCCCAAGCGGCTGCTGCACAAATGGTGTCAATAGGTAGCCTATCCTGAAAAGCTGTGGATGTGGACAGGCTCCTGGTAGAATGCGCTTTTGGTTTTGAGGATAGTTGCTTGCCTCTAAGATGATAAACATAAGAAATAATAGAAGACAGCCATCTGGATAAGGTCACTTTAGAGACTGGGAGACCTTTTCTGTTCTCTGCATAAGAAAGGAATAGTTGATCAGATTTTCTGAATTGTTTAGTTCTGTCCAAATAATATCTGAGCTGACGATGGACATCTAAGCAATGGAGTTTTTGTTCAGCTTTGTCTGAATAATTAGGGAAAAAAACTGGCAAATCAATAGATTGGTTAAGATTTGTCTGGGAAGCAACTTTGGGCAAAAAGGATGGATTAGTTCTTAAAGATACCCTATCTTTGTGAAAAATCAAGTAAGGGGAACGGACACAGAGGGCCTGAAGTTCAGACACCCTTCTAGCTGAAGTAACAGCAACCAAGAAAATTATTTTCCAGGAAAGAAACTTTAAGGAGCATGTAGCATGCAGAAGGGGGGTAGAATCAAGGATGCCAGCATTAAATTTAAATCCCATTGCATAGGAGGATCTCTGATTGGAGGTTTCAGGAGAAAAATACCTCTCAGAAAAGCTTTGCAAAGCTTGTGGGACATTATGCTTTGATCAGCCAAACCAACGTGAAAATTAGAGATTGCTGCCAATTGGACTTTAACTGTAGAAGAAGAAGATCCTGATTGAAAGATCTCTGCTAAGAAGTCCAAAACTGAATGCAGTGGAGCAGTAAAGGGATCTATGTGTTTAGACTTCGCCCAGAAAGAAAAACGTTTCCACTTACTAGCATAAATCTTTCTGGTGGAAGACTTTAGAGAAGCTACTATGATGTCCCTAACGGGGTTAGAGATCATAGGAAGCCTGGCTAAGGAAGGAAGTGGAGCAACCAAGCAGTGAGGTTGAGAGAGTGAATGGCCCGGTGAGGATGACCCGACTGGTGGGTCAGAAGATCTGGAACTGGGTCCAGATGCCAAGGCTGGGCCAGAAGATGACGATGCAGGGATGGAAACCAAATTTGTTGAGGCCAGTAAGGGGCAATGAGGATCAACTTGGCTCTCAATACGGTAGCTTTCTGAATAACTTGTGGTATCAGTGGAAATGGAGGAAAAGCATACAGAAGTCCCCGGGGCCAGTCCTGGGTTAGAGAGTCTCTCGGGGAATGGCCTGGTAGAGGAAAGAGGGTGAAGAAGTCCAGGCATTTGCTGTTTTGGGGTGTAGCAAAAAGGTCGCAGGAAGGGAAACCCCACTTCTGAAAAATCTCATCCACTACCGATTGTTTGAGAGACCACTCGTGTGGCATGAGAATAGCTCTGCTCAGCCTGTCCGCTAAGAGGTTGGATCTCCCGGGGATATGCGTTGCTATCAGAAACCGATGAGAGGAGATCGCCCATTGCCAAAGTCTGAGAGCTTCTCGACACAGTGGGTAGGACCTGGTCCCACCCTGCTTGTTGATATACCAGACTACAGACATGTTGTCCGTCTGAACTGCAATAGTCCCTAAGGGAAGAAAGTCGTTGAGGGCTTGCAACGTTAAAAGCACTGCTCTCATCTCTAGGACATTTATGTGCAGATGGTATTCTATGGGTTGCCAAGTCCCATGGACCATCCTGCCCTGATAATGCCCCCCCACCCGATCAGAGAGGCATCCGTAGTGACTGTGGCAACTGGAACTGGGGGAAGAAAAGGTCGGCCCTGATGGAGCAGAGGAAAAGACATCCACCAGGTTAGATGACTCTTGCACGGCTGCGTTACAAAAATCTCGTGACTCATGGGGAGTTGTTGGAAAGACCATTGAGCGAACAACATCCACTGCAGAAGACGCATGTGGAAGCGGGCCAATGGCAGAAGAACAATGGCCTCAGCCATAAGACCCAGAACCTTCAGGACAAATTTGGCTCTGATCTTCCTGCTGAGTAATATGATCCGAACATACTTCTGAATGTCCAGAATTCTTCGTTCTGTTAGTCTGGATGACATGCTGACAGTGTTTAATTCTGCGCCTATAAAGGTAATAGATTGGCAAGGCGACAGAGAAGATTTTTCGAAATTTATTGAGATCCCCAACTGTTTGCAGGTTTGCAGAGTGTGGTCTCTGGCCTTGAGAAGTTGATGCCTGGTGGTGGCGGAGACTTCACACACTTACACACACAGACACGCACACAGACACGCACACAGACACGCACACAGACACGCACACAGACACGCACACACAGACACGCACACACAGACACGCACACACAGACACGCACACACAGACACGCACACACAGACACGCACACACAGACACACACAGACACACACACACAGACACACACACACAGACACACACACACAGACACACACAGACACAGACACACACAGACACAGACACACACAGACACAGACACACACAGACACAGACACACACACACACAGACACACACACACACACACACACACACAGACACACACACACACAGACACACACACACAGACACACACAGACACACACTCTTTCACAAAAATGATGAAAGCTCTGATTTACAACAATGTTACAAAGATAGAACATGAATTAAATACGTATCCACTAATGAAAGCTAAAAAATAATCTAATAAAAGGGAAGTAGCAGAATGACTAGTGATTCTCAGCAGCAAGTCGTCCTGAGTCGCATGCCAGTCAGAATATGTTACACACTGAGTACATGCCAGATCACACCAGTGCATGCTGGCACAAGGGACCAGCAATGGCTTGGATGAAAGGAGTAAACTAAACAAAAATGGTTAGACCTCATGCTTCATATGGCTAGAAAGCAATTACTGAATACTGCCAAAAAAGACCTTCCTGACGTTAGATGTAGGAAGTCTCAGGTCTGTTGTTATAGCTTTCCTTAACATAATACTAAGCGACAATCACCATAGATGTTCACACTTTCAGTATTTATTTGAAGAACTAAGATTCAAAGAAAACTTTACTGTCATTTAGGAAACACAAGTGCAACCTAAATGAAATTTCAGGTATCAGCTCATCAGAATACAGAGGCAATTTAAGTATAAAAACAGTAAGATATGATGCATACACAGCTATTCTAATGAGACTGATTCACACAAAAAGTACTCCTTATAACCTACTTCTAGTCAGGTAAAACTACCCATGTATATAAACCTAAACATATGAATAAGCAATACTGTACATACAGAGAGAAGAATAGGCAGATCGTTAATATTGGACATGAGCAATTACTGCAGTTGCACTTTTAAGAGAAAGCTATTGCACTTCTGTAAGAATATATTAACTATAGTGATTTAAATAATGTATCACTTTCAGTAAAATATTAATAGTGAGATCACGCTTGGAGGTAGGAGACGTCCATGTTGATGTAAGGGTTTATGAGCCCTATTACTGCTGGATAGAAGCTGTTCAAGAACCTGGAGGTCCTACAGTGGATGCTGTGGTACCTCTTGCCAAATAAAAGTCTAGCAAACCAGCCAAATGCTGGATGTGATGTGTCAGCAAGTATTTTGTTCATAGGTTCATAGGTTCATAGGTTCATACTAGGCTATCTGCCCGAGGGCATTTACAAGCCTAGCCCATCGTTTTGTGGCTTACGCTACCCCTTTAGTATGGGGAACTATACCCATTATTTTGCTGTGCCTCTGTCGAGCAGTGACACTGAGGTAATCCCTGGGGTATATCTGCGATCTCCCATCCATTGGTCAAGATTTCTCTTGAACAAGGCCAGCGAGGTGCTCTGCCTCACATGTACCGGGATTTTGTTCCACAGCATAGGGAGTCTTGTATGCCCTCTTTACGCTTTTTGTTGTAAAAAGTTCTTGTATGGTTGGAAGATTTGTGCCCATTATCTTCTCTGCAATCCTCACCACTCTTTGAAGCTTCTTTCTTTCTGCCGTAGTACTGTTTGCATATCACATAGTAAAGTTGCAGGTGAGAATACTTTCAGTAGCTCCTTTATAGAAAGTGGATAGAGCATTCAGAGGAAGCTTTGCTCTTTTGAGCCTTCTCATGAAGTGCAGGCATTGGTGAGCTTTTTTAATTATCTGTTTACAGACCAAGAGAGGTCTTCTGAGATGTGTACCCCAGGAATTTTGTAGACTGAACTCTCTCTACCACCTCACCATTGATCTCAAGTGGCAAGTGAATGGTTGGCCTTTTTCTGACGTCAATGATATTTTATTTAGTTTTGTTGACCTTCAGATACAAGCTGTTATTTTCGCACCATTTGATCAGAGAGCTGACTTCATTCCTGAATGCCAGGTCATCATCCCTTATGAGAACTACTACAGCTCTGCAAATTTGATAACGTGGTTATTGGGAAATTTCGCACATCAGTCGTTAGTAAGGATGGTGAACAGTAGAGTACTAAGTACACACCCATGAGGTACACAAGTGTTGAGTGTAATAATACTTGAAGTGTTACCAGCACATGTCTTCTGTGGTCTTCCAATCAAAAAGTGAATGATCCGGTTGCAGAGGCTCTTGTTGATGACAAGATTAATTTGCCTATGAGTTGCATCAGAACGAAAGTTGGCTTCTCACTTCTCCAGGGTTAAGTTTGAGCACTGTCTCATTCTAACCAGTGGCAGCTTTGAAGCCACCAGGTTGTTCTCCTCAAATCTGCCACAGAATGAGTTCAACCTTTCCAGAAATTCTGTGCTTTCATCACACTAAACTGGCTTGGTCTTGTAGTCAAGTTAGCTGCTAAATGCCTTGCTAGAAGCTCTTGGTATCCCTCATGTCCTCGAAACAACTTTGTACCTTTCTTCCATACTACCTCTTGGCTTCTTTGATGTCCCTTTTTAGGTTAGCCCTTGCTTCACTTAGACCCACCTTGTCCTTGGCCCTGAATCCCTCATTCTTTGCCCTCAAAAGCTCATACACTCTGCTTGTTAGCCAAGGTTTTTTATTGGCTCTGATTGGAATCTTCTTGGTTGTAGATACATTCTCCACACATTCTGAAATATATGCCATTTAGTGTCTGTGTATTCATATGCTGATTGAAAGTGGCTGTGTCTCTGAAATATATGCCACTGTAGTGTCTGCGTATTCGTTTATATTCACATGCTGATTGAAAGTGGCTGCTTCTCTGAAGACGTCCCAGCAGGTATTATGAAAACAGTCCTCTAGACTTTCCATTGCCCCCTTCATTCCAGACCCTGATCAGTTTCTCAGTTTTTCTCTGATCAGCAGAGATTTGTAAGCAGGTATTAATCTTACTGAAATATGATCACAGCTACCCAAGTCTGGCTGCTGCACTGCTTTGTTTGCACCCTTTATGTTGGTGTAAACCTTGTCACGATAAAACACACCATCTTTTAAATTATTTTCTTACCTTTTCATTGATGTTTGTCCTTTGTTTTGGTTCCTATTAACAGCAGGCCTTCCCAGAGCACTACGATTCCATGTGTTAAACAAGTACAAAGTGACACCATGGTTCATACTGATCAATCAGTCAGTGCATACCAAATAAGCATGTGTAAGGAAAACTGAAACCATACAATTCCTGTACTGACCTGGAAGTGTCTCGCGTGTGTGTCTCATTCTTTGATTCACTTTTTGGCATCTTTTCTCTCTTTGAAGGTTTTTCATCTCTCTCTTCTCTTTCATCACCTGAATCACTGATTTCAAAAAATATACAAAAGAAAATGTAATTAATATAACAGCTCTAAGGTATAGAATTAACTCTGAACAGTCTGGGTACTGTATAGGTGTAGAACAGACGAAAACATAACTTTCAGATTATGTAATTCTGGAACTACCATTATTTTATCCTTCCATTCTCTGATCACTCACCTTAAGTCCATGGTCTAGATTTCCAGGCTTTTCACATAATCCACTAAAACAGAAAGTACAGCAACAGCCAGACATCAAGAAACAGAGACACGAATAAACAAAAATGCACAAGCAAAAGTTAATGAAGAAAAACATATCATACTGTTATTAATGAAGTTTAAGCATAAACAGGATGAAGCATGGATTTAGCGAAATCGCTAACACTGCTCAATCACAGCCTTCATACAGATTTTGTACCAAGCAAATGGAGAACAACTAGAGTCATTTCCCTGCATAAGGGAGGACCTTTCACAGTCCCAGGCAATTACAGACCCACAAGTCTAACCAGCCTCATTTTCAAAGCCATGGAAAGACTTATGAAATTAATCAATCAGAAAATAGGGAACCTCCAGACACTAGACCTGCCTCAGTTTGAATTTATCATGGGCAGGTCATTCTTACTCAACCTAGTGGATTTTTTTGAAAAGGTCATCAAAGCAATGGACGAAGATAAAATGGTACACACTGCCTATCCTTGACCTGGCCACAGCTTCTGACAATTCCTCACTCAGGCATAGTAGAAAAGCTAAATACACTGTGAATAAAACCCCTGTGTCACCCTCTGACCCTCTGGACTGCCAACTGGCTCACAGACAGGATGCAGATAAATTAAAATAGGGGAAATTACCTCTACAAAGAGACCAGTCACAAGTGGAGTCCTTCAGGGTTCTGTGCCGAGACTTTTCTAATCCATTACTGATTGATTTAATTTATATCAGCATGTCAAATGGCATCAGAAATACTTGATCTAGGGATCTAAACCTTTTCTGCAACATCAACAGAATGGTTTGAAGTGAAAGGAATATCTCGCAGAGGATACCGCTGCTGTGGAACAGACTCCGCCCCCATCCACATAAAACAAAATTCATCCCTGTCCATATTCACGCACAACTTAGATCTATGGATGGGAAACTGAAAATTTATCCAAGAACTGCCCCCACACTACTAATGGACACAGGCAGCTCCTAAATGCTTTATCCCATGCATGGGTCCCCTCAAATTATCTATGGTATGATCCCAGTTAGTTCTATATTACCCCTAATGAGAATATCAACCACAGGAAAGGCAAACCAATCTAAAACCAAATGGGATAAGTTATTTCAAGCACAAAAAAGGGAAATTAGCTAGGCTTAAAAATGGCACACAACAGCATCTAACCTAGTACCTACCAATTACCCTATTAGCAGTCTGACCCTATTAGCAGTCCTTGGACCACCTAAAACTGATGACTGTTAGCCATCTCTGCTGGCATACACATTAAAGTTCAGACTACAACCCAGGTGACAGCATTTGATAAATGGTGTAGGCACCTGACAGACCTGGAAGGGAGGGAGAGAGGAAACAAAGGAAGTGCCTACCTGCCTCTTTTTTTTTGGGGGGGGGTGCATATTTAGGGCCATATATGTAGAGAATGACTTCCCAGAAGAAACCAGGGAAGCTGCCTGTGGTGTCTTGCTGTGAGTGGGTGGGGACAGTCCTGGCTTACATCACTTGCAGAGGGAAGGCACAGCCCAGCCATTGACACCCACTGCACATCTCACTTATGAAAGTGTAAACCGAGTGTCCAGGGGAAATGGGGAGAAAATGGGCAAGCTACTCCTCTAGACCCAAAGCTGTCCCTCACCCTATCATCTGACTTTTGTCAGAGGGGGGAACAAATTGGTTAATCAGTATTCCCAAGCAGGAACAAATAGGTCATAGGACTCTTAGTTAGCTGGGGGATGCCTGGCTTTTGTCCCCAAATGGAAAATAATGGGTTGAATGGGTGACTGCAGGGGAGCAATTGGGGAGATCCAGAGGAGAATTAAAAAAATATGACAGCTGCTTGGCTACAGTAACAAATGAGGAAATGCTGGTACTCTACAAAGAAATGTATTAGTTGCCATGCAGAGAAAGGTTATGTATGCATCAACAGATTTCTATGGCAATTTCATAACTCCAAAATGAGCTTAAGAGGTCCATTAATGTATTAGTAGTCTTGTCTATGTTATCATGTCATACACTTTTACAGCAGATGGTTTCTCAGAGACATAACGCCCACCTTAAAAACACTAAAATAGAGACTTAACTCAGTCCGTTTCCTTGCAAAATGTTCAGAATATGGAAATGCAAGTACCACAGATGTGCTGCATGTAAAAAGTTGTTCAAATATAGTTTGATATCAAGTGCATATGACTGTGCTTCTGATATCAAAACTACAGACCTAAACCTTCAACATTCTTTCCTTTTGCAAGTGCAGAGGGTCCTACCATGGATCGCTCCAGTTCTTTCCCATTCCAACATCTAAACTAAAATAGAGCCTGACAAAATATAAATATTTCCAACATATGCCTTTATGAATTTTATCATGTTTGCATTACTATAAACCAATGCTCCCTGTTAAGACATGCCCTTATAGAAAGCAAACTTTATCATCCCATCTGTTTGCTGAGTAAAAACACCCTTTGCTTACTTCAACTGCAAGTAAATGAAAATCCTTGAGTTGTCTCACTGCTATCAAGAATTCAGAGTCTCTCTTCCAAGATAGCTGCACATTCAATAGCAGGTTGATTGGAGCTTTTCCAGTATGAAAACTGAGAAATTGATAATAAAACACAGTAAAAAAATATAAATTTGGGTTAAATTCATTAATGGCTAGAAACCACACTGCCTGGATACCTACAAAAAAAAAAAGGAAACTTGGAGAAAGTAAGTGAAACTCATCTAGAAAATAAAACACTCTGGCTAAGTAACCTTACAGCCGTGCAGCAAAAAGCTGTTTAAGTTTCAGCTGTAACATAGAAGATAGTTTCCGGTAATTCAGAGAGAGAAAGAAAAGCAAATGCGCTGAGAGATGTTAAAATAAGTGAGACACTGGAGGAATATATCAAGTCAAATGGCAACAGACTAGAAAAAAAGAAGCTGATAAGTAGCTATTCAAATGAGCAGGTAAAACTGCAAAAATCAAAATATGAAATGAAGAAAAGACTGGATAAAACAAGGCTTCTCCAGAAGAGCAGTTTCGAAAACAGAGTTAGAAGACCGAGAGCACACAGAGAAAAACAGAGATTTTTTGATATACCAGAGAAACCGGAAGGAACAAAATGCATTAATTTTCTGAAAGCACAAATAAACAAATGGACTGCTGTTTCACAGCAAGATTTGTTAACTGAGATGGTATATCATGTGTATGCGCCCAAGCTGGCCATGAGAAAGCAGCCAAAGTCTACGTCAGCAAAGCTACAAGCAAGCCAGCAAAAGAGTAAGCCCTGATTAAAATAAAAACTGTGACAGAAGGGAAAAATAAAAACTATGACAAAAGAGAAAAATATTAAAAGCGGGAGAAACCAGAGCGTTTGTGGGATATGATTATACACTACCCACCAGGCAGAAGAGATACAAGTTTATCTTGGCAATGGGGATGTCAAGAGGAAGACATAAGATTCAAGTTGTTGTATCTAGCTGTCTTCAGAATATTTTTCCCAGATGTTCAAACACATATTTGGAAGCAGAACAGGCTAAGGAGGAAATAAAAGTTTAATCAATAAAGAGTGGGGTAACAATCAGGAGGAGGTGTCTCTCTTCTGACAACAACAAATCCCATAAAGAGATTTCTCCAGTGAAAATTTTTCAATAGTCTGAAGGAAGATGCTTACTTGACAGAAAAAGTCCTAGGAGCTGACTAGAAGAATCAGGAGCATCCCACAACTGAACCAAAGATTGGTAAGAGGAAGTCAAAATGATCAGAAAGTCTAGCAAAAACATGAAAACAGTGAATAAACAAGACAATAGGAAAGCTTCAGTACGATCTGATGCAGTTTAGACATATGAACCACGACTGGCAAGAAGTGGCTGAAAAAAAGACAGGAAGTTTGGTGCCTGTGATAAAGTGATGATAGAGCTGTAAAGCACAAACCCCACCTTATGTCATTACTGTTTAGAAAGACACTGAAGTGAATGAACAAGTAACTAAGTATAACAGTTTTTGTACTTCTTAATCTGTATCTTTCGGCTTTTCCCGGTTAGGGGTCACCACAGCGGAACTCCGGTCCGCTAATAATTGGCAGTAGATTTTTACGTGTCGAGTTGCCAGCCCTGACGCACAACTTTCAATGAAGGTACGCCCATTCACGCATGTCTCCACACAGAAGACACTCTAGCTGAGAACAGAACAGGACAACGTCTTACTGTGAGGCGACAATGCTACCGTAGCACCACCACTGCAGTTTTTGTACTTCTTAATACTTGTATAAAATGTCAAGATGTAAACTGCATGTTCTACTGCAAAGCAGTTATGTATAGTTTGCAAACAGTGGTATTCTAAATGCAAGTTGGGAGAGTTTTGACAGTGACTGCTGTATATACTAGAAAATAAAGCATTTTTTTCTTAATTGTAGTCTATCCAGACTTTACACTACGATAAAATAAGAAAGGTTGGAAAAACGCAAGTTAAAGTTAATTTAATGATGTAATCTTGGAATTTTAAACAGGATTTAAATCATATTGGTCTTATCATATATAGAATTAAAAGATAATTTCCCCTGTTTGACAGAGGTGTATACATAGATGAACGTCCTTAGTTGACACTAAAGACTTTTTATAAGCAAACACACTTGAAAATCAGGAGAAAATGATGAAAAGCATAACAAATTGCAGTTCTTTTACTAGTTTAGAGAATGGCAAAGGTGTTACTAAAGTTGATAGATATGGAGCAATGTCTTTTTGGAAGGGAGGCAAACATTTGGTAACCGTAATAAAACAATCTCTAAAGGTAAAAACTATAACAGTATGCTTGTGTCAAAACTTTCTCAGAGGCGTTCTTTTTTAATTTTTTTTTAAACCAGACATTTTAAATCAGAATCTCCCCACCCTTCCCTTCTGTTCCCTGAAAGGTAAAGGGATAGGGGGACCTCTGCTCTGCTAGTGTACTCATTCAGATCAATCTATTACCTATGCAGGCCAGGCTTTTCATCCCATCATGCCATGCAGCAAGCTTCAGGATGTCCTCATTGCTTGGATCTGCATTTCCTTGGGTAGTGGAAATTTGAGAAATCTCACCTATTCCTCCAAATGCTTTTGACAGAGGATCATCTACACAAATCCCACCTTCACTAGAGTGATAGCAGTAGTCAATGCATCCCTCTCATGGACTTGTTCCATTCCCTCCTTCAAACCCATCATATTTCTGGGGCTATTTCAGTCACCTTTGGTAGTCTATCTTTATGAAGACTTAGCTGGATTATAACAGAAATGTTCCTACTGCATCATTTGATCTGTGGGAGGAATCCATCCCCAACAGTGGATTTACAACTGGTTCATCCTCTTACTTTCTACCTGTATTTTTTTTCTTGGGAGCTCCTGTGCATGATGCACCACTGTGTGTTAAAGCATTATAACAATGCACCGACTACAACAGATCACCCCCTCCCCCAACACAGCATGGGCACACTTCCTGCAAACCAAAGAAAAAAGAAACATCGTAAATTTGACAACTGCATTGCTTACAAATAATATAGATATATGTACTTGTTCAACGTAAAGGGAACAGTTGAGGCTGAATGGAGGGATATCCAAATAAAGGAGGACATCAGAAGGTTAACCAAGACCCAGCAAGAAGGATTCTGAAACATGTCAATTGATAAAGAATATATATTTTACAGCTAGTATTGGTGTCTATGACTGGGCTAAATCCCAGAGTGAATTTGCAAGGATGGAAGGAGCTGAACAGCGGCTAAAAGTCCAAAGGATCAGAAAACCAAATCTTGAAATGCAGATGTAAAGAAGGCATGACACCAACAGCCATACTTGAGACAATAATGCTTGGTGTAGTTCTGACACGAGGACTAAGTAACTAGGGCAAATGTGTCTGCAAAAGAAGCATTTTGCAAGAAACACTAGAAAAAGCTGTGCTTTTAATAGAGTGGCATTTGAAAGCACTATTTTCAAGGGGAAAGTGAGACATTAGTCAGCAAAAGACAATGTAAAAGGCAATACACTTGGAAAGAACTTGCTTTACTGTCAATCCTTCCTTCTCTGTGATAAAAGGCAGGAAAATACAGTTGTGCAAGAACTTACCACAACAGTGGATGAGCCGTTGCAGTATTCCAGACAGATGAGTTTTTACTGCCGACATTCGAATAGGTACCAAAGCCTAAAACTTCCCAATTAGCATATGCCCAACTTAAGACTTCAGCTTGCAAGTGTAGGGGTATATAAATGGATGTACAAGAGTAAATCTTCAGACTATCTTCAAACAAGCAGCCTGAAGACATCTGAGAAAAAAGTAGCTAGGAAGGGCATAGCAGGAAAAGACGAGGATCCTTTCAGTCCTAGGGCCTTGACAGACAGGGCACAATGAAATGGGAGAAAGGAAAATGGCGAGAAGGGGGGAAGGAGGGTAGGGAGGAATACTGCAACAGTGAAAAGTAGAACATCTGCTGTTATGATACAACTGTACTATGACCTGACAAATCACTGTTGCAGTATTCCAAACAAATGGGTGATTTACAAAGCCTGAGGGGAAAAGATGGGAGGATGGCTGAGAATGGTTAGAACTGTCTAAGAGGCCAGAAAAGCCTTACATGGTGAAGGCTGCCATAGACCTGAAAAAGGCATCACTTCCGTAGTGTTTAGTGAAAGTGTGCAAAGATGACCAGGCAGCAGCTTCCAGGATGGTTCTGGAATCTATCTCTTTGTAGAAAGCCCCAGAAGAGGCAACTACTCTAGTAGAGTGAGCCTTTAGGAAAGAGGGCAAGGATTTGCCATGGTAAGTGGAACAAAAGAAAATGGACTTAAAATACAGTCTGCAATAGCTTCTTTGGATACAGTATAGACTAAATTAGAGTCCATTAAGGAGACAAATAGTTGATCTGACTTACGAATAGACTTAGTCTTGTCCAGATAGAATTTCAGTTTTCTGTGCACATCTTGGGAGTAAAGCGGTATCTCATCTCAGTTCTCTGGATTGGGAAAGAAAGTAGGCAGACGGATTGCCTGATTTAGGGATATCTCATTCACCACTTTTGGCAAGAAAGAGGGGTTGACTCTTAGTGACACCCTAACCCTATAAAAATAAGAAAAGGAGAAACAGCCACAAGTGCCTGTAGTTCTGAGACTCTCCTAGCAGATGTGAGAGCTAGCAACAAAATGTTTTTTCTAGGTGCTGAGCTTGAGAGTAGAAGTGGCTGTCTCAAAGGGAAGCAGAGAGAGGTACTCAGCACAAAGTTGAGATCTCAAGGGGGGGGGGGTTACAGGTTTTCTTTGATGGTTTAAAAGCAAAACCCACTTTAAAAATTGTTAACTTCAAGCCTGGACATAACAGGTGAATTGAGGGGAAGACAGGCTGAGATGACTGAAAGGTGAGCTTTAACAGAAGAACAAGCCTGACCACTTTTCATGAGCTCGCACACGGGATACAACTACAGGAACCACTGATTTTACAGGATCCCAAATGCCAGCTTGATACCATATTGAAAACCTTTTCCATTTGGCTATGGAGGATTTTCATGTGGTGGGTCTCCCTGCCCCCTGAAGGGTCAGAAGCATGTACTCAGAAAATCAGTGTCTGGAAGGGATCAGAATCCTATCATCCATAGATTTAGTTTGAGAAATAACAGCTTGGGGTGAAGCTATGAGCCCTTCTGTTGTGTGATCAGATCTGCTTTCTGGGGTAACTTGTGGTGATTGTCCCGGGCTTAGTAATAGAGAAGAGTGAACCAATGCTGCCTTGGATAAGGGGGAGTTAAAATACATTTTTTTCCATCTTTAATACAACCTTTAGTAGCACAGGAAGTGGAGGGAAGGCATAAATAAACTTCCTTGTCCACTGAAAATATAAAGCATCTGTCCTCCAAGCCAAGTGGCAAGCAGTCCTGGTGCAAAAGAAGGAGTGGTGTTTGTTGCTCTCTGAGGCAAATAAGTCCATCTTTGGTGTTCCCCACCTGTGGACTATGTCTAGGAAGACCTATTGTTGAGCATCCATTCGCAGGGGGGGGTGGTGACGATGGACCATTTAAGATGGTCTGCTAGGATGTTGTAATGGGATGGAAAAAGAAGTTATGTCTTACCATAACGTTCCATCTTTATTGTTGATCCTTGTTCATTACGTGTGGGTACTGGTTCCGACCTCGGAACTGAGCTGGCCATCTTCCAAGCTTGCGTCAGCTAAAAACTCTCGAGCTAAAACTCTTACCCAGAATTCCCCCCTCCATGTTACCTCAGACTGAGTTTGCAAGTCAAAGGAAGCTAGAGGCTACCTCTGGTCAAATGACCTAAAAGAACCGGATGGTGAAATCCACTAGAAGCCACAGGAGGGGGAAGGAGGGAGGGTCATAATGACTGAACGAGGATCAACAATACAGATGGAGGGTTGTAATGACTGAACGAGGATCAACAATACAGATGGAACGTTATGGTAAGACATAACTTCTTTATCTGATATTGTTAATCTTCGTTCATTCCTTACATGTGGGACAGAGTCTCCAGCTACCTCTATTCCTGGGAGGCTCTCATGGAAGGACATTCCTGACCACCACAGAACAAAAAGATGCTCTTCCCCTGGAGGCCAATTCCAATTTGTAATGATTGATGAAGGTATAAGGCACAGCCCAAGTTGCAGCTGCACAGATGTCATGTAAAGAAGCACTGGCATGGAAGGCAGCAGAAGTTGCCACCGACCTTGTCGAATGAGCCTTTATGGTAGTAGGCAATGGAATGTTAAGTTATGTATAAATGAAGGTCACACAGTCTTTCAACCATCTAGCCAATGTGACCTTAGCAACAGCACATCCTAATCTAGGTCCAGAATAGGCCAAAAATAATTGGTCTGATTTACGAGAGGCCTTAGTCCTGTTCAAGTAGTAGCGAATTTGCCTGTGAATTTCTAGGGTATGTAGGCAATACTCTCCTTTGTTTGAATAGTTGGGAAAGAAAATTGGCAATTCAATGGTTTGGTTAATGGACATTTCAGAGATCACTTCTGGCAGAAAGGAAGCATTAGTTCTCAATGACACTTTATCTCTATGAAATATCAAGTATGGACTCTTGATGCTTAAAGCTTGAAGCTCAGAGATAGGTCTGGCAGAAGTAATGGTGACCAAAAACAAGGTTTTCCATGACAAGTATTTGAAGTCACAAGAAGAAGCTGGTTCAAAAGGTGGCATTGTCAAAGCTTGTAGAACCAATGACAGGTCCCATGGTTGAATAGGTTCTCTAAAAGGGGGCTTTAGATCATTCACACCTTTTATGAAGGTCTTGCATAATTTATGTGACATAAGAGAGGAGTCTTGGACACCCTCATGGAAATTAGATATTGCAGCTAAATGGACTCTAATGGTAAAGGCCGATAGACCCGAATGAAATAGGTTGGCTAGATACTCCAGTACTATCGACACTGGTGCTGAAAAGGGATCTACTTGCTTTTCTTTCAGCCAAAGGATAAATATTTTCCACTTGCTTAGATAAGTAATTCTAGTGGAAGACTTATGAGATGCAATAAGAATGTCCCGTACTAGCAAAGAAAGATCATTCTGCCTGGCAATCAAGGGAATTGGAGGAGCCAAGCTGTGAGCTTCAGGCTGTCCAAGTTAGGATGAATCCGATTCTGCAGATGGGAGATCAACCCCGGAGTTGGATAGAGAATCCATGGTTGATCTAGCAGGTGACGACAAAGGAAGGGGAACCAAATCTGACAAGGCCAATATGGTGCTATGAGGATCACCTTGCTCTTCAACCGGCGGGCTTTCATCAGAAACTGGGGAAAGAAGACCCGAGGGCCAATCGTGGACTACAGTGCCCCTGGGTGACTGTCCCGGAGGAGGAATCAGGGTGAAATAGTTGCTACATTTGTAGCTGGTCGGGGATGCAAAGAGGTCACAGCAAGGAAGACCCCAGAGGTGAAAGATCTCCGCCATTATCAAGGGATTCAGGGACCACTCGTAAGGTTGTAGAAAGCACCTGCTGAGTCTGTCTGCTATCATGTTGGAACTCCTGGGAATGTGCGTTGCTAGAAGAAAACGGTTGGTAGCCATCATCCATTGCCATATCCTCATGGCCTAACGACAGAGTGGGTAAGATTTGGTTCCGCCCTGTTTGTTGATGTACCAGACCACCACCATGTTGTCTGATTGTATCGCAATAGTCCCAAACTGCAGTAGGGGATGGAATGCTCGCAACACCAGAAGCACCACCTTCAGCTCTAGAACATTTATATGCAGTTGGGCCTCCAATTCGGACCAAGTACCTTGGACTGTCTGTCCCTGACATAGCCTCCCCCCCACCCTATCAGGGAGGCGTCCATGGTCACTGTAGTCTTGGGCTGCTGGGGGGAGAATGGGCGAGATCATTGTGACAGGTTGTGGGTCATCCACCAATTTAAATCCTGTTTGCACCTGTGAGTTACTCGAATTTTGGCTGAAAGAGGACACTGAAAAGGATACCATTGGGTGAGCAGTAGCCATTGTAGAAGCCTCATGTGAAACCTGGCCAGGGGGACAATGGTGATGGAGGCTGCCATGGAACCCAACAGCTGTAGGACAGAGTGAGCTGTGGATTTCTCCCTTGAAAGGATTGGTATCAGTTGTTGCTTTATCCTTAGAATTCTGTGCTCTGGAATGGATGCTCTGCAATTCTTTGTATATAAGATGACCCCTATGAATTCTGTGGACTGAGATGGGATGAGATTGAATTTTTGCCAGTTTATGGTTATGCCTAGCCTTTCTGCAGCAAGGAGAGAGTATGCCAGGGCTTCTTCCAATAGATGTCTGGTGGGAGCGGAAATGAGCCAGTCGTCTAGGTCTGGAAACACCTGGAATCCTTGTAGTCGCAAGTGAGCTGTGATGACTGCCATGTATTTTGTGAACACTCTGGGGGCTGTAGAGAGTCCGAAGGGCAGTACTCTGAACTGGTAGTGACTGGCTCCAACACGGAAGTGCAGAAATCTTCTTGATGGCCTGTCCACTTTTATGTGGTGGTATGCATCTTGAAGATCTATCGAGCACATTCAATCATTTTTTCCCAAAAGCAGGAGGATAGACTGTATTGTGACCATCTGGAATTTTTGTACTCTTACAAACTTGTTCAGTACACACTGAGATCCAAAATTGGTCTCCAGTCCCCGGTTTTCTTTGGCACCAAAAATAGTCTTGAGTAGAATCCGGATCCTATCTGGTCTGGAGGGACTATTTGGATGACTCTTTTTTTTAGCAGCTTTGATATCTCTAATGCTGCTTATTCCCTTTGACTGGGTGGAACGTCGGGTAAGTTTGTTGGGGGGGGCAGGACAAAGTTCGAAGGGAATATAGTAACCTCTGATTATCATCCTTTGTACCCAAGAGTAGGTGGTGATGGTTAGCCAGGCAGAAGGGTACAAGGAGAAATGACCCCCAACCACCTCCAGAGGAAAGAAGTTGGACCGCTCTTCATGAGCGCTAGTAGGATTGGCCAGGAAAAGAGTCCCTGGAACCCTGGTTACACGGACCCCCTCTGCCCCAAAAAGGGAGTCTTCTTTGTGAGTTCCCCCCTCTGCCTCTAGGGGAGAACTTGGCCTGTGTTTCACGGAAAGGACCCTGAGACTTTTTGTACCATATCTTCCCACTCTTCTGGTTTCTGGAGAAAGCACGTTGAGGGGAAGAATAACAGACACCCATGGCAGAAAGGGTCTTACCATCCTGTTCACATCTGGCCAGTGTGCTTTTAACCTTGGGTCCAAACAATGAAGAGGCTTCGATGGGAGCATTGAGAAAGGAAGCCTTGAAGGGTTCCACGAAATTACATAAGCGCATCCAAGCGTGTCGTCTCAGAACAAAGCCTGAACTCGCCGCTCTAGCTACTCCTTCTGATGTGTGAGATATCAGGTGCATGGAGGAGTTAGATATCAATTCAGTGGTGGCCAGCTGAGAGGCCACTTTGTCACGGACCTCATCAGACACGGCACCAGCCAAAGTTTCAGAGAGCTCAGAAATTAAATCCCTTCGAAGCCTGGCAAAGTGTGCCATATAATTCAGGGACCTGATTGCAAAGGTCGCTGATGCAAATGTATACTTCCCTATTCTGTCCAGAGCCCGGAACTCTTTTTTGGGTGGATGGACAGTCTGTTTTGCTTCTTCCGCCAGGTCCTTCTTGGTTGCAGCCGCCACCACCAGAGCATCTACAGGAAGACCTTTGGACCAATGGAGGTCAGTAGCAGGAGAGGACAAAAATGTATCTGGCCTCCGGGGAATGGCCTCAACGGTGTCAAGAGCTGTCCACGCATGCTGCACGATGAGCCGGACCAGTTCGTTGGCAGGTGGAGTAACCCAGGAGGTAGGGGGCCGGGTGCAAAAGGCCTGTAAGAACACAGACTCTTCAGAGGTTGGGTTAGAGGGCTGCCAGTCACCTCTCTGTTTAAGGATTTCAAGGATATCACCAAAGGATACCTCAGACGGTGACCGAGGGGACCTTTCCCCATCATCAAAGTCTGTGTCTTCAGTAAGGGACTCCTCTGTGGAGGCCATGTGCTTCCTCTTGCACAAGCTTTTTCGATGAACTTCCTCAGAGGGAGAAGCTGGGGAAGACGACGCAAAAGGGGTTTCCTGTGGGAGTATATCCTGAGGCCCTTGCGCCCAGTGTCCGCTAGGATCGACTTGTGTACATTGCAGTCCAGAGGAGGGTGGGGAGATTGATAGCACAGTATCGCCAGCCGATGTCAAAGCCTTCTCCATTAGTAGGAAGGCCGGTCCACTTGAAGAGGGGAGAGTGTTCAGGACAGGGGTCACCCCTCCCCTAAGTGGCTCAGCCTGCCGACTCGGAGTCCCTGGATGGTTGTGAAACACCAAGTTACATACGCCACAGCTGACATCCTGGATCATAGCAAAACTCTCCTGCCACGAAGGCCACTGCGGTTCCTTAGTGAGGCCCATAAAGGGAACCATAGAGGGGGAAGACTGTGCTATATCAAGGGGCTTCAAAGGCAATGAAGGAGGAGAATAAGTAGGGGTCTTTGGCAAAGGGTGATCACCTCCCAAGGAAGGACAGGTCCTTGGGGGGACGGGATACCTCTGGCCAAAAGCACTTGATCCACAAGACGCAACACGTTTTGTTCAGAGAGGCTTCTAGTGGATTTCATGGACACAGCTGAGGGAGAGTCAGGTCTATCCAAAGATGGGGCAAGCTCGGTGCCCACCTCACCAGTTTGCACTGAAAACAACGGGGCCGTAAGGGACCAAACTACAGGTTTCTACACCGAGGAAATCATCGGTGCCGAAGTCATGGTCTGCACCAAAGATAAGGTCGGTGCCAAAGTGGTTGTCGGCGCTGAGGCTGGGACCAAAAAATCGGTGTCAAAAACTGAGTTGTCAGTTCTGGGTAAGTTGTCTGAGCCGATGTGGTAACAGTCTATATTGACTGGATAGTCGGTGCCGGTGGAGAAGTCTGAACCAAGGAGCCCCTCGGTACTGATACGGTAAAGGGCACGCTAGTCGGTACCAAAATCACAGATGGCGCTGATGGCCTTGGTGCTGAAGGTCTAGGCACCGAAAGTGCTGGAGCCGAAAAAGTCAGATCCGAAGTGGAAAGTTTAGCCTTCTTGGGTCTCGTTTGGTGGGAGTCCCCAGCCGGGGACGAAGGAAGAGACTTCACCTTTGTATGTTCATCAGTCTTTTTCTTATGGGATCTTGGAGGGGTTGAAGCCCATGACCCAGAAATTGCCTCTGAAAAAGGAGATTTAAGTAGCCCCTTCAATAACAATTTATTTTTCCTCTCAATCAACGCCCTGTTAGAGAAATTCTTACAAATTCCACAGGGCGGGTCAACTGATAAATGAGGCACACCCAAGCAATAGACACACAGGGAATGTGCATCTGAAGTAGGTAATTTATGGCCACAATCTGAACATCTCTTAAATCCTGGACTACCTTTTTTATCTGCCATGTTAAGAAAGAAGGAAAATCAGAAAGAATACCAGCAATGGTACAAGAAATACCCGAAGGTAAGGAGGAAATGGGGTTTACCAACGATGGTAAAGAAGAAAATACCTCGCGGTAAATAGGATGAAGGGGGTTGAAAAGATTCAAGAATGGATAGTTGCTAAATGCGATAAGGTAAGAGAAAACAATCTAGTAACTTTTCTAAGAGAAAAAGTTGTTTTAGACTAGTATGACAAAAAAATATTGTATTTGGCTCAAGAGAAGTAGCTTGACATGACCGAATGGTGACGTGGCAAACGAAATCTGGGGTAACAGGGAGAGGGGAATTCTGGGTAAGTGTTTTTGCTCGAGAGTTTGTAGCTGACACGAGCTTGGAAGATGGCGAGCTCGGTTCCGAGGTCAGAACCGACACCCACATGTAAGGAATGAACGAGAATTAACAATATCAGATTGTACATTGCTTGATGGGACATATCTGTCTTGATGGCTAGGCCCCAAGTGAGTTGGGCCAACTTGAATAACTGATATGATCTGTAATGGATTAGTGGAGAAGTCTCAGTACAGAACCCTGTAAGGACTGGTATGATCTGGTTCCTCTTTTCTTATGTACCATGTAACTGTTACACTACATTACTGTTACATTATCTGTGAATACTCACAAGGTCCAGGTTTCCAGAGCTGAACAAAGACTTATAAGGCCTCTTTCAGGTTGATGTGCTCCTCCTTGAAGTTGGGCTGCCAACAACCCTGGACACTGTGGCTTCCTGTCCACACCTTCCAAGCCTTGTCTGAAGCAACTGTCTACAGCTCTTGACTTGGACCTTGAAAGCCAGGCCTGGCTTGAGGTTCACAAGTGTCACTCACCACAGGATCCCCTTCTTAAGGCAAAGTATGAGAGAGGACAGTAAAGTGGAGAAGGGTCTGAAGAGACAGGATTTTGAAAGTGGGTACCTTAAAGAAGGTGTTGAGCAGGAAGAGATCCAGTATGGGCCTTTATTGTTCTTTTCCAGGCCTGTCTTTCAAGGTACAGACGCCAAGTCAAGAGCTGTGTCCAGGGGAAATGGTGTTGAGACCATATATTTTTCAGGTACCACTGACTTTTTCTCATATGCAACCTGGCTAAAGTAATCATTGGAATGATTGCTGCCATGTAGTCTACTGATGTGAGAATCTCCATGGCTGAAAAAGCTTGTACAGATATTACGGACTGGAAGTAAATTTTGAGACTGTGCATCTTTTTCCTGGGTCAAAAAGGCTTGCATGTTTTTGTGTCCAAACAACAACTCAAGAAAACTAAGCCCTGAGTGGGATGAAGGGAAGATTTTTTTAAATTGTCAGTAAATCCTAGTTGCATGAGGAGGGATAGACTGGACTTGAAATGCTGCAGTGAGACCCAAGGCAAAGAGGTCTAGTTTAGCAGATCATCTAAATAGGGGAATACCTGTATTCCCAATGTCCTGCAAAAGGCTATAACTGGGGCTAGACACTTTGTGAAAACTCTGGATATGGCAGAAAGCCCAAAAGGCAAAGCAGTAAACTGATAATGTAATGAGCCACTAAATTTTCTCAGGAATTTCCTGCAAGAAGGGCATACAGGGATATGCAGGTATACAACCTTCAAATCCAAAGATACTATAAAAGCCTGCCAATGAGTAAAGGGGAGAAGGGTCTGAAGAGACAGGATTTTGAAAGTGGGTACCTTGAAGAAGGTGTTGAGTTGGAAGAGATCCAGTATGGGTCTCCACTGTTCTTTTCCAGGTCTGGCTTCAAGGTACAGACACCTCAGTCCAGGCTTGGACAGGAAGCCATAAGGTCCAGGGTTGTGGGCAGCCCAACTGCAAGGAGGAGCACATCAACCTTAAAGAGATGAGGGCTCTCATTCAGGCCTTACAAGTTTTTACCCACCTCTGAAAACAAGGACCTCAAAGAATGTTCACAAATAATACAACAGTTATGCGGAACATAAGCAAGGAAAAAACAGATCATACTAGTGCTGCAGGTTGGCCCAGATTGCTTGGGACCTAGCCATCAAGACAGGCACGTCCCTTCAAACAGTATACATTCCATCCCAGATCAATGTCCTGACAGCCTCTCTCAGAAGGTCCATCAAAGACCACCCCCAATAAATGGGGGCTCAATAAACAGGTATTCCTAGACATAGTCCACAGGTAGTGAACACCACTGATATACGTATTTGCCTCAGAGAGCAACAGACAGCTCCCCCTCTTTTGCACCAGCACTCCTTGCCCTTTGGCTTGGAGAACAGAAGCATAATACGAACACTGGACAGGGAAGTCTCTTTATGCCTTCACTCCACCTCCTCTTCTACCAAAAGTACTACTAATGATCCGTAAAGAAAAGAAAAATTCTACTATTCATTCTTTTTTGGCAAAGGCATCATTGTTTCAGGTTCACTATTACTACACCAGGGGCAATCCCCACAAAGTGTATCTGATCACACAACAGAAGGGCTCATTACTTTCCCCGATCTACCATCCCTCATCCTACTACTATGGACAACAGGATTCTGATCCTTTCCAGACACCAATTTTCTGAGGACGTGCGCCTGGTTCTCTAGGAGTCAAGCATGGAAATCATACAAAGTCAAATGGAAAACATGTTCAATAGTGTCAAGCTAACAATCAGGACCCTATAAAATCAGAGGTTCCTCTTGTTTTATTCTATTTGTGTGAATTCATGAAAAGTTGTCTGGCTTATTCTTCTATTATAGCCCACCTTAGCCATCTTGGCCTTTCTTCCCTTTAATCCACTTGTTATTTCAAGGCTTGAAGTCAAACAATTTTTAAAAGGGGTTCTGTATTCAATCCGTCCAGGAAAACCTGTACTTATACCCACTGGGATCTCAACTTTGTGCTAAAAAAACACACTCCACTACCCACTGAACCAGGTGCTTCTTCTACTCTTAAATTCTGCACCTATAAAACCATTTTGATGCGATCTCTTACTTCTGTTAGGACAGTCTCAGGACTACCAGCACTCACAGAGGCTCCTCCTTTTCTTACTTTCCATAAGGACAAAGTGCACCCGAAGGTCAACTTCTCTTCCATGCCAAAAGTGATAAATGAAACATTCTTAAACCACCCCATCAATTTGCCTACTGTCTATCCTAACTCTCAGAACAGGGATGAGAGATTACTTCCTGGATGTGCACAGACAACTAAGACTATGTGGCCAAGACTAAGTCTATTCATAAGTCAGACCAACCAATCGTCTCTTTCATGGACTATGAACTAGGCCACCAGTATCCAAACAAACTACTGGAAGCTGGATTTCTAAGTCCCTTTCTCCCCATGGTGAATTATTGCCCTCTTTCCCAAGGGCTCACTCTACTAGAAAAGTAACATATTCTGGGGCTTTCTACAAGAGGTAGATTCAAAAACCATTGTGGAAGCTGATGCATGGTTTTCTGTGCACACTTTCACTAAACACTACAGAATTGAAGGCTTTTTCAGGCATAGGGCAGCCTTCACCAGGTCAGTCCTTTCTGGCCTCTTGGGCAGCTCTCACCATTCTCAGTGATCCTCTCTTCTGTTCTCTTGACCTTTGTAAAGCACTCATCTGGAATACTACAATAGTGATTTCAGTCAGGGAACACTACAGCTGTGTAGGAACTTACCATAACAATGGATGTCCTACTGATGACTGTTGAAGTATTCCTTCCCACCCTCCACCCCAACCTCTTGCTCTTTTCCTTTCTTCCATGTCTCTGCTACCCTGTCTGATGGACTCTAGAACTGAGGGGACCCAGTCTTCTCCTGTTATCCCCCTCCTAGATGACTACTTTCCTCTTAGATGTCTTCAAGCTGCTGGCATGGAGACAGCATGAAGATTTACAATGATACATCTGCCTATATACCCTTACACTTATGAGCTGAAGTCATACGTCGGATGTATAATACTGGGAATGTGTAGGCTTTGGTACTTGGCTGGATATCAGTGGTGAATATTCATCTGTTTGGAACACTGCAGCAGTGATCTCAGTTACCATACAAGCTGTTCCATATTCCTAAACTCATACACACGGCTTCTCATAAAACCTGAGCTAGCAGTGCACATCCCTATGAGAGTCTCTTTCTACCATGACTTATAATACTGTGGGGAAAAGAAAAAACAGGGAAATGGACAAACTGGTCAAAGACCATTAAAAAAACACTTTTGAAAAAAAAGTGGTCTGGGCTGAAGAACTCACAGTCCTTGTGAAAGACCAAATATGGTTATCAACTGAAGGACCTGCAGCTCTGACATCTTGTGAGCTGAGGTGATGTTCACCAGGAACAAAAAATATAAGATACAAACTTCAATTCTCATGAAACAACTATTTTGAATGGAGAGCAGTCACGACTGTTATCCATGAAAGTTTACATCCAAAGGAAGGAAGTGGTACCATAGATGAGTGCTAAAAGAATGCATGACCAACGTGACCATGTGGTGGAGAATTACAATCTTGCCCTCTACAAGGTCACTATAAACTAACACTACTGAAATGTACAGATACACAGCCTAGTCATGGAATAACTAAGGCAGTTGTCATACAAATACCCAAGGCAGGTCAAGATTACCTAAACAGCGACTAATTGTAGTTGTTTTGAGCACTGCTTTACCAAATGCAGAGCCTCTACTACTTGGAACAGTTAAGTCAGTATGTTGGAAGGCTTCTGTTAGTCTCCGTCACTTCTGACACACCACCTGGCAGGTCTGAAACAACAGACAGCTATTATCTGATCCATGCTATAGGGCATTCTCCTCTATGAAAGTTTGAAATCACACAAGTCTCAGCTACCATGGTGTGAACTCTGTGTTGATGTGTGAAATAAATCATAATAGTGGGAAGATGTACAGGAATTCCCCTTACCATAGAACAGAAAACACATATACTGTAAATTTCCCCTTGTTCTGATGTCCCAACCAGAAAATGGGGGTGGGTCATCACATTCCGCTGAATGAAAAATAGGTCAATTTCTGGAATGCTCACTTTCAAAAGATCACTATGCATACTGATAAAGAATATTCACTGTCAAAATGAAGGAGTAAGCTACACTAGACATGAGCTGCTTTCACAAGGATGTTTTCCTTAAGAATGGATCTGAAATGCATAATCACATGACTCACTATCTCATTAGCATCAACTCACTTAAATATTAACCTAATTCACCCACATATTGCTATATATGTCACATACCCTTACTTTAAAGTTCTGCGTACTATACTTACACGTTACATACGAAAAAAAAATTAAGGTTCATCATTTGTCATGCAAGTCATGTGACGTACATAGAAAACAATTGCAGAAAATTAAAAAAAAAAAATAATAAAATATATATATATATACATACACACACAAGCAATATTTTCAATAATATGCGATCACTATATCTAAGCATTTTCTTGAACAGTCCTTCAAACCAGAGTAATTACAAACACCACCTTAGCTGGAAATGTCACTAGGCTTGCTATACTCATCACTGTTGGCAGTTTTTGAATCAGAGCTATGATAAGTCTTCTTCAGGAAACCAACAAACGTAGAGGTAAAATCTTGCTGAAATTCAAAATCAGGAGATTGAACTAGGTCTCTTTCTTAAGAGGGAATGGACAATTGTGTTAGTTTTTGTATCTTGGGGAATAACATGTAAATTCACTCAGAATTCCTAGTACTGAATTCACATCTTCCATGCCAAATATTTTCATAAATTTCTTTACAAATCTACCCTCCTTTGTTACATTTCCCTTTCTGGACCCCCCCCAGACACATCTTCAATGTTACAAATCAAATACACACATATGCCAAACTGGGCTCATCAACATTTATCCATCTTAACAATACTATACTACAGTGAAAATGGCAAAATGTTTACCTGAATGCCTGAATTATAACTGTTCCAAACAGTATGAAAAGTGCAGAAAATATCAAGGACACAAGAGGCATCATTTCCCGCCTTAAAGAAAAAAAGAAATAATGTAAGATATGGATAACTGTGTGCCTGGTTTTACAGTTTTAAATCTAATTAAAATTACAAAGAAACAGTGCAGCTTTGTGTAGTAGTAAATACAGCAATTACGGTCCAACCAAACTAAACAGCTAATACTCTGCTTTTCCAACAAATGCTTTCAAGCTTTCTGTGCAGCTCATTCTACTATTTATTTACATTTGGTAACCGGGAAAGTCCAGTGGGTCAGAAACCCATTTTCAGTGGAGGCCTGGGGAAAAGCTCCAAGAATGGTTACAAGACATGGTGTCACATCAGATGAGCAAGTATATACAAAAGTATACAAGTAAAGTACAGTTGTGTACACTTACCATAAATGTAGATGTTAAGAGTGTATTCACTGTTGCAGTCATCACATTTGGGTTATCCCTGCCAGGGTAGCCCTCGGTCGGCCTGAATACCAGAGACTTAGTATTTCTGCGTCAGTTGCTGTTGCTCAAGAACTGACGTCAGGTCGTCAGTGGTATAGAGGAAGCCATCCGACGCCATTACATCAGTTTTTCTTGCCCTAACCCGTCAGGAGCCTCCAAAGTAGGTGGTCAGGCTCTGGTGGAAGAACCCCACCAGTGGAAAATAAATACCAATATGTCCCTTGTGAGGAAAGGTGAACAACAAGGAAAAAAAGGAAGAAAAAGAGAAAGTGGGATGGAGGGAGGGAAACCAGGACTGCAACAGTGAATACAATCGAACATCTACATTTATGGTAAGTGTACACAACTGTACTATGTTCTTTGTGTTTCACTGTTGCAGTCATCACATTTGGGTGGATTCCCAAAGCTGAGGAAATGGGTGGAGGCAGTCCAGGAAGCTAGGGGCTGGCTAGCATGCCCTGCAAGACTGCAGAGGCAGACCCTGCCCTGAATTTGGAGAAGAGAGGCAGGTGGTAATGCTTGGTAAAAATTAACAGCTGTCCAGGTGGCAGCCTTCAGGATGTCCCTGGTGGGGACTCCTCTGAGGAAAGCTGCAGAGGTGGAGGCTGCTCTGGTGGAGTGTGTCCTGACCCTTGGGGGGAGGCCTGCCATGCTGTTTGTAGCAGAAATGGATGCAGTGTGCTATCCATTTGGAAATGGTTTGCTTGCAGATGGCTTTGCCTTCTGCCCCTGAAGCAAAGCTAACCAGCAATTGATCATCAGACTTTTTGAAAGGTTTAGTCATGTCCAGATAGTATCTGGGCTGTCTGTGTACATCTAGAGAGTGCAGAATCCTTTCCCCCTTGTTCTATGGATTAGGAAAGAAGGTGGGTAAATGGATAAATTGGTTGAGAGCCACACTGGACACCACCTTGGGCATGAAGGATGGATTAGTTCTGAGGGATACCCTGTCTGCATGGAAGATGAAGGGTTCCACAGCCATGAGTGCTTGCAGCTCAGAGACACTTCTGGCTGAAGTGATGGCCAGGAGGCAGGCTGTCTTCCAGGAGAGAAATTTTAGCTCTGCAGAAGAAGCTGGTTCGAAAGGGGAGAGGGTGAGCTTTTCCAAGACAAAGTTAAGGTCCCAAGCTGGTGTTGGTGCCCTTCGGGGGGCCTCAAGTTGCTAGCCCCTCTGAGGAACTATTTAATCAAAGGGTGTGAAAAAAGAGGCTGCTCAGTGGGAAAATGAGCAGAAATAGCAGAGGCATGAATTTTTATAGGGGAGAAAGAGAGACCACTGTATAGTAGGTCAGCTAAGTAACCCAGGATGAGAGGGATGGAGGGCTGTGACGTTTTGGCCCCCTTAGCCTGGATCCAGGTGCAGAACCTTTTCCATTTATCTGCACAAGACTTTCTGGTGCTAGGGTGTCTGGCCTCTCGGATAACATCCAGAACCTGTTTACTGAGAATGGCAGATTGGTCAGGGGTTAGGGTACAAGCCAAGCCGCCAAACTGAGTGTCTGTAATTGGGGGTGCATAAATTCCCCTTCCCTCTGGGTTAGGAGGTTTGGAATCTGAGGAAGATTCCATGGAGGCAGTGGGGACAGGCTGTGCAGCAAAGGGTACCAGTGCTGTCTGTGCCAGTCTAGAGCTATGAGAATGGTCCTTGGTTTTTTCCTCCCTTATTTTGAGCAGTACCCTGGGAATGAAAAGCAGGGGAGGAAAGGCATAGACTGAGAGGTTTACCAAGGGGAAGGACAGGGTATCCACTTTCCAAGCCATGCAGTGATGCTCTTTGGTGCAGAATTTGCTGAGCTGATGGTTGGTGTGGGAGGCAAAGAGGTCAATCTCCAGGGTTCCCCATTTCTGAGTTATTAGGAAGAAGGTGTTTTTGTTGAGCTGCCACTTGTGAGGGTCCAAGAGCTTTCTGCTTAATTGGTCTGCCATGGGGTTGAGAGAGCCTGGCAGGTATTGTACTAACAGGTGTATTTGCATGGAAGAGGCTGTGAACCAAAGGGTCATGGCCAGCCTGCACAGCGGGTAGGAGTGTATCCCTCCCTGCTTATTGATGTACCACATCATACTGGTGTTGTCTGTTTTGATCAGGAGAACCACTGGAGAGAGAAGGGGTTTGAAAGCTATCAAGGACTGCTGCACAGCCATCATCTCTTTTTGACTGATGTGCAGGGGGAGTTGCTGGGGGTTCCATTGGCCCTGTATGCACCCACTGTCCACATGTGCACCCCAAGCGTAGTCTGATGAGTCTGTGGTGAGGGTCTGCGCAGCAGGGTGTGGGTAAGAAGGGCAATTCCTTGTTGTGGGAGCAGGCTGTTGCCCACCAAAGAAATTCCTTCCTCAGGCAAGGAATAATGGGCAGAAGAGTTTCCATATCTTGAGTGTTGACATCAAAGGCTCTTTAGGTACCACTGAAGGTTCCTCATATGGAGTCTGGCACATGGAATGAGGAGTATGCAAGACGCCATGAACCACAGAGCTTGCAGGATTTTCCTTGCAGAAAGCTGGGGCCTGGTGGCCAGTTGACAGAAGTAAGTGGATAGGAAAATTTGTTTCTCTGGTGTAAGGCATGCCATCTGGGATGCTGTGTCCAGACTTGCTCCCAGGAAGATTATCCTTTTGGTGGGTACCTATTTTGATCAGTTTCGTTGATTGTATACCCTAGGGAGGTTAGTAGGTCTTTTACAAAGGCCAGATCTTTGAGCAGCTTTTCCTGGCTGTCTGCATGAATCAGGCAGTCGTCTAAGTATGGGGTATATTTGAATATTTCTTTGTCTGCAAAAGGCAATAGCCAGAGCCAGACATTTTGTGAAAACTCGGAGCAGTAGATAAGCCAAAGGGAAGCACAGAGAACTGAAAGTGTTGAGATCCTGCCCTGAAGCAGAGATATTTACTGCAGGACTCCCTGATAGGAATGTGGAGGTAGGCCTCTTTTAGGTCCAGGGTGGCTAGCCAGGCATCCTTGAAGAGCATGGGTAGCAGCTGCTGGAGGGTGAGCATTTTGAATTTTGGGATCACCAGAAAGGTGCTCAGAATGGATAGATAGAGGATGGGGCGCCAGGTGCCCTCATTTCTAAGGGCTAGAAAAAGTCTGGAGTAGAAGTTTTGGCCTATCTGCTCTGCAGGAATGTGCTCTACTTCCCCCAAGGAGAGCAGGGAATGGATTTGCTTTTGAGCCTCTGCCTACTGATTTGGTGGTAGATCTGGGAACCCTTTTGGGGTTGGAAGGGTGTGGAAGGAGAATTTGTGCTTGAGACACAATGTTCAGAATCCATTGGTCCTTGGTAATTGTGGCCCAGGTGCTTGAGTGAAAGGAGAGTTTTCCTCCTAGGGGTATGTGAAGGTGGGCAGAAGCGAGGTTGGGAAGGGGTGAGTCATTGCGAGTTCTTACCATAAGGGGTGGCTTAGAACTCCCAGGTTTTGAAGTGGAGGTAGTCCACTGCTTAGATCTCTGCAACCCCTGGGACTGCTGTCTGGGGGGGGGTCCGTTTCCACGGGGTCTAGGCTGGCCCTGTCTACTCGGAGCAGGAAAGGACCAGTGTTTGGAGGGAAAATGCCTGCTGAACTTCAAAGAAATCTAACAGTCTGCATAGATTTTCCTTTTTCTTCCATCTTTTTTTAAGACCTCTTCTGCTTCAGTGCCAAATAAGTATCTTTGTGCAAGGGTGCATCCAACAATTTTGATTTGACATGGTCTGGCAGGGGTTGTTCCTTAAGCCATGTATGTCTTCTAATGACAGATCCGGTGACTGCTGCCCTGCAAGAAGGTTCTAGGGCATCAAAACCACAGTGCAAAGTGTGTTTAGTTACCTGACCAGCAGAATGCATTACGTCTTGTAAATCTTTAGATTCTGCCCATGCAGGAAAGGAGGAATTTTTTTGTTTAAGGCGTTCCAAGGTATGTTGTTGATACTTAAGCATATGGAACTGACAATTTAGTGCCCTGATAGCAAGAGTAGCTGAGGTGTATACTTTTTTACCCCATCTGTTCAGTGCTCGGGAATCCCCGTCTGAGGGGGTGGGATTCTTAGCGGAGGTTGCTTTAATCCCTTTAGGCCCATGAGTAATGACCTCAGGGTCAGCTGTTGGATTTTTAAAAAGATATTTGTGCAAGTCAGGGACTCTGTAGTACCTGTTTGGTTTTCTGGGAGCAGGATGGCATCTGAAGTCAAGCTTGATTCAAGGAAGACATCATCCACCACATCTAGGACTGGGAGGATGGCTTAGGACCTGTGTTATGGAAGGTCCAGGAACTCTCCGAGTCTCTTTTAGACTGCAGGTAGTCTTGACTCTCCCATTGGAAATGCTCCCTTAAGGTATGCAGGGTTTCCCCAAAGGAAAAATCCTCTGGGGGAGAGGCTGAAGGAATGGATTCCTCAGCATCAGAATCCTCATATGTGAAGAGGGGCTGCATGTCTTCATAGTCAGATGCATCAGATTCATCTGACTGTTGTTCAGACAAAACTACCGGAGACAGATCTCTTTTCTTTTTGAGGGAGTGGCTTGGCTTCCCCTAATCAGCATGATAAGGTCTTCTGCCATTTTAAGCATTTGAGACTGAGGCAAGGGAGCGGGCACCTGAGAATGGGTAGTTGGTTTCTTGGGTGTGATTCGACCCCTGGGCCTACGGAACTCAGTTGTTTTCGAAAGAACGGTAGCCGTGAAAGAAGGCGTCAGTTTATGTCGGGATTCGGTGTTGTGAAAGCTCCGGACCCATCCAAGGTAGACGACGACCACAGGATCCTTAGATGAAGAAGAGTTCTGTGACATACCAGACTCCGAAAGGGTCTCAGTAGTGGCCTGCGAAATAACTGAAGTGAGCATCAGGGGCTGCAAAAGCGCCTCACTGAGTTCTGGTGGACTGACGACCAGCTTAACGGAAGCATCGTCAGAAAGTTTGGTCCTGTGAGGTCTGTCTCTGTCTTTATCTTTACGTTTTTTCAGAAGATCTGCTGTCGGATGGCTTACTGAAGCCATATCAGAATTCAAGGACTGTAAATGGAAATTTCTGGTTACAATAAGGGCCCGACAACAAACAGTTCTGGCGTTAAAGCACAGAAGCGACAACAACGGATGTCGTGGTCTGGGCCTAGACAAATGCCGCAGTAAGAGTGGAAGTCCCAGTGTGGTATTTGCTTTCCACAGGTGAGACAATTATTAACTTTTTCCGACATCGGTTAGAGCAAGAAAAAAGGATCCCCAATGGGGTACTTAGCTTTCGAAGACTTCCACTTCAATTCGGAAATGAAACTCAGGCAGCGGCCGACTGGCACTCTGTGCGAACTGCTTCTGCTTCAGGCTCCATGGCAAGAAAGACTGATGTAATGGCATCGGATGCCTTCCTTTATACCACTGACGACCTGACATCAGTCCTCAAGCGACAGCAACCGATGCAGAAATACTAAGTGTCTGGTATTCATGACGGCCGGGGACTACCCTGGCAGGGATAACCCAAATGTGATGACTGCAACAGTGAAACATGAAGAACATCATCAGTTACAGTCACAATTGTACATCATACATCAGTTGCCATTTCAAGTAAACATCATACATATCAACAAGTACTTACAGAAATTTAAAGGTAGTTACAGTATTGAAATTATAATCATGTACAGGCATGTATAAACAACATTCATATCTCGCTCTTTTTTTTTTTTGGTAAAAAATTTGGGCCACAAAGCAGCTATAAAAGCAGATTAATGTAGCATGTAGACTAATAAAATCTAGAGCTACAGTAAAAGAAAAACCTAGGGACAAAAACACAGATGTGTGAACTAAAGGACATTGATAGTGACTAGTGATAGAGATAGCGACCTATTTATGGTGGTTTAGGCAAGCAGATGCAGGAAAATGTTTGATTATTGAGGCAATGGGATTTCAGTGCAGTTCTGAATGTTTTTAAGGAGTCTATTTGAGTAATGGAAGAGGGCAGTGCATTCCAAGCTTTGGCAATGATGAAGGAATAGAGGCTTTGTTCTGCGCTTTTGTAGGGCTTACATATGCTTAGAAGCTGTTTGCTTGTGGACCTAAGATTACATGTAGGGGTGTATGTATGTAAGATGGTCTGAAGAGAGGGGGCAAAAGTTGAGGTTATATGGTAGTTTGTGGGTGAGTGTTAGTTGGGTGTATTGTAGATAGTGGGAGCAATCAAGCCAATTTATACTTTATAAGGCAAGGCAATGATGGGTCCGTGTTGGGATGTTGCAGGCAAACTTTGCTATTTTATAGCAGCAGGACTGCAATTTACTTTTGAGAGCTGTATGTATGTTAGTAAAAATGGGGCTACCATAAAGAAGGGTGGGGAGGAGAACAGCGTTGATCAGTTTTAACTCGGTGGGCGTGTTCATAAAATGTTTTTGCCTATATAGCTTACAAAGTTTGAAATGGGTTTTCTTGATTGCATTATGAATGTGATTATCGAAGGAGAGTTTGTCATCAATTGTGATGCCCAGAAGTTTTGATGATTTTACTTGTTCTATTTCGGTATTGTTTTGTGAGAAAATTTTGAAGTCCTGATTTAAGGGTGTGGATGAAAATATTAAGAGTTTAGATTTTTTTGAGTTGAGTAGAAGTTGGGCATCATTTAGCCAGTTTTCAATAGAAGTAAAGGCTTTTTGTGTTACATATTGGAGATCTGGCAGGCTGTTGGCAGAGGAGATTATTGTAGAATTGTCAGCATATTGGATGAGAGTACCAAGATGGGAAGCGTTGTGGAAGTTATTGATGACAATGTTAAATAGCAGTGGCCCAAGAATGGACCCCTGGGGAACTCCTGTTTTGTTTAGGAGATATTCGGATTGCTTGTTCTCCTATTTGACAGATTGTTTCCTATCAGAAAGATAGTTGGAGAACTAAGCCAGTGAGTGTGGGGAGCAATTTAAGGACTTGAGTTGTAGTAGTAGGTTAGGGTGTGACACTGTATCGGAAGCCTTAGATGGATCCAATAAGATAACTGAGGTTATTAGACAAGCATCTAAGGCTTTGTTAAAAGTATTGGTAAATGAAAGTAAGGCAGTGGTAGTGCTAGGTGCAGGGCGGAAGCCATGTTGAGTGGGGGCAACTAACTTATTGTTGATGAGATATTTTAACAGCTGAGTGTATATACACTTTTCTAGGATTTTAGCTAGAGGAGAGAGTATAGATATGGGCTGGTAATTAGACAGATCACTAGCATTACCACCTTTATGTAGCGGAGTTATAATGGATTTTTTCCAAGTTGTAGAATGTATGATTCAGAGACGGCTCAATTGTTGAGAATGCTAACAGGGTATGCTATAGCATCTGAAGCAAGTTTTAAGTATTCGGCTGGAAGTCTGTCAGCAGAGGGGGAGCATGGTTTTAGTTTAGTTAACAGCTTATGCACTAGAGAGGTGGGCAGAAAAAGTACAAGTGGGTGAGTCGCTATCTGAGGTGTCATTTAAAGGGCAGAGTATGCGTTTGACTTAGGAGAGGGGAGATTTGTGTTGCTATCTGAACTGTTTGAGGTAGAGTTTGTTTGAGTAGAAAAATCGTTGACAAGTTTTTTGAATGGTTTTAATGAAGTGGGTGTTTAAGGCCTGGGCAATTTCTAGCAGGTCTTTCTCAGGGGATGGTGTAGGATTTTGTTCGTTTCTAGGGTTAAGGAGTGAGGTGACAGATTTCCAGAATTTTTGGGGATTGTTGTTTTGGGAGTCGACTTGAGTAGAGAAGTAGTTTCTTTTGTCGGTAATGACTAGCTTTATAGCAGTTTATGGAGTTGTTTGTATTATATTTCATTTTGTGGGGTTCTATTTTTGTTATTCATTCCATGTTCTGTCCTTAGCAATAAGAATCTATTTAGTATGTTTTGTTAGCCAAGGGGCATGGTTATGCTTGCTACTAGTTCCCAAGTGCATTACAATATCCACAAGTATGAATAACTCAGATGTATAAGGAACATTTGGAAATAACTTCAGGAAAAACAAAATTAATTTTAAAAAGTCAAGTCATAATAATGAATATCAGTATGTATGTTTTGTTCCAGAGAAAAAAAGAATAGTTGTGTAAGAACTTACCATAACCTTAGATGTCCTTCTCTTCCATGTTGCAGTATTCATAACAGTAGGGAGTTGCTGCCAGCAGCGCCACCTTCCAGCCAGTATACCAAAGTCAGTTTCTGAAGGGTACATGTGACGTCCCTTGTCACGGCCATAAACTAACGTAGGGTATAAAGGTGACGTCTGCATGCAGCCTCCTCAGAATGAACTGCCGCATACAGTAGTACTCCTGTGGGTAGAAGAGTCCCAAGGAAACCCTTGGAATTACATGCAGGCTACAGTCAGGGAAGTAGGTGGTTTGTGTGCAGTGCAGACATTGGAGGGTATCAAAGTAATGCCCCCCCCCCCAAGTCAGAATGGCAAGCAAGATGTTAAATGTAGAGGGGCAGGGTGGGGGGACTGAATACTGCAACATGGAAGAGAAGGGCATCTAAGGTTATGGTAAGTTCTTACACAACTATTCTATGTCCTTCTCTTCACATGTTGCAGTATTCATAACAGTAGGGAGAGTACCAGAGCTTTTAAGCATGTTTTTTGGTGGAGGATTGGGTTCCCTGGTCAATGAGCCCTTGGAGGATAGACCTGGTAAACCCTGCCTTAACTCTAGAGACTAGGTCCAGTTTGTAATGTCCGGTAAGGGTGTGGACAGAAGTCCAAGTGGCAGCTTCCAGGATGGAAGCATAGTCAAAGTCCTTTAAAAAAGGCAGCTGAGGAAGCAGCTGCCCTGCTAGAGTGAAGTTTGACTTATCCGTGTAGAGATTTTTCATGGAAGGAGTAGCATAGGGTAATGGATTTTGAAATCCATGAGGAAATGGTTTGCTTGGAGTCTGCCTTCCCCAGAGTTCTGGTATGGAAAGAGACAAAAAGTTAATCTGATTTTCTGATAGGTTTGGCTTTGTCTAAGTAGTACCTCAATTGTCTGTGGACATCCAAGGAATGAAGAGTCCTTTCTGAGGAATTTTGTGGTTGAGGGTAAAAAACTGGTAGACTGATGGTCCGATTTAGTGAAAGTTCACTAACCACCTTCAACATGAAGGAAGGGTTGGTCCTTAGGGCAACTCTATCCTTGTGGAAAATAAGGTAAGGACAGGTAACCATGAGGGCTTGGATCTCAGATACCCTCCTGGCGGATGTAAGGGCCACTAGAAGAACGGTTTTCAGTGTGCATAGCTTTAAGGATACTGAATAAGCTGGTTCAAAGGGTAGCAATGTAAGTTTTTCTAGTACAAAGTTCAGATCCCAACAGGGACGGATAGGTTTCCTGGGTGGCGTGATGTGAAGCACTCCCTTGAGGAAAAATTTGACCTCCAGTCTGGTAGCCAGAGGAGGGGAGATTGGCAGACAGGCAGAAATAGCAGATAAATGCACTTTGACAGAAGAATATGTTAGTCCTGAGTGCAGTAGCTCACACAAATAGGAAAGGACCACAGGTATAGAAGTAGTTAGAGGGTCCTGGTTTTTCTGTTGACACCAGTAGGAGAACCTGTTCCATTTGGATACATAGTTTCTCCTAGTACTAGGTTTTCTGGCCTCCTGCAGAACATTGAGTACATCCTCCGAGTATAGGTGTCTGTAGGGGATCAAAACCGTATCACCCATAAGGTTAACTTCAGATTGACTACCTGAGGGTCTAGTAAGGATCCCTTGTCCTGTGTGAGTAGGTCTATTCGGTGGGATAACCTGTGGTCACTGCCCTTGACTAGTAAGTGTAAGGGGGAAATGCTGTCTTGGCCAAAAGGGGGTCACCAGTACGATTTTTGGGTTGTTCCTCTGTATTTTCAGAAGGACTTTCTGAATTAGTGTGAATGGGGGGAAGGCATAGAGGTACATTCCCCCCCAAGAGGAGGAGAAGGTGTCCACTTTCCATGCTTGTGGATGTGGATTCCTTGTGCAGAATTTGGGCATCTGTCTGTTCTGGGTGGAGGCAAAAAGGTCTGTTTGTGGAATACCTCACCTGTGGATTATGTCTAGAAATACTTCCCTGTGAAGCATCCATTCGTGACTTGGAGCTAAAGTTCTGCTCAGGTAGTCTGCCATAACATTCTCTGTGGAAGGACAGAGACAGCCAGCAGATGAATGTGGAGAGATACTGCTAGGTTCCAGATCTGGATTGCAAGGCTGCACAGAGTGTAGGACTTTGTCCCCCCCTGCTTGCTGATGTACCACAGGACCGTCATATTATCTGTGATTACTTTCAGGGTTCCTGGGTGAAGGACTGATTTGAAGTTTAGTAGGGCCAAGTGTAAAGCCCTCATTTCTTTGATGTTGATAATGTCCTTTAGTCTTGAGTTGGGCCATGTGCCTTGCAACTAGAGTTGTTTTTGGCTTGTAAGTATCACTGAACCCCCACCCCCCATCCCAAGTCGGCGGCATCTGTGGAGACCTGTTGTAGGGGGACTGGGATCTGAAGGTGAATCCCTTGGTTGAGTTGAAGAGCTGAGATCCACCACTGGAGTTCCTTCTTCAGACACTGAAGTAAGGGGAGGGGGTGTCCGGGGGCTGTTAGTGTTGATTCTATAGGTTTTTCATGACCCACTGGATTTTTCTCACATGGAGATTTGCTAGATGCAGCATGGGTATGAGTGATGCCATGTAGCCTACAATCTAGCCTAAAATATTTCAAGCTGGCAAGGAGGTGTGGGAGAGGATTCTTTGAAAATATAGACAAAGGTCTAGGATTCTTTGATCTGGAATGAAGGCTTTCATTAAGTCTGTTCTGATCCTGGAACCCAGGAAAACCAGTTCTTGAGAGGGGATCAGGTGAGATTTTTCATAGTTTATGGTGAACCCTAACAGAGATAGGGTGGAGATTACCTGTTGTAGATGTAACAGGAGGGTTTGGCGGTCTTGATGAAGAATGAGCAGGTCATCCAGGTATGGGTATATCTGAATACCCTGAGTCCTGCAGTGGGAAATGACGAGGGCCAGGCATTTTGTGAATACTCGGGGCGGGGTGGGGGGGGGGGGGCAGTAGAGAGTCCAAAGGGCAAGGCTGAGAATTGCAAATGGCAGTAGCCTACTACAAATCTGAGGTACTTCCTGTAATCTGGGTGTATGGGGATGTGTAGGTAGGCATCCTTTAAGTCCAGGGCTACCATGAAAGTCTGAGTTGGAATTAGTGGTAACAGGAGGGGTAAGGTAATCATTTTGAAATTGGAAACTTTGAGAAATAAGTTTAGATAGGATAAGTCTACGATTGGCCTTCAAGGGCCATCCTTCCTTGGTACCAGAAACATTCTGGAGTAAAACCCCCTGTTTCTTTGCTGGTGTGCTACCTGTTCTATGGTACCTTGAACTAGAAGCTGCTGAATGATAGGAGGGAAAAGGTGGCTTTGGCTTGTAGGTGGTTGAGGGATGCACTGAAGGGTGGTATCATCCACCAAGTCATGAATGATGGAGAGAACCATTGTTCTGATGTAATAACCCACCAGGAGGGAAGGGAGAGGGTGAGATGGAGGGAAAATGGGATGTTTTGGTGCACGGGAGGGTAGTCACAAAGAGGCGGTCTGGACTGGTCAGACTGGCCTCGAAAGGGCACAGTGGAAGAACTTGTAGGAAACCTAGGAGTAGAGCTTTTCCTGGTTTGTCTACGTCCTTTAGACTTTGGAACAGTGTGTGCTGACTCCCTTCTAACAAAGGAAGTTTCCTGTGGATAATTCCTGTGATATGTGGGTATAGGAGACACAAGAAGGTGTTTAAGATTCTGAAGTTCATTACTCTTTTCTTGAAGGGACTTGGAGTTCTGCTGAAGCTTGACCAAACAGGGCTTTATTATCCAGGGGTGCATCCAGCAATTTTGTTTGCACATCCATAGGCAGGGGTTGTGGTCTCACCGAAGAATATTGCCTCAAGAATGATCCAGATGTAGCAGACTTTGATGAGGCTTCCACAGCATCATAACTGCACTTTATTGAGTGCCTAGTTACTTGGGATGCAGTGGAAAGAAGGGTGTTAATGTGAGTTTTAATGTAATGAAAGAGTCTGGTGTGTCAGATAGTAATGTGGAGGCCTTGGAAATGGTATCCAAGACATATTTAGCCATGTGTGTTTGGTAGCTGAGAGCTCCAGTAGCCAGAGTAGAGGAGGTATAGACCTTCTTCCCTGTCCATGAATTTAATGTCCTTGTCTGTGGGATAAAGAGCAGGCGAAGGTAATTACCTAGATGATTTATCAGCACAGACAGCAATAACTGCTGGGTCTGCTGGAGGGTTCCTAAAGAGGTATTGGGTATCCTGAGGGACCTTGTAAAAATGGTCTGGACATTTAGCAGCTGGTGGTTAAGAGTCAGGGGACTGTGAAGCAGCCAGGAAGGTATCCTGAAAGGCAGGTAGCAAGGGAGCCACTGCTGAAGGAGAGGGTTGTTCCATATGCAAAAAGTCGACGTATCTTTTCTTGATATCAGAAACTTCAGATGCTTGCCATTTGAAATGCTCCCTCATGAAGGAGATTGCGTCTCCAAGTCTCCAAAGGTAATTTCTTCCCCTAGAGATTCAGGAATGATGGAGCCTTCCTCCTCTGGGGTGATGAAATCTTTTGGGGACTCTATTTGGGATGCATATGAGGAGGATTCCTCTGAAGAGGAGTACTCTAGCTCTTATACCTGTAAAGTAGGTCGAGTAGTGTGTGTGCGTGGGGGCTACTATGTCTGTAGGGCCTGACAAGCCTTAAAAAGGCTCTGAGAAAAAACTTCCCATCCAGGAACTGGTTGGGTTTCAGTGTGCTTAGCTTTTTGTTTTTCCTTTAAAGAAGTAGTTGGTGGAGAGAGAATCGGCGCGGAAGTCTGGGTGGGAGAGAAGGAGCTATGCCCTCCGATAGACTTGAGTCGTGGTTCCCTCCGCCATCTGGATCTGATGGCTGAGTAGCCTCAGTGGACATACTAAAGGTTTCTGCCACCCCAGCTTCCATAGTGGTTCCCAGACCTGGCTTGGAAAATGATGTCTGGGAAGATACCGGACTTTCATCAGCCTCAAGAACCTTCTCGGAAGCCTGAGGTGCAGCAAGGGATTCCAGCCTGAGTTTATTGGCCTTCTTCCTTGGTGGCTCTTCAGACGGGCCTACTCCCCCTTCCATACCGAGTGCAAGACGTCAGAGTCACAGATTTTTTAAATACAATTTTAGTGCAGCAAGATGGCCACGAAGGGTTTTTGGAATGAAAGATTTGCAAATGGGGCCGGACGTATGGTCGTGGGCCTTGCCGAAGCAAAAAACACACTTCTCGTGTGCGTCCTTGTGAGGAATTTGTCTCCCACAAGCACACTTCCCCTTTTTAGTTGACATAATAATCAAAGGCAATGAAAAAACCCAACAGGGCATTTATCTGCATCAGTAGGATGAAACGGTCATTCGATCTGGAAATATTAACGGTCATCTGAAAAGCGATCTGCCTTAGGAACTGGCAAACAGGGGTCTGGTGTTTACTGCGGCAGGAAAGTTCTGCCAAGGGTGTGTGCAGATGTCACCTTTATACCCTACGTCAGTTTATGGCCCTGACAAGGGACGTCACACGTACCCTCCAGGAAACAAAGACTTTGGTATACTGGCCAGAAGGTAGCATTGCTGGCAGCAACTCCCTACTGTTATGAATACTCCAACGTGAATAGAAGGACATCTCATCCTGCATTCACTGAATTGTACCCCTTCCTTAGGCAAAAACTTCATAAACAAGAAGTGAGATAGAACTTGATTGAAAAAAAACGGCAGAATTTCAGTGACTAAGCTGTATTGATAGCACTATGCCAGGAAGTACATGTCTGGCAGTGAGAGAAGGCAGCTAAGAGGAATGATTCTAAGCAAAAGACTGACAGCATCTGACTAAATAAGGCATGAGGATTCTCAAAACATAACTAGAAAGCTTAACCATCACACAAGTGGAAGATGTAAAGGGGGCAGCAACTCACTAAGATAAGAGCAACCTTCCTTCAAAAGCTTTTCAGCAGTCATGGAAATAAGGCGAGGGGCAGGATAACAGGTGACTGGATAACAGAAGCAGTGGGATCATGCTGGCCAAAACAAAAAGTCGACATAGTAGAAACTCCTTCATAAAAGCACTGCTAAACAAGCAATAGAAATAATCATGTGCATGAGCACTACAAGTGATTGCAAACAAATTAGTCATGTTCACCTGGATAATGATCACAAGACATGATGCATGTTCATTTAGATTGAAAGATACAGAAGAAAAAGAGTTAGGCATGACTAAGAGAAGCAACATAACAATCTGATGGAAGATGCTACAAAGAGAAAGCAATGTTAACCTGTGTGTGTGTGTGTGTGTGTGTGTGTGTGTGTGTGGGGTGGTGGTGGTATAAGAGGTCTAGCCGACAGAGGTGACTGATTAAATGGGAAAAGTACAGATGCTCTGGGTGCTAAAGAAAGGAGTGAACAGTATTCTGCAGACCACAGTCATGGGGTAGAGGAAAAAAGAGAAGTCAAGCGGAAGCTTAAATTCTTCAGCTTACTTATGTGTTATCAATTACCTGTGTTAGATGATATTACTTTAGGAAGAAATTTTGGACCAGTAAGATAAAAGTGCAGTGAAAGTGGAAAATAAGACATTTACATCAATCTTCAAACTCAAATTCCACTGAGGTGTGAAAGGTCATGGTGAAAAAGCCTCAAGGGAAAACCATTTACGTAATGGTACGATTTAAAGTAAAAGGAGGGAAAAAGAGAGAGTTATATCTAGAAAGAAAACAAACTTGCTCCTGGCAGCAGAGGTAGACTGCACTGAAACTAGGGAAGGCTGCTAACAGAAAATGAAATGTTATGAAATGAAGACTAACAGGAGACCAGCAACAATGCCATAGGTCACCGAAATGGGTGGTTCAGCAGAGCAATGGAGAGCTCTGTCAGATGTATAATGAAGGAAAGAGAACAAGATGATTATGGATTTTCATGCAGACCAGAAAAGCAATTTGGCTAATTAAGGTAAATACATCAAGATGGAAAAAGGGTAAAGGAGTGAAAACATCAGAAGCAAGAAGTTATGACTTCCTTCCAAAACAGTTTTTTGAAAGAGCAATACAGAAGTAGAGACAAGTGGTAAAACACACTAGCTGGCTTAAGGAGGTAATAGCATTATCAGGTACAACAGCAAACAAGTCCACGTGTGAAACTATATGTCTGAAGATGAACAGATGGAAAAAAAATACGAATCTTACAAACATTACACTAACTGCTACACTGTTTAGATTCCACAAGAAAAGATATGAAATACTGGATAAGCAATATGCAGGCAGTAAAATAACAGATAAGAAGAATAAACTGGTGAGTTTGTTGGTGAACGAAGCACTAGTGTAGACTTCCATGCTCCTATAGAGCTGGTTGCAATGCTAGGAAGGACATTTTTCTGCTAAAATCTTTATTATTCATTTTGATATATGCATCCCTGCTCCTCCAGCTGCAAGATCCTGCTTTATTTGCTATTCAGAAACATTTTATTAGCAGAATGATGGGGGTGGAAGGCTAGTACAACACAAATGTCTACCTGCTAGTTTCTAAAGAATCGTACTGCTCTTTCATGTGGAAATAATGTTTCTAAAGGTGTGGGCTACTACATGCCCACAACCTAACACAAGATATGTAACAATGAAGAGGTGTTTCCAATATGCAATATTACCCATAGTTACCTGGTGGGAATAAATCTTAAAATGGGAATTACCCACACCTTCCTCTCTCTAAATGGAGAAAGTACAGTTGTATACACTTACCATAAATGTAGATGTTAGAGTGTATTCACTGTTGCAGTCATCACATTTGGGTTATCTGCTTACAGTAGCCCTCAGTTGGCCTGATTATCAAAGTCTTGGGTCCTGCATCGGTTGCTGTCTCATCTTCTATGACGTCAGGTAGTCGGGGGTATAAAGCATGCAGTCGACACCATTACATCAGTCTTTTCTTGCCCCAGATGTCAGGTGCCCCCATAATAGGAAGCAATTAAATACATATACAAGGTTACACCTCCACCAAAAAAGCAAATAAACCAAAATGCTTTAAGCAAAGTAAAAAAGGAATAGAGGTATAGCCAAAAGAAGTCAGGGGGCTGGAGGGAGAGTAACCAGGACTGCAACGGTGAATACACTCGAACATCTACATTTATGGTAAGTGTACAAAACTGTACTATGTTCTTCGTGTTTCACTGTTGCAGTCATCACATTTATTATTTATTTAATCCAGTTTGATGACTGGGGAGGTCCATTGGGCTCGGGGAGCCCGTTTTCAGTGGAAGCCCGGGGAGAAAAACTCCAACAATACATAGTTACATGAATAATTACAAAGAAACTTTGCATTACTGACAAATAAACAGGTAGCATTCATAAAGAAACAAACAATTACAATTTTGTTTACGTGTAAAAAACAGGCAAATGGCCTTGAGGCTAGATTTTACAGTATAGTTATTTATACACAATACAAATGAGCAACTTTAGCTAGGTGAGAGGTTAACCAGGAGTAAAAGTGGAGGAGACCTTGAGTGGTACAGGGTGAAGAGTACAGTTGTATTTCCTGTTTGAGTAAAGGTGAGAATGAAGAAGAGTTTTAAAGTTTTCGAGGTTATCGCAGGTCCTAAGAGTGGAGGGAAGAGCATTCCATTTTTGGCTAAGGTGAAGGAAAGCAGACGTTGACCAGCTGGGCGCTTGGGTTTATGGATGGTGATTAGGCTTTGGTGGGTAGATCTAAGTGTTCTATGAGAAGTATATGGTTGTAGGGTATTGGATAGTGCAGGGAACTTAGTAGGTTGGAATAGTAGTCTGTAGGCAGTCGTGATTTGGAGAAAGTCAAGTTGGTTATGGAGTTCAAGCCAGTTTAATGAGTGAAGGGAGGAACAGTGATGAGAGGAAGATTTGGCTTTGGTAGCAAATCGATTCCCAAAGCTAAGGATGGGAGGAGGAAATTAGCTAGCATTAGGACCAGCTATAAGGCCCTGCAAGGCTGCAGTGGCAAAGCCAGCTCTGGATTTATTGAAAATTGGCAAATGGTAATGCTTGGTGAAAGTATGTACAGAAGTCCAGGTAGGGACACCTCTGAGAAAGGCTGTAGAGGTAGATGCAGCCCTGGTTGAATGTGGTCTTATCCCCTGTGGGATAGGTTTTCCATGGTGCTTATAGCAGAAAATAATACAATGGCCTAGCCATTTAGAAATGGTTTGCTTTGAAATGGCCTTCCCCTCTGCCCCTGCAGCAAATGCCACCAGCAGCTGTTCAGATTTCCTGAGAGATTTAGTCCTGTCCAAGTAAAATCTAAGTTGTTTGTGTACATCAAAGGAGTGCAGTATATGTCCCCCTTTGTTCTATGGATTAGAAAAGAAGATTGGCAAATGAATGGACTGATTAAGAGACACACTGGATACTACCTTGGGCATGGAGGGATTGGTCCTGACGGACACCCTGTCTGCATGAAAGATGATGAAAGGCTCCACTGCCACATAAGGGGCTGTAATTCAGACACCCTTCTTGCTGAAGTGATGGCTAAAAAAAAGGCTGTTTTCCAAGAAAGGAATTTCAACTCTGCATTTGCAGCTGGCTCAAAAGGAGGTAGAGTGAGTTTTTCCAATACAAAGTTAAGGTCCCAGGTCCCAGGCTGGAGTTGGGGCTCTCCTAGGTGGTCTTAAGTTTTTGGCCCCTCTGAGGAACTGCTTGAGCAGTGGATGGGAGAAGAGGGGTGGTTCTGTTTTGTAATGAGCTGAAATGGCTGAGGCATGAATTTTGATGGAGGAAAAGCCCTTGTGAAGCATCTCAGTTAAGTATTGAAGGATCAGAGGTAAATTGGGCGCTCCTGTGCCCATCCCCGGAGTTTGGTTCCAGGAATAGAATATTTCTATTTTTCAGCATAAGATTTTCTAGTACTAGGCCTCCTTGCCTCCAAAATGATCCAACACTTGCTTACTGAGGGATGGTAACGGTGAGATCAGATAATCAGACAGGCTGTCAGGTTCAGGGATTGAAGCTGAGGGAGCAGAATCTGGCCCTCCAGCTGGGGCAGCAGGGTAGGGGTCTGAGGCAGGTGCCATGGTGCCAGCAGTGACACACTGCACAAGAGGGCGTACCAGTGTTGACGTGGCCAGTCTGGTGCAATCAGTATCGTCCTTGGTTTGTCCGGTTTGATCTTTAGTAGTACCATGGAGAGGAGAGAGAGAGGAGGAAAGGCATAAACTAATAGATTTTTCCAGGTGAAGGACAGGGCATCCACTTTCCAAGCTTGTTTGCGGTGAGTCCTTGTGCAGAATTTGTCCAATTGGCAGTTCTGGGAGGAGGCAAACAGGTCTATCTCTGGGCTCCCCCATTTGTTTATCAACATGTTGAATGTCTTTGGCTCAACTTTCCACTCGTGTGGGTCCATGAGATTTCTGCTTAGTTCGTCTTCCAGTGTATTTAGCTTTCCTGGCAGGAATTGAGCATTTAGGTGCACTTGGTAGCTCAAGGCTATGTTCCACAGAGCCATGGCTAGTCTGCAGAGAGGGTATGAGTGGGTTCCCACCTGCTTATTTATGTACCACATAACAGTGGTGATGTCTGTCTTTACCATTAATTGTCCTGGAAGAATGTGGTCCTTGAAGGCTGTCAGAGCATTCTGTACAGCTAACATTTCTTTTTGATTGATATGCAGATGCATTTGACTTGGGTTCCATTTTCCCTGAATGCACTTCCCTGCCAAGTGAGCCACCCATGCATAGTCTGATGCATCTGTTGTTAGGGTTTGGGTGGCAGGGGGTAGAGTGAATGGCAGTCCCTTGTTTGGTGGCAGGCCTTTGCCCACCAAAGGAACTCTAACTGTAGGCAAGGTATGATAGGAATCATTGCTTCTAGATCCTGAGAATGCTGACACCATAGGCTTTTTAGATACCATTGTAGTTTTTTCATATGCAGTCTTGCATATGGAATTAGGAGAATGCAGGAGGCCATGAACCGCAAGGCTTGCAGTATTTGTCTTGCAGATAGCTTGTTTCTCTGGCGTGAGGAAAGCCATCTAGGAAACTGTGTTCAAGCTTGCTCCCAGGAATAAAATTTGTTGGCAGGGTACAAGATGTGATTTCTTTTCATTTATGGTGTACCCCAGAGAAGTTAGCACTTCTTCTACAAACGCCAGATGATTCAATAGTATGTCCTGACTTTCTTCCTGAATTAGACAATCGTCAGAGTATGAGTTTATTTGAATATTTCTTTACCTGCAAACTGCAATGACTGGAACTAGGCACTTTGTGAATATCCTGGGCGCAGTAGATAAGCCAAAGGGCAGTGCAGAGAAAGTACAGTTTTGTACCTACCATAAATGTAGATGTTCGAGTGCTAATACAGCTGCAGTCATAACAGATGGGGTTCTCCTGCCGTCAGGTGGGTCCTCGGTCGGGCAAATTCCAAAGTCTAGGTCCGGCGTCGGTTGTCGTCGCTTCTTCCCTGACGTCAGTGCGACAGGGGTATAAAAGAACCAGCCGACGCCATTTTCTTCAGTTTTTCTTGCCCCAGATGTCAGGTGCCCCCAGAAGGAAGGCAATACATAAAATTATGAAGTAATCCAATGCAATATAATCAAAAAACAGTAGTTGCAAGCAAATACACCATAAAAGAATACCCCTAGAGGGGAAGGAGGGAGGGAAACCTGGACTGCAGCTGTATTAGCACTCGAACATCTACATTTATGGTAGGTACAAAACTGTACTATGTTCATCGTGCATACAGCTGCAGTCATAACAGATGGGTAGAATCCCAAAGCTAAGGAAGGGGTGGTAGGCACTAGGTGGAACTAGGAGGAGCCAAAATGCTCTGCAAGACTGCAGTGGCAAAGCCTGCTCTAGATTTGGAGTATAATGGTAGGTTGTAGTGTTTGGAGAAGGTATGCACAGAACTCCAAGTGGCTGCTTCCAAGATATCCTTGGTAGGAACTCCTCTGAGAAAGGCTGCAGAGGTGGCTGTGGCCCTGGTGGAGTGAGTTCTAATGCCTGTAGGAACAGTTTTGCCATGAAAGGAATAGCAAAAGCGTATGCAGTGGGCTATCCATTTTGAGATTGTCTACTTGGAAATTGGCTTTCCTGGAGCTCCTACCACATTGGCCACAAAGAGCTGTTCTGATTTTCTGAAAGGCTTTGTTCTGTCCAAATAATAACGCAGTTGCCTGTGGATGTCCAAGGAATGTAGTAATCTCTCCCCTTTGTTTTGAGGATTGGGATAAAAAGTAGGTAAATGTATGGCCTGATTTAAAGCTACCCTGGATACCACTTTAGGCATAAAGGAAGGGTTGGTTCGTAATGAAACTCTGTCCTGATGGAATATGATAAAAGGCTGGACAGCCATGAGGGCCTGTAGTTCTGAAACTCTACGAGCTGAAGTGATAGCCAGAAGGAAAGCTGTTTTCCAGGACAAATATTGCAAATCTGATGAAGCAGCTGGCTCAAAAGGAGGCAAAGTCAGTTTTTCCAGAATGAAATTTAGATCCCAAGCAGGTATTGGTTGTTTCCTTGGAGGTCTTAAATTCTTAGCCCCTCTGAGGAACTGTCTTAAAAGAGGGTGAGAGAATAAAGGAGGATCAGTGTTGTATTCTGCAGAAATGGCTGAGGCATGGATTTTGATGGAGGAGAACGAAAGTCCACTGCTTAGTAGTTCAGCCAAATATTGCAGTATTTGAGGTAAATTCAGTTTTCCAGGGTTCTGGCCCTTTTTCTCATTCCAGACACAAAAACGTTTCCATTTTGCGGAGTAAGCTTTTCTAGTTGATGGCCTTCTGGCCTCCAAAATGACATCCTGCACCTCCTTGGAGAGTAGGGCCTGCTGTGATGCTAAGGAATCTTCCATGCGGCTAGATTTAGTGTTTTTAGCTGACTGTGAAGAGTTTTGAAGCTGTGCTGAGTCAGAAGAAGAGGCATTAGAGGCAGGGTCCATGGAGGGGAATGAGTCAGGCTCCTCAGGAGTGGGTACCAGTGTTGCCTTGGCCAGTCCGGAGCAATGAGGATCATCTTTGGTCTGTCTGCTCTGGTCTTCAATAGGACTTTGGGCAGCAGAGGAAGAGGCAGGAAGGCATAAACTGTCATTGATGTCCAGCTGAAAGAGAGAGCGTCCACTCTCCAGGCCTTTGGGTGGAAGGTCTTCGAGCAGAATTTTGTCAATTGATGATTTTTGTGGGAGGCAAAGAGATCTATGTCTGGCCTTCCCCATTCTTGGATTATTTCTGTTAAAACTTTTGAATGCAACATCCATTCGTGTGGATCTGTCATATTCCTGCTTAGGTTGTCTGCCAGCGTGTTTTCCTTGCCTGGCAAGTACTGTGCTTGTAGTTCCATTTCTAAGTCCATGGCCATGTTCCAAAGTGATATGGCCAGTCTGCATAGGGGATAGGAATGTGTTCCTCCCTGCTTGTTTATGTACCACATAACTGTGGTGTTGTCCGTTCTTATCAATAGTTGACCTGGTTGTAGAAGGTCCATGAAAGCTATAATAGCATTTATTACTGCTAGCATTTCTTTTTGATTGATGTGAAGGTGCTTTTCTTTTTGGGACCATTTGCCCTGAATGCACCGGTCTGTCATGTGTGCCCCCCCAGGCATAGTCCGAGTCTGTTGTGATGACTTGATTTGCTTGAGGCTTGCTGAATGGAAGACCTGTGTTTGCTTGACATGCTTGAGCCTACCACAGAAATTCCTTTTGCAGACATGGAAGTAGTGGTATTATTGTTTCCAAACTGTGGCTGTGTTGAGACCATATGTTTTTTAGGTACCATTGTAGTTTTCTCATATGCAGCTTTGCACATGGGATTAGCAAGATGCAAGATGCCATGAATCCCAGAGCCTGCAGGATTTTCCTTGCAGTCAGCCTGGTGCAATTTGCCAGTGTTTTGAAGTATTGAATTAGTTGCCCCTGCTTCTCTGGCGTGAGGTAGGCCATCTGGGTGTTTGTGTCCAAATTGGCACCCAGGAAAATTATATTTCGAGAGGGTATTAGCCTTGATTTCTCTTTGTTGACTGTGTATCCCAGAGAGTTTAATAACATTATTACATAAGCCAGATGTTTCAGAAGAATGTGCTTGCTGTCCGCTTGGATCAGGCAGTCGTCCAAATAAGGGTATATTTGTATCCCTTGAAGTCTGCAGTAGGCAATTACTGATGCCAGGCATTTCGTGAATACTCTGGGCACAGTAGATAAGCCAAAGGGCAATGCAGAGAATTGATAATGGGTTGAACCTGCAAGAAATCTGAGGTATCTTCTGCAATTTTGTCTGATTGGGACATGCAGGTATGCCTCCTTGAGGTCCAATGTTACCAGCCAAGACTCCTTGCCCAGCATGGGAAGAAGTTGCTGTAGAGTGAGCATCTTGAATTTTGGTACAGTAGGAATGTGTTTAGGATGGAAAGATCCAAAATAGGTCTCCAATCTTTTCCCTTCCTTGGCACCAGAAATAGCCTGGAATAAAAACCTTGACCTTGTTCGTGTGTAGGTACCTCTTGAATAGCTTTCATGTTTATAAGATCTGAAATTTGCTTTTGTGCCTCTGCCCTTTGATTGTGTGGCAGTTTTGGCATGCCTCTCATTTTTGGAAGGGTATGAAAGTGGAATTTGTAGCCTCTGTTTATAATGTCCAGGATCCATTTGTCCTTTGTGACAACATGCCAATTTTTTGAGAATAGTGCCAGCTTTCCTCCTAAGGGGGCTGCCATTTGAGACCTGGTTGGCCTGCAAAGGAGAAAGTCATTGGGTTTGCTTTCTGAAAGATTGTGAGTTGTCCTCACCACCTCTTGGTGTAGGAGCTTGCCATTGTCTGCCTCTGTACGATCCTTGTGTTTATCCTCTGCCCCTCGGGCGCCTGTATCTGCCTCTTTGGGGTCTGTCCGTGGCAGGAAAGGACCAGTTTTTGGAAGGCCAATTTCTACTAAAGCGTGGTGGTTGAACCTGCAGAAATTCTTTCACAGTTTGCATTGATTTAGCTTTTCCTCCATTTTCGTAATACTTCCTCAGCATTTGCCCCAAATAGTACATCCTTTTGAAGAGGCGTCTAGTAATTTAGCTTTGACATGATCAGGCAAGGTTTGTTCCTTGAGCCAAGCATGCCTGCATGACTGAGCCTGTAACAGCAGCTCTACATGAGGCCTCTAGAGCATCAAAACCACATTGTAAGGTATGTTTACCCACTTGTTCTGCACTATGCATCAAATCCTGCAACTCCTTCAAGTCTGGTTGTTCAGGTTGTGACATTTTACTTTTCAATTGAGATAACAGAAACTGTTGGTATTTTAGCATATGAAACTGACAGTTTAAGGCCCTCATGGTTAAGGTAGCCGAGGTATATACCTTTTTCCCCCACCTTTCTAAGGATCTGGAATCTCTCTCGGAAGGCAATGGATTTTTGGCAATGGAAGCCTTAACTCCCTTGGGTCCCTGTGATATGGTTTCTAGGTCAGCAGCATGGCTTTTGTAAAGAAATTGGTGTGAGTCAGGAACCCTGTAGTACCTGTCAGGCTTAACTGGAGCTGGAGGTAGAGAGTCCGGGTTAAGGCAGGCCTCCGAGTAAACAACATCTAGGATGTCCAAGACAGGAGGTATAGCCAGAGGCCTGTGCTGGGGTAAAGTACAGTTTTGTACCTACCATAAATGTAGATGTCCGAACTGGATAGCATCTGCAGTCATAACAAATGGGTTGTCCTGTCGTCAGGCAGCCCTTCGGTCGGCCGGATTCCAAAGTCCGGGTCCGCCGCTGATGTCGCTTCACCCGGCGTCATCTCTGCTGGTCTTGGTATAAAGGCATCAGCCGGCGCCATTTTCCTCAGTGTTTCTTGCCCCAGATGCCAATTGCCCTCTTGGAAAGCTAAATTTTGGATAAATGCCAATGTTTCCAAAATAGTAGAAGGCAAACACAAAAAATAAACATGTATGTACATATATACAAACAAATACACCATAAGAGACTCCCCAGCTAGCTATTAGGAGGGTAAGTACCCTAGGAGTACCAGAGGAGAAGGAGGGAGGTAATCCTGACTGCAGATGCTATCCAGTTCGGACATCTACATTTATGGTAGGTACAAAACTGTACTATGTCCTTCATGGATGCATCTGCAGTCATAACAAATGGGTAGAATACCATAGCCAAACTAGGGAGGAGGAATAATAATTATGGTGTAGTCAGGATCCCTTGCAGTACAGCGGTGGCAAACCCTGCTCGGGATCTAGAATATAGAGGTAAATTATAATGCTTGGCAAATGTATGCACGGAGGTCCAAGTAGCCGCCTCAATAATGTCCTTGGTTGCCACTCCTCTTAAGAAAGCTGTGGTAGTGGCTGTAGCCCTTGTAGAATGAGGTCTTATGTTCTGTGGAATTGGTTTTCCATGGTAGGAGTAACAGAATCTTATGCAATTTCCTATCCATTTGGAGATTGTCTGTTTGGAAATTGCTTTTCCTTCCCTGCCTGTTGCATAGGCTACAAAGAGCTGGTCAGTTTTTCTGTTACCTTTGGTTCTGTCCAGGTAGTAGCGTAACTGTCTATGTATATCCAAGGTATGCATTATTCTTTCGCCTCTGTTTTGTGGATTGGGAAAGAAGGTAGGTAGGTGGATTGCCTGGTTTAAAGACACTCTGGATACCACCTTAGGCATAAATGTAGGATTAGTTCTCATGGTTACCCTATCTTGATGGAAGATTAGGAAGGGTTGCACTGCCATTAAGGCCTGTAGTTCCGAAACCCTCCTTGCTGAAGTAATAGCCAGCAGGAAAGCAGTTTTCCATGACAGGTGTTGTAGATCTGCTGTTGCTGCTGGTTCAAACGGAGGTAGTGTCAACTTTTCTAGTACAAAATTCAAGTCCCATGCTGGTAATGGTGGTTTCCTAGGAGGTTTTACATTCTTGATCCCTCTGAGAAACTGCCTGAGTAGAGGATGTGAAAAGACAGGAGGATCAAAGCTGTATTCTGCTGAAATAGCTGATGCATGTATCTTGATGGAGGAATAGGACAGGCCTGTATGTAGAAGCTCTGCCAAGTACTCCAGAATGTTAGCAATATCTATGTTCGACACATCTTTTCCTCTTTCAGTACTCCAAATGACGAACCTTTTCCATTTTCCTGCATAGTTCCTTCTTGTTGAAGGTCTGCGGGCTTCAAGGATAATGTCTTTAACCCTTTGTGAAAGGTCTGGGTTAGTTACTGCTATGTGATGTTCCAGGCAGTCAGTTGCAAGGTTTTTAGGTTTGGATGTATGATGTTGTAGTTGTTCTGAGTTAACATCAGAGGCATCAGGGGTATTGACCACATTTTCCCCCCGAGACATGCTCCTCAGCAATGGGTACCAGTGTTGTCTTGGCCAGTTCGGAGCTATCAGGATTATCCTTGGACGTTCCTCTTTGATTTTCAGTAGTACCTTGTGCCTCAAGGGAAGAGGTGGGAATGCATATGCTGTCAGGCCTTTCCAGCTGAAGGATAGAGAGTCCACCTTCCATGCAAGTGGGTGGAATGTCCTTGTGCAGAATTTTTGAGCTGGTGATTTTGGGGAAGCGAATAGATCTATCTGTGGCATTCCCCATTTCTTTGTGATGGCCTTGAAGATGTCCGGGTGTAGCATCCATTCGTGAGCATCCGAGGTTGTTCTGCTTAAAATGTCTGCTAGGGTGTTCTCTTTTCTCGGTACAAATATTGCCTGTAACTGGATGTTGTAGCTGAGAGCCAGATTCCAAAGGTCCAAAGTCATTCTGCATAGGGGGTAAGAATGAGTGCCTCCCTGTTTGTTGATGTACCACATGACTGTGGTGTTGTCTGTCCTTATCATCAAATGGCCTTCTTTGAGGAATGGTCTGAATTTTAGGATTGCCAGTTTTACTGCCAGCATTTCTTTTGGTTTATGTGCAGGTGCAGCTGGTCCTGAGTCCACAGTCCTTGTGCGCATTTGTCCAGCATGTGTGCCCCCATCCTAGGTCTGAGGCATCCGTAGTGATGGTTTGGTTTGCTCGAAGTTGTGGACGGGTAAGCCTGGGTTTGACTGGCATGCCCGAGCCCACCAGAGGAACTCCTGTTTTAAGCATGGGATTAGTGGTATTTCTGTTTCTAAGCTGTGCCTGTGTTGAGACCATAAATTCTTTAGGTACCACTGTAACTTTCTCATATGCAGTCTGGCATGTGGGACCAAGATTATGCATGATGCCATGAAGCCCAAGGCCTGCAGAACTTTTCTTGCTGTTAGTTTGTTCTGCTTTGTTAATGCTAAGAAGTAAAGAGGGAGTTATTTTTGTTTTTCTGCAGTTAGGAATGCCATCTGTTTTACTGTGTCCAATTCCAGCCAAGAATGTTCTTGTCTGGGATGGGATCAGCCTTGACTTTTGAAAATTGACTGTGTATCCCAGGGCTTGTAGCAAGTAAATGACCCTTTGTAAATCTGTTGTCAGCTTGCTTTTGTTGTCCGCTTGTAACAGGCAGTCGTCCAGGTATGGATAAATTTGAATTCCCTGTACTCTGCAGTGAGCGATTACTGATGCCAGGCATTTTGTGAATACTCTGGGCAGTAGATAAGCCAAAGGGCAATGCTGAGAATTGATAATGCTCTGATCCTGCAAGAAATCTGAGGTATCTTCTGCAATTTGGTCGAATGGGGACGTGCAGGTATGCCTCCTTGAGATCTAGAGTTACCAGCCAACACTCCTTGCCCAGCATGGGAAGAAGTTGCTGTAGGGTCAGCATTTTGAATTTTGGGACAATGATGTATGTGTTTAAGATGGACAGGTCGAGAATAGGTCTCCAGTTTTTCTTTTCTTGGTACTAGGAATAGTCTGGAGTAGAATCCTTTGCCCTGTTCTGTTATTGGCACCCTTTCCACAGCTCTCATCTTTATTAATTCCGCTATCTGGTGCAGGGCTTCTATTTTTTGATTTGGGGGCAGGTTTGGCATTCCTCTATTTACTGGTAAAGTGTGGAAGTGGAACCGGTAGCCTTGGTCTATGGTTTGCAAAATTCACTTGTCTTTTGTAATATAGTGCCAATTTTTCGAGAATAAGGCTAACTTTCCGCCTAATGGTGCTGCTATTTGCTCCCTGGTAGGCGGAGATAGAGCCAAGTCACTGAGATTGTCCTGTTGTAGTGGCAGTGGTTGTGTCTGTGCCTCGGTTATTGCCTTGCCACTGTCGTCCTCTGTAGACACCTCCTCTGGATTGATTTCTGCCCCTAGAGCGTCTGTTCCTGCCCCTTTGGGATCTTGTGGCGTCAGGAAAGGACCAATTTTTGGCAGGCCAGTTCCTGCTAAACCTTGGGGGCTGAACCTGTAGGAAATCTTTAACTGTTTGTACAGATTTTGCCTTCTCTTCCATTTTCTTCATTACCTGCTGGGCAGGTTCCCCAAATAGACTGGCCTTATCCATAGGAGCATCCAGTAGCTTAGCTTTAACATGATCCGGCAAGACCTGTTCTTTCAACCATGCATGCCTTCTTATCACTGTGCCAGTCATGGCTGATCTAAATGAAGCCTCCAGTGCATCATAGCCACATTTTAAAGAATGGTTACTAACCTGTTGGATGTTATTCACCATTTCTAATACATATTTCTTATCTAAAGATTCATCAGAGGACAGCTTTTAATTAACTGATCAAGCATAAACTCTTGGTATTGGATCATGTGAAACTGACAGTTTAAAGCTCTAGCTGAGAGAGTAGCAGAGGTGTAGACTTTTTCCCCATCTCTAAGGACCTGGATTCCCTTTCAGAGGAATAGGGTTTTGCTGTGGTCGAGGCTACTGCCTTAGGCCCCTGGGATATAGTTTGGGTCTGCAAGTGGGGCCTTGTATAGGTGGTGATGAGTGTCTGGCACCCTGTAAAATCTATCTGGTTTGGCAGCGGCTGGAGGTAAAGAATCAGGTGCAGTGCAGACATCATTAAATGCATCATCCACAACAGGTAGGACAGGAGGTATAGCTAAGGGCCTATGTTGTGGTAAGTGCAGAAAAGTCCTAAGCCTTTTTCTTGAATCTGAGAAATCTTGTCCCTGCCATTGGAATTGTTCTCTCATGGCATGTAAGGTTTCTCCAAAGGAGAATTCCTCTGGTGGAGAGGCAGCTGGAATGGATTCTTCAGCATCTGAATCTTCATAATTGGAAAAAGGAGCCTCTGGCTGGTCTGTAATGTCTGAGTCATCCGCAGAATCATCAGAGGACACAGGCTCGGGGGGCTCTGCTCTAGGTCTCTTTTCTGGTGGCTGAGAGGCCCTGTCTGGGTGAGATTGGGATCCCCTAATTAAGGATATTAAATCTTCTGCCAGAGTAAGCATTTGTGAACTAGAAGTGGGCCTGAGTGAGGGTGGTTTAACAGGCACTGATTTAGCTGATTTGGCTGCTTTAGCCCTGGCAAAGGCCTTAATAGACATGGCTGCAGGAGGCCTAGCAGCACCACGTGCTGGGGTAGAGATATCCAAGGGGATGGTGTCTGATAGATCAGTAGGAACCACAGTTGTAGGCAAAATTTCTGAGGCTGATTCAGGTAAGGTAGCAGGAGCCTCAGTAGTAGTCATGGATTGACTGAAGATTGACCATTTTCGGTTTCGCGAAACCGAGACACTCATGCGTTTGCTTAACCGTGGTTTCGCGAAACCGCGGACCGCGAGTGTCGGTCTTTTCTTTGCTTTTAACAATTTGGGTAGTCGGAGGATCCGACGGCATAATGTACGCAAAATCTGAGCGAAAAACTGTTCAGCAAACTCCGACCGACGCCTAAGCGTTCGCGGTTGAAGGAAGCACAGGCGAGCAGGCTGCTACGTCGTGGTCTGGGCCTAAGCAAGGCAAACAGTAAGAGTGGAAATCTTTATGAGGTATTTGTTTCCCACAAGTTAAACAGTTATTGACTTTTTCTGACATCGGCTGAGGCAAGAAAGAGTCCCCAACGGGGTACTTAGCTTTTAGAAGTCTTCAAGTAGTATTCGTAGTAGTAATCTCTGGATCTGACCGACCGGCACTTGCGAACAACTTCTGCTTGGCACGCGGCAAGAAAGACTGAGGAAAATGGCGTCGGCTGATGCCTTTATACCCGAAGACCAGCAGAGATGACGTCAGGTGAAGTGCGACATCAGCCGAAGCCGGACCCGAACTTTGGAATCCGGCCGACCGAAGGGCTGCCTGACGACAGGACAACCCATTTGTTATGACTGCAGATGCATCCATGAAGGACATGAAAAGAACTTCCCTGAGCCTTTTCTTGGAATTTGAATAAAGCAGGTCTTCACAGTGGAAGTGTTCCCTTAAGGTATGCAAAGTTTCCCCAAATGAGAAATCCTCAGGGGGGGATACAGAAGGAATAGACTCCTCTGCATCAGAGTCTTCAAAAGGGGAGTAATCCTGTTCCTGATCAGAGTGTTCTGAAATAATGGATCCCTGATCAGAGGAGGGGGAATCTTCCTCCACTCTGGGCCTTTTGTCCGGAGGTGGCTGAGAACCTCTGATTAGAGTAATTAAATCCTCAGCCATTTTAAGCATCTGTCTCTTAGGCATGGGGCCTGGAGATGGGCACTGTGTAACTGGTCTCTTAGGGTGCATGGTTGCTTTAGACTTGGTGAAAGTCTTGATGGAGAAAGAAGAGGAAGGTCTGAAAACACCTTGAGTGGAGGTGGACCTGTCCACATTCTGTGTTTCAACGCCAAGAGTGGCTTCGGTATCTGTAGTCGGGGTGTGGGCCGAGGAGCCTGCGACCTCGGGCACAGGAGACACCGCCAAAGATGTGTCGACGGTAGTCAGGAGCTGCGTAGGCGCCTCACTGAGAACCGGACCATGTGTATTCGGCTTTGGCGTGGTGTCGGTAGAGGCCGCGGACCTCGAGTGTCGGTCCTTGTCTTTGCATTTTTTAGACAAAACCGGTGTCGGGAGTATCCAACGACATGGTATAGTTAAATGCTTTCCCAAAAAAATGCTGGGCAAACTCCGCCCGACGCTTAATAGTGCGTTTGTTGAATGTAGCACAACAGTGACAGACCGAGACGTCGTGGTCCGGGCCTAAACAAGGTATACAGAGGGAATGGAAATCCTTATGCGGTATTTGCTTCCCACAAGAAATACAATTATTGACTTTGTCTGACATCGGTCTGAGGCAAGAAAAGTTTCCCCAACGGGGTACTTAGCTTTTAAGAAGATTTTGGTTTTCCAAATTTTTCGTAATCTCAGGAGCTGGCCGACCGGCACTTGCGAACTGCTTCTGCTTCGGGCACCGCGCGGCAAGAAAGACAGAAGAACATGGCGTCGGCTGGTTCTTTTATACCCCTGTCGCACTGACGTCAGGGAAGAAGCGACGACAACCGACGCCGGACCTAGACTTTGGAATTCGGCCGATCGAGGACCCGCCTGACGGCAGGAGAACCCCATCTGTTATGACTGCAGCTGTATGCACGATGAACATCTGACAGTGCATGGAGCCAGCTTTAAAGCGTAGATATCTTCTGCAAGATTCCCTGATTGGGATGTGCAGGTAGGCTTCCTTTAAATACAGTGTTGCCAACTAGGCATCCTTGCCTAGCATAGGAAGCAACTGGTGAAAAGTTAGCATCTTGAATTTTGGGATCACCAAAAAAGTGTTTAGGATAGAGAGAGATCCAGGATAGGATGCCAGGAGTTGTCTTTTCTGGGCACCAGGAAAAGTCTTGAGTAGAAACCTTGTCCCCTTTCCTCTTCTGGGACAGTATGAATAGCCCTTATAGGTTCATAGGTAGGTACTAGGCTATCGGCTATGGGGCCTATACAAGCCCGGCCAAAAAGGTATCCTGGCTTTTGCCACCCAAGAAAATTATTTTCCTGTGCCACTGTCGAGCAGAGCCACAGATGTGATCTCCTGGGTGAATTTCCTATTTCCCATCCAATCATCAAGATTTTTCTTGAGCAGTGCTAATGAGGAGCTTTGTTTGATATACATAGGTAGCTTATTCCAGAGTATGGGAAGTCTCTGGGACAGGAATTTATCCCTCCGGCATGTTCTGTTTATTGTGGTGACAAGGTTTAGGTCCCTAGAGCGTGTAGCTCGGAGGGATTGGGATTTCTTTAAGTGGGGCATGTCCAACAGCTCTGGGTTTGACATAGCTTTGTATGTTAGGCAGAGATCACCTCTGATTAGGCGATATGCGATGGAGTAAAGCTGGAGTTTTTTCAGACGGTCTGCGTAGGGCATCTGTTTGATGCCGGTAATCCTCTTTGTGAGGTATTTCTGTGGCATTTCCAGTTGTTGTAGATGTCTTGTGAGGTACACACCAAAAGGGGCGTTGTATTCTATAATGGGTCTAATGAGTGATGAGTAGAGGGGAACAATGACTTATTTTTTTCTGGATGAGAAACCTTTTGTGATGAGGTGTGCCGCGTAGAAGGATTTCCTGACTACTGTGGTGATGTGATTATCAAAGGAGAGACTGCTGTCCACCTGTGTCCCAAGGTCTCTTATCAAACTTTCAGTGTTAAGTATACTACCACCTATGTTGTAGTTCATGGGTACAGAGTTTTTACCAAAGGGATGACAATGCACTTTTTGGCAATGAGCTTGAGGCCATGGCTTTGACACCAGGCATCTGTCTCTGTGAGGCCTTTTTGTAGGATGTCCACATCGTTAGGAGTTTCAATTATGGCTCCTAGTTTGCAGTCATCTGCGAACTTCGTTAGCCAAAGACCTTCTGTGTTAGCCTGTACTTCAGAGAAGTAGATACCAAACAGGAGAGGACCCAGGACTGAACCCTATGGTACTCCACTTGTCACTGGTCTGAAGTCAGATTTGGAGTCTGCTACTTTCACAGTGTGGATTCTGTCAGTGAGCCAGTTGGCAACCCATCTTGTGACATAGGGATTTATACCTAGTTTAGTGAGTTTATCTATAATTCCAGAGTGGGGGATGGTGTCGAAAGCCTTGGCAAGATCTAGATAGGCTGTGTGAACCACCTTACCCTTGTCTACAGCTTTGGTGACTGCTTCAAAGAAGTCTTTCTGGTTTAGGAGACAGGATCTGCCTTTTACAAAACCGAACTGGGTGGGGTCCAGAGTTTGGAGATTACCAATGTCTTTGTTTATAAGTTCCATGATTATACGTTCCATGCTCTTGCAGACCAGGCTCGTCAGGCTAATGGGGCGGTAGTTCCCGGGGTCTCTGGTGGCTCCCCCCTTGTGGAGTGGGATAACCGTCGCTGTGCGCCACTCAGCAGGCAAAAAGCCTGAGGTGAGGCTATGACTGAACATGGTACTTAGGTGGGGTGCCAGTTTGTTCTGTAGTTCATGTAGAACGCAGCCTGGGATGTTGTCTGGTCCCATGGATGCTGTGTTCTTGGCTTTGGAGAGTGGTTTTTACCTGTGCAGCCGTGATTACAGGAACTTTGCATTCTTCCAGTATAGAGATGGGCTCTTTAGAGGGTGAGAGGGGGTAAAGTTAGCACTGAACCTATCTGCCAGGATGTTGGCAATATCAGTTGGGTCTGTATATTTAGTGCCATTGTGCTGTAACTCGGAGCAGACCCGAGTGTTGCCATTGAGATTCTTGACATAGCTATAGACTGCTTTGTGGTTGTCTTTATAATCAGTGGCAATTTTGTTTTCGTAACTAGCTTTGGAGGATTTTATCAGGGATCACAGCTTCTTACTGAGGCTGACCAGGAAGCTCCTCCACTCATGGGATTTTACTCTCTTTTGCAACAGTTTCTTCCTTCTGTTGTACAGTTTGTTTATGGCAGGGGACCACCAGATTGGCTTCCTTTTTTGGAGGATAGTGTCTTGGTTCTGTTTGGGATAGCACGATCCATGCACTCATGTAAGTGCTTATATAGTGCAATTGTGTAGGATTCAGTAGTCGTAACTGTATTGTCCATCTGCATGGATGTCATGAAGTTCACCACTTCTGTCTTAAGAAGCATGAAGTTGGCTTTGGAGAAATTTTTTTTACCATGGTTTCCTTAATAGGGGGTGGGGGCAGGATGTGGATATCTAGGGTAATTAGCTTATGGTCAGATCAGATCAATGAGGCGTTGACTTCAGGTGTGGAACACCGGTCACTCATGCTGGTAATGACTAGATCTAGGATATTGCTGCCCCTGGTGGGGGTGTGGATAAGGTGATCCAGGGCAATGGAGTTTATGAATTCCAGAAAGCGTTGAGCGAAGGAGTTGGGATATGAGTAGTTTTCCCAGTTAATGGTGGGGTAGTTGAAATCGCCCATTATTAGCTTGTTTGGTTGAACCCTAATATTTTCCAGTACATCAAGAAAAGAGGAGTGGGAATCCTGGGGCATGGTGGGTGATCTGTAGCAAGCTACAATTTGGACTGCAGTTTTGCCCAGAGTTAGTTGCACTTGGATAACCTCGGCATTATGCTGAGCAACTAGCCTGGAGGTGTGGATATCCTTAATGAATATGGACACACCTATGCCTTTGGTGTTCCGGTCCAGATTACATGGCTGAAAGTGTGACATGCGTTATAGCCTGGTACTGCAGGGGTGCTCTCTTGAGCCTTGAACCAGGTCTCAGTCACTGCACAGACATCGATGTTTTCCATTTTAAGGACCCTCGAGTGAGTGCATTTTGAGATTTAGACTTCTAGCATTGAGTAGCATCACCCTCAGTTTTTGCTTGCCTGTTCCTGTTACGGTGGTGAATTTGTCATTTGAAACTTGCCTAAAAAAGGCACTATAGGGGCGGCAAGAAAGTACAGTTTTGTACCTACCATAAATGTAGATGTTCGAGTGCTAATACAGCTGCAGTAATCACAGAAGGGTTCTCTGCCGTCAGGCGGGTCCTCGGTCAGCCGAATTCCAAAGTCTAGGTCCGGCGTCGGTTGTTGTCGCTTTCTTTCCTGACGTCAGTGCGACAGGGGTATACAAGACACAGCCGACGCCATTTTCTTCAGTCTTTCTTGCCCCAGATGTCAGGTGCCCCCAGAAGGAAGGCAATACGTAAATTATATATATATATATAATCATGCAATGCAATATAATCAAAAATCAGTAGTTGCAAGCAAATATACCATAGAAGGATAACCCAATCAGGTTGTATGAGGAGGGGTTAGCCCCTAGGCCTTTACCAAGAGGGGAAGGAGGGAGGGAAACCTGTACTGCAGCTGTATTAGCACTTGAACATCTACATTTATGGTAGGTACAAAACTGTACTATGTTCATCGTGCATACAGCTGCAGTAATCACAGATTGGTAGAATCCCAAAGCTACGCATAGGGTGGTAGGCACTAGGTGGAACTGGGATGAGCCAGAATGCCCTGCAACACAGCAGTGGCAAAGCCTGCTCTAGTCTTGGAGTATAAAGGCTGGTGGTAGTGTTTGGTGAAGGTATGCACAGAACTCCAAGTGGCTGCCTCCAAAATATCTTTGGTAGGAACTCCTCTGAGGAAGGCTGTAGAGGTAGCTGTGGCCCTGGTGGAGTGGGATCTGATGCCTGTAGGGACAGATTTTCCATGAAAGGAGTAACAAAACCGTATGCAGTGGCCTATCCATTTTGAAATTGTCTGCTTGGTAACTGGCTTCCCTTGAGCTCCTACAGCATAGGGCACAAAAAGCTGTTCTGATTTCCTGAAAGGCTTTGTTCTGTCCAAATAATAACGTAGCTGTCTATGGATGTCTAAGGAGTGTAGCAGCCTTTCCCCTTTATTTTGAGGATTGGGGTAAAAGGTAGGTAAGTGTATGGCTTGATTTAAAGCTACCCTGGATACCACTTTAGGCATAAATGACGGGTTGGTTCGAAGGGAAACCCTGTTATGGAAGATGAGAAAGGGCTGCACAGCCATGAGGGCTTGTAGTTCCGAAACCCTACGAGCTGAGGTAATGGCCAGAAGGAAAGCTGTTTTCCAGGACAAATATTGCAAATCTGTTGAGGCAGCTGGTTCAAAGGGAGGCAATGTTAATTTTTCTAGAATGTAATTAAGATCCCAGGCTGGTATTGGTTGTTTCCTTGGAGGTCTTATATTCTTAGCCCCTCTGAGGAACTGTCTTAAGAGTGGGTGAGAGAATAAGGGTGGATCAGTGTTGAATTCTGCAGAAATGGCTGAGGCATGAATTTTTATGGAGGAAAATGAAAGTCCACTGTTCAACAGCTCAGCTAGATACTGTAATATCTGAGGCAAATTCAGTTTTCTAGGATCCTGGCCTTTTTTCTCATTCCAAGAGCAAAACCGTTTCCATTTTGCAGAGTAAGCCTTTCTAGTAGATGGCCTTCTGGCCTCCAAAATGACATCCTGCACCTCTTTGGAGAGTAGGGTCTGTTGTGGTGTTAAGGAATTTTCCATGCAGCGAGATTGAGTGTTTTCAGCTGACTGTGAAGAGTTTTGTAGCTGTGCTGAGTCAGTAGAAGAGGCATTAGAGGTAGGGACCAGGGAGGAGTATGCGTTAGGCTCCTCAGGAGTGGGTACCAGTGTTGTCTTGGCCAGTCTGGAGCAATCAGTATCATCTTCGGTCTGTTTGCTCTTGCTTTCAAGAGCACCTTGGGCAGAAGAGGCAAAGGTGGGAAAGCGTAAACTGTCCATGCTGCCCAACTGAAAGAAAGGGCGTCCACTCTCCAGGCCTTTGGATGAAAGGTCCTTGAACAGAACTTTTCCAATTGATGATTCCTGTGGGAGGCGAATAGATCTATGTCTGGCCTTTCCCACTCTTGAATTATCTTTGTAAACACTTGAGGATGCAACTTCCATTCGTGTGGGTCTGTCATAATTCTGCTTAGATTGTCTGCCAGCGTGTTTTCCAAACCTGGCAAGTACTGTGCTTGAAGTTCGATTTGCCATTCCAGAGCCAAGTTCCAAAGTGACATGGCTAGTCTGCACAGGGGGTTTGAATGTGTTCCTCCTTGTTTGTTCATGTACCACATTACTGTGGTGTTGTCTGTTCTTATCAATAATTGCCCTGGATGCAGGAGGTCCTTGAAAGCTGTAATTGCATTTATCACTGCTAGCATTTCTTTTTGATTGATGTGAAGGTGCTTTTCCTTTTGGGACCATTTGCCCTGAATGCACCTGTCTGTCATGTGCGCCCCCAGGCGTAGTCTGAGGCGTCTGTTGTGATGACTTGATTTGCTTGAGGCTTGCAGAATGGAAGACCTGTGTTTGTTTGACATGCTTGGGCCCACCATAGAAATTCCTTTTGCAAACATGGGATTATTGGTATTATTGTTTCCAAACTGTGGCTGTGTTGACACCATAGGGTTTTTAGGTACCATTGAAGTTTCCTCATGTGCAACTTTGCACATGGGATTAAAAGAATGCAAGATGCCATGAAGCCCAGAGCCTGCAGGATTTTCCTTGCAGTGAGCCTGGTACAATTTGCTAGTATTTTGAAGTACTGAGTTAGTTGCCCCTGTTTTTCTGGCGTGAGATAGGCCATCTGGGTGTTTGTGTCCAAGTTGACACCCAGGAAAGTTATTTTCTGAGATGGTGTTAGCCTGGATTTCTCTTTGTTGACTGTGTATCCCAGAGAATTCAATAACCGTGTTACATAAGCCAGATGTTCCAGAAGTATGTGCTTGCTGTCCGCTTGGATCAGGCAGTCGTCCAAAGAAGGGTAAATTTGTATCCCTTGAAGTCTGCAGTAGGCAATTACTGATACCAGGCATTTCGTGAATACTCTGGGCGCAATAGATAAGCCAAAGGGCAATGCAGAGAATTGATAGTGGATTGAACCTGCAAGAAATCTGAGGTATCTTCTGCAGCTTTGTCTGATTGGGACATGCAGGTATGCCTCCTTGAGGTCCAATGTTACCAGCCAAAACTCCTTGCCCAGCATGGGAAGAAGCTGCTGTAATGTGAGCATCTTGAATTTTGGTACGAGTAGAAATGTGTTTAGGATGGATAAGTCCAAAATGGGTCTCCAGTCGGTTCCTTTCCTTGGTACCAGAAATAGTCTGGAATAAAAACCTTGACCTTGTTCGTGAGTAGGTACCTCTTGAATAGCTTTCATGTCCATGAGCTTTGAAATTTGTATTTGTGCCTCTGCCCTTTGATTGTGTGGCAGGTTTGGCATGCCTCTCATTTCTGGAAGAGTGTGAAAATGAAATCTGTAGCCTCTGTTTATAATGTCCAGGATCCATTTGTCTGTTGTGATAATATGCCAATTTCTTGTAAATAATGCCAGCTTTCCTCCCAAGGGTGCTGCCAGCTGAGACCTGCTTGGCATGAAAAGGAGGAAGTCATTGGGTTTGTTTTCTGTATTGTTGTGCACTGTCTTCGCCACCTCTTGGTGCTGGAGTTTGCCATTGTCTGCCTCTATATGATCCTTGAGATTGTCCTCTGCCCCTTGTGCCTGTATCTACCTCTTTGGGGCTTGTCCATGGCTGGAAAGGACCAGTTTTAGAAGGCCAATTTCTGCTAAAAGCGTGGTGGTTGAACCTGTAGAAAAGCTTTGACAGTTTGCATAGATTTAGCTTTTTCTTCCATTTTCCGTAGTATCTCCTCAGCATTAGTACCAAATAGTACATCCTTTTGTAAAGGAGCATCTAGTAGTTTAGCTTTAACATGATCAGGCAAGATTTGTTCCCTAAGCCAGGCATGTCTACGAATGACTGATCCTGTAACAGCAGCTCTACTTGAGGCCTCTAAGGCATCATAGCCACATTGTAAGGTGTGTTTACCCACCTGTTCTGTACTATGCATCATATCCTGCAACTCCTTCAAGTCTGGTTGTTCAGGTTGAGACATTTTATTTCTTAATTGTGATAACAGAAACTGCTGATATTTAAGCATATGGAACTGACAATTTAAGGCCCTCATGGCTAGGGTGGCCGAGGTATTTACCTTTTTTCCCCACCTTTCTAAGGATCTAGACTCTCTTTCGGAAGGTAGTGGATTCTTAGCAGTAGAGGCCTTCATTCCCTTGGGGCCTTGAGAAATGGTTTCAGGGTCAGCATTATGGCTTTTGTAAAGAAATTGGTGAGAGTTAGGAACTCTGTAGTACCTATCAGGCTTGACTGTGGCAGGAGGCAAGGAATCCGGATTAAGGCAAGCCTCCGAGTAAACATCATCAAGTATGTCCAAGACAGGAGGTATCGCCAGAGGTCTGTGTTGAGGTAACAAAAGAAATTCCCTAAGTCTTTTCTTGGAATCAGAAAAGTCTTGGCCTTCCCAATGGAAGTGTTCCCTCAAGGTGTGCAAGGTTTCCCCAAAAGAAAAATCCTCTGGGGGAGATACAGAAGGAATGGACTGTTCTGCATCAGAATCTTCAAAAGGGGAGTACGAGTGTTCCTCTACATCAGAATGTTCTGAAAAAACGGATCCCTGGTCAGAAGAGGGAGAATCTTCCTCCACTCTGGGTCTCTTCTCTAGAGGGGGTTGGGAACCCCTGATAAGAGTAATTAAATCCTCAGCCATTTTTAGCATCTGCTTTTTAGGCATGGGGCCTGGAGATGGGCCCTGGGCAACAGGCCTATTGGGATGCATGGCTGATTTGGACTTAGTAAAGGCCTTAATGGAAAAGGAAGATGAGGGTCTAAAGACACCATGGGTGGAAGTGGACCTGTCCACATTAGGAGGCTCAACACTCACAGTGGCTTCAGTGGTTGTAGTCTGGGTATGGGCCGAGGTACCTGCGGTCTCGGTTACAGAAGACACCGCCAAAGAAGTGTCGTCGGTAGTCAGGGGCTGCATAGGCGTCTCGCTGAGAACCGGACCACGTGTAGCCGGTTTTGGCGTGGTGTCGGTGGAGACCGCAGACCTCGCGTGTCGGTCCTTGTCCTTGCGTTTTTTGGACAAAACGGTAGTCGGAGTCTCCGACGACATTTTATAATCAAAGGCTTTACCAAAAAAGTGTTGGGCGAACTCCGCCCGATGCTTAATAGTGCGTTTATTGAAAGTAGCGCAAAAGCGACAGCCCGAGACGTCGTGGTCTGGGCCTAAACAAGGTATGCACAGGGAATGGAAATCCTTATGCGGTATTTGCTTCCCACAAGAAATACAATTGTTAACTTTGTCTGACATCGGTCGGAGGCAAGAAAAGTTTCCCCAACGGAGTACTGAGCTTTAAAGAAGACTTCGGTTTCCAATTTTTCGTAAATTCAGGAGCTGACCCACCGGCACTTGCGAACTGCTTCTGCTTCGGGCACCGCGCGGCAAAAAAGACTGAAGAAAATGGCGTCGGCTGTGTCTTATATACCCCTGTCGCACTGACGTCAGGAAAGAAAGCGACAACAACCGACGCCGGACCTAGACTTTGGAATTCGGCCGACCGAGGACCCGCCTGACGGCAGAGAACCCATCTGTGATTACTGCAGCTGTATGCACGATGAACATCCTTAGCCAATATCCAGAATCCCAGGGGTGACAGGTGCAGGCCATTTCTGGCAAAGCATCATGGTCTGTCGACCATGTCATCCCAGGCAGACAGATACTGGATCCCTTTAGAATGGCACCAGAAGCTTAGCCAATTGTTGAAGTCAATCATTTTATCCTTGTACTGCGGCATCATTCTAGGTGATGGCAGAATGCTACTCAGGGCTAGGGTCATACCTGCCTGGGCTACCAGATCGGAGAGCTCTTCCATGTCTCTTTTCATGTAGTCCAGGGAGGTACAGCTCAGGTCGTTCACACCAACATGGACAATGACAGAGTCATATTTGTACTTGTTGTGGAGTGACCTGAGTGCGTGGGTTAAGTGGCGAATCCTGGCACCCGACAGGCAGCCGACAGTAACCTTCTCCTTGTTTAGCCTGGTGAGTGGGACATCAGTGTGCCTGACTATAGAGTCACCTATGACTAGTGTGTTGGGTATGTTGTTTTGCCTTATTGGCTGTGGTTGAGTTGCACACTGAGTCTGCGGTCTATGTGTCATTTGGGTTGTGTTGGGAGGTGGAGGTTGCTTGCATTTCTGCTTTGGAGGTCTCTGTTGCTTGAGGAAATTATTATTGAGAGCCTCCACGAATGTTTTTGTGTTTTTATGTGTGGATTTTGGTGGTGTAGATTTAGTGAGACTATGTGATGTATATGGTGTGGTGCAAGTGTTTACCTTCTCCTCTTGACTGTCAAGTTCAGTCTTGATTGGAGAGAGCTTTACCTCCAGTTTGGCTAGATAAGTGCATCTCTCACAGGTTGTAGTGTTGGGTGGTAGGAGGAGAGGGTCGTCTGTGTACATGAGACAATTTTTACATTGCTTCAAGATGCCCAGATTCATCAGATAGACAGGAGAGAACACTGGGAGCTGACCCTTGGACATGCCTGAATAAAAAACTATTTTCCTCTAGATAAGTGAGGAAAGTGAGTACAAGAGCTGTTTTTCTCTAAGCAAGTGAGGAAAGTAAGTACCAAAACTGTTTTCCTCTAGGTAATGAGGAAGGTTGAGTGCTGTAGTAATTAGAAGGTTATTTAGTGCTTACAGGTTCTGAACAAGTGCTGATCACAAATAAGCAAATTCAAGTGCTAAAACTAAGAATCTGTATCTGGACTAAACTAGTTACAGGAAAGGGGGGAAACAAGTGCAAATGCGGGCTTTTAAATCAGAAAGTTGAAAGAGATGGAAAAACTGCCCAAACTGCCAATAACTACAATTTCTGGGCCAGAACCACTCCTTATGTGGTAGATAGGTTACCTAGTGCTTACCACTCCCACTGATAAGCTAGAAGGCTTCCCTCCAACACAGAAAGCTTGGGGGTTCAGAAGCTTACATACAGTCCTGGATACAGCAAATCTGAATCTTGGCTACACTAGTTACAGGAAAGGAATACACATATATTTTTTTAATATATATACAGAAAAGCAGTAAAAACAATTCAAATGCAAGCTAGCACACATGAGTATGTAGCAATGTTAGACCAAACAGTTTAAAAAATGCAATTAAATTAAAAATGACTAAAAACAAGTGCAGAATGAGTCTATTAGGTAGAATGAGGTAAAGAGATGGGACTGGGGGGAGGAACACGGATCAGATCTACAGTGGGGGTGGGCAACTGCAAAAGCCTCCAAATTTAAACAAGACAGGAATAGGCAGGGTAGGGTATGGGAAAACCAACATCTACAGCAGAGATCTGAAAAACTATACAGTGAAGCAAAAATAACAGTGCACAACTCTGAAGTCAGCCAGCAATGATATAAAATTAGTCAAACAACTAATTGCTTAAGAGAGAGAGAACTTGCTTTTGAGCCTCTGCCCACTGATTTGGGGGTAGATCTGGCCAACCGTTTGGGGTTGGTAAAGTGTGGAAGTGGAATCTGTATCCTTGGGAAACTATATTTAAAACCCATTTGCCCTGGGTAATGAGTTCCCAGTTTTTTGCTTGCAGAGCAATCTTTCCCCCTAAAGGAGCAGTCAGTTGAGAAGGGCTTGGAAGTTTTAAAGTTAAGTCACTGAGACAGTTTACCATAGGGGGAGTCTTTCTACTCCCTGCTTTGGAAGTGGGAGCCCCCCACTGCTTAGTCCTGTGCATACCTTGGGACTGAAGCCTGGGTGTTCTGCTGGTTCTGGGTTTGGACTGAGAAGGCCTGGAAGAGGCAGGAAAGGACCAATTCCTAGATGGCCAATGCCTACTAAATCTTGGAGGTTGTACTTGCAGGAAATCTTTAACAGTTTGCATAGATTTCGCTTTTCCTCCATCTTTTTAAGTACTACTTCTGCTTTGTTGCCAAACAGGCGGTTCTGGTTTAAGGGAGCATCCAGCAATTTAGCTTTAACATGATCTGGCAAAGATTGCTCCTTAAGCCAAGCATTCCTTCTAAGTACAGACCCAGTGACAGCAGCCCTGCAAGATGCCTCTAGTGAATCAAAACCACATTGCAAAGTATGTTTTCCAACTTGTTCAGCAGAATGCATTAAATCCTGTATATCCTTATTTCAGCACAGTCAGGAATCAACGTCATTTTCTGTTTAAGAAATCCAATAATATGCTGCTGATACTTTAACATATGAAACTGGCAGTTTAAGGCCCTAATGGCCAAGGTTGCAGAAGTGTATAACTTCTTACCCCCATCTATCCAGCGCTGTGGAATCTCTATCAGAGGGGGTAGGATTTTTCGCAGTAGTAGCCTTAATGCCCTTGGGTCCCTATGAAATGGTCTCAGGATCCACAGTAGGATTTTTAAAAAGGAACTTGTGAGAGTCAGGAACCCTGTAATATCTATCTGGTTTTCTGGGAGCAGGAGGTAAGGAGTCAGGGGCCAGGCTAGATTCCGAAAAGGCATCATCAACAATGTCCAGTACAGGGGGGATAGCTAAAGGCCTGTGTTGGGGCAGGAGTAAGAAATCCCTAAACCTCTTTTTAGAATCAGAGTAATCCTGGCTTTCCCAGCGACTCCCCAAGAGTATGGAAGGTTTCACCAAAAGAGAAATCCTCTAGAGGGGAAGCAGAGGGAATAGAGTCCTCTGCATCAGAATTCTCATAGGTAGATAAAGGTAAATCCTGGTCATCAGAGGAAATAGAAATTTCAGAATCCTGATCAGTAGAATCATAATCAAATTCAGTCCTAGGTCTCAGAGAGGGAAGGTTGGCATCCCCTGATTAAAGTAATACGGTCTTCAGCCATTCTTATTTGTTTTTTAGCCATAGAGGTCTGACCTTGCGGTCTGGGCGTCAGTTTTCTCGGCATGGACTGAGTTTTTGGCCTTGAAGAAGAAGAAGATGGCATTGGTTTAATATGCAAGTCAGTAGGCCTGAATACACCCTCAGAAGCCGGTGCCTGCACAGCAGCTTCAGACCCATCCAAGGTAGAGACATCCGCAGGTTCCAAAGTTGAAGCATCTCGCGGCATATCGGACTCGGAATGGGTCTCAGTAGAGGCCTGCAAATCTGAAGTAGCGGGTATCAAGGCCTGCAAAAGTGCCTCACTGAGTACCGGCGAACTGGTGACTAGCTTAGGAGAAGCGTCATCGGCAGTTTTGGACCTAGGCGGCCTGTCTCTGTCTTTATCTTTGTGTTTTTTCGGAAAATTGGTAGTCGGGTGGCTTACCGAAGCCATATCTGGGTAATTGAACAAAGTACCAAAATATTTAGAAGCTTAAATATACCAATGATGAATAGTTCGTTGTTTAAATAAGGCACAAAACCGACAGTGAGGTACGTCGTGGTAAGGGCCTAGGCAAGGAATACAGTACGAATGAAAATCTTTATGAGGTATTTGCTTTCCACAAGAAATACAATTATTGACTTTTACTGACATTGGTTTAGAGCAAGAAAAGGTTTCCCCAACACAGTACTTAGCTTTCGTTGAAGACTTTGGTTCTGAAACTCGAAAATGAAAATTTCAGGAGTCGGCCGACCAGCACTTGCGAACTGCTTCTGCTTCGGCCACTAAACAGCAAGAAAGACTGATGTAAGGGTGTCGGCTGCATGCTTTACACCCCTGACTACCTGACGTCATGGAAGATGAGACATCAACCGACGCAGGATCCAAGACTTTGATAATCAGGCTGACTGAGGGCTACTGCAAGCAGATAACCCAAATGTGATGACGGCAACAGTGAAACACAAAAACATCTGGCTTGAAACTAACCCCCCCCCCACACACACACACACACACACACACACACACACACACTAGCCCTCACACACTGTCTACTTGCCAACACCAAGTCATCAAGAAAAAGACACCCTGCCCTTACACCTGTTGTTATGCTTGACATGATTCATACTGTGGTTCTCTAGCATACCCTTAAAGGGTAAGAAGATCAATGCTGAATGGAAGACCACAAAGTCTTCAACAAATGTGCTTTGCCTGGATTTCAATAAGCCTTTCATACTGTGACTAAAATGAGACTACTTATAATAATCAGAAGAAATGGAGAGACAGGAAATGCAAAAATGGATTGAAAACTGCCTGAAACCAAGTAAAAGGTCACATCTAGAAGGTGTTACATCACCCAAAACAAGAATGGATAGGGCTTCACATGGTACTATATTTGGCTAAGAGAAGCTTGGAATGTTAGTTAAAGACATAACCCAGCAACTTGACAACACGGAGTCTGTTGGTGGGTGGGCAACAGCTGACAACAGGGGTAGTAGCTTACTGAGGTACCTGACCACAATGCCGAGCTGGGCCAAAATGGGGAGAGCTTACTTCATTGACAAGAGCTGCAGGAACCCAAAACTTCATTTTTGTTTGGGAGTAAAGGATTGAAGTGATTGACGGAATTACCTATAACCATATTTTACACCGTCGAGTGGCTAGCCCTGCCTGGTCTGTACAACTCTTCTCCCTATAGGGCATCATGTAGAGTCTGTGGTGCTGTCCACAGCTCCATTCATTGGAGAGTTTGAGATGGAAACAACATGTTTTCTGGACATGGGAGAAACCCCACAGTGATCAACAAAATTGCTGAATGCAGATGATGTGGCATTACAGGCAGACTCTGAGCTAGAAATTCAGCAAAGAATAGGAGAATGGAATGCAAAACTGAAGGCACATGGGATGAAACTAAGCACGAATAAGATGGCGGTAATGGCGGCAAATTAGGGAAATCAGAAGAAGCTGAAAATAGAGATAGAAGGGAAGATAGTGGAACAGGTAAACAGCTTCAAGTATCTGGGAGGGGTGGTTGAGGAGAAGGGAAGTCTGAATGAAGAGGTAAAAGCTGGTATCAGAGGGGCTGCAGCCAAATGGCATAGAGTGTCAGGTGCAGTCTATGATAGAAGAATGCCAAAGAAGCTGAAAAGTAAGGTGTACATGACAGGGGTGTGACCAGTACTATTGTATGGTACAGAAACCTGGGAAGTAAAGGCAGAACAGTTGAAGAAGCTAGAAGAGATGGAAATGGAGTGTCTGAGAAGGGTGGTAGGATGCACACTGTGGGACAGATGAAGAAATTAGGAGAAAAGAGCAGAAGCCAAAGTAGCTCCAATTGCAGAAAAGATCAAAGAGAACAGATTATGGTGGTTTGGACACATGCAGAAAAGCAGAATACAATCTGGTGAGGAAGATTTGGGACAGACAGGAAGAAAGTAAGAGGAATTGAGGACATCCAGCAAAGAGGTAGATGGATTGTGTAAAAGAAGATCTGCAACACTCCGGCATGAGTTTTGAAGAAAGCAGGAGCGTGGCACTGAATCGAGAGAGTTGGCAACAGTTAACATTATACCTCGATCCCATGTAGGAAAAATGGGGAAAAAGGGGGCTGATGATGAAAAGATTGAAGTGATTATCATACTTAAGATGAAATCATGCTTAAAAATGAAATTAACATTACAGATGTTATGAAAAATGGTATTGTCAGCGACTTAAAAGAAATGCAATGAAGCTTTATCTAACCTCAATGAAAAAAGACATTAAAATGTTCTGTAAACTCCACAGAAGGGAAATCAAAATTATGAAAAGTGGATATATCACATTTCTAAAAGTTTCAATGAGAGAAAGGTTACAGAATACATAATCTGGATAAAGACTGAAAGGAAAGATTTGGGCATATTTTTTTTAAATGAAGAGGAAATTATAGTTGAAAGACTGATAGACTGATAGAAGTCAATTTAAGTCGCAAATAGGAATGCATCACCTGACAGAAAGAGTAGCAAATACAAAGTATGGTCTACTTACAGATTAATCTATTCTACCTTTAAGCAGGGGATGGGACAGTGGGAGACAGAGAAGAATGGGGTTTATGAGGATATTCAGACAACAGTGAGAAACTTGAAAGCTGTGATGAAAACTGAAAAGCCAAAACAAAATTAGCTTTTTCTCATTCCTCCTAAGATGCAACAACAAATGAGAGAGTGGGAGAACAGCTCCTTATATGGTGGTGGTGGTGGGAGCAAAACCCCTCACAGGCAAAGCAACTGCCAAATATTGTTTCATTCATTCCACTTTGTTTCCTGGTTGTTGGTATGGTGTCTTGGGATCCAAGACCTACATGGCAATATGGGGGGGGGCTACCTGTGCGTCAAAATGAACTTGATAGACTATCGTCTTCTACCAGCTTTATTCATGTTCATGTGTAAATAACAATTATTACAAAAACTGTTTTGAATCAAGCCGTCATGTGTGATAACATACCAGTTGTTGTGCAGCATAGTATCCCAAAAATCAGAGACGTATTCAGTCACAGTGTAGAACCACTGAAGGAAAAATATCTGTAAAAGATCAAAAAGGTTATCAACAATTACTTGATAATAGCATGAAATTCATCTTCAACATTAAGAACAATGCTGCAACTTCCACCACTTCTGATGACTTTACACTCACAGATGTGTTTTGTTTTGGAGATATACAAAAACACTAACTGTATGATAACACTTCAGTATACTTTTCTATCCAATTAAAGCTGCTGCTCAACATCTCTGATTTTCATTTCAGCCCCTTTCAGAATCTGGGAAATTTAAGTACTTATGTCTGTAAAACTAATTCAAGATGGATTATAACTTATGTACGATTTGATGCAGCAGAAATTTTTGAATCCCCTTCATCATATCCTTCAGAGCATCAAAATCACTTACAATGAAACATAACCTACTCCAAGAGGCTATGACCTCACTGTTTGTTATACTTACTGAAAGGTTTGAAGGTTTATTTTTTTGTTTGTTGTTTATTTGGCATGGACTTGTGGTCTCCCATGAATGAATTTACGGCACAAGTACATCAGAGTTAAAAAGAGAAATATAGCCTACTCTCTCTGCTCAGAAATAAAAGGGCAATGATATGAAAGAATTAGCACTAGAAAACTGAAGAAATTATAAACTGATTTACAAACTGTATAACTAGCTGATAAGCCTTAAGCTAAAGAGCAACTGCGAAATAATGTTTTACTGCAGTCACGGATCACCACTTCTATTCTTATATCACCCCACCCTATGGACTCCCATGAGGCATTTACTTTTTTATTTATCCATACCCTTGCAAGGATACCATACATCCTGCCTGTATAGCAAAGCCTGGGCGCCTTCCACTTAACACCATACATCAGACTTATGACCTATGGACAAGAATACATCATGGTATGCAAGGGATGCATGGCTGCAGTTTCTCAGAAATTTCTTGCCTCAATAAGAGAAGACTAATGTTAAGAAAAGGATATGCAAAGACTCATGTAAGCATGAAAGATAAATCCACCTTGACCAAGGAACCAGAAATGAAAAGGAGGTCAAGGAGGGAGGGTCCGCATACTGCAAAGGTGACATACTTGGAAATCTAATGTTATGGTTAAGTTCTTACACAACTATACTGTCATTCATTTGATCACTGCTGCAGTATTCCTCAGTACTGGAAAGATTCTCAAAACTTACAACTGCCTCATGTACACAGACAACCCTCTCCTCCTACCACAAAACACTAACATGTGAGAGATGCAATTATACAGCCAAACTGGAAGCTAAGCTGTCTCCACCCAACACTGCAACAGACAGTCAGGAGGAGAAGGTTAACGCTTGCACCACACCTCCAGTCACACATAGACCTACTAAAACAGCACTGGCAAAAAATACACAATCATACATAAAAAAATAGCAGGCTCCAGGTCCGACTCTAAACTAGTCACAAGTGGTGTCCCGCAAGGCTCGGTCCTGGGACCCCTACTGTTCGGCATATACTTCTCAGAAGTACAGGCAAACACAGGACTATGGCTAACCAAGTTTGCCGATGACCGCAAACTGGGAGCCATAATTGACTCTCCGGCTGACATGGACATCCTTCAAAAAGGCCTTACTGGGATGGACACCTGGTGTCAAAAGTCATGGCCTCAAGCTAAATGCCAAAAAATGCATAGTCATCCCATTTGGGAAAAACAAAACACCCATGAATTACCACATAGGTGGCAGCCCCCTTAATACAGAAGAAGTAATAAGAGATCTGGGGACCCAGGTAGATAGTAATCTCTCCTTTGACAATCATATTGCCAAAATAGTTAGGAAATCCTTCTATGTGGCCCATCTAATTACTAAAGGGTTCGCATCTAGAAATAAAGAGGTTATAGTGCCCCTCTACTTGTCACTCATCAGACCCATCATAGAGTACAATGCCCCATTTGGGATGTACCTCACAAGACACTTCCAACAGCTGGAAAGGCCACAAAAGTACCTCACCAAGAGGATTACTGGCCTCAAACATATGTCCTATGTAGCCCGACTGAAAAAACTCCAGCTGTACTCAGTGACATATCGCTTACTCAGAGGTGATCTCTGCCTGACTCACAAAGCCATGTCCAACTCAGAATTGATGGACATGCTCCACCTAAAGAAATCCAAGTAACTGCGAGCCACACGCTCTAGTGAGCTAAACCTCACCACAACAATAAATATAGGTTCATAGATTAGTACTAAGCTAACTGCCCTTGCGAGCCATTTTAAACCTAGCCAATTATCCCTTATGAGACTCAAACCCTGCATCTTGTGTTTGTAAGGTAAACACCTTAACCATTAAGCCACCCTCCCAATAGAACATGCTGGAGGGATAGATTCCTGTCACAGAGACTCCCCCATGATTTGGAATAAAATTCCAAACTACATTAGTCAGAGCCTCTCACTAACACTCTTGAAGAGAAACCTTGACAAGTGGATGGGTAACAGAAAATCACTTCATTGGCTCTGCTTGACAGAGGATCAGTTAATTAATCAATTAGGTGCCGAAAGCGGACACTCTGGCTAGGCTTATAAATGCCCTCGGGCAGATAGCCTAGTACCTACCTATAAACTTTTATTCTAACCAGGAGGACTGAGGCATATGGTTGAAACCCAGAATATCTCGAGGAATGGATCGGCAAAAACAGCACTGGCTCTGGAAAATATATCAGATTATATAGTGTTTTATAGGCAAGGTTCAAATGACAAATTCAACACCTTAACAGGTAAAAGCAAGCAAAATTTGAGGGTAATGCTACTCAATGCTAGAAGTCTAAACCTCAAAATGCATTCACTCGAGGCACTCCTTAAAATGGAGGACATCGACATCTGTGCAGTGACAAGAGACCTGGTTCAAGGCTCCAGAGAGCACCCCTGTATTACCACGCTATAATTCATACCACACCTTTCGGCCACCTAACCTAGACCGAAACACTAAAGGCGGAGGTGTGTCCATATTCATTAAGGATATCCACACCTCCAGGCTAGTTATTATCCAAGTGCAACTAACTCTGGGTAGGACTGCAATCCAAATTGTAACTTGCTACAGATCCCCCACCATGCCCCAGGATTCCCACTCCTCATTTCTTGATACACTGGAAAATATTAGGGTACAACCCAACACCTGAATAATGGGCGATTTCAACTACCCCACCATTAACTGAGAAAACTACTCTTGTACCAACTCTTTTGCTCAACGTTTTCTGGAATTCAAACATTCCAATGCATTGGATCAACTTATCCACACCCCCACCAGGGGCAGCAATATCCTAGACCTGTTCATTACCAACATGGGCGTCTGGTGTTCCACACTAGAGGGCAATTCCTCATTGGTCAGACCCAACCATAAGCTAAGCACCCTAGACATCTGCATCCCGTCCCCACCCTCCTTTAGGGAAACCACCATAAAAAATTCTCCAAAGCCAGCTTCATGCTTCTTAAGACAGAAGTGGCAAACTTCATGACACCCATGCAGATGGACAATAGAGGTACGACTGCTGAATCCTACACAAATGCACTTTATAAGCACTTACATGAGTGCATGGATCGTGCTAGCCCCAACAGAACCAAGATGCTATCCTCCAAAAAAGGAAGTCAATCTGGTGGCCCCCTGCCATAAACAAACTCTACAACAGAAGAAAGACACTGTTGTAAAAAGGAGTAAAATTCCATGATTGGAGGAACTCTCTGGTCAGCCTCAGTAAGAAGCTGAGATCCCTCATAAAATCCTCTAAAGCTAGTTAAGAAAACAAAATCGCCACTGATTCTAAAGACAACCACAAAGCATTCTATAGCTATGTCAAGAATCTCAATGGCAACACTCAGACCTGCTCTGAGTTACAGCACAATGGCACTAAATATACAGAACCAACTGATATTGCCAACATCCTGGCAGATAGGTTCAGTGCTAACTTTACCCACCTCTCACCCCCTAAAGGGCACATCTCTATACCGGGAGAATGCAAAGCTCCTGTAATCATGGCTGCACAGGTAAAAATCACACTCTCCAATGCCAAGAACACAGCATCCATGGGACCTGACAACATCCTGGGCTGCGTTCTACACAAACTGCAGAATGAACTGGCACCCCATCTAAGCACCATGTTCAATCATAGCCTCACCTCAGGCTTTGTGCCCACTGAATGGAGCACAGCGACGGTTATCCCACTCCACAAAGGGGGAACCACCACGGACCCCGGGAACTACCGCCGCATTAGCCTAATGAGCCTGGTCTGCAAAGCCATGGAATGCATCATCTCCTAACTAAGGACCCCACCCAGTTCGGGTTTGTAAAAGGCAGACCATGACACCTAAACCTGATAGACTTCTTTGAAGCAGTCACCAAAGCTGTAGACGAGGGTAAGGTGGTTCACACAGCCTATCTATATCTCGCCAAGGCTTTTGACACCATTCCCCACACTGGAATTATAGATAAATTCACTAAACTAGGTATAAATCCCTATGTCACAAGATGGGTTGCCAACTGGCACACTGACAGAACCCACACTGTAAAAGTAGCAGACTGCAATTCTGACTTCAGATCAGTGACAAGTGGAGTACCACAGGGTTCAGTCCTGGGTCCTCTCCTGTTTGGTATCTACTTTTCTGAAGTACAGGCCAACACAGAAGGTCTTTGGCTAACGAAGTTCGAAGATGACTGCAAACTAGATGCCATAATCGAAACTCCTAACGATGTGGACATCCTACAAAAGGGCCTCATGGAGACAGATGCCTGGTGTCAAAGCCATGGCCTCAAGCACAATGCCAAAAAGTGCATTGTCATCCCCTTTGGTAAAAACTATGTACCCATGAGCTACCACATAGGTGGTAGACTACTTAACACCGAAAGTGTGATAAGAGACCTTGGGACACTGGTGGACAGTAGTCTCCTTTGATAATCACATCGCCACAGTAGTCAGGAAATCCTTCTACGTGGTACACCATCACAAAAGGTTTCCCATCTAGGAAAAAAGAGGTAATTGTTCCCCTCTACTCGTCACTCATTAGACCCATTATAGATTACAACGCCCCTTTTGGTATGTACCTCACAAGACATCTACAACTGGAAAGGCCACAAAAATACCTCACAAAGAGGATTACCAGCCTCAAACAGATGCCGTACACAGACTGTCTCAAAAAACTCCAGCTTTACTCCGGCACATATCGCCTACTCAGGGGCGATCTCTGCCTAACATACAAAGCTATGTCAAACCCAGAGCTGTTGGACATGCTCCACTTAAAGAAATCCCAATCCCTCCAAACTACACGCTTTAGGGACCTAAACCTTGTCACTACAATAAACAGAACATGCTGGAGGGATAGATCCCTGTCCCAGAGACTTCCCATACTCTGGAACAAACTACCTGTCTATATCAAACAAAGCTCTTCATTAGCACTCTTCACGAACAATCTTGATGACTGGATGGAAAACAGTAAATTCACCCCGGGGATCACCTCTGTGGCTCTGCTCGACAGAGGCACAGGAAAACAACTTTCTTGGGTGGCGAAAGCCAAAATACCTTTTTGGCTAGGCTTATATAGGCCCTAGGGCCAATAGCCTAGTACCTACCTACCTATGAAACTATGAATACCAAGTGGCTAGTTCTAGAATAATGAGTCCAGACCCTTGAAAAAGGCACAAAATGAAACCGCTCTAGTAGAATGAGCTTTGGCCTGGCCTTAAATGGATTTGCCATGAAAAGGACAACAACAGGTAAAGAAAAATCCATCTGGAAATTGTCTGTTTTGAGACAGGACAACCCACTTTTTTTGCCCTAATAAGTCACAAACAGAAGATCTGATTTCCAAAAGTACTTAGTTTTGTCTAAATAGAACCCAAGATGTCTGCGAACATCAAATAAATGAAGGATTCTTTCTTTTGCTTTGAGGATTAGGGAAAAGGTAGCCAGGATCTGCCAAGTTATGCACACATTCAAGTCACTATACCACAAGTACAAGTATGATTCTGTCATAGTCCATGTGGGAGATAACGACCTGAGACGTACCTCCCTGGACTACATGATGAGACACATTGTTGATCTCACTGAATGGGTGTCTCAGGCAGGGATGTGCTTTGCACTGAGCAGCATTCTATCTTCACCAAGGATGCTGCCACAGTATTTTTTATTTTTACATTTGTTAACCGGCGCTGTCTGACTGAGACGAAAAGCCCCTTTTTCAGCAGAGGCCCAGGGAGAAAAGCTCCACATAGAAAAATTACACATACATTTAGATATTTAGACAAGATCAGTATACACATAAATTACAATACACGTTTTTACAGTAGTATGCATCACATCAACAGTTACAGTGGAGAGAACAAACAAGAAAATATTAATTTAAAAATAAAGGTAATTAATAGATTTGTAGTGTACAGCTGAAATTTGGAACATAGGTAGAATACATACATAGTACACAGGTGCAGTACATACATTGTGCATTAGCCAGTGTTTGTGAGTAAGAGTGAAAACTGTTATCAAGTACTCTAAGTTTAGTATGTGTATCTTATCCGCTTTCACTAGCCTGGGTAGCAGTCATGGCACTGCCAACTTTGCTTGAGATGTTGCCTAATGAGTTTTTTAAAGGAGGCTTCAGATGATGTGTTTTGTATGCTAGTGGGGAGTGAGTTCCACTTTTTAGCCACTGAACTACTATATAGTGGGTCTCCAAAGCTATTGTAGCTGTTGGTGACTTCTAGTAGTAGTTTGCTTGATGATCTAAGAGGCGTTTTGGCTGAGTGATGTACTAGGTTTTTCAGGGCAGGACACTTATTGGGGAGGTAACAGATAGAATGACAGAGGCAGAGCTGATTGTAGGTTAGGAATTTGGGCAGTTCAAGCCAGTGGAGTTGTCTCAAAGCAGTACAGTAATGAGTTCCATATGAGCAATTTGCAGCAAAGTGTGCAATTCTGTTATAGGATTGTCTGCAATAAGTGGCTTAGCTTCTAACATCTTTCCAGGGGGATTCAATATTTGTCAGTATTGGAGGACATAGTTAATAATCCATGTTGCTTTGCAAAGAATGGCTGACACCTGTCTCCCACAGGCTTCCAAATATTGGCTGAAAACTTTACCACATATTACAGCCTTTTTTAGTTAATGCCAAAATGGCAGACCTACTGACATAGCAAGTAAAGTCCAAAGAAACCTAAAGATGATCCTGCTAAATGCTAGGAGCATAAATAAACTCCACACCCTACAAGCTCTCCTTCCTTTGGAGAAATACAGACATTACTAAGACATGGTTTAAATCCAGAGAAGGTACTCTGGCAGTGCATGGCTTCATTGCCTTCCAGATGTTTAAGACCATCAGCTGCAGAGACGGGGACAAAAGGTGGAAGAGTCTCTATTTTAATAAAAAGCATAACTCTACTTTGGTTAAACAGAAAATTGCCCTAAAAACTATCCATGTGCAAATCACCATAGGCAAAGTCCCATACAAAATCCTAGCAAGCTATAGGTCACCCTCTATGTTCCTAGAATCCCACAGCTCATACCTAGACTTACTAAAGACACTCACTATTAACCAAATACCTATTCATGAGAGACTATGTACCGCTCTATAGAATGGGAAACGTACACTGCCTCATACTCGCAAGCAAAATGATTCCTGGACTTTAGCACAGATACCCCTGACCAGATACTACGCACACCCACCTGAGGTTCAAACATCTTGGACCTGGTACTCACCAATAAGGGAGAACACTACATGCTGCACCCCTCCATGTCATGTCCTTACTGGTGAGGCCAGAACCCTCACTGGACCCAACCCAGTTTGGTTTTGTCAAAGCAAAATAATGTCTACTAAACCTGGTGAACTTCTTTGAAAAGGTCACCAAGGCAACAGAAGAGGAGAAACCTGTGCACAGTGCCTGCCTGGAGCTGGCTAATGCATTTGATACAATACCCCACTCAGGTACAGTTGACAAACTCACAACTGGGCATAAACCCATACATAACTTGTTGAAATTCCAGCTGGCTCACAGATAGAAGCCAGGAAGTCAGGACTGGTGATACCACCTCCACTAGGAGACTGGTTACCATTGGAGAACCTCAATGCCCTGTTCTGGAACCATTCATACCTGGCATCTACTTCTCAGAGGTAAAAGTTAATGTCAAGGGCGTTTGGCTTTCCAATTCCACACACGACTGCAAATAAGGAACCATCACAGATTCCCCCATGACTCAAAACATTTTACAAGAAGGTTTAACACAGACAAATGACTGGTGCCAAACTCACAGACTAAAACTCAATGCCAAGAAATGCATTACAGTGCTTTTTGGGAAAACTTGCCACACAAGGCTAATTACTCCATCAGTAAGGCGCCCCTAAAAGTTACCCCAGTAGTCAGGGATCTGGGAACAAACACAGACAGTAATCTGGCCTTTGACCAATATGTGGTCAAGGTAATAAGAAAATCCTTCTATGTCGCCCAACTTATAATTCCTTACCAGAAGAATTTAGGGTATAAACATACTGTCCAATACAGACTGCCTTAAAGCCTTCTCTCTATACTGAGAGGCAATCTATGCCTGGCATATGAGGCATCCTCAGATCCAGCTGTGATAGACTTTTTGCACATCCACAAAACAAACAGGATCAGAACCACTAGATCCAAGGATTTAAATTTTGCTTGTGATATAACACATGTTGGCAAGACAGATATGTGTCTCAGAGAATTCCCATGGTCTGGAATGGGTTCTTCATCCATGTGAAGCAGAGCCCATCCCTAACCCTATTTAAGTGTAACCTGGGCCAGTAGATAGGAAATCAGAAATTCACCCTGAGTCTGCCCCCCCTTCTCCTGCAGTCAGAGGAAAACAATAACTATGCACAAACTAATACCTCCTGCCCACAAACACACATACATACATAACCTCTATAAACTTCCTAACATACCCCTCTTAATAAATGCCCATAATACACAAGGACAAAATTGGGTTGGATTGCATGAGTAGGCTTATAAAGACACTGGTCTTCATTAGCCTGGCACACAACTATGAACCTGTGAAAGGAATGGACTGCTTCAAAACATTTCACTTACAACTTCTGGCATAAAAGGAGGATTAGTCTCAAAAGAAAACCTGTCAGTAAAAAATCAGGAAGAGATGACAGGCAATAAGAGCTTGTAACTCAGACTCTTTTTAACAGTTGTCAAAGCCACCAGTAAAACGGTCTTCCATGCACAGCATTTTAAAGGAGTAGAAGAGGCAGGGTCAAAGTGGGTTTTAACTTTTCTAATATACAACTCATGCCCTAAGGAGGAGGGATGTACTCTCTTGGAGGTCTGATGTGAAGGACACTTTTCAGAAACTGTCTGACCTCAAAACAATGAAAGAGGTGCATCCACAAACAGGCAGAAATAGCTGAGAAATGTGCTCATTACAGCCGAGTGACGTCTCCAGGCGTTTCTGCAGTTACCTCCTACTGTGCCTCTAGGCGTCAAATATTGCCTGTTCATATTTGCATTAATAATTCTAAAACCATGCTACATACAAGGTGTCAGAATATTTTATTTTGAAGCATACATGATGGCAAACACAACTGTATTGATATACGACCTCTGTCAATTAGTATTTGTTAGAATTGTAAGGTTATAACTTCAATTTTAAAGGCTAAAGCCACACCCACTTGGAGTTAATGGTACGCACTCAAAAAAGCTCTACTGGAGGGAATGAGTTAACAGAAGAGCATGCTAGTCCAGAGCTGAGCAGCTCACACACATGGATAACTGGGATGCCCAGTTGGTGAGGATCATGCTCTTTTTTGGTACCAAAAGGAAAATCTTTTCTATTTGGAAATGCAAAATTTTCACACAGCGGGTTTTCTAGGCCTTTGTAATACCTGTAGCAAACCATCAGAAAAAAGGTGCCTGAATGGTGTCAAAAGCCTATTACCCAAACAGTCAAGTTTAGATTCTGCAAGCATGGAAGAATGACAGACTTCTTTTTTGTGTAAGTCTATCCTCTGTGGTAAATGTTGGTGATTGTCCTAGGTTAGCTGAAAGAGCCGGGAGAACCAATGTCATCTGGGTCAAAAGGGGGTCACCAACAGATTTTCTGGTTATCTTTCTTGACACTCAGACAGACTTCTGGAATTAGGGGGCATTTCCCTTTCCAAGAGATTGACAAGGCATCCATTCTCCATGCCCCTGTGCATGTTACTCTAGAAAGTACAGTTGTGTACCTACCATAAATGTAGATGTTCGAGTATATTCACTGTTGCAGTCATTACAGTTGGGTTATCCTGCTGGCAGACTACCCGCAGTTGGCCTGAATTCCAAAGTCTAGGTCTGGTGTCGGTTGCTGTCGCCTCCTCCCTGACGTCAGTGCTCCAGGGGTATAAAAGATGCAGCCAACGCCATTTTCTTCAGTTTTTCTTGTCCCAGATGTCAGGTGCCCCCAAAAGGGTAGGCTAAAAATATGTCAATAAAGCATGCATGCACCAAATAAATTATTCCTTCCTCTACAAGCAAATACAACACATGGGTTGTATAGAATAGAGAAGTACAGATAAGTTCCAGCAAAGATAATAGGTAACAACTGTACTATGTTCATCGTGTTTCACTGTTGCAGTCATTACAATTGGGTTGAATCCCAAAGCTAAGGTTGGGAGACTGGAGCTAAATAGGATTAGGAGCGGCTATGAGGCCCTGCAGAACTGCAGTGGCAAAGCCTGCCCTGGATTTAGTGTAGAGTGGTAAGTGATAGTGCTTTGTAAAAGTGTGCACTGAACTCCAGGTTGCAGCCTCTAAAATGTCTTTGTTTGGTACTCCTCTGAGGAAGGCTGCTGCTCTGGTTGAATGTGGCCTAATGGCTTTAGGCACTGATTTGCCATGTTGTGAATAGCAGAAACGAATGCAGTGCACTTTGAAATAGTCTGCTTTGAGATGGCCTTTCCTTGTGATCCTGCAGCATATGCCACTAGTAATTGCTCAGTCTTTCTGAAAGCTTTGGTTCTGTCCAAGCAGAAGCGCAGCTGTCTGTGTATGTCCAAAGAATGCAGAAGTCTCTCACCCTTATTCTGTGTGTTTGGATAAAAGGTAGGTAAGTGAATAGTTTGGTTAAAGGCTACACTAGACACTACCTTAGGCATAAATGTCGGGTTTGTCCTCAAAGAAACCCTATCTGGATGGAAAATGATAAAAGGTTCCACAGCCATGAGTGCCTGTAGCTCTGAGACTCGTCTTGCAGAGGTTATTGTTAGGAGCAGAGCTGTTTTCCAAGATAAAAATTTTATATCAGCTGTAATGGCTGGCTCAAAAGGAGGCAGGGTGAGTTTTTCCAAGACCTAATTGAGGTCCCATGCAGGTATTGGTGATCTTCTTGGAGGCCTTAAGTTTTTGGCTCCTCTGAGGTACTGCCTTAGTAAAGGATGAGAAAAAATAGGTGGCTCTGTATTGTAATGAGCTGAAATGGCAGAGGCATGAATCTTAATTGATGAAAAGGATAGGCCTTTGTCCAGCATCTCAGTTAAGTATTTCAAAATCTGAGGAATATTTGGTACAATCGTGTCAAATCCTTGTGCCTGGTTCCAAGCACAGAATCTCTTCCATTTTTCAGCATAAGATTTTCTGGTGCTAGGCCTCCTGGCCTCCAAAATAACATCTATCACCACTTTAGACAGAGGGGTGTTTTGAATGACTACATTATCTGCCATGCTGCCAGATTTAAGGTCTTGAGTTGGCTGTGCAGGATCTGATTGTTTTGCTGGGACAGTAAGTGAGGAATCTGAGGTAATGTCCAGGCTGGGCATTGAGACAGGTTCCTTAGGACTGGGTACCAGTGCTGGCGGGGCCAGTCTGGGGCAATCGGTATAATTTTTGGCTTCTCTTGTCTGACCTTTAGGAGTACCTTGGGGAGGAGGGGCAGTGGAGGAAAGGCATATACTGTTATGTTTTTCCAGCTGAAAGATAGAGCATCCACTTTCCATGCTTGCTTGTGATAAGTCCTTGTGCAGAATCTCTGTAGGTGGTAGTTGTGAGGGGAGGCAAACAGATCTATGTCCGGGCATCCCCATTTCCTTGTTATCATGCTGAAGATTTGCGGATCCAATTTCCACTCGTGGGGATCCATGAGGTTTCTGCTTAGTTCGTCTGCCAGAGTATTTATCTTTCCTGGCAGGAATTGTGCCTGCAGATGCACTTGGTAAGTCAATGCTGTGTCCCACAAAGTCATGGCTAGTCTGCAAAGGGGATAGGAATGAGTGCCTCCCTGCTTGTTTCTGTACCACATGACTGTGGTATTGTCCGTCTTTATCAGTAGTTGTCCCGGATGAAGTTGGTCCTTGAAGGCTGTCAGGGCATTCTGAACAGCTAGCATCTCTTTTTGATTGACATGTAGGTGCATTTGGCTTGTGGACCATGTGCCCTGAATACATCTTCCTGCCATGTGGGCCCCCCAGGCATAATCTGATGCATCTGTTGTTAATGTCTGCCTGGCTGTGGGTAAAGAGAATGGCTGTCCCTTGTTGTGGTGACAGGCCTTTGCCCACCATCAAAACTCCTGTTGCAGGCAGGGAATGAGGGTAATTATTGTTTCCAGGCTGTGGCAATGTTGAGTCCAAACACTTTTTAGATACCATTGAAGTTTCCTCATATGCAGTCTTGCATATGGAATTAGCAGAATGCAGGATGCCATGAAACCCAAAGCCTGCAGAATTTTTCTTGCAGATAATTGGGCCTTTGTTGTCAACAGTTTGAAATAAGTAGTCAGTTGCCTTTTGTCTGGCATGAGATAAGCCATCTGGGCAGTTGTATTTAAGCTTGCACCGAGGAATATTATCTCTTGAGAGGGTACTAGTTTTGATTTATTTTCATTTACCGTGTACCCTAGGCATGCTAGTAATCTTTTTACAAACGCCAGATGCTGTAGTAGAATGTCCTTGTTCTCTGAATGAGGCAGTCGTCCAAGTAAGGATATATTTGTATTCCTCTGTCTGCAGAATGCAATTACTGGAGTCAGGTATTTTGTGAAGACCCTGGGCGCAGTAGATAAGCCAAAGGGCAGTGCAGAGAATTGGTAGTGCATTGAGCCAGCTATGAATCTGAGGTATCTTCTGCATGATTGTCTGATTGGGACATGCAGGTATGCCTCTTTTAGATGTAAAGTCACAAGCCAAGTCTTCTCGCCCAGCATGGGCATAAGCTGTTGCAGAGTCAACATTTTGAATTTTGGAATATCCAGATATGTGTTTAGAATAGATAGGTCCAGTATTGGTCTCCAGGCTTTGTCCTTTCTGGGCACCAAGAACAGTCTTGAGTAAAATCCTTGTCCCTGCTCTTGCTCTGGTACTTGCTGAATGGCCCTCATGTCCATGAGGGATGAAACTTGCTTTTGTGCCTCTGCCCATTGATTTTTTGGCAGGTCTGGCAAACCGTGTGCCCTTGGCAGGGTATGAAAGTGAAACTTGTAGCCTTGTGACACTATGTTCAAGACCCATTTGTCCTGGGTTATTATCTGCCAAGTTTGATGAAAAAGTGCTAGTTTTCCCCCTAAAGGTGCTGCCAGAAGATAATTGCTTGGCGCAGGCAGGGGGAAGTCATAAGGACTGTTTCCTGTATAGCTGTGATTTGTCTTCTCCGCTTTTGGAGGTAGAAGCACCCCATTGTTTAGACCTGTATATGCCTTGGGGCTGGGATCTGCCTCTAGGGCATCTGTATGTGCCCCTTTGTGGCCTGTCTGACACTGGAAAGCACCAATTCTTTGTAGGCCAGTGTCTGCTAAATCTTGGAGGCTGTACCTGTAAGAAATTCTTGACTGTTTGCATAGATTTTGCTTTGTCCTCCATTTTCTTCAACACCTCCTTTGCTTTAACACCAAACAAGGTATCATGCTGTAATGGAGCATCTAATAATTTTGCTTTAACATGATCAGGCAGATTCTGTTCCTTTAACCAAGCATGCCTCCTGATGACAGAACCCGTACAGCAGCCCTGCAGGAGAATCAAAACCACATTGCAAAGTATGCTTTCCAACTTGTTCAGCTGCATGCAATAAATCCTGCATTTCTTTGTTTTGTGCACATTCAGAATTTATCAACATTTTCTGTTTAAGCAGTGACATAATATACTGCTGATATTTAAGCATATGAAAGTGACAATTTAAAGCCCTTGTAGCCAAGGTAGCAGAAGTGTAAATCTTTTTTCCCCATCTGTCCAGTGCCCTAGTCAGAGGGGGTAGGGTTTTTTTGCAGTGGAAGCCTTGACCCCCTTGGGACCCCCTGAGAGATAGTTTCTGGGTCAGCAGCAGGGTTTTTAAAAAGAAATTTATGTGAATCAGGAACCCTGTAGTATCTGTCTGGCTTAACAGGAGCTAGAGGCAAGGAGTCAGGAGTCAGACTGGACTCTGAAAAAACATCGTCTACAATGTCTAACACAGGTGGAATAGCAAAGGGCCTGTGCAGAGGTAGTAAAAGGAAGTCTCTGAGCCTTTTCTTAGATTCAGAATAATCTTGGCTCTCCCAGTGGAAATGCTCCCTCATGGTATGCAGAGTTTCCCCAAAAGAATAATCCTCAGGAGGAGAGGCTGAAGGGATAGATTCTTCAGCATCAGAATCCTCATAGGGAGGAAGAGAGTATTCCTGATCAGAAGAGGAATCAGATGAAATGGAAACCTGATCTGAAGATTCATATTCTGTTTCTTGCCTAGGCCTTTTATCAGGAGGGGGATGGGAACCCCTGATCAAAGTAATTAGGTCTTCGGCCATTTTGAGCATCTGTTTTTTGGGCATGGAGGCCTGTCCATGGGGCTGTTGTACTTGTTTCTTTGTCTTTAAAGGTGCTTTAGTCTTTGCCTTTGAGGCTGAAGTCGATTTTACATACAATTGTGTTGGCCTGAAAACACTCTCAGAAGCCGATGCCTGCTCAGCGGCTCCGGACCCATCTGAGGGAATAGTTTCCGAGGTTCCAATACCTTGAGTTTCCAGCGGCCTAGTCGACTCCATGTGGGAGTCGGTCGCGGCCTGCAGCTCTAAAGTAGCAGGCGTCAGGGGCTGCGAAAGCTCCTCACTGAGAACCAGCGACTGGTTTAGAAGAAGCCTCATCAGTTTTGGACCTCGGATGCTTGTCCTTTTCTTTTTCTTTGTGTTTCTTGTGAATTGCGGTAGTCGGATGGCTATCTGACGACATTGTGTAATTAAATTTTCTGCCACAATAGTGAAATGCAAAATCGTATCGACGCTTAATAGTGCGTTGGTTAAATCTAGCACAGAACCGACAATTAGCAACGTTGTGGTCAAGTCCTAGGCAATGAATACAGTAGGAATGAAAGTCCATATGAGGTATTTGCTTCCCACAAGAAATACAATTATTAACTTTTTCTGACATCAGTCTGGAGCAAGAAAAAAGTTTCCCCAACGGGGTACTTAGCTTTTAATGAAGACTTCAGATCTGAAATTCAAACACGAAAATCACAGGAGTCGGCCGACCGGCACTTGCGAACTGCTTTTGCTTCGGGCACCGCGCCGCTCGAAAGACTGAAGAAAATGGCATCGGCTGCATCTTTTATACCCCTGGCGCACTGACGTCAAGGAGGAGGTGACAGCAATCGACGCTAGACCTAGACTTTGGAATTCAGGCCGACTGCGGGTAGCCTGCCAGCAGAATAACCCAACTGTAATGACTGCAACAGTGAAACACGATGAACATCAGAACAGTCAGAGCTGTCTGTTAAGGGTGAAGGCAAATAAGTCGATCGGACAATATGAAGGAAGACCTCTCTAACACCCATTCATGACAGTCTGCCTTGGATCTGCTCAAATAATGTGCCATAGAGTTCAACTGTGAAGGAATGCAAATTGTTTGCACAAATACATTGTGTTGGATAGCAGTCTCCCACACTCTCATGGCTAACCTGCAGAGGTAACAAGATTTCGTTCTTCCTAGTTTGATATACCACATGACTGCAGTACTACCTGTTAGGACTCTTAAGACCTCCAGGAGACCAGAGGTGATGAACAGATTGATGTGCCAGCATCAGGGCTTTCATTTCTTTGATATTTACATCTCTATACCATGGCCTACCATAGCCTTTCATGCTCACAGAACAATCAGGTCTGAAGTGTCAGTGAAGGCTTTCTGAAGGAAGAGGAAATTAAGGATATTCCTAAGTTGAGTGATATCTGAATGATCCACCAGAGGGCAAGAGAAAAACTGGGAAGTTAAGAGGGTGACAATGCTGAGCTCAGACTGACCTGAGGTACCAATGAATTGTCTGTCAGTGGAGTCTAACAAAAGGTATCCTATCTGGATGGCTGAAGGGCTCTCAGAATCTCTCTTTCTGAAGACAAATCTAAAAAAAAAAAGAGAGACTGAAGTAAGAAATCACAAACTGTATTTTATTCAGTTATGGCATTCCTTCCTCGAGAAGGTGTTTAGCTGGCATTTTCGGAAAACTAGATTCCGTGAAGGTCATAGTTTTAGGACAGATCTGCTCAGGTTTAGGATAAAACCTAAGAGAAGAAATAAATCAACAGTACAGGATTTTCTTTTACGGGGGCCTGGATGAGAAGATTGTCTAAATAAGGGTATATGTGGATGTCCTGGAGCCAGAAGATCTCTATGACATGGTTTAGACATTTTGTGATTACTCCTGGGGATATAAAAAACAAAGGGTAAGGCAGAAAGTTTAAAGTGGAATTCCAAAGCACCAAATCTTAACAATTCTCTGTGAACTGGATGAATGGGAATGTGAAGCTATTTGTCCTTTAGGTCCAAGGTAACAACAAAGTCTCAAGAAAGGATGATAAGAAGATGAAACTGAAGAGAGAACATTCTGAATTTTGGGATTCTTAAATGGTTTTTCAGGATTACGTCACAAAATGAGCCTCCATGTGCCTTCTTTTCTTGGTACAAGAAAAAAAAACTTAAATAAAAACTCCCATATTTTGTGCGTACATGTGTGTAAGGGCTTTAGTTTCCTGATGGTACAGATCTTGTAGGATTGTCAAAAACCAAGTGTTCTTGGTTTTGGTGAACCTGAGGAATTTCCAAAAGGACAGAAGGAAGGTTCCAAGACAGTTTGTAGCCCTTCCAAATAATGCAGGCAACACATTTGTCAAAGTTATCAGTCTCCTAAGAGGCAGGCATTGAAAGTTTCCATGAAAGACAGGAGGGAGGTAAAGGATAGGAGGACAAAGAGGATTTATTGTCTGATTCATACAAATAAAGAAGTTGTGCACTCACCATAATGTTCCATGTGTGTTGTCCATTGTTGCCTTCATTCTTACCAGGTTGGGTTCGGATCCAACTCGCACTTCATATGCAAGCTCGAGGTCTTCCACTAGCTCTTGGCTAAACCCTATCCTAGCATTCACTAGGTAAACTCCCCAGATCTTGTTTGCAGTTATAAAAACAGTACTAGAATTAAACACAGTTTAATAACTCCAGAATGCAATAAAGAAGGTCAGGGAATAATGCTATCCAGCTGTACCAACTCGGTCTCCCAGGAGTAAAAAATGGCTGGGGGAAGGGATGCAAGAATGAAGGTGATGATGGACAACACACATGGAACGTTGTGGTGAGTACATAATTCTTTATGTGCTGTCCTATCTCGCCTTCATTCTTACCAGGTTGGGACAGAGTGCCTAGCACCATCTTTCTTGGGTGGCTCAAGGGAGAATATTCTTCAGAATCGTGGAACCAAAAGAGGCCCTGTTCTTGGAGGCCAAATCGAGTTTGCAATGAGTGGTAAAGGTATGTGGTCTTGCTCATGTTGCCGCAGCACAAATGGTATCAATTGGTACTTTGGCCAGAAAAGCAGAAGAGGTTGCAATAGCTCTTGTAGAGTGGGCTTTAATTCTATGGGGAAGATCTCTGTTCTGAGACTTACAGATGAAGGTTATGCAATCTGAAAGCCATTCTGAAAGTGTGATCTTAGAGACTGAAGTACCTTTCTTTGAAGCTGAAAAGGATATAAGAAGCTGAAAAGGATATAAAAAGCTGGTCAGATTTTCTGAAGTTCTTAGTCCTGTGTAAATAGAAATGTAATTGTCTATGCACATCTAGTTGACGTAATATGTATTTTGCCTTATTCCTGTAATTTGGGTAAATGTCTGGAAGCTCTGTAGGCTGGTTCAAATTAGACTCGGAACACACTTTTGGCAAAAAGGAAGGATTCGTTCATAAGGATACCCTGTCTCTTTGGAAAAGCAAGTAGGGGGGCTTTACTGACCAGGCTTGCAGCTCTGACACCCACCAAGCAGAGGTAATTGCTATCAAGAGAATAGTTTTCAATGTCACAAACTTGAGTTCACAAGATGATGCTGGCTCAAAAGGGGAGAAAATTAAACGAGATAAGATGAAATTTAAGTCCCATGGTGCTGGTGGGGGGCAGTCTCTGATAGGTGGTTGTAATAAAAGTACCTTTAAGAAACGCTTTGCATAGCCTAAGACCTAAGAGACATAACACTGAGGCCAGACTCACCTATAGGAAAACGAGATATCATTGCTAGTTGAAATCTAATGGTAGCTGCAGCTGCACCCTCGCTGAATAATTTTTCTAGGAATTCTAGAACGGAATTGACTGGGGCAGTAAAGGGATCAATGTGGTTATGAGAAGCCCATAATGAAAATCTTTTCCATTTGCTTCTATATATTTTTCTTGTAGAAGCCTTATGAGAAGAAATTAAGATGTGTTTAACTGATGAAGAGAGGTTAGGAAACCTGGCTAATGGTCAGAATTGGAGCAGCCAAGCTGTCAAATTGAGGGTCTGAAGGGAAGGATGGAGCATTCCTGATGCACGAGTCAAAAGGTCTGGAACTGGGTCCAGAATCCAAGGCTTCTCCGGAAGTTGAGGCCACAGGAAGGAGAACCAGATCTGATGAGGCCAGTATGGGGAGATGAGTATCAAGTCCCTTCCCAAGCAATTGGCTTTCTGAAGAACTTTGGGTATTAATGGAAAGGGGGGAAAAGCGTAGAGGAGACCCAAGGGCCAATTGTGGGCAACTGCATCCCTTGGTGGCTCCCCCGGGGGATAAGGGTAAAGTACCTGCTGCAATTTGGCATTCATGAATGTCGCAAAAAGGTTGCAGCAAGGCTGGCCCCATTTGCAGAAAATCTTTTCCACTACCTCCTGTTTTAGGAACCACTCGTGAGGCATCAGAATCTCTCTGCTGAGTCTGTCTGCTATCACGTTGGACTTCCCCGGGGTGTGCGTTGCTATCAGAAAGCGTTGGAAGGAGGTTGCCCACTGCCATACTATCAGGGCCTCTCGACAAAGGGGTAAGAACTGGTTTCTCCTGGCTTGTTTATGTACCATACAACTGACATGTTGTCTGTATTGCACTAGATCCCAGCGGAAGAGACTCCTGGAATGCTTGCAATGCCAGAAGCACTGCTCTCATCTCTAGGACACTGATGTGCAAATGGGCCCTGTGATCCTACCAGGTGTCTTGGACCATTTTTCCCAGATAATGCCCCCCACCCTGACAGGCATCCGCTGTCACTGTGGCTATTGGCTGGGGAAGTACAAACAGTCAACCAAGCATCACAAGTGGAGTATAAGCCACCAACAGAGGTCTTTTTTGCAAGATTCTGTTGTTATTTTTTGGGACATCAGCAATTCCTGCATCAACCACTGAGTGAACAATAGCCACTGGAGAATTCTCATGTGTCGACATGCTAAAGGGATCAAAGTTATTGTTGCTGCCATGGTCCCCAAAATGTTTAGGACTATCCTTGCTTGTGCTTTTTTCTTTGTGAGAAGATTTAGAACCGCAAATGGTTGAAATAACTTTTATTAAAAAAATATAAAAACGAACCACTTAGGTTAAGCGCTTTCATCTGCCATATGCAGACTTCATCAGAACAAGTGTATAATTGTTTCCAGCTTAAATAAAGTTAACCTCCAATGGGAATGAACTGTCAATTAAGCTCTTTCATTAATTAAACATGACTTAATGAATATTCATAGTTTGTCAGCTCACAAATAGCTGCACATGCTTATGTACATTACATCCTTAACACACTTTCACCCTCTCCACCAGTGCATTTCTATTGACATTTGCTCAAAAACATATCACGTTAATAAACAATACATAAAGAAAATACATAAAAAAAATATTTTGTGTATTATAAATTATATAATGTTATGTGTTTGCACCCTTCCTAAAAATGCCAGCAATGACTTGTGTATCTGACATAATGAAGTCAGCCTTCTTCTTACTTCATTTTCTACTTAGGTCACTGTATTCTACACCTGATATATATATATATATATATATATATATATATATATATAATATACACTAGAATCTCCAAAACGGACAGACCCCCTCACAAACCAGGCACAGTCCAATAGTAATCCAAAGGAAAACAAAGTATTCCAGCTATAAAATGTTCCACTGTTGTAAAATAAAAAGCACAATCCAGTTGTAAAAACCTACTACACTTTATATCAGGAAATGTACTTCAGACAGGTTTGTTAGATAAGATTTGTTAGATATTTAAATTTATTTAAATACTGCATGCTTCAAGCAAATAGTTGCAACAGTTTTGGTAGAGGTGATTTATGTATTAATGTCTTGATTTATTTGTGTACTAAGGTATGTTTTAAGTAATAACTTAGTGGAAGTGAAACATTTTAAGTATGTATTCTTAACTATGCATTTTAAACAATTATTTATTCTAAATATAAATTCATAACTTTTTAACTATGTTTTTCAACTATGTATTTTAAACAAATCATCATCTTCTTTCGGCTGTTCCCGTTAGGGGTCACCACAGTGGATCATCTGTTTCCATTTCTTCCTGTCCTCTGCATCTTGCTCTGTCACACCAACCACCTGCATGTCCTCTCTCACCACATCCATAAACCTTATCTTAGGCCTTCCTCTTTTCCTGTTACCTGGTAGCTTCATCCTTAGCATCTTTTTCCCCAATATACTTAGCATCCCTCCTCAGCACATGTCCAAACCAACGTAATCTTGCCTCTATGGCTTTGTCTCCAAACCTTCTAACCTGGGCTGACCCTCTAATATACTTATTCCTAATCCTGTCCAGCCTCGTCACACCCAGTGCAAATCTTAACATCTTTAACTCTGCCACATCCAGCTCTAACTCCTGCCTTTTTGTCAATGCCACTGTCTCCAACCCATATAACATAGCTGGTCTCACTATCCTCTTATAGACCTTCCCTTTCACTCTTACTGGTACTAGTCTGTCACAAATCACTCCTGACACTCTTTCTCCATCCACTCCATCCTGCCTGTACTCTCTTATTCACCTCTCTTCCTCACTCACGATTACTCTGAACTAGTGATCCCAAGTATTTAAACTCAACCACCTTTGCCACCTCTACTCCTTGCATCCTCACCATTCCTCTATCCTCCGTCTCATTCACACACATATATTCTGTGTTAGTCCTACTGACCTTCATTCCTCTTCTCTCTACAGCATATCTCTATCTCTCTGTCTGATCTCATCTGTCAACCTGTCCATCACCATTGCAAATAAGAAAGGGCTCAGAGCTGATCCTTGATGTAATCCCACCTCCACCTTAAACGCATCCATCACTCCCATCGCAAACCTCACCGCTGTCACACTACCCTAGTACATATCCTGTACCACTCTTACATACTTCTCTGACACTCCCGACTTCCTCATACAATACCACAACTCCTCTCTAGGCATCTTGTCATATGCTTTCTCTAAGTCTACAAAAAAACACAATGCAACTCCTTCTGACCTTCTCTGTACTTCTCCATCAACACTCTCAGAGCAATTTAAACAAGTATTTATTTTAAACATAAATATAAATTCATAACACTTGACACAAACTTATAAAATTGATTTAATTATTGTATGATGCAAGTACATGTATTTCAGCAAGAGCCTACATATTTTTAATGTAAGCAACACACACAGCACATTATTTAGGAGCTTCATTTATTGAAATCTAAGTAACAGTGAAGCACTAAATTAACTGATGTATCATTTATCAATTACTAATCAAGCAGAAGAGTTTACTTGTGTAATTAACTGAAGGGAAGTTGAGAGTGGAACAGGTTTTATACCACAGTGTGATGTAACTGTATGTGGTCTGAAGAAGTCTCGCTATAAGGGAGACAAAAAACGCTTAACAGAAATAAAGTGTAGTAGGTTTTTACAACTGGACTGTGCTTTTTATTTTACAACAGTGGAACATTTTATAGCTGGAATGCTTAGTTTTCCTTTGGAATACTTCTGGACTATGCCTGGTTTGTGAAAGGAATACTTGATTTTCCTTTGGATTACTTCTGGACTGTGCCTGGTTTGTGAAGGGGGCCTGTCCATTTTGGAGATTCGCATGTATTTACTTGTTGCTGTTTTTTCTAACATATACACTAATTTGACTGTCTATTCATAATCTTGCATCTAAAATTGGCTTAGTGGGTATATGGTCATTTGACCCAAGAGCCTTGGCTGCATTTAACATAAGTTACCATTTAACTTCCTTTTCTCCCAGTTTAGCCTTGCTGTTTTCACCCCTACAATTTACTTTGACCTTTTCCAATATCCCAAATTTAAAAGAATGACTCATCATACATCTCTGTGTGTCTGCACAAAGCATTATTTCGATCTTTCCTTTTTATACAATATGTATGATCGTAAATCCTATTCCTAAGTTGTCTGTCTGTCTTTCCCATGTAAAAGCTCGGACATGTCTCACACTTAGCCAGATATGTATAACATGCTGGGATAGACAGTTCCCCCTTCTTAAACCATATTTTGGTGTGGTTAACATCCCCTAAAGTTATAATTTTCTCCTCTATAATATCTTTACACTGATGACATCGCCCACATTTCCTAGTATACCCATCTCCTTTATCATAATTAGACACTATTTCATCTATCAAATCTATACTTTAAATTATGCCCTGTCTTATACACATAACTAGGTGTTTTACCCACTTTACCGATTACCATTTCATCACATCTCAAAATATTCCAATTGTGTCTTATAATATTCTTAACTTCCTCAACGTATGAGTTATACTCCACCACACATGCCCTATTGTATTGAATAGCTTTGTCCTTCTCAAATTCACCCTTGTTCTTCTCTAGACCTACTCCTAAAAGTGGTCTATATTTTTCCTCCCATTCGTTTGATGCATATCCAGTAACATCTTTTATTAAGAATCTGGGATATCCAATTTCCTCAAATAGGGTGCCTATATATAATCTAACTCCATTCTCATATTATATTTTAAAGTCATTCTGGCAGCTCTAATACATTGGCCCTTCAAAATACTCCTTTTCTGACTGGCAGGATGACAACTGGTGTATTCTAGATATGAATTACTAAATGTGTCCTTCCTGTATATCCTTGATTTAAATCATCTAATACCACTGGATATGTAAGTATCCAGATATGCTATACCCGTCCTGCTACTACTATGCGTAAATCTTAGGTACGTAATAGTTCCATTTTAAATATTTGACAAATGCATCAGCCTCTTCGATCGTACCATCCGATAAGATAAAAATGTCATCCAAAAACCTAGTGTAGCATATACACTTACTAGCATATTGACTACCTAAGATATACTCATTTTCCCAGTCCAATAGTACCAGATTTGCATATATCTGGGTGTAGGCCGCACCCATGGCCACTCCATTTGATTGCCTATAATACTCCCCTTCAAACCAAATATAATTGAAGTCGAGTACAATAGACATAAATTCACATATTAAACTCTTTTCCCACTCAAACTTCATGTACTTTTGAATACTATTACTGATTCGTTCAAGACCATCATCTTTGGGGATGGAAGAAAATAAATCAACATCAGTTGTTATATACACAAGTCCTTCCTTCCATAATTCAGGTTTTTAACCGGCCTAGAAAGTCCCATGAATCTTTAACTATATGTGAAACATTTTCATAAATTGTTTTGAGCCATCCATCTATGACTTTACCAAAAGGGAAAGTCTTTGACTTACTTCATGATATAATAAGTCTATATGGAGGATCTACTATATTTTTATGTATTTTCTGGATCCCTACTATGGTGGCCAATACAGGGTGTTCCACACGTAAGAAATTATACATATCCATGTCAATCATATTGTCCAACAGGAACTCCTCTAGATGTAAATCTACTATGTCCTATATTTAGCTCATTTATAGAGGATGCCATATATTTTTTGTCATTGTGTAACATTTCAAATATTTTGTTGTTATAATCTTGTGCGACTGCTAATATCACACCACCCCCCCCTTGTCGGGTTTCATTACCCGAATATCTGCCTCTTGACATATTTGCTATAATAAATTATTCTCCTCTCTACTAAGATTATACTTAATCCTTCCATTCATGTGCTTCCGATGTAGCTTATATATTTCACCCATAAGCAACCTCTCATATGTTACTAGAGTCGGATGTAGAGGTGGTGTGTACTTACTTTTTTTCTTAAATTCACTTACCTGTAAATTCTTTGTTATCTTGAAAGTGCATACTAAATTCAACTTTCTCAAGTACAGCTTAAATTCCATAAGGACATCAACTAAATTAAATTTTTCATAAGGGACAAATTTCATACCCTTTGCAAACATCTTAAAATGTGTTTCTTCTAGTTTTAACTGCGTATAATTATATATGTTAAATTGTCCCATACTAAATTGCACTGCATTGTGTTGTACTATTCCCATCTCTTCGTCTTGTTTCTCCATTCTTCCTTTCTCCCATGTAGGATCTGATCTCCCCACTCTTCTGGTCTCCACTCCCTGCGTACATTCCTGTACTCCCCCTTCCAACATTGCTTCCTTCCTAAAAAAAGCCTTATTTCCATAGGATTTCCCATGATTATATGTCCCCCAATCATTTCTTTCCCTATATGTACTTAGTTTCATTGTGTTTCTATACGTATCATTGTGTCCAGTATCTCCTTTCTTCCATATGCAGGCTGCATGTTTCTCATACTGATCCAAATCCCTTTGTAATTTCCGACAGTTTTTGTTAAATATTTTTTTCACTCCTACCATCTACTACATCATATTGTTTCACATACAATTTTTCCCATTGATTAAATAACAAATCTGTCTGAATATTTTCATTAAGTGTCTCCACATCCTTCAACATATGACATAACTTACTATCACTGCATTTTATTAAAAATTCCATGAATCTAAAACCAAAACTGTCAAAAAATCATGTTACATTCTTTTATGCTATCCGCATTTAAGTCCATTCCCATTGGTATTTAAAAAAAAAACGAAGGCCCATAGGAAAAATTTTTAGCTCTAAACATCTACTTAAATAAGCATTGTCCATTTGTAGCCCTTTAATAATGCCCGTTTGCCAAAGTCATAAATTAAATATTTTAACATTTTTTTTCCTTCTATCTGCTGTGTTTTGTCCATTAATTTGTCCTCAGTAGCCAACTCGGCTCTATTGAATGTACACTGTTGTCCTAAAAAAGATTCCAACCCAACCTGCCTTTGTCAGCTACATTCCTAGGAGTTACACACATCTGTTTTGCGAAATTATTCGTATAAAACGAGTTTGCCACAGTAACTGTATTTGGTTGATTTACCACTGTGGAATAAGTCTTCTTAGGGGCCGCTCTCTTCAGCTTTGCCCCCGCAAGCTCATACATGTCCTCAGAGTTGCCGCCAGGGCTGATAGCTGTAGATTCACCCTCAAAAAACCACATCTTGGTTGGCAACAACCCCATGAGAGGGTCCAGTACCGCTGCTGTGTTGGCTTCCGTTACTCAATCTACCTTTTGGAATGGAGATCTTGGCTCTTCCCTCCTCACTGTGCTGTGATGATGTCAAGCTGCTGGGTTGGATGTCACTTTGATGGTTTGGTTGGCTAAACACATCAATCAGCCTTGTAAGCTCCCCTTAAGTATATCCACCTCGCATCGAAGATGGTGTATATTGTTCAAGTGTATTCACTGTTGCAGTCATTACATTTGGGTAATCTGCTGGCAGGTTGCCCTCAGTCGGCCTGAATTCCAAAGTCTTGGGTCCTGCATCGGTTGCGGTCTCCTCTTCCATGACGTCAGGTCGTCAGGGGTATAAAACAAGCAGCCAACGCCATTTTCCTTAGTTTTTCTTACCCCAGATGTCAGGTGCCCCAAAAAGGTAGCAAAAATATATATACAAATTATATATGCATGCATCAATACAAACTTTACCTTCATCTACAAGCAAATACACCACATAGGTTGTAGAAGATAGAGAAGGAAAGATAAACTCCAGAATGAAAGGTGGATGGTGGGCAGGTAACCTGGACTGCAACACTGAATACAGTCGAACATCTACATTTATGGTAAGTGTACACAACTGTACTATGTTCTTCGTGTTTCACTGTTGCAGTCATTACATTTGGGTAGAATCCCAAAGCTATGGATGGAAGGCTGGAGCTAAACAGCATTAGGTGTGGCTATAAGGCCCTGCATTAGAGTAGAGAGGCAAATGATAATGCTTTGTAAAGGTGTGAACAGAACTCCAAGTAGCAGCCTCCAGAATGTCTTTGGTACTCCTCTGAGAAAGGCTGCTGAAGTAGCTGCAGCTCTGGTGGAATGAGACCTAATGACCTTGGGCACAGGTTTGTCATGGTGTAAGTAGCAGAAATGAATGCAGTGGCTTATCCACTTTGAAATATAGTCTGCTTTGAAATAGCCTTTCCTTCTGATCCTGCAGCATATGACACTAGTAAATGCTCAGTTTTTCTTAGAGCTTTAGTCCTGCTCAAGTAGAATCTTAGTTGCCTGTGTATGTCCAAGGAATGCAGAATTCTCTCCCCCTTGTTCTGCGGATTTGGATAAAAGGTTGGCAGATGAATAGTTTGGTTGAGCCACACTGGAATCCACCTTAGGCATAAATGAAGGATTTGTCCTCAGAGACACCCTGTCTGGGTACAATATGATAAAAGGCTCCACAGCCATGAGTGCCTGCAGCTCTGAGACTCTTCTTGCTGAAGTAATTGCTAGTAGCAGAGCTGTTTTCCACGATAAGAACTTTATATCAGCAGTAACAACTGGTTCAAATGGAGGCAGGGTGAGCTTTTCCAACACATAATTGAGGTCCCATGTGGGTATTGGTGATCTTCTAGGAGGCCTTAAAATTTTGGCTCCTCTAAGATACTGCTTTAGTAAAGGATGAGAAAAGATTGGTGGCTCTGTATTGTAATGAGCCGAAATGGCAGAGGCATGGATTTTAATTGATAAGAAAGATAGGCCTTTGTCAAGCATCTCAGTCAAGTATTGTAAAATCTGAGGAATATTTGGTTCTGCTGTATCAGTTCCTTGTGCTTGATTCTAAGCACAGAATCTCTTCCATTTATCAGCATAAGATTTTCTAGTACTAGGCCTTCTGGCTTCCAAAATGACATCCATCACAGCTTTACTGAGAAGTATTGTTTGTATGCCTACATGATCAGCCATGCTGCCAGGTTCAGTGTCTGGAGTTGATTGTGCAGGATCTGATTGCTTTGCTGGGACAGTAGTTGAGGTCTTTGAGGTAAGGTCTAAGCTGGGTACTGAGACAAGTTCCTTAGGATTGGGTACCAGTACTGGCGGGGCCAGTCCGGGGCAATTAGTATCATCTTTAGTTTCTCTTGTCTGACTTTTAGTAGGATCTTGGGAAGAAGAGGCAGAGGAGGAGGAAAGGCGTAAACTGATAGGTTTTTTCAACTGAAGGATAGGGTGTCCACTTTCCATGCTTGTCTGTGATAAGTCCTTGTGCAGAATCTTTTCAATTGAAAATTTTGAGGAGAGGCAAATAGATCTATGTCTGGGCTCCCCCATTTCTTTGTTATCATGCTGAAGACTTGTGGATCTAGTTTCCAATCGTGAGGGTCCATAAGGTTTTTGCTTAAATCATCTGCCAGAGTATTTTGTTTTCCTGGCAGGAATTGAGCTTGAAGATGTATTTGGTAAGTCAAAGCTGTGTCCCACAGTGCCATGGGGTATGAGTGTGTGCCCCCCTGCTTGTTTATATACCACATAACCGTGGTGTTGTCCCGTCTTTATTAGTAGTTGTCCTGGATGAATCCTTGAAGCCTGTCAGGGCATTTTGAACAGCTAGCATCTCTTTTTGGTTGATATATAGATGCATTTGTTTTGGGGACCATATGCCCTGAATGCATCTTCCCGACATGTGGGCCCCCCATGCATAATCTGATGCATCTGTTGCTAACGTTTGGCTGGCAGGGGGTAGCGTGAAGGTCCATCCCATGCTTTGGTGACATGCCTTTGCCCACCATAGAAACTCCTGTTGTAGGCAGGGAATGAGAAGAATCATTGTTTCCAGACTGTGACAATGTTGACTCCATAAACCTTTTAGGTACCATTGAAGTTTCCTCATATGCAGTCTTGCATATGGAATCACTAGGATGCAGGATGCCATGAAGCCCAAAGCCTGCAGAGTTTGTCTTGCAGATAACTGGGTTTTTGTTGCCATCAGTTTGAAGTAAGTAGTCTGTTGCCTTTGTCTGGCGTGAGGCAAGCCATCTGGGTAGTTGTATTCAAGCTTGCACTCAGGAATATTATCTTTTGAGAGGGTACCAGTTGTGATTTCTTTTCATTCATTGTGTACCCTAGGCATGTTAGAAGCCTTTTCACAAACGCCAGGTGTTGAAGAAGAATGTCCTTGTTCTCTGCTTGAATGAGACAGTCGTCCAAGTAAGGATATATTTGTATACTTCTTTGTCTGCAAAAAGCAATTACTGGTGCCAGGCACTTTGTAAAGACCCTGGGCGCAGTAGATAAGCCAAAGGTTCATAGGTTCATACTAGGCTATTTGTCCTAGGGCATTTATAAGCCTAGCCAGAGTGCGTTTGGCTTTCGCCACCCATTTTAAATTAATTTTGCTATGCCCTTTTTCGAGGTTAGTATACTGTGCCTCTGTCTAAAGTACAGTTTTGTACCTACCATAAATGTAGATGTTCGAGGATCCACATTGCTGCAGTCCTTACTATTGGGGTAGTCCGCTGTCCAGTCGGCCCGAATACCAGAGTATATGGCTGACGTCGGTCAGGGCGCATTAGACTGACGTCAGTACGTCAGGGTACTAATGCGCATGACCGACGTCATATCCTCAGTCTTTTCTTGCCCCAGATGTCAGAAGACCCTAAAAAGACAAGGCCCAAAATACCTGCACCAAAAATATGTACATTATATACAAAAATATATACACAAATATCAGCAGATAATCTCACCTACACAACCACCCCTAAACACAGAGGGGAAGGAGGGAGGGTAAATTGGACTGCAGCAATGTGGATCCTCGAACATCTACATTTATGGTAGGTACAAAACTGTACTATGTTCTTCGTTCCACATTGCTGCAGTCCTTACTATTGGGTAGAATCCCAAAGCAGAGGTAAGGGAGGCTGGCAAATCATAAAGAAGCAGGAGCTGACAACATGCCTTGCAAAATAGCTGTGGCAAAACCAGCCCTAGACTTAGAGTAGAGAGGAAGGTGATAATGCTTAGAGAAAGTATGCACTGAACTCCAAGTAGCTGCCTCCAAAATATCCTTTGTTGCCACCCCTCTTAGAAATGCTGTTGAAGTGGCAGTAGCCCTAGTGGAATGAGGCCTAATCCCAGCTGGAATCTCCTTGCCATGATGGGAATAACAAAATGCAATGCAAAACCCAATCCACCTAGAAATAGTCTGTTTTGACACAGGCTTGCCCTGTGAACTCAAAGCAAAAGAAACAAACAACTGCTGAGACTGCCTAAAATCCTTAGTCCTGCTTAAATAATAACGCAATTGCCTGTGTACATCTAAAGTGTGCAAAATCTTTTCCCCTTTATTTTGGGGGTCTGCATAAAAGTAGGCAAATGAATAGTTTGGTTTAAAGCCACACTAGAAACCACCTTAGGCATAAAGGAAGGATTAGTACGTAATGATACCCTATCCTTATGGAAAATCAAAAGGGCTCTACTGCCATAAGGGCCTGCAACTCAGACACCCTTCTTGCAGAAGTAATAGCCAACAGAAAAGCAGTCTTCCATGACAAGTATTTCAATTCAGCAGTAGCCGCAGGCTCAAAAGGTTGTAGAGTAAGTTTTTCCAACACAAAATTGAGATCCCAAGCAGGAGTATGAGCTCTACGGGGGTCTTATATTCTTTGCCCTCTAAGAAACTGCTTGAACAAAGGATGCGAAAACAATGGTGGGTCACAATCATAGTGAGCTGAAATTGCTGCAGCATGAATCTTAATGGAAGAGAAGGACAAACCTTTGTCCAATAACTCAGTAAGATATTGAAGAGCCACACTCAAATTAGGCTCAGAAATCTCCAAATTCCTTGCTGCACTCCAAAATAAAAATCTCTTCCATTTTTCTGCGTACACTTTCCTTGTACTAGGTCTTCTAGCTTCCATAATCACATTTAAAACTTGTTGAGGAAGTTGAGACCGGCTGTCTTTCAGAACAGAATATGCCATGCTGTTAGATGAAGAGAACGAAGCTTGACATTGAGCTGGTGGCCTTCTCTCTGAGACAACAGGTGCGGAATCAAGGGTAAAGGCCATGGAGGCTTCTTTACTAGACTCCTCAGTAATGGGTACCAGTGCTGCCGAGGCCAATCTGGAGCTATTAAAATCATCCTTGGCTTGTCTTGTCTGACTTTTAGAAGCACCTTTGGAAGAAGAGGCAGAGGTGGAAACGCATACACATGAAGATTTTTCCAACTGAAAGAAAGAGCATCCACTTTCCAAGCTGTGTGATGTAACCTCTTTGTGCAAAACTTTGGCAGCTGGTGGTTTAGTGGAGAAGCGAACAGATCTATGTCTGGAGTTCCCCAGGACACTGTCAACCTTTGAAATACATGAAGATCCAGTTTCCACTCGTGGGGATCCATGATTTGTCTGCTTAACACATCTGCTAAGGAGTTCTGTGCTCCCGGCAGAAACCTTGCCTGAAGAGTTAGTTGCAAGCTGAGCGCAGTCTCCCATAAAATCATTGCTTGCCTGCACAATGGGTAAGAATGTGTTCCCCTTGTTTGTTGATGTACCACATGACAGTTGTGTTGTCTGTTAGAATCAACACCTGCCCTGGAAGAAGTAACTCCTTGAAGGCCATTAATGCAAACTGGACTGCTAACATCTCCTTCATGTTGATATGTAGATGCTGTAGTCTGGCAGGCCACTTGTCTTGTATCCACTTTCCATTTAGATGAGCTCCCAAGCAATGTCCGAGGCATCTGTCGTTAAAATCTGACTCGCCTCTGGCCGGGTCACAGAGAGTCCCTTGTTTAGGTGACATTCCTGAGCCCACCACAAAAATTCTTTCTGAAGGCAAGGTATTATTTGAATGACAGTGTCCAAATCCTGGCAGTGCTGTGTCCATACATTTTGAGATACCATTGTAGCTTCCTCATATGCAGTTTGGCATTGGGAAGCACCAGAATACAAGATGCCATGAACCCTAATGCTTGAAGGACTGTCCTTGCAGTCAGCACGGACTGATGAGATAGTTGATGGAAGTAAAGTGATAGACTCTTTTGTTTGTCCGGGTTAAAAAGGCCATCTGGGCTGCTGTATTCAGTCTCACACCCAGAAAGCACATGTCTTGAGAGGGTACTAGACTGGACTTTATTTCGTTCACAGAATACCCTAGGCATCTTAGCACTGCTATAACATATTCCAGATGCTGTAGAAGGTCTTCCTTGTCTTGAGCCAGAATCAGGCAGTCGTCCAAGTAAGGATAGATTTGAATTCCTTGTAGCCTGAAGTAAGCTATCACTGGAGCCAGAACCTTTGTGAATACTCTGGGCAGTAGATAAGCCAAAGGGCAATGCAGAGAACTGATAAGGAGAATTTCGAGCTGCGAACCGCAGATACTTCCTGCAACTTAGCCTTATAGGCACATGAAGGTAAGCTTCCTTGAGATCTAAAGTTACCATCCAGTGATCTTTGCCCAGCAGAGGTAAAAGCTGTTGTAACGTCAACATCTTGAACTTGGGAATGTCCAGATAAGTGTTGAGGAGAGATAAATCCAAAATTGGTCTCCACGTGTTCCCCTTCTTTGGTACTAGGAACAGGCGAGAATAAAATCCTAGGCCCCTTTCTGATACAGGGACTGGCTGAATGGCCCCATCTGGAGTAACTGAGAAATTTGCTTGTGAGCCTCTTTTCTTTGTGGAGGAGGAACGTCTGGCATGCCTTTGAAAGGGGCAATGTATGGAAATAAAACCTGTAACCGTGGTGAATGATATCCAACACCCATCTGTCTTGAGTAATTAAATCCCAATTGTCTTTGAAAAGAGACAGTCTTCCTCCCAAAGGAGCTGCCAGACGAGAATCTACCGGCAGCTGAAAAGGCAGGTCATTGGGTCTGTTTACGAAAGGACTGACCCCTGCCCTCACCAGAAGTCTGAGCAGGTGAACTCCTGTTCTAGGCCTAAAAGAACCTTGAGCTCTGCCCTACCACGTCTAGACCTACCCCTAGACTGGGAATCATAAGCAGGATATGTCCACCCCTTAGCAGGCCAATTTCTACTAAACTTGGTGGCTGCACCTGCAAAAATCTTTAACAGTTTGCATAGACTTAGCTTTGTCCTCCATTTTCTTTAAAACTGCTTCCACAGGAACCAAACAACACATCAGACTGTAAAGGAGCATCCAAAATCCTTGTCTTAACATGCTCAGCTAAATTCTGATCCCTCAACCAGGCATGCCTGCGAAGAACAGAACTAGTGGCAGCCACCCTCGAGGAGGCCTGTACAGCATCAAAACCACATTGCAAAGAATGCTTACCCACTTGTTCAGACACATGAACTAAATCCAACAACTCTTTACACTCAATACCTTCCGCCAAAGCATCCACCTTAGATTTCAATTGTGAAAGGAGATAATTTTGATATTTTAACATGTGAAACTGACAATTCAACGCTCTCATGGCTAGAGTGGAAGAAGTATACACTTTCTTTCCCCACCTATCCAAAGCCCTTGCCTCTTTATCAGTGGGAACAAGATTTTTAACCACAGAGGCCTTAACACCTTTAGGCCCCTGAGAAACAGTTTCTGGGTCCGCCCTAGGACTCTTAAACAAATACTTATGAGCTTCGGGCACCCTATAGTATCTATCAGGTTTAACAGGAGCAGGAGGCAAAGAGTCAGGGTTCAGGGAAGCCTCTGCAAAAACATCTTCCACCACATTCAACACAGGAGGTATAGCTAAGGGCCTATGTTGGGGTAAAAATAAGAATTCCTAAGCCTTTTCCTGGAATCAGAATAATCTTGGCCTTCCCATTTAAAGTGTTCTCTCATGGAATGCAGAGTCTCTGAAAATGAGAAATCCTCAGGAGGAGAAGCTGTAGGTGTGGAATCATCCACATCAGAATCAGAATAAGGTGGAAATTCCTGCAAGTCTTCCGCAGAAGACTCTGAAGCCTCTGAATACTGCTCCAAACACTCAAACTCAGGTTCCACCCTAGGCCTCTTATCAGGAGGGGGCATAGAGCCTCTAATCATAGTAATTAAATCTTCTGCCATTTTAAGCATATGTTTCTTAGGCACAGAACCTGAAGTGCTAGGAGAAGCCCCCATTGAAGCTGAACTTGGCCTACCTCTCAAAGAAGTTTTGGAAACAGAAGGAGAAGCTCTAACTACCTTGGGAAGAGAGGGAAGAACAGTTACCTGAGAAGCCCCTCAGCCTGGCCTACTTCCTGAGAAGGCACATCCTGTAACAGTAAAGTCTCTGCCTGAGACTCCAAAGAAACTCCTGGCAAAACCTCCGGCTCCACTGAGCCTTCTAAAGAACCGACGTCTGGGACTGCGGTTCATCCACCCTAGGCTTCGCTGTTTTGTCCTTGCGCTTTTGGCGAAGCGGCGTCGGAGTATCCGACGGCATTTTATAATTGCAATGCTTTCCAAACACTAACCTGGCACAGTCTAACTGTCTCTTAATAGTGCGTTTGTTAAACCTAGCACAAGAGCGCATCCAACAACGTCGTGCTCAGGCCCTAAACAAGGTATACACAAGGTATGGTAATCCTTATGAGGTATCTGTTTCCCACAAGAAATACAGTTATTCACTTTTCTGACATCCGGTTAAATACTGAGGCAAGAAAAAACAAAATATTCCCAACGGGTACTTAGCCAACTCGATTCGGTCTGAAACTCCGACTTCGGAAATATTTCAGAACGCCAACCTGCACTCGCAAAACTGCTTCTGCATCGGACCATGCGGCAAAAAAGACTGAGGATATGACGTCGGTCATGCGCATTAGTACCCTGACGTACTGACGTCAGTCTAATGCGCCCTGACCGACGTCAGCCATATACTCTGGTATTCGGGCCGACTGGACAGCGGACTACCCCAATAGTAAGGACTGCAGCAATGTGGAACGAAGAACATCAGTGACACAGAAGTGATACCTGGGGTAAACCTACAATCTCCCATCCACTCATCAAGATTCCTCTTGAAGAGAGTCAATGAGGGACTCTGCCTAACCTGGACTGGGATTTTATTCCAGAGTGAAGGGAGCCTCTGGGTTATGAATCTGTCCCTCCAGCATGTCCTATTTATTTCAGTGATGAGGTTCAAGTCTCTCGAGCGCGTAGCTCGATGGGATTTGGATTTTCTGAGGTGCAGCATGTCCATTAATTCCAGGTTGGACATGGCTTTATACGTCAGGCACAGATCGCCTCTGAGCAGGCGGTATGCCACTGAGTAGAGCTGGAGTTTCTTTAACTGGGCAGCATATGGCATCTGTTTGAGCCCTTTGATCCTCTTAGTGAGGTACTTTTGGGGTCTTTCCAGTTGCTGCAGGTGTCTGGTAAGGTACATCCCAAAAGGGGCATTGTACTCAATTATGGGTCTGATGAGGGATGAGTAAAGAGGCACAATGACCTCCCCTGATCTAGATGTGAATCCCTTCATATTTAGGTGGGCTACATAAAATGTTTTTCTAACCACTTTGGCCACATGGTTGTCAAATGAGAGATTGCTATCAACTTGGGTCCCCAGGTCCCTAATTACTTCTTCTGTACTTAATGGATTACCACCTATGTGGTAATTTGTGGGCACTTTGTTTTTGCCAAAGGGGATGACTATACACTTTTTGGTGTTTAGCTTGAGGCCATGGCTCTGGCACCAGTTGTCTGTTTCTATGAGGCCCTTTTGGAAGATGCTTGGGTCGGCTGGGGAGTCGATTATGGCACCCAGTTTGCAGTCATCTGCGAACTTGGTCAGCCACAGTCCTTCCGTGTTGGCCTGTACCTCCGAGAAATATATACCGAACAAGAGAGGTCCCAGGACTGAGCCTTGTGGGATGCCACTTGTAACTGGTTTGGAGTCTGACATGGCTCCAGCAATTCTAACCATGTGGGTTCTGTCCTTGAGCCAGTTTGCAACCCATCTAGTGACATAGGGGTTTATATTGAAGCTGGTGAGCTTATCTATAATGCCCGAGTGGGGTATTGTATCGAAGGCTTTTGCAAGGTCCAGGTAGGCTGTGTGGACCACCTTCCCCTCGTCAATGGCCTTGGTGACTGTTTCAAAGAAATCGACCAGGTTTAAGAAGCAGGATCTGCCCTTAAAGCCAAACTGGGTAGGATCCAGTGTCTGTAGGTCCCCAAAATCTTTATTTATGAGGTCCATGATGATCCTTTCCATAGCTTTGCAGACCAAGCTATTCAGGCTTATGGGGCGATAGTTTCCAGGATCCGTTGAGGCACCACCTTTGTGGAAAGGGACCACTGTTGCTGTATGCCACTCTTTGGGTACATATCCTGTAGAAAAGGCTGAGATTGAATAGTAGTTTTATGTTTGGGTTTAGCTCTTCTTGGAGTTCATGTAGGACGCAGCCCGGGACACCGTCTGGTCCCACTGATGCTGTGTTTTTTGCTTTGGAGAGGGCGGCTCTTACCTGAGCATCAGAGATGTCAGGGGGGCAGCACTCTGCTGGAATAGATATTTGCCCTTTTGGTGGGGAGGGGGGGGGGGGAGAGAGAAGTTTGTGCTGAACCTGTCAGCTAGGATGTTGGCAATGTCTGTGGGTTCAGTGTATTGTATGTCATTTTGGACTAATTCTGAGCATATCTGGGAATTCCCACCCAGGTTCCTAACATAACTAAAGAAAGCCTTGTGATTATCTTTAGTGTCCTGTGCAATTTTTCTCTCAAAGCTGGCCTTAGACGATTTTATGAGTGCCTGTAGTTTTTTGCCAATACTGATCAGAGATGCCTTCCCTTTTTGGGATTTTGCTCTATCATGTAGTCGCTTCCTCCTTCTTTTGTATAGTTTGTTTATGGCTGGGGTCCACCAGACAGGACGTCTGCCTTTGGGTCTTGGTTTTATTTGGGATTGCATGATCCATGCATTCCTGAAGGTGTTCATAGAATGCGTTTATAAAGGATTCTGCGGTCTGGGCCGTATTTTCCACAGGCTCGGGGGTTTTGAAGGATTCCACCTCAGTTTTGAGGAGTGTGAAATTTGCTTTGGAGAAGTTTTTCACTGTGGTTTTCTGGGCAGAGGGTGGGGTCTGGATGTGAGTATCCAGTGAGATTAGTTTATGGTCTGATCTTACCAGTGAGGGATACACTTCTGGTCTGGAGCACAGAGTCCCCATGTTGGTGATGATCAGGTCCAGTATGTTTTCCACTCTTGTGGGAGTGGTAACACGTTGTTCCATAGCATTTGAGTTTATAAATTCTAGGAACCTTTGGGCTAGGGTGTTGGAGCTAGAGTAATGCTCCCAGTCTATGTTTGGGTAGTTGAAGTCACCCAATATAATGGTGTTTGGAGAGACCTTCATATTTTCCAGTGTTCTCAGGAAGGCCGAGTGGGGTTCCTGGGTTTGGGAGGGTGGTCTGTAGCAGGCTATAAACTGGAAAGCAGTTTTACCCACTGTTAGTTGCACATGGATAGTCTCTGATGCTTCGTGCTGTGCCACCAACCTGGAGGTGTGGGTATCTTTGACAAATATTGATACTCCCCTCCTTTGTGGTTAGGTCCAAGTTTTGGGGCTGAAAAGCATGGTATGAGGTATAACCTGGTAGTGCTGGGGTGCTCTCGGGAGCCTTGAACCAGGTTTCTGTTACTGCACAGATATCGACGTTCTCCATGCTAAGGAGAGTTTCGAGTGCGTTCATCTTGAGGTTTAGACTTCTGGCGTTGAGTAGCATTACTCTTAGTTTCTTATCCCTTGTGATACCTATGGTGGTGGGTTTGTCTTTTGAGCCTTGCCTAAAAAGGCACTATGGGGTAGCAAGAGCCTTTGCCAATATCCGAAAGCCCAGGGGTGACAGGTGCAAGCCCCTAGCGAAGCATCGTGGCTTGTCGAAAGCATGTCATCCCAGGCTGACAGGCATTGGATCCCCTTTGAATGACACCAATACTTAAGCCAATTGTTGAAATTGATCATCTTGTCTTCATACTGTGGCATCATTCTTGGTGAGGGTAAGATGCTACTCAAGGTCAGGGTCATACCGGCCTGGGCTACATGCTCAGAGAGCTCCTCTATGTCTCTTTTCATGTAGTCCAGGGAGGTACGTCTCAGGTCATTCATGCCAGCATGGACAATGAGCGAGTCATATTTGTACTTGCCTTGGAGTGACCTGAGTTGCTTGTGTTATGTGGCGGATCCTAGCGCCAGACAGGCAGCTCACTGTGACCACCTCCTTGTTCAGCCTGGTGAGCGGGACGTCAGTGTGCCTGATGATACAGTCACCTATTACAAGTGTATCAGGTGTGTTGTTTAGCCTTAAGGGCTGTGACTGTTCGGCAGACTGGCTTTGTGAGCTGTGTTGAACGTATTTTGTTTTGGGGTAGCGGTTGCTTGGTTGTCTGCTTTGGAGGTCTCTGCTGCTTAGGCAGATTTTTATTTAGAGCCTCCGAGTATGTTTTTGTGTGTTTATGTGTTTGGTTTGCTGTCATGGTAGGTCTATGTGAGACTGGAATTGTAGTGAGTGTGGTTTCCTTCTCCTCCTGACTGGTTACGCCAGTACTGAGTTGAGAGAGCTTAGCCTCCAGTTTGGCTATATGGTTGCATCTTTCACATGTGTTGGAATTTGTTGGGAGGAGGAGAGGGTTGTCCGTGTACATGAGGCAGTTGTAACATTGTCTCAAGATTCCCAGATTCACCAGCTGGACCGGAGAGGAGATTGACAACTGACCTTTGGACATGCTAGAATAGTATTGGGAATTCCTTTATAATTGAAAAAAAGTGCCAATGGTGAACAAGGTACTCAAGGGGAGTTTGTGAGGGTGTAATGTTTTTAATTTTTTAGTGCTGACTTAGTGAGCAAGTGCCAGGTAACTTAAATGCAATGTGTTACAGGTAACAAATGCAAAAACGACAAAAAGTAACTTTCTTTCAAGTGAAACAAGGAAATAAGCACAGTAAGCAATGCAGATATCACTAGGGATCCACAGAAGCGCTGAAAAGCCGCGTTTTAGGTGGAATTAGCGTTTCAGGGAAATAACAAGCAAACACACAAGCATACAAACAAAGCTAGATTCAGCAGGCCTGGATCTAGTCTATGCTACGGCAAACAAGGTGTACCAATTTCAGTAAGAAACAGTTCAAATATGCAGGCACTATAAGCCTTTAACCAGAAATTCCCAGCTCAGAAGGGCAGAGTTCAGCCTCTCTTCCCACAAGAGTGCAGGCCACGAACCTTCTTAATGTAAAATAACTGGCCTGAAGCCCAAGTGCTTAAGCCAGAACTAATACACTTTTAGAATAACAGACACTGAGCCCTCAATCAGCAGTTCCCAACTTAGAAGGATGTAAGCTACCTGTCCTGCCACCACAGTGCAGGCCACAAACCTTCCTAATGTAAAACAACTGGTCTGAAGCCCAAGTGCTTACTCCAAAAGACTTAGAATGATAGCTACACTTTAATCAAGTTACTACCAAGCAGTAATAAATACAATTGAATACTTTAAAGAATGCCTGGATTAGTGCTCAAGTTATACAAACACAGCTAGATTCAGCAATCCTGGATCTAGTCTATGCTACAGCAAACAAGGTGTACACCAATTTCAGTAAGAAGCAGTTCAAATATGCAGGCACTATAAGGGCAGTGCAGAGAATTGGTAATGCATTAAGCCAGCCTTGAATCTGAGGTATCTTCTGCACGATTAACTTATTGGGACATGCAGGTATGCCTCTTTTAGGTCTAATGTCACCAGCCAAGCATTCTTGCCCAGGATGGGCAGAAGCTGCTGCAAAGTCAGCATTCTGAATTTTGTAATGTCCAGGTATTTGTTCAAAATCGATAAATCCAGTATTGGCCACCAGGCCTTGTCCTTTCTGAGCACCAAGAACAGTCTTGAGTAAAAACCTTGTCCTTTTTCCTGTTCTGGTACTGGCTGAATGGCCCCCATATCCATGAGGGACGTAACCTGTTTCTGTGCCTCTGCCCATTGATTTTTTGGCAGATCCAGCCAACCGTTTGCCACTGGCAAGTGGAATCTGTATCCCTGTGATACTATGTTTAGCACCCACTTGTCCTGGGTTATTAACTGCCAATTTTGAGCAAAAAGTGCTAATTTTCCCCCTAAGGGTGCTGCCAAAAGGTAAGTGCTGGTGAAGGCAGAGGGAAGTCATTGGGACTGTTTTCTGTAGGTTTGCGCTTTATCTCCTCCAGATTTGGAGGTAGAAGTGCCCCATTGCTTTGACCTGTAAGAATCTTGTGCCTGGTATCTGGAACCCTTAGGGCGCCTGGATTTGCCCCTTTGAGCTCTGTCTGATACAGGAAAGGACCAATTTTTTGTAGGCCAGTGTCTACTGAATCTTGGTTGGCTGCACTTGTAAGAAGTCTTTTACAGTTTGCATAGAATTAGCTTTGTCTTCCATTTTCTTTAAAACCTCTTCTGCCTTAATACCAAACAGAGTATCACGCTGTAAAGGTGCATCCAGTAATTTAGCTTTAACATGATCAGGCATACTTTGCTCTTTTAGCCAGGCATGCCTCCTAATCACAGATCCAGTAACTGCGGCCCTGCATGAGGCCTCTAAGGAATCAAAACCACATTGCAAAGTATGCTTTCCAACTTGTTCAGCTGCATGCAATAATTCCTGCAATTCTTTATTTTCTGCACATTCAGAAATCAACATAATTTTCTGTTGCAACAATCCCATAACATGTTGTTGATACTTGAGCATATGAAACTGGCAGTTTAAGGCCCTAATTGCCAAGGTTGCAGATGTATAAACCTTTTTTCCCCATCTAGCCAGTGCCCTTGAAGCTCTGTCAGAGGGGGTAGGATTTTTGGCTGTTGAAGCCTTAACTCCCTTTGGACCCAGTGAAATAGTTTCAGGATCAGCAGCAGCAGGGTTTCTAAATAAAAATGTGTGCGAGTCAGGGACCCTGTAATATCTGTCAGGCTTGCTGGGAGCCGGAGGTAAGGAGTCAGGGGTCAAGCTTGACTTCGAAAACACATCATCCACAATGTCTAAAACAGGGGGTATATGGCTAAAGGCCTATGCTGAGGGAGAAGAAGGAAATCCCGGAGCCTCTTTTTTGATTCTGAGAAATCTTGACTCTCCCATTGAAAATGCTCCCTCAAAGTATGCAAGGTTTCTCCAAATGAATAATCCTCAGGAGGTGATGCAGATAGTATAGACTCCTCTGCATCAGAATCCTCATAGAGAGGTATAGATAATTCCTGATCAGAAGAGGAATCAGAAGAAATAGAAACCTGATCTGAAGATTCATGATCAGTGTCTTGCCTAGGCCTCTTATCAGGAGGAGGATGGGAACCCCTGATCAAGGTAATAAGGCCTTCAGCCATTTTGATCATCTGTTTTTTTAGGCATAGAGGCCTGTGCACGTGGCTCATGCGTCGTTTTTTTAGTTTTAGAAGTTGCTTTTGTCTTTGGTTTTGCAGCTGTCGTTGGTTTGATATAAAAATGTTGAGGCCTGAATACACCCTCAGAAGCCGGTGCCTGCTCAGCGGCTCCGGACCCATCTAAAGGAGATACATCCGTGGGTCCAATACTTTGAGTATCACGAGGCATGCCGGACTCCACATGGGTCTCGGTAGAGGCCTGTGACTCAAAAGTAGCGGGCATCAGGGGCTGCAAAAGCGCCTCACTGAGTACTGGCGAACCAGTGACTGGCTTAGGAGAAGCTTCGTCATCGGTTTTGGACCTCGACTGTCTCTGTCCTTTTCTTTGCATTTTTTATGTACTCCGGTAGTCGGATTGCTATCAGACAACATTTCTGGGTAGTTAAACCTGTTTCCAAAATACTTCGAGGCAAACATATACCGACGCTTAATAGTACGTTGGTTAAATCTAGCACAAAACTGACAGCCAGGCACGTTGTGATCAGGGCCTAGGCAAGGAATACAGTATAGATGGAAATCCTTATGAGGTATTTGCTTCCCACAAGTAATGCAATTATTAACTTTTTCTGACATCGGTATGGAGCAAGAAAATAGTTTCCCCAACGGGGTACTTAGCTTTAGTGAAGACTTTGGTTCTGAAACTCAAACTGGAATATTTCAGGAGTCGGCCGACCAGCACTTGAGAAATGCTTCTGCTTCGGGCACAGCGCGGCAAGAAAGACTAAAGAAAATGGTGTCGGCTGCTTAATACCCCTGATGACCTGACGTCATGGAAGATGAGACAGCAACCGACGCAGGACCCAAGACTTTGGAATTCAGACTGACTTGAGGGCAACCTCTGCCAGCAGATTACCCAAATTTAATGACTGCAACAGTGAAACACGAAGAACATCTAGATCCAGAAGTTCGTTGAAAGGTGGAGACACCCAAGTGAAGGAAGGGTGAGATCCAAAGGCCTTCTGGTACATGGATTCCTCTGCTGAAGGGTTGGTGGACTTCCAACTCCTGCTCTGCTTAAGCATTTCTAAGATGTCTCCAAAGGAGACATCATCATGAGGCAACCGTGGGGACCTTTCAGCTTCTTTGAGGTCCATATCAGAAGTGATGGACTCCTCTGGGGAGTCTAAATGCTTCCTCTTATATAACCTCTTCCAATGGAACTCCTCAGAGGGGTACTCTGGAGAGGCTTCAGAAGAGTGGGGGGTTACCCTGTAGGGGATCCTGAGGCCAAGGATCACCGCGTCCCTGTGGATACAAGGATACAGAGGCAGACACCAGTGCTTTTGGGGGAAGAACATCCAGAGAGGACAGCGGAATTGCCTGTGGAGACAGTACTCTCATCACCTCAAAAGTCCCCCGCCCCTGATCCGAGGAGATCCCTGGATCCGAGGAAGTAGAGGGAACCCCCCGGGATCAAGGATGGCCCTGATGCTGAGGTTGGAGCTGAGCTCACCCAAGCCAATGCCCGGAGAGTCAAGGTTGGATCTGACAACTGTCTGATCGGACTCACCTCCCTGGACCCGAATGGAGAGCATCGGCTCATAGAGTCCTCAAGCTCCGATAGAGCAGAGGACTTCAGAGCAATGGTTGGATCTGAAGATCTCAGATTAGGTCTTTGGTCTGATGGTTCCACTAATATCAGCTCAGGACATTCTGACTCTGAAGTCAGAGGTCAGATCAGAGGAGGAATCAGAGCAGAAAGGGAGGATGTGGTCGGATCAGAAGCCCTCAGGGTTGGATATGATAGCTTGGCCAGCGCCGGTGTCCTTAATCGTCTCTGTACCACTCAATACACATCATCGCCAGGCTCCAGAAAGACCGAGTGGAGGGGACTGGAGACTTGGAAGGTTGAAGTATTGGTAGTCTTAGTGTAGGGGAGAATGGCTCCAAAACAGGGGACCAGCTCCTCAACTCAAACTCTACCGGTACTGAGACTGATGGTGCCGGAGCTGTAGATTTTTCGGATCCGACAGACTTAGGATCCGGTGTCAAAATTTTGACAACCTTCTTTGAAGGCTCTGATGGAGCACTAAAAGAGGAAGATCTCTTCCCAGACTTGTCAGATTTTGAAGATGGAGACTGGTCAAACAATCTATACAACAGTAGGAAGAAACTGTTGCAGAAAAGAAGAAAAATCCCAGGATGCAAAAAACTCCCTCACCAGCCTCGGTAAGAAGCTGAGATCCCTCATAAAATCCTCAAATGCTAGTTACGAAAATAAAATTGCCAAAGACTCCAAAGACAACCACAAGGCATTTTATAGTTATGTCAAGAATCTAAATGGCAATGCTCAGATCTGCTATGAGCTACAACAGAATGGCATTAAATATACTGATCCCAAGGATATTGCCAATATCCTGGTAGATCGATTTAGTGCCAACTTCATCCCCCCCTCTCACCCCTAAAGGGCCCATCTCAATACCAAAAGATTGCCAAATTCCGGTAATGATGGCAACACAGGTAGAAACTGCACTCTCCAAAGCTAAGAATACAGCATCCATGGAACCAGATGACATCCCAGGCTGTGTACTACATGAACTACAAAATGAACTGGCACCTCACCTAATTGTCATGTTTCATCATAGCCTCACCTCAGGCTTCATGCCCACTGAGTGGCGCACAGCTACAGTTATCCCACTCCACAAGGGGGGATCCACCTTGGATCCCGGGAACTACCGTCCCATCAGTTTGACGAGCCTGATCTGCAAGGGCATGGAACGCATTATCATGGAACTTATAAACAAAGACATTAGCAACCTTCAAACACTGGACCCCACCCAGTTTGGGTTCGTGAAGGGCCGATCTTGTCTCCTGAACCTGATTGACTTCTTCGAATCCAGAGCTGTGGACGAGGGTAAGACGGTCCACACAGCCTATCTGGACCTCGTCAAGACCTTCAACACCATCCCCCACTCTGGAATCATACATAAACTTATTAAGCTGGGCATAAATCCCTATTGTCACTCGATGGGTTGCCAACTGGCTTACTGACAGAACCCAGACTGTAAAAGTAGCCGATTCCAAATCCAGCTCCAGACAAGTGACAAGTGGAGTACCTCAGGATTCAGTCCTGGGACCACTCTTGTTTGGCATCTACTTCTCTGAAGTACAAGCCAACACTAAGGGACTCTGGCTAACTAAGTTCACAGATGACTGCAAACTGGGAGCCATTATTGAATCCCCAAATGATGTGGATATTCTACAGAAGGGCCTTACAGAAACAGATGCCTGGTGCTAGAGCTATGGGCTCAAGTTAATGCCAAGAAATGTATAGTTATCCCCTTTGGAAAAAAAACATGTACCCATGAATTACCACATAGGTGGCAGTACACTAAACATCGAAAGTGTGATGAGAGACTTAGGGACACAAGTGGACAGTGGTCTCACCTTCGATAACCATATCGCCACAACAGTCAGGAAATCCTTCTATGTGGCACACCTCATCACTAAGGGCTTTTCATCCAGAAAAAAGGAGGTCATTGTCCCACTATACTCATCCCTCATTAGACCCATTATAGAACATAACGCCCCATTTGGTATGTACCTCACAAGACATCTGCAACAGCTGGAAAGGCCGCAGAAATACCTCACTAAAAAAATCACAGGCCTAAAGCAGATGCCATATGCTGACCGTCTAAAAAAACTCCAGCTGTATTCTGTGGCATATCATCTACTCAGAGGTGATCTCTGCTTAATATACAAGGCCATGTCAAACCCTGAGCTGTTGGACATGCTCCACTTAAAGAAATCCCAATCCCTCAGATCCACACTCCAGGGATATAAACCTTGTCATCACAATAAACAAAACGTGCTGGAGGGATAGGTTCCTGACCCAGAGACTCCCCATACTCTGGAATAGACTGCCCATACATGTCAAGCAGAGCGCCTCCTTGGCCTCTTCAAAAAGAACCTTGATGATTGGATTGGAGATAGGAAATTCACCCCGGGGATCATGTCAGTCACCCTGCTAGACAGGGGTCCGGAGAAGTAAATATTGTGGGAAGAAATATCAAGGGAATTGTTATGGCTAGGCTTGTATAGGCCCTAGGGCCGATAGCCTAGCACCACCCTATGAACCTATGACAAATCTGGACCTTCTTGTATTACTTCTGAGAAGGGGCTTTAAGTGATCTTTCAGTATCAATTTGTTTTTCCTCTACAGAAGAACCCTGTGATTAAAAGAATGACAAATGGAGTAAGACTCCTGAAGATGGACAGCCCCTAGGCAATAGACACAAATTGTGTCTCTATCAGTTATGGCCACTTTCTGTCCACATTTCACATTTTTTGAAACCTGAGAGTTTTGAATCTTTAGAAGACATGCTGAAAAAAGGGATAGTAACAAAGGAAATTAGCTAAAGAAGTTTTTTTTTTTTTAAAACAACAATTTAACAGTAAACTTAACTATGAAAAACAGATACAGAGGATGAAAGGAGGGCAAAACCCTCTAACTTAAATGGGCTATGCCCGGAGACTGTAAAGAAGAGAGATAGCTCTCTAACTTAAATGGGCTAAGGATAAGGCAGTTCTCTAAGTTAAATGAACTGACCTTAACAAGGTTCCTGAAAGAGAAAAACAAGAGGAAGAAGAGCCCTCTAACTTAAATGGGCTATTAAAAGTCTTAAGGTGGAAGCCGGGATAGAGACAATAAGACCTAGGTGGAAGACGATGGCCAACAGCAGAAGATCAGCGACAACAAAGTGGAAATAGCTGACTAGCACAATAACTAGCTATCGAGATTAATAATAGAGAATAGGCAATTTCCAACAACAGTGATTATAATAAAGAGTATGCTTAGCCAGAGCCAGTAAAACAAGCACCCGATCTTGTTTAGCGGCAAATGGGATCTGGGGAGTTTACCTAGTGCATGCTGGGGTAGGGTTTAGCCACGAACTAGTGGAAGACCTCGAGCTTGCATATAAAGGCTGAGTCAGATCTTCGGATCAGATCCAAACCCAACCGGGTAAGAATGAAGGTGAGACAGGACAACACACCACATCACATATTAGTCTGTTCATATTATCAAAAAAGGCCAAAGAGGAAATAAAAGATATGTGATGTAAATAGACATAAAAAGAAAAAAAATGTTAATATGGTTTATTTTCTGTTAATGTATGCCTGTGTCCTAAGTGATAATTTAACAAAGATGTTTGAAAAAAAAGTACAAAGGATACCCAGGGATCTTATGAGTTTGGTAGCTAATACGAAGGAAAGAAGGTGTAGCAGAAGTGCACTCTTTCTTACCATACATATCCATGGCTTTATCCTTGTCACTAAGCAAGGCATTAGTAGGGAGTAAAAGTTTGGTTGCTTTATTAACAGAAATCACAGGATGGTCTGATGATGAATTTTTGTACAGAAATATGTGACAGTCTGGTACCTTGTAAAACCTATTAGATTTCATTGCAGAAGGTGGCTGTAACCCTGAAGTCAAAGGAGCAGACAAAAACTGTGTTCTGAAAAACTTCAAACATAAGAGGGATGGCTTAGGGCTTAGGAACTTCTTTATTTTCTAAGTCATAGTATCTCTTCCACCCTTCCAATGAAATGATGCATCATTTTTAAAACACTTTCACCAAAGGACAATTCTTCTAAAAGATAATCAGGAGAAAGGGTACTGTCACTTTCTGACTCAAACTCTGTAGGGTACTGTCACTGTCTGACTCAAACTCTGTAGCTGAGTGAATCGTAATCTAAATTTTCTTTCTCTGAAGATGTATCCCTTTTCCTCTTCTGAGGAGTTGAAATAGAGGAACGAAACTGGCAACCTTTTAATGACATTATAGCTTTGAATAGTCCTTGAGAAAAATTATACCGCTCCTGCTGTGGATCACTTAGAGAAGGAGTAAGAGGATGAGAGGTCTGCTTTGTTTCCTCCTTCCTCTTTTTAGGAGTATTAACAGAAATAATGTGAGATGGAACAGACTCCAAATGAATCTCAATAAGTGTACCTGGGATATTCTCTCAAACGAGGATCTGTGGAATGCCCTCAAGTCTCAGAAATTATTAACTAGAGGTTCCCCCTTCAAGGCCTTACTAGCTTGTCTGATCAGTTTTATGAGATGTACCTACAGGCTACAATTTATCTGCCTCCAGAGGCATCAAGACAGCAAGAAAAGCCACTGAAATTGGGCAGTCTGAGGGCTCATCATGCTCCTCAGCACAGGCATCCAACCAGAGAACAGAAAAGGAGGGTTGAGGGACATCACAGAAAGACAACTCAAGGAGACCATCTCATTTTGCACTAACTTCTCAAGTTTCTGGTTCTGTAAACATAATTTCAGAGATTCTAAATGACTCCTGATAAGCTTAGGGACAAAGGATTTATAAATGGGGCATTCTCTGAAGTTATAGTCACGACCTAGGTCAAATCTGCCTACTGCAATCACATTGATCTCTCTTTGCTGACGTGAAAATATCACAAAATTAATGGAAGAGTCCCCTGTGGGGATCCTTATCTGCCAAAACAAAAGGAAATTGCCACAGACTGTATGACTGACAGACCTACTTGAGAGACCTCTTTCTTCTCAGGCTGGCAGCAAGATTTGTGTTATCAGCAGAAACGCAAGTTTCACCTCCAGACCTTCTGCAATACCACTTTATTACACAAAAAATTGTGTGGGAAGGGTGGCAGTCCCAGCAATGACTCCCAGTGAGAACCTGTTTTTTTTTTCTCATGCTGATGAAATACATCTATAACTATCCTCTGTCTAGCCAATATTTTACTCACACAACTAACATACGACCCTATCAAAATATGTCTAACATGGTGATTAACCTTTTGCACTGTACATTGTCAGATGCCTTGCAGAAATTAAACAGGCCACACCTACAGTATCTTTTCAGTCTACTGATATGGCTACCCACAGCACTCAACAAGACTTGTCTGATATGACTTTCCCACAGCATATCCATGCTGTCCTGGACACAGTAGCCTAGAGTTTCCAAATACTTGTGAATTATTTCCCTTAGCAATGATTATAATTTCCCTACATAGTCACGACCTACATATTAGATCAAACAGCAGACTAATATGTTTAAAGCTCTGCTCTCGTTTGTGAATGTTATCTGCCCTTTTCCAATCATAAGAATCCTAACAGCAAGGTTAGTTGGGGTAAGCACATTTTTACTGCTGAAATTGTGTTTCATTGTGATTTTAGAGGTAAAGTTTTTTTTTTAGCTTTATTGTGAATTTATATATTATTGCTTGTATTATCTTGTATATTACTGTTTGAAGGTTCATCTTAATAGTCTTTACTGCAGTTGTGAAATGGTAACTTACTGAACACAGAAAACACCGGCACAGCTGATTCAAAATCAGCTGATCAAACATGCCAGCAGCTGCTCTGTGCAAGAATGTGGTGTAGTCTGGATAGGGGAATTTGCCCTTTCTCCACTATAGTGCAATCTCAAAGCTGGTATATATAGTTAGCAAGGGGTGTTCAAGGGCAAGGCCCCTTGCCCCACCTGCAAAAATATATGTTCTTTTCGAGGGGCTGCTGAATGAAAAGTTGTGCTCAAATCAGTGGCCATTCAAAGGACTGCACTTCTGATGACCTGTCAGACATAGATTTTCATAGGTTGGTACTAGGTTATCGGCCCTAGGGCCTATACAAGCCTAGCTATAACAATTCCCTGGCTATTTCTTCTCACAGTATTTACCTCCCTGGACCCCTGTCTAGCAGGCCGACTGACGTAATCCCCGGGGTGAATTTCCTACCTCCCATCCAATCATCAAGGTTCCTTCTGAATAGGCCAAAGAGGCGCTCTTGCTTGACATGTATGGGCAGTCTATTCCAGAGTCAGGGGAGTCTCTGGGTCAGGAACCTATCCTTCCAGCATGTTTTATTCATTGTGATGACAAGGTTTAGATCCCTAGAGCGTGTCTCTCTGAGGGAATGGGATTTATTAAGTGTAGCATGTTCAACAGCTCTGGGTTTGACATGGCCTTGTATGTTAAGCGGAGATCGCCTCTGAGTAAACGATATGCGACAGAGTACAGCTGGAGTTTTTTTTTTTTTTAACATCAGCATATGGCATCTGATTTAGGCCTGCTATTCTTTTAGTGAGGAATTTCTGCGGCCTTTCCAGTTGGTGCAGATGTCTTGAGAGGTACATAGCAAACATAGTGTTGTATTCTATAATGGGTCTAATGAGGGATAAGTACAGTGGGACAATGACCTCCTTTTTTCTGGATGAAAAGCCCTTATGATGAGGTGTGCCACATAGAATTTCCTGACTGTTGTGACGATGTAGTTATCAAAGGTGAGACCACTGTCCACCTGAGTCCCCAAGTCTCTAATCACACTTTTGGTGTTTAGTGTACTGCCACCTATGTGGTAATTCACAGGTACATGTTTTTTCCCCAAAGGGGATAATGAGAAGTTATGTACCTACCATAACGTTCCATGTTAGTTGTCTTCTCTCGCCTTCTTTCTTGCTTGATGGGTTCGGAGCCGATCCTCGGCTCCGACTCGGCACTTGCTAAGCTCGAGAGTCACTTTTACCAGCTCGAGGCAGCTCCATATCCCATGATGCAAGGCGGTAAGTACCCAGATCTCGTTTGGTACCTATAGGGAGAATAACCTAGCACAAGAAACTTTCCACTGAGGAAAGAAAGCAATTAGCCTAATGGAAGGGCTGTAATGGGAACCAGGAAACTAACTGGTGCCTAAAGAAGCAATCTTCCAAACAAGGGAGATCAAGGTCTGTCCAGGCAAGGGGGTAGGAGGGAGGGTCGCAAGAAAGAAGGCGAGAGAAGACAACTAACATGGAACGTTATGGTAGGTACATAACTTCTCAATGTTAAATTGTCAATCTCGCCTTCATTCTTGCTTGAGGGGGCCGCGTCCCTAGCACCTCTATCCTGGGTGGCTCAATGGAACAGACTCTTGAGAACCATAGAACCAAAACTGGCTCTATCCCTGGAGGCCAAATCCAATTTGTAATGAGAAACAAAGGTATGAGGAGTGGCCCAAGTGGTTGCTGCACAAATAGTGTCTAAAGGGAGTCTAGCCTGAAAGGCTGTGGAAGTGGCTAAACTTCTGGTGGAATGCGCTTTTGGTTTTGAGCACAGCTGTTTGCCACTGAGTTGATAGATTTCAGAGATGGTGGAAGAAAGCCATCTAGATAAGGTCACTTTGGAAACAGGAAGGCCTTTCTTATTTACAGCATAAGAAAGAAAGAGCTGATCGGATTTCCTGAATTGTTTTGTTCTGTCCAAATAATATCTGAGTTGGCAGTGAACATCAAGATAATGTAATTTTTGTTCCGATCTGTTGGAGTAATTAGGGAAAAATACAGGGAGATCAATAGATTGGTTCAAATTAGTTTTCGAAGCCACCTTGGGCAAAAAGGATGGATTAGTTCTCAAGGATACCCTGTCCTTGTGGAAGGCCAAATAAGGGGGATGAACAGAGAGAGCATGAAGTTCTGACACTCTCCTAGCCGAGGTAATTGCGACAAGGAAGAGTGTTTTCCATGAAAGAAACTTCAGTGAACATGAAACAGCTGGCTCGAAGGGAGGAAGAATTAAGGATGTCAGCACTAGATTTAGGTCCCATTGAGGAGGAGGACTCCTGACAGGAGGTTTAAGGAGGAAAATCCCTTTTAGAAAAACTCTACAAAGCCTATGGGACATAATGTTGTGATCTGCAAACCCAACATGAAAGTTTGAGATAGCAGCCAACTGAACTTTGACCATGGAAGATGAAGAGCCCGAGTGAAAGATTTCCGCTAAAAATCCAAAACTGCATGAACAGGGGCAGTAAAGGGATCTATATTCTTTGATTTTGCCCAAAAAGAGAAGCGTTTCCACTTGCTGGTATAAATCCTTCTAGGAGAGGATTTAAGGGAAGCCACTATGATATCACTAACCGGGTTAGAGATCATAGGAAGCCTGGCTAAGGAAGGAAGTGGAGCAACCAAGCTGTGAGGTTGAGAGAAGGAATGGACCGATGTAGGTGACCCGATTGGTGGATCAGAAGGTCTGGCACTGGGTCCAGATGCCACGGCTGCACCAAGAGGTGACGGTGGAGGAACGGAAACCAAATTTGTCGAGGCCAATAGGGGGCAATGGGAATCATTTTGGCTCTCAAACGGTGGCTTTCTGGAGTACTTGTGGAATCAAAGGAAAGGGAGGAAAGGCATAAAGAAGTCCCTGGGGCCAATCTTGGGTAAGAGCGTATCTGGGGGGATGGCCTGGCAGTGGGAAGAGAGAGAAGAAGTCTGGGCATTTGCTGTTTTGGGGAGTAGCAAAAAGATCACAACATGGGCGGCCCCATTCTAGAAAAATCTCCTCCACTATGGATTGTTTGAGAGACCACTCGTGAGGCATGAGAATAGCTCTGCTCAATCTGTCCGCTAAAATGTTGGTTTTCCCAGGGATATGCGTTGCTACCAGAAACCGATGAGAGGAGATCGCCCATTGCCAAAGTCTGAGAGCTTCTCGACACAAGGGGTAGGACTTGGTTCCGCCCTGCTTGTTGATATACCATACTACAGACATGTTGTCCGTGTGAACTGCAATTGTTCCCAAGGGAAGAAAGTCGTTGAGGGCTTGCAACATTAAAAGCACTGCTCTCATCTCTAGGACATTTATGTGCAGGTGGTATTCGAACAGTTGCCACGTCCCATGAACCATCCTGTCCTGATAATGACTCCCCCACCCGATCAGGGAGGCGTCCGTAGTGACTGTGGCTACCGGGGCCAGGGATACAAAGGGTCTGCCCTGATGAATCTGGGGAGAAGAAATCCACCAGGATAGATGGTTTTTGCAAGCTTGTGTCACCAGGATTTGATGACGCATGGGAAGTTGTTGGTAAGACCACTGGGTGAACAACATCCATTGAAGGAGACGCATGTAGAAGCGGGCCAAGGGAAGAAGAGTAATGGCCGCTGCCATGAGGCCCAACACTTTCAGGACCAGTCTGGCTTGCACCTTTTTGCTGGCAAGGATGATCCATGACGTGACTTTGGATATTTGAGATTCTTTGGTCTGTGAGGGTTGCTGACATCCAAACAGTGTCTAAATTTGCGCCTATGAAAGTAATAGACTGGCAGGGCAACAAGGAGGATTTTTTGTAATTGATCGAAATTCCTAACTGAGTGCAGAGATTTAGGGTGTAATCCCTGGCTTGGAGAAGTTGATGCCTGGTGGTGGCTGAAAGGAGCCAGTCGTCGAGATACAGAAACACCTGGAATCCTTGACGTCTCAGGTGAGCCGTGACCACTGCCATACATTTGGTGAACACTCTGGGGGCTGTAGTGAGACCAAAGGGCAGGGCTCTGAATTGAAAATGACTGGACCCCAGCCGAAAGCAGAAAAACCTTCTGGAGCGTCTGTGAATTTTTATGTGATAGTACGCATCCTGAATGTCTATTGAGCACATCCAGTTGTCTTTGCCCAGGAAAGGCAAAATTGATTGAAGTGTGACCATTCGAAATCTCATCTTTTTCACAGACTTGTTGAGTCTGCTGAGGTCCAATATTGGTCTCCAATCTCCCGTCTTTTGGGGACCAAAAGAACCTTGAGTAGATTCCGGGCTCTGAATGGTCTGTTGTAACTGGCTGAATGGCCCTTTTGTGTAGAAGCTTTGATACTTCTAACTTTGCGATTTCCCTTAGACCGGGTGGCACATCTGGAAGGGAATTTTTGTGAGTGAAGGGACTTTCCTCGAAAGGAATTCTGTAACCCTCGGATATGATCGACTGTACCCATCTGTCTTGTGAGAGGGAATGCCAGGCTTGTGGGTACAGCGATAATCTTCCCCCGACTGCCTCCAAGGATGGACAGTCGGGCAACACCTCAGGGATGCTGGAAGGGCTTGTCAGAGAGAGGCTCTCTGCTTACCTGGTTTTGTGGACCCCCTCTGCTTCTAGGGCGGCGTCTATTATTATTACCCCCTCTGCCTCTAGGGGTAAACTGACCACGTGTATCCAGCGTGACTCCTTGGGATTTATGAACCACATCTTTCCACCCTTCTGTCCCTTGGGGTAAGGTCTAGAAGGGGTGGAAAACGGACCCTACGGCAGAAAGAGTCTTGCCGTCCTGCTCACACCTGGTCAATGTATCCTTCACTTGAGGACCAAACAAAGTTGACCCATCAAAGGGAGAGTTTGTGAAGGACGCCTTGAAGGATCTGCAAAATTACAGAGCCGCATCCAGGATTGACGCCTCAGAGCCACTCCTGTACCTGCGGCTCTACTGCCCATCTGCTGCATACCTAATCAGCCGCATGGAGGAGTTGGTTATGGAGTTAAGGATTCCTAGCTGAGAAGCAATCTTGTCTTGTGCCCCCGGAGCTGCAGGATCCTGTACTACTTCACCTAGTTCTTTAAGGATGTCCCTTTGGAGTCTGGTGAAGTGACACAAATAATTCAGCGAACGCATGGCAAAGGTCGCTGAGGAGAACATCCGCTTACCATACCTGTCCATGGTCCTGGAATCCTTGTTAGGAGGATGGACCGGTACGGAAGGAGCTGCAAGTTCCTTTTTAGTGGCGGCCGCCACCACCATGGCATTAACAGGGACACCTTTTGTAAGGAATTGCTGTTCAGAAGGGGCTGTAATAAATTTAGAAGGCCTCCTGGGAACTGGCTCTACGGAATCAGGAGAAGCCCAAGCCTTTCGAGCAATTACCTGCATGAGGGGGTCAAAAGGCGGAGACACCCAGGAGGTGGAGGGTCGAGAACCAAACGCCTCTAGGTATACCGTCTCATCATAGGAGGGATTTATGGAGGGCCAGTTTCCCCTCTGTTTCAGGAGTTCTAGGATGTCTGAAAAGGAGACATCCTCAGAGGGGGATCTTGGGGATCCCTCCAACTCATCTAAGTCGGTATCCGAAGTAATAGACTCAGGTGAGTCCAGGTGCTTCCTCTTACAAGTCCTCTTGCGCGGAGGATCTCCTGATGGATCAGGAGAATCCTCGGAAGAGGGGGTTCCTCCCAGTGGGGAAACCTGAGGCGGTGGATCTCTCGGTCTGGGAGCAAGAGAGCAGGAAGAGATATCAACAGGCACCATAGAGGGAGGAGCTAAAGGAATAGACTGCTGACTGAGCCCAGGGGCCAGCACACTCCTCATCACCTCGAAGGCTCCCCTCCCAGGGAGATCCAAGAGAACCCGTTCCGAAGAAACTGGGACTCCCGGGCCCACCGAAAGGGAAGGCTCTGAGGCAGATGTCGGAGCCGAGCTCACCAAGGCCGAAGCTCCAAGGGGAAGAGCAGGGTCGGACAAGGGTCCGATGCCACTCACCCCCTCGGAGCAGACCAGGGAAGCCTGGCCACCGAATCCCTCCAAGAAAGGTCTCGAGGAGGAGATAAGAGTAGATGCTGAAGGCGCAGAAGGGGGGAGGTATCTGGCCCTCAGCCATAGCAGTAACTATTCCCGTAGACTCCAGCTCCAAACTATGGGGTAGAGTCGAAGGAGGAACTTGAAGAGGGTGTGGACTAATAGTCGTCTGTTGAGACGGACTATGAAGCATCTGGGCTAGTGTCTGTGATTTTAATAATCTGCTTACCACCCTCTCTAAATCATGGTCTGACAACCTGGAAAACCTAGATGATCGGCTCCGATGGCTCCGCTCCGAAAGAAGAGGTGAGGCCGGAGCCGACAGTATCGGTTCCAAAGAGGGAGACCTGGACCTCTTCCTCGAAGGAACCATCGGAGCCGATGAAACCATGGATCCAGATGGAGCCGATAACTTTTCGGCTCCGAGTGTAGGTATAGATGTATCGGCTCCGGCCGGAGCCAATACAGGCAAAGAAATCATGGTGCCGGTGCCAGTCGGCCCCGACACCGAAGCCCGAGCTACATGGATGTCGGAGCCAGTCGGAGCCGACACCAAAGTGACCTTCAAAGTATCGGCACCGATAGCCATCGGTGCCGAAGATTTCTCCAAGCTAAGATCGGCTCCAGTCGGAGCTGATCTCGACTCCGAAGAAGTCGGAGCCAAGGCCGAAGGCTTAGGTACAGAAGCCTGGGCCTTGGTAGTCTTAGAGGGCTTACCCGGAGCCGATTTTGCCGGGGAGCCCTCCGGTTTAAGAAGTCCTCTTAAAATAAGTTTGTTCCTCCTTTCCTGCAGGACTCTCTGGCTAAAAGAGTGACAAATTGCACAGGAGTCCTGCAGGTGGAGAGGTCCCAGGCAGTATATACAAGAAGTGTGACTGTCTGTCAGAGACATCTTCTGACAGCACGAGTCACACTTCTTGAAGCCTGAGACCCTCTGATCCTTGGACATAGTGTTATCCCAAACACAAAAAACACACACACAGTCCCGAATCAGAACAATTTAAGTTAAAGGTATAACTAAAAACACACACACACACCCTAACAGTAGGGGGGGGATGGGAGGGAATGAAGGCCTGACTAAAAATATAACTAGGGAAAAGTAATTTTAGTCAGAGAAAACCCTTAAAAGTATATTAACAATAAAGGAAAACTATTGAAAGAGAAATATTTGGAATGGGGTGACTAAATGTATAATAATAAACACTTACCAGGAGCTGGTAAAAGGATTACCTCATCAGCGAAGCGGCAAACGAGATCTGGGTACTTACCGCCTTGCATCATGGGATATGGGGCTGCCTCGAGCTGGTAAAAGTGACTCTCGAGCTTAGCAAGTGCCGAGTCGGAGCCGAGGATCGGCTCCGAACCCATCAAGCAAGAATGAAGGCGAGATTGACAACTTAACATCTATACATTTCTTGGCATTGAGCTTGAGCCCATGGCTCTGGCATCAAGCTTCTGTTTCTGTACGGCCCTTTTGTAGAATATCCACATCATTTGGGGATTCAATAATGGCTCCCAGTTTGCAGTCATCTGTGGACTTTGTTAGCCATAGTCCCTTAGTGTTGGCCTGTACTTCCACAGAAGTAGATGCCACACAAGAGTGGTCCCAGGACTGAACCCTGAGGTACTCCACTTGTCTGGATTTGGAATCGGCTACTTTTACAGTGTGGGTTCTGTCAGTAAGCCAGTTGGCAACCCATCGAGTGATGTAGGGATTAATGCCAAGCTTATCTATGATTCCAGAGTGGGGAATGATGTTGAAGGTCTTGGCGAGGTCCAGATAGGCTGTGTGGACCACCTTACCCTTATCCACGGCTCTGGAGACTGATTTTAAAAAGTCAATCAGGTTCAGGAGACATGATCGGCCCTTCACGAACTCAAACTGCATGGGGTCCAGTGTTTGAAGGTTGCCAATGTCTTTGTTTATAAGTTCCATAATAATACGTTCCATGGCCTTGCAGATCAGGCTCGTCAGACATATGAGGCGGTAGTTCCCGGGATCCACACACACACACACACACACACACACACACACACACACACACACACACACACACACACACACACACCTAAGTATATCTATATATTATAGAGATATTTTAGTTGCTTTGTTCTAAATTCTTCATGATTTTGCTTGCTTAATTTTCATATGCTTTGTGAAGTGCTTTGTGATAAAACAGTACAATAAAAAAATGAGTTGAACATTATCAATTACTCCGTCACGTCTCTCAAGCATTTTAAGATAAATGTAATTTGCCCCTATTATATTGGCACCTTTAGTTTCAAATTGCTTTTCACATACTTTTTCTGTAAAGAGTGTGGATCAGCCTTATTACCTTCCAGCATTCTAATAATCAAATACGATACAGGTACCCCTTTCATCTCCCCTCCTTCCTCTGCCAATGACATCTGTCCATTCCCCATAAGTGCATTTTTCCCTCCCCCCAAGACTACAGGGGTCTGTCTGAATCCTGTCATGGCTTTACATGTGGATCCCTTTCCAGGGGGAAAGAGAGAACAATTTTCATTAGTATGCTACTTCTAAGAATGTCATCCCCCTTTAAGAGAGGTAAAAATCAGACTGGTACAATTATGTGGCCGGGGGCAGGAATTTTACAGTACACAGTGGAAGGGGAAAGTCCGGCAGGGTGGGGTATGTCATCACTAGCATCACTGCCCATGACACTTTCCCACTCAAGGCCTCCTACTACTAAACAGTATCCCACATGTCAACATAACCTTGGCAGCCACCGGGGTGCCCCAACTGTAAACAGAACCAAATTCCTCCTCCTTGGATGGGCAAGTTGAAACAAGCTGCTCACTCCCATTCCCTAACTAGGCTTTTACAGTATTTAAAAGTTGGTCTTGGGGTGTTTGGTTCATAGTCAGGACCCTGCCTCTCTATGCTACAAAGCAGGTCTTCTCCCTTCTTCCTTTGCAAATAATGAGCAGAAGTATGCAGTCAGAAGCCTCACTTTTTCTTTATCCCTTTTTACCATCCCAACCCATCCATAAGCTTTCTTACTCTTCCTTTTGTCTTTCTTTGCACCCTTATGCATCTATAAAATACAATTGCCCTTCTTATCTGAGAAATATGTCCTTTCCTCAATTTGGGCCTTTACTTTTCTTCTTTTGTTTCCTAAACTTTGATCCACCTTATTTGAGAAATGCAGTACTGTAACGCAGCACACTAGCTGTGTTCACATCTTAATTGCAGGCATGTAAAGCCACACTGCAGGCAATTCATTTCTAGACTACAATGTGCTAAGTATTAACAACACATAAAAAGTAACTCATTTAATTTATATAATCAAAGAATGACTTAGACTTACAGGTGCCAGTTCATCATTGAGTTCAGGAACTACTGTACTTGCAGATAGGAATCCTGGTTCACTTTTTAACATATTCAAACCATCAAACAGCACAGACTTGTTTTCTTCACTGCCACTCCATGAATCTTTACTCAGTTTATAAAACACCTTTCCAGCTTCATTGCGTCTCTCCAGAAATACAACCTGGCAAAAAAAAGTACATTTTAAGTAAAATATATTACACATTGCCATTGGTTTTCTTTTTTCTGGCATCTTTCCACTGAAGACTACACAACCTCAAAGCTCAAGGGATACATCATATAAGTAATCACAGACAAAACTAACTATTCAGTCTTTTAAATAAATGCAGAAAATTCTGCTTCACTGAACATGTCCTACACATCTGGAGAAACAGAATCAACTGAGTTAAAATACCTGCTATATTCGACTGTATATTTTCACGGGGCCTTACTTCATTATTTCCAGATCTTCACAGATAACACTGACAAGTCTCTCAAGATTCAAAACTGAAAGCTTTCAAAAAGGAGATGCCGATATTTGGATTGCATCTCTATTCAGTAATATTTTTTCTTCTTCTTTTTTTGATCCTGCTGCTTGATGTTCAAACATATCTCTGCTGGTCAACTGGCTCATTTGTTCCCCATAACTGAGGTGAGGGACAGCTGAGAGGAGACATTATTCAGTCAGCTATCGGGGCTGTTTGAGTTTATTTACTTTTGCCCTACAACCCTATAGATGTTACAGATGCACAAGTAAGGCAAACCACACATGGCTGAGCAACAGATTGATAATGCTGGACGGCACCCACTTCCCACCAAGCAAACCCACCCTGTACCATAAGAGACCACAGACATTCTTCTCCAGTCTGATGATGATGGCAGAATACAATTCATTTTAAATATGGTTTAGGTGGACTAAACGGTTGAATAGTGGTCTTTACCAAAGACCTTGCCTTAAATATGTAATAAAACAGAAGGTCTACAAGATGATGTAGCTGAAGATGGTGCTGGATGATCTCAGTTCTCAAAAGAAACAAATCACATATTCGTCAGTAGGAGTATGTTTTTCTTAGGTAAGGAAAGCACAGAATAATTAGCAAGATTAAAGTAAAACACTGCAGTAATACCCAGCCTGCATAACCATATTATTCTGAGAGTTATTTACTACATTTCATTTTGTTGATAAGTTACACCTCTCTGGGTCTATGACCACTTTTCAGGAGATAAATGAAATGGTACTTATTAGGGCTCCAAGAACCCGTCAATTACTTGGAGAATAGTTAACAGAGAAGTACAAATCTTAACAGTGAAACTAGTAACATTCAACATGAGTGGACATACTGGTTCAAATAATAACACTGCAAAAATTAAACAATTAAGTTTACTAGTGACTCTCAAACCTGAGATTCTCAGCCATTAAAGAAACTGTACATCGAGACAGAATGATTTTTAGATTCTGCATATGGGTAAAATCACATCCCATCTCTCAACTAAAGCAATGTCTGACAAAAAAAAAACTCCCTGAACAAGTACGTAATACATACTATGCTCTTGGTGGGTAAAGTGGGGAATGTAAATGTGTATTGGTTACATTGCATATACAATTAAAGGATAATAATCTTCCTTATTTTAAAGAGGTGGCTGTCTGTATTAATGTTCTTAGTTTAAGCTACAGACTATGCTTTTTTTAAGTAAAAAAAAAAAACAGTGAGAGAACATATTGAAAAATATGAAAACCGTTAACTATTTCTTACATTTGCTAAGTAACTAGCCATCTTTTCCCTTACACTTGCTTTTGGATGAAGGCAAACAGTCTGCAGGGTACAGGCAAATAATCAAGAGAGACCTGAAAAGTGTATTCTTGAGTAAAATCTGTGAAGTACAGTGTAATTCGCTCCTACAGGGATACTGGCAAGCATTCAATGAAAATAAAAAGTAAAGTAAGAAATGAAGTTTGAAAATGTGGGAAGCAAATAGTTATACAAAAGCAGGGCATTAGCAGTACTCACCTTAACTTTAGAATAGGTGCAACTGCTAATCTAGTACAATTACTCCTATTTGGTGGGGAAGACCTCATTTTGGAAAGTGTACATAACTGTTTGCTATAAGTAAAGACAATATGGGGGGAGGGATGTTGAAAATTTAAAGTTTTTGTTGTTTTAGTGTGTTTTTTACGTGAAAGGTCTGAGAAAATGTGATAAAGTTCACAGAGAGATAAGAAAGGCAATTACATACAAGGTCAGCGTGCCAGTTAGTCAGTGTGTATGCAAGATGGGAAGCAAAAATGATGTATTCACCATAACAACAGATCCTTATGGTCTCTCTCCCTATCTGTCTCAACGGTTTGGTTATCTGCCCAAGTGGTGGATCTGAACCAGCAACATTTCCACATGTATGGTTCATCACAGCTTGGGCCACTCTCCCATAATGCAATGCTCACCTACTGTTCCTCAGATCAAGCTTGACCCACCAGATATCATGGTACTGACGAGGCGTGGAGAAAGGCTTTGCCTTTAGATCTACCCAGGAAGGATGGTGACAAATTTGATGGTGAGTGGTAGGAGAGTTGACCAGATGGATAGAGACAGACAATAAGGATCTATCATTATATTAACTAAACCACTATCATATCCTATATTGTCTTTTCTGTCTATCTTGAGTGTTGGGGCAGAATCCGCAGTTACTTACTTCCTGGGTGGCATCATTATAGGATATCCCCTAAGAATGTCAGAATCAAAGGAAGCTCTGGATATTGATATGAGATCAGGTTTGTAATGTATGATAAATGTATGCATTGTTGATCATGTTGCTACAGTACAAATTTCATTAATACAAGAATTACTGAAACAGGCCATGAATGTTTGAGATTGACCTTGTGGAATGTGCTTTTAGTTTTACACCCAATTGTTTGCTATGCATAGAATAAATGAATGTGATATAGTCTGAATGCTATCTGGATAGTGTCTCTCTGGAGACTTCAGTTCCTTGTTTTGCTGGGGAACTGGAAAAAATTTGGTTCTTTTTTCATAAGGATTCTGTCCTGTGAAGGTAGCGGTCTGTGATCAACAAAAGAATTGCAAGATGAATAGTTCTGGATTTTAGGAGCCTCAATTTTGAAGCAGAAAGAAGGATTTGGCTTGAGGGAGTCTATCCTTCTGGAAACCTGGGTATGGTGGTTTGCAAGACAAGGCTTGAAGTTCAGATACTCATCTCTCCGAGGGGATTGCTACTAGTCATAAGGTTTTCCACTGTATGCTTTGAAAACAAGCTTGAATCAGGGCTCCACAAGAACCTGAAGAGCAAAGGTAAGGTCTCGTGGAAGAAGGGCTCTTAATGAGAGGTTTAAGAAGGAAAATAC